>NC_132784.1:106997763-107600763 GCF_048418805.1 Vulpes vulpes | reverse complement strand
AAAGGATTCAATAAAATATTTAGTATTAGAGTTATCCCATTAAAAAAAAATAAGTCCATGTAAAATTGTATGGGTCCATAGCATCTTTGTTCGTCCATAGCCAAAAATGAGAAACAACTCAAATGCCACCAGCTTGTATTATGGATAAACAAATTTCACCTTCATACAGTGGAATATGATACCATGAGAACAAGGAAAGACTTGGTGATTTGTGGGCCAACACGGAGGAATCTCACAAGCAGTGTGCTACGTGGAAGGAGCCAGACTCAAAGGCCACTTATTGCGTAATTGCATTTATGTGAAATTCTACGGAAGCCGACGGTGGTGGCAGGAAGATCAGCTCTTCCCAGAGGCCAGGGCTACCGAGAGGATTCACTGCAAACAGGCATGAGCAAACTTCTGGGGAAAAAGAAGCTGCTTTATAATTTGATTGTAATGATGGTTCCAGAACTGTCTGCATTTGCCAGACTCACGGGATTGTACGCTGGGCTTTATTATGTATGAATTATATTAACTTTTTTTTTAATATTAACTTTAAAAAAATAAAGCTGATCTTTTATTTTATTATTTTATTTTATTTTATTTTATTTTATTTTATTTTATTTTAACCTTTTAAAAAGAACTTTACTCTTTACTAGAGTAGCTTCTAGAAGAAGGTCCAGGAAGCCAGCGAAGGCCATTCTGGAGTAAAGCTGAGATAGAGAAAGGGTGTCTTCGTACAAAATAGCTTTGTGGGATGTCGAGATGTAAACTAGATGTTTTCAGGCAGGAAACTCGGTGTCACCAGGTCATTTCTTCTGGATTTACAGGTTTGGAGCTTCTCACCACGTGTGGTAAAGCTCCGAGTAGTTGGACGGGGATGGAGTGAGCAGAGAACAGCACGTAACCACTTCTTTCATGGCACCAACTACTTGTTTCTCTTCTTATTCATCTAGCTTGCCCTGCGTGTTTGCCTCACAATCGGTAGATGTGGTTAGGGATGGGGACATGCAGGATCAGGGCTAGAGGTTTGCAAGGGTGTGTGTGTGTGTGTGTGCCCTTGTGTGTGCACATACCTGTGTATGGGCAGGTTGAAGTTCATTTCCTTTTCTCTACGTCTCATAAATCCAGGAGTATTTCTTGCCCTTTCAGAACCATATAATCCTGGTTTCATAATAAAACTATTGACCTGGAGCAATTTTCTTTCACTCTGGTCTCAATGCCAACCCCAACAGAGAAGAGATGAGGGGGAAATTGCTTTTCTGCGTAACTGGTGACTCTTGCACACACATGTTCTTTCATTTTCCTTTAAGTAGGCTCAGGGCCCAGTGTGGAGCCTAATGTGGGACTTGAATTCATGACCCTGAGAGCAAGACCTGAGCTGAGATCAAGAGTCAGACGCCTAACCAACTGAGCCACCCATGCACCCCTCGTTCATTTTAATACAAGCATTGCTGCTGCCTATTGAGAGTCGGTGGGTTTCTCAGCAGTGTCAGTCTGAGTGTGAACTGCTTTTTGGGTGATGGACTTAATTCTGGGGTTCAGCTTCCTGTGCTTCCATCTCCTCGCTGTCATCTTCCCACTTTTCCCAGCACTAGTGGCGCTACAAGGAACTCCAAGCAGCACACTTCATGACAGCCCCTTCCTTTTTATCTAAAGGAAATTTAGATTAGATTAAGACCTGACACTAAAACCTGAGAGTAAAGGGTACTCTAAGTAAATGTCTAATTTACTGTATGGATTACTGTTTCCTAGTCTTTTCCTTCTTGTAGTTGATTTGAATGTGAGCCTGTCTGTCTTATGTCATCACTGTGCTTCAGTGTGTGGAGTGTTCTAGCCTGTTGTTGGTGTTGCTATTATTACTGATGTCATTGTTATCCATTTAAAGAGAGTGGGGAATTGCGAGACCTGTGTGGCCCTGTTGGTTAAGTGGCCAACTCTTGATTTCTGCTCAGGTCATGATCTCAGGGTCCTAGGATGGAACCAGGCATTGGGCTCTGTGCCCAGTGGGAAGTCTGCCTGAGGATTCTCTTTCTCTCCTCTCTGCCCCTGCCCACCCCCCACATGCTCCCATGAGTATGCATGCTCTTTATCTCACTCTCTCAAATTAATAAATAAATCTTAAAAAAAAAGATAGTGGGAACCCAGAACTCAAACTTTGATATTATTCCCTTCCAACTTTTCACTGTTGATTTAAGAATAACATGTCAGTATAAGAAGAAAAAAAAAGACTGGATCAAGTCTAAAAATATGACAAGTAAACGTATCTGGTACCATAATATCTAACACGAGGCATCCTGCTGTTGAGTTTGAAGTTTGCAAAGTGGATTATAGCCCAGTATTTTCTTCCCAGTGACCAGGTAGCAGGGACTCACCCTGGAAAACGAGGGAAGGAAATGAGGGAGGGATGTCCTAGAATTTTATCTACTGCGAACCTTGGTGAGCATTAACTCACACCTCAAGAATATCCTCCATGGAAATTGTTTCTGTAACATTTGCCAATTTTAATATATATATTTTCTTAGGTAGACAAATAAGTAACCAATATCCCCACTAATCCCAATTGCTATTAACCAACTTGTTGGTGACCTAGAGTGTTAGTATGTTGGATTGCCAAAACATAAGAATTCAGATTTGAACTGAGGGACCCTACGTGTAAGAGAAGTCAGGCATGAGACTTGTGTCAAACACAATAAATTCCCTACTTTTTTAAAAAAGATTTTACCTATCTACTCATGAGAGACACACACAGAGAGAGGCAGAGACAGAGGCAGAGGGAGAAGCGGGCTCCCTACGGGGAGCTCAATGTGGGACTCAATCCCGGGACTGCGGGATCATGCCCTGAGCTGAAGGTAGATGCTCCACCACTGAGCCACCCAGGCATCCCTAAATTCCCTACTTTTTAATCTACTTGTTAAAAATCAGACAAATATAATATTTAACTTATGGAATTTGGAGCCAGTTAGGGTTAGAATTTCAACTCTAGCCCAACATAGGTAACCTTATGCAAGTCACTGAACCCTCTCTAAGCTTCACCATTCTCATTTGCAAAATGAATTTAACAATAATACTGATTTCATAGTTGCCGAGGGGATTACATAGGTAACAAATATGGAATACATATTTATTAAATGAAATAATGCTCACCAAATGCCTAACACATAGTAAATTACTTTCTGTTTAATTTTCACAGGTATCTGGGGGTGATTATTTGAAGTGTCTGGTCTGCTTCTGGCGGACAAGAAAGTTGAACCCAGAGATTTCAAAGGGAGATGCCATTCCCTTCCCTCCAGAATCCCCTCACACCACATCCCTACTCTCTTCCTCTCCCCTGCATGAAGGCAGACAGGGTGGCTGACTGGAGGCGGGGGGAGAGAATGGGCATCGTGGCCAGGAGTGCCAGATGGACAGAGCCAGTCACTGCCAATCTGCAGGAACTTTGCTTTCCTTTATAATCCACATGACTGTCATTATCCATGTCCTCTTGCAGGAGAGAGGCAGCCCCTACATGATCTGTTGGGCTTGATCAATGGTGTTGAGACTTGCTGCCTCCCAAAGGTGTAGTGAAGGGATATTCCAGTCTCTGTTCTTTCTTACTTTCAACTTTTCAAGGTCTGGAGCAGTCTAGAGTTCCCTTGGCTTGGCTACAGTGATTGTACAGCGACGGGAAAGGCAAGGGAAGGGGAGATAGGAAACACCAGGAAAGGCAGTTGTCTGGATATGGCCAAGGCATAATTTATTTGCCAAGGAGATTTGTTTGTTTGTTTGTTTTTTTCACATCAGTTTAAAGTGAACAGAAAATCACCTGCTGGTCCAGATTTTATTGTATAGGTCATAATTTTATACAAATATCTACACAGCGAAGAAAATTTCCTTCTAAATCATATGGTGGGAGAGTTTCTAGCTTGACTTGGAGTGAGGGGTGTATAAAAGGTGGGAGAAGACAGAAGGATGCAGAGAATAAGAGGTATCAGGTGACAGAAAGACCGAGTGACTTGGAGACTGAGTGACGAGGCTGGACGCACAGCCTGCGATGATGGAATATGGAACCAAGTAAGGAGGCGGAATGCCCAAGTGTAATTACAGAAATGCCTAGACCAGGGCCACCTCCACACAGTAGACTTGTTCTTGCAAAGCCAGACATCAATGGGACCCTCAGAGCCGAGATTATTTTTAAGTGTGAAAATACAATTCACTATTTAAAAGATCCTTTTGCTAAAGAAGAAACCTTACTAAAATTGGAATAATATCCCAACCGATTGACTGAATCATAGTTTTAGTTTTGTGAGTATCTGAATGCAGGGCCCTTATAATAATCTTGAATGGACTTTTGCAGCAAATGGAGCTTGTGGGTGGATGATTGCCCATCCTAATCAATCAATTATCAATCAATCCAGTGCCAGCACTGTGCCTTGTGTGCTGATGGTTCCTTCAACATGCTGGGCACTTTCTTGTGTTAGGGCCTTGGCTCTGGCCTTCCTCCTGCCTGGAATATTTTGCCTTCACATATCTACTCTCTTACCTGACTCCCTCCTTTATATATTGTCCTCAATGAGATCTACTCAGACTAACCAATTTTAAGTTGCAACCACCCCATCTCTTATAGTCTGAGTTTTCCTTGCTCTGCTCTATTCTCCTCTTTTTGGAGCACTTACCACTTTTATATATTGTATACTTCATATTGTTTGCTATTGTTGACTGCCTACCTTTCATAGGCAAGCGTCTTTGTTTGGTTTGTTCATTAATGTATCTTCAGCATCTGGACGTAGCACACAGTAGGTTTTTCATAAATATTTCTTGAGTAAATAAATGAATGAATGATTTCTAGAATTTCTACAGTTAACACAGTCTTTAGGTCCAATTTTATAGCTCATCTTTTTAGTGTCATACAGACAACGCTGTTTGATGAAAGTATTCATGACTCATGCCACTGTACCACTAAAGGCATAGCACAAAGATGCACAGGACTTGAGTCCAGTCCTGGACTTGCCAACCATATGGCCTTGGGCTTCTGTCTCCTTATTTCTGTAAAGAGAACAATAACATCCTAAGATGATTTCTTGGGGAAAAATGAATTGACATAAGTGAGTGTTCATATACCACAAGACGGAATACGGGTATGTTTTCGTATATGGAAGCAAATGAGGTTTTGAGCTGCAGTTCTCACTGTTCATAAAATTTTCTGGCCTGGTTTGCTCATTCACGGGTGGGTTAGTTCTCACTTATAATACTAGTATACCTTCACTGATTATCTACTGTGTGACAAGGCCTCTGTTTGGCAGGTGTATATACTGTTCCCTCACTTAGCAAGTTTAACATCATTATCTCACTTTACAGGCAGAGGAAAGAAAGTTCACAAGTTGCTAAAGCCACCTGGGTGGTGAAGACTGAGGGCTTCACCAGGGCTGAGACCTAATCTGTGACTATCTGAAATGACCATCATTTGGTCACATTTCTTGTTCCACCATGTGGCTCTACCCTTCAGCAATACATCCTATTCCTCTTCCTCCTGCCTCTCTAACCACTTTTAAACACTCACATGCATGTGCATGTTTGCTCCAGCTACTCTGACCCAAGTGTCCATAATGTGGTGTAACACATGATTTGCCGAATCACCAACTCATAGCATAAAGAGGCTATCCAGCATGAGCATCTTAGCTCACCTCTGTTCTTTCCTACTTTAATCCCTCTTAAGGGTCAGGAAAAGGTCACTTAAAACTCTGAGTTATGCTTTTCCACAGTCTGTGGGGATAAATGATGGGCCCTAATAATATTTGGGAGAGTCACAGAGACCTCTAGATCTCTAGATCTATCCCATGTGAATGCAAAGTAATATCATGTATCCTGCAGACTGTCCTCGGCCAGAGGTTTAATAATTAATTCGCCTTCCCAGAGGAGAGATCTGATGCCAACAGAGGAAATAGGGAGACCCAGGCAGGGCAAGCGGAACTAAGCATATCTTTGTTCTGTCATTGAGCCTGCAAATCACATGCTGACAGATGTCAGAGTCCTGCCTGGGTCCCTGCCCATAAGTACTGACAATATACAGTGAATGCAGTCTACCTGCCTGACATAGGAGAAATCATTCACTCCTTTCATGAATTCCTCCAGTTTCTTTCTTTCTCTAGGCTTTGGGGACAGTCTAAGTGGAGAAGGGAATGGGAAAGGAGGAGGATCTGTGCCTCAGCAAAACTTTGGATCATACCCAGTTTGGTGAATGGAAGCTCCTCACTTGAGTTCTGATGTAGTTTTAGAACGAAAGGCCTCTCCCAGATGGACGTGTGGGTTCAGTTTCCACCTGTAATCCCCTAACTTCAAGATCCTGTACAAGGGAAGGTCATATTTCCAAGGCTGGAATCTTGCCTGAGGATCTTGGGAGAAAGGAAGGAGAAACGTGTGGTGTGTGCCGCTGTCCTGTCATCGGGCCTGTGAGCCAGCATGCTGACAGCCTGGGATCCAGTCTAGCATCATTACCCATCCTGATGGGTACCAGGTGCGTGGTATGCCCAGCCTCACAGCTATGAGTGATCTGTGCCAGGTGAGTCAGAGACAACACAGACAGGAAAGATCCATGAATTTGGCCGGTGCAGCCGTAGGTCTGTGACTCTGCAGCTGAATCTGGGTCCCTGGTGGGGACTTTTGGTGATCCTCATGGGGTTGCTGAATGCAAGTCTGGAAGGGCTTTTGGGAGAGCACTTGGTCTGGGCCCCTGCCACTGAGCAGAATCCCCGCCAACACATCCAGGCTGAAAATCCATCTTGGTCCTTAGTGACTGAAGACAAGAAAATGAAATAATTTCTAATATAGGGGCTAGGCACACAGGATGGATCTGGCAGGTCCAGCTGAAATGAGCCTTCCACACTCTGAAAGGATTGGTATCATGGTCTCAGAGCAGTGGAGATGCCAACACCTTGTCATCAAGACTGGAACGTGTGGAGAAACTGCTACGCCCACACACTGTCTACAACTAGTGTGGTCGAACTCCTGCTCATCATCTTCCTCTCTGGGCTCGCAGGGGCTCCTGGGCTGACTTGGCCTCATCTCAGCTCCTGCCATGGCTAGAGATGCCTTTGAATGTCCATGAGATTCATTACCTCCTGCCCTGGCTGTTCACTCTTCTCTGTTTCACCCCAGTGAGCCAGGCTTCCAGCCACACGTGGGTCCCAAATCCAGCACCCAGGTGCTCAGGGAAGCTCAGGAAAGTTAGACCTCAGGAACCTTCAGTCTGCCCACCCAGCACTTGGCACATATACTTACTGAGTCCCCTAATGGGAAACAGGGTCAAAAGCCAACCTCTGTCTTTGATGTTTCCTTCATTTATCATTTTCTTCTCTGCCTGATGAACTTCTATTGCTATGCACTCATTCAACAAGCATTTATTAAGTGCCTCCTATTCAACAAGCTTAAATGTCGTGTCCCTCAGAAGGTTTTCCAGAACTTCCCTAAAAAGAGCTGGTTACTTTCCTTTCTGTCTCTCCCTGGTACTTTATTTGTGCCTCCAGTTGTGTCTTTTGTAGATGTTGCAATGATATATCTATCACTCTTCTCTTCTACCTGCAGACTCATGACATTCCTGCTTATGGGGAGAACCAGTCCTTATTTTTATATTTATTTTTTTGATTTAAAAATATTTTATTCTTTAAAAAATACATCTTATCTTTCAGTGACCCCCTCCCCAGTCCTGACTGAACCCACTCCTGTGTCCAAAGGCTTTTGGGCTGTGCTAGGACCCTAAGTCTGAGACAGTTATTCAACCAACCCAGTCTTTAGGCCACCAGTCTCTGACACTCTGAATGTTCATTGAGGAAAATTAATAAATGGAAACAAAGTGATAAGCTTAAATAAGCTCTGAATGCTCAGGGAGGTAGCAGGCTTTCATGGTTCAGGCCCTGAAATCCAATGGCCTTCATTTTAATCCTGGCTCCAAGATTTAGCACACCAGCAGTGTGATGTGAGGCAAGTTATTTAACTACTCTGTGCCTCCATTTCCATGCTTGAAAAATGACGATCACAATAATATGTCATTCTTTCTCTGTGGATTTTATTTTTTGTTTTCTTGGCAAAATCCTTGTGCATTTGGATGGTCAGTTGCATAGGTTTAGGATGTGGGGGACAGAAGAAAATTCAGATTTCATTTTCCATGAAAAGCAGAGAGGAAAAGTCAATGGATTTTATGATTTGCTTTCATTCTCCCCAGTTAGACTTGAGCTGCACTCCTTGGCTTTATAAGGACTCTGGTGGAGCAAGAAGGATGCTGGAATATGGCCAAGTGTAGCTGTGAGGGGAATTTCTAGCCAAAGAAAATATAGTTGAAGGGCAAAATATGTCATCAAACAGGAAAAAAAAAATCCTGCATTTTTCTTATAAAAAAAGGGAAGTGGATTGGGACAAGTTGTGCTACATTAACTGCTAAGATACTCAAGAGATAAATGACACTTTTAGGGAGCTGGCGCCATTTCCTAGTCTGGAGACCTGATTTTGAAACCATTTAGGTAATCTTAAATTTGGCCTAGCTTCTTGATCAAGTTTCAAAAATAAATGTCTAAAGGCGCTTCCTCTCAGGATCCCTCAGGTACCCACCTCTCCTCTTGGAACCTTCACTCAGGCTGCACCTCTTTTGTTCGATGTCACATCTTTGATAGTAACTAGTCACAGAACTTTTGAAACCAGTCACGTGAGTCATTTAAAAAGTGCCCATAAACATGGGAGATCACTTATAGTGATATTGGTTATGAGAAGAACCTTTGGAACGCACAAAATCTGCCCCATACTGCCAGCATGTGAAGGAGAAAGGCTCTTGCTAGCCTGGGCTGTCTGGAGACACGTGCCAGGTGGAAGGAGGCAGGTGGACATATAACTTGCAGGACAGGGGAGGGGGAATTTGGACAGCTCAGAAAAGTGAAGTCTAGACTTGCTCAGACCCCTCTGGCTGCCTACTTCTCCTTTTCTGGATCTCTGGCTTTTCCTGGATTTCCCATAAGTGGGTTTTAATTTCCCTCCTGTTCTCCTTCTTTCTCTCTCTCTCTGTCTCTCTCTCTCTTTTTCTGTCCCTTTCTTATGAACTGAGGCTGCCCTTGATTTGACAGTGACAGAGCAAAAGTTTAGTCCAGTCTCACAGTTCAGTGAACTTGAGCCAGTGCTGGACAGCCTCCTTTTGTCTCTGCAGATCCATCACTATCTGTACCCTGCCCTGCCTATACCCTGGGGGCTGACCTATAGGCCTCTCACCTCTGGGGAGTCCTCAACGCAGGTTGGAGGTCAGGAATCAAGAGACACTGGGGTATTTATTCTCCTGGCTCCTTGCATCAGGAGAATCTTAAGGATGTCTGGTTTGGTGGTCTTTCCCATTCAGGCCAGATGCTCCAGTTTCTAGGAACCCCTCTCTCTCCATGCCCCACATACCTGAGCTGGGGTCTTCACACACGAGAACCCACCTCTTGGAGAGCGGCCTCTTTATTAAACATCCCTCAGATGATCCTAGTATGAGTGTGTCATCTGTTTCCTGCAGGGGCAAAGATCAACAGGAAGCTGGTTTACAATTCAGATTCCTGGGTACCGACCATAGAGATTCTGAATGAAGAGTAGGCATCCACATTTCTAGCAAGTGCCTACTTCTCATGCCAGTGGTTCAGGGATGACTTGGAGATAGACTTGAGCGGACTCTGTCGAGCTGGATGCTGTCCAGATTTAGTCAAATGGTAAGAATAACGCAGCCTCCATAGTTCCCATTGTTTCAGAGTCTCTTCTGAGAAGTCCAAATTTTTGTATGAGATCATTATGAGCTAAGTTGGGAAAGGCAGGGAGATTTCTAAACCAAGTCCTGGAGTCTGTGGGAGGGCTCCAGTAACCAGAACCAGAGAATTACAGAGTATCAGTGAACACGACGTTGAGCTGCTCAACACCTCATTGATTTATGCTGGCACGGTTTACCTGTAGCCGAGGGCCCCTGAAGTTTATTTGTGCTGATTGCACCATCACTAATAAGATAGAGAGATGTAATGGATGGCAGATGCCCAAATCTGGAATTAAAGAATTCCGTCCATGCAAGCCAGCCATGCATGCCACTAGCCCAAGCTAACAGTTGTTAATTGCACAGTGTTACGAGGAGGCACTCAGCCAGGGAGAAAAACCAGAAAACTAATGAACTGGTATGAGGAAAACACCAAGGAGGGACCAGCCAAGCACGCAGAGAAAATCCAAAACCTATCTGGATTGGTGTGGACTTACCATTTCAGAAGCCTGTCCTGTTTTGAATTTATCAGGTGCATTCTTGGAACATGATTCTTTCAAATATTTAGAATAATATTTGTTTAGGCAGCAGGGCAGACAACAGAGGCGGTTGGGAAAGAACATTGCTCCTTCTGAGAACTGTAACCTTTTGCTGTTTCTCTGGTTCGTTTCTTAGAACAGTAGCTCAGAAAGTAGAGGGGGTCAGTTCACATTTCCCTTCACAAGGACATGCTACAGGAGCAGGCCTCCCATGACTACTGGCTGCCTTAAAAGTCTTAAAGCCAGAATCTGGTTACAGATGCCCCTTCAGGATAATCTGATTTAAGTCTTTTGTTCTTGCCAAATCATATGCCAGAAAAGCTCCACCGAATAAACTGATATGTGATGACATGAATGAAGTACATGTTCTCTTGGCACTCTGTTTCCCGCTATCAATGTCCCATTAATCCCATGGTCCTCTAGGAGAGCAGAGCCTAAGAGAAAGAGGATGGACTGTAGTGTCAAAACCCTGGGTCAAAGTCTTGACATTGCCACTTACTTTAAGAAACTTGTTTAGTGGTTCTGATTCTTTGTTTTCTCATTCACAAAACTAATAACATTGAGAACTTCATAAGAAGATGCAATCATTAATCATATTAATATATCTAATTACAGCCCAGCAGCTATCATATGGTACTATGTTCTCAATAAATGAGTATAGTTATTCTTGTTATTTTTCTAGAGGCTCTATCTAGTTAAGTCCCTATTGCTTCTTTCCTTCCCATTGGTCAAAGCCCCCAGGTCAGAGACATTGCAACCAAAAGGACATTCTTGCTTCAAGGCAAATGCAGAACCTAAATGTGGAAGCCGGCCTAGGATTGAAGCTCAGACACCTGACAATCCATTCTGAGCGAGCCAGGTTTTAGGTCAGTTTCTTCCCGCATAGGAAACTGTCTCATCATTGATTATCACACCTCCCACTGAGTCCAGTTTCCTGGGTACCACAGACTTCTCTTCCCCCAGTGGAGAGTTAGGCCACAGACTATAGACCCAGTCCATTACATCTCAATGGCTCTGTCTCATGGGTCAAAATAAGTGGGTGAAGCCAGACAGTCTGTGATTAAACAGAACTCCTTTGCATAAGCTTTTCTTTGTGGGAAGCTGTAAAATCACTAAATCTATTTGCTTAAATGCTGGTGGCATTTGTAACTCTTGGAGTCATTCCTGTTGTTATTCTCTAACATATTTTCTGAATATATATGAAACCACCCAGAAGCTACAGAACTCAATCCCTCATCAGTATCAGTTCATCATTGCTTTACCCTAAACCACTACCTGGGCCTATCTAACAGTCATGATTCTGGATTATTTGCCACCTAACTATTCAAGCAAAGTAGCTATGTCCTGTTATTAACATTAACATCTCTCCATCCATCCATCCATCCATCCATCCATCCATCCACCCATCTACCCTTCCATCTATTTGCACACCCATCCATCCAACCATCCATCCACCCATCTACCCTTCCATCTATCTATTTGCACATCCATCCATCCATCCATCCATCCATCCATCCACCCATCCAACCATCCATCCACCCATCCACCCATCCACCCATCCACCCATCCACACATCCATACATTTTATTAAACTCTCATTACATGTGGGTACTCTCTTGAAGTGGGAGTGTGAGGAGATCTGGTCTATTTAAAGAAACATGAAGGTATCGGATTGGGGTGTAAGCATTTGATCTTGGTGACCTATATCTGCCCCCAAATAGTCAATCTCCCTATGGAATATAGAATCGGTCCAGCACCAATTGAGCCATTGGAAATGTATCTTTTGTTCCCACTGGTGGTTCTAGGCCTCTCCTTAAGCCTTTCCAAGCACTAGAAGACCTGGGATTGCCTCAGTGTAGTCCCCCTCTCTCTGACTGAAGGGCTTGTGGATAAAGAAGACTTTGTAAATCAAATGACTCCCCCTCATTATCTGGGTGATTTAAATTTTCCATAGATTTTTTTTTTCCTATTAAAGCATTTCCTTTCAAGCTTCTTCCTAGAAACAGTAGCATGTAAGAGAAAATCGAAACTCTGACTGGCTCTGCCCAAAGTCTCCTAGTGGACCTTGACCATTTTATCCTGCAGGGAGGACTTTGTGGAATCTATTTAGTTAGAACATAAGATAGGGGGTTGGGTGGTGCTTTTCCCCACACGAAGTCGGGAGTGAATCCCCCTGGAGGCTTCTCAGTCAGGCCAGGAAAATCATCAGTGACCCTGGGGCAGAGCTTGGGTCTTTCCATTGGCCTGTTCAATTTTGCTCTAGCATCACATGATTTATCTAGAGGCTAAAGTTCCTATGATATCCTTGGCCATTTCCATAATTATACATTTATTTTAAATTCACTCGGAAGACCTCCTTGAAACCCATAATTTTATTCCGAGAGTCTTCTGTTCTCTGTCTGCAGGTTTATATTTTACTGTTTTCTGCCACAAAGTTTATTTCCCTTTAACTATGTTTATGCTGTGATAAATTACTTACCTTTAGGATCTTTGAGACCATCACTATGTTTTTCTCTCTTTAACAGAGCATTCTAAAGTAAGTGTTTATGACATTGGAACCTAAATTTGGCCAGCTTTTCTTCTTGACATCACAGCTGGGTCAGCATTAACAAAGCAGGGGTCTCCACTTCAGAGAGGAGAGTGAGCTCCTGATGACAGCAAGTTCAGATCACACAGGGCTAAATTTCTACTTATAGCTCAGAGTCATAAGTGACAGCCAGTGAGGAGAGATCTGGAGCAGTGCAGAAAATGCCTTTTCCACCAGAATTCTTTCATGTTTATTGATGCTAAGGAAGTGATTATAATTAGTGATGACTAAGTAAGCACTATGAAAGAATTTACTATTAGTTCATAATTCTGTTACTACTATTACCACTGCCATTAATGGAAGCTGTGTTGAAGGAGGAAGAGGACATAGCGCGGTGGGAGGTGGGGACAAAATTGGGTGGGCTGGTACTACTGAAGGCAGCCTGACAGACACCTGACCATCAACCGTCTGTTTAAAAGGAAATGTGTTGACAATAGGGCAGACATTCGAGAAAGTGCTTGCTATGTACTGGGCGCTGTTCTAGGTTCTTTACCTGCATTATTTCATTGAATGTTTACAGCAGCCCATGAGATAGGAACAATTAAGATCTCTTGGGGGTAGATAAATTACTTTCACATTGCATATGGAATTGTGATACTACATATTATGGGATAGGGCGTATAGATTGATAAAGGTTGATATTGCATGTAGATTGCATACAGAAGGGTGCCTTCGGATCATTTGTCAAGATGGCACCCCTTACTTGGAAACTGACTTCCCCTGAGCTCATAGTAACCAGAGGCCCAGTTTAGAAAGTAACCTTGTGTCTCAGGGAAGAAGAGTAGAGAACAAAACTACTAGATACTTGCAGAAAGCACCAAACCAAACCAAACATTCCCTTCCTTCCAAACACAAACCTCAGAGAGGATAGCTGATCTCAGAGTGACATCTGAAATAAAGATTAAGTGTGTGACACCCCATCTTCCCACACACACACATCCATACCAGGAAGCAACAGGTAGGGCTCTTCTTCCAGCGGGGGAAGGAAGAGGAAGCAACCATCTATGTGTTATGGGTGCTGAGAAGCAGGAGCCCTCTTCCCTCTACCTTCCCCCATCTAACAGATTAATAATCACTCAACATAGCAGAGCTGACATACATTAAAACTCCATAAATGTTCGTTCCCTTCTTTATTTGGTAAGACGCAAATGATATAACAGTAAAGTATACCTTCCTACAAATTTATTTAAAGATCCATTTTTAAGAATAGATTTGGCTAAATTAGAAGGAAGAGAGATCTTGGGGATATCTGGAACCTGGGGGTAGATGGAGCAAATACCTCAGGGAAGATGAAGGATATAGGAAAAGAGAGTGAGGCCCTGAAGTGAAACCTCCCATGATCTTTCTAGTATTGCCTGGGGCAGCCCTGGGAACAGAAGGATGGGGCAGAGGGATGGTTGCAGCAAGCTACAGACCTGACCTTGTGCCCATGCCTAGGCCATGGGCACCTGGATGCTGCCCTCATATTAGTGCCAGAGCAAATATATGTGTTCTTCATTTACGTTTATACATTCCTTTAGCAGGGAGCTATGGACAGTTCCACCAACTGAGTAGCCATCTTGGGGGTAACTTGGGGGATATGTAGGTGCATTTGGGTTTCCAACTTCTCCCTGTTTGTTGCACAGAATGGAAAGTTATGAAATGTTGATGGCACAAATATTTGAATCTCCTCAAGATAATCAGGAGCCTTTTACCCTTCACGTAATCAGAGGCTTCTTCTAATTGTGTCCTCCTCTCTCAGCAACTATCCTTCTCTTAGCAGCCCTTCCTGGCCCCACGTATGCATTAATAACCAATAACATTCTCAACAGCCTTTACCCATCAGCCAATGACTGTGGTCTAAAAGGACTAACATTGCTTTTACCCTCATAGCTCCAGTGCCTGGCGCAGTAAAAATGTTCAAAGTGTTTGTTGAACTCTTAGGAGATTTTACTAGACATATATGTCAAAAGATTCATTGAAAAGTATCAGCACTGTAGCTAATGTTGTGTTAGGTACAGTAGGAAGGTAAGACATGTCCTCTAGTTTACAATGCATGTATTCTTAAGGCAGACAAGCTGCAGTAGCAAGGTATGATAAAATACTAAAATTAGTCACCTATATATTATCTGTGTTTCTCAACCCCAGCTGTATGTTGGAATCGCCTGTGAAGTTTTATAAAACCACAGATGCCTATAGCTCACCCACAGAGATTCTGATTAGGTCTGTCTGGTCAGGGTCTATATTTTTTTAAGTAGTCCCCAGGTGATTCACATGAGCATCCAGGATATGAATCACTGTAACAAGTGCTAAAGAATATAATTAAAAGAAAAACCAAGTGAGAACAGAGTGGAGAGAAAAACCTATGGCACAATTGGAACTCGCTTTGAACCTTGAATCATAGAGAGGATTTAGATGCACAGCATTGAAGACAGAGCATTCTGACTGGGAAGGTGGGAGTGTGGGTAGAGGTAATGTGAACAAAGGGAGCTGGAAATCAGTTTGGTACACATCTGCTGAGCAGCAACCACTCAGAGGTGCAGAGGTCATAGCCAGCTCTGTCTGGAGTGGTACCACCTGGCTGCATGGTGGCAGAAAGTGTACCCTTAGTGACCAAAAGAAACACAGAAGGAAAGTCCACTTGATCCACAAGCCTGGGAGGTACTTTGTGTCCACCAAACAGCTGTGAGTGGCTGACTAGGTTTTGAACTGAAGATTCCATTAAGGCTCCACTAGGAAATGTGCAGATCCCCAGGTCTGGGGCCTCAGGTTCTTGGAACTGTTACTCCCAGGAGCTTCACCTTTATGGTTGAGAGTTTCTCTGGCTTTCCTTAATTTCCAGATTGTCAGGTTTCTTCTTGGTGGAAAAAATCTTTGGCCTTTCTACTTCTTTTAGGAGGAAATAAAGAAGCTGGTTGGGGTTAGAGGTAGAGGTTAGTGGAGGTAGAGCAGAGGTTCAAGAAGATGAACCGAACATATCCTTAATGAAAAATGCTCTAAGTGGAGGCTGAAGGAGTGGATATACTTGATTCCTACCTGTTAACATGAAAAACAAGAAAATTAAAAAGAAGTGTCAAGGCTACCTGAATGGTCAGGTGAGAGTGCTGAGGGTACATGTCAAATTTAATGAGCGCACTTAGGATGTGCATTAAGGATGGTTTCATTGCAGGAAATACCTTGAGCAGCACATGTGGGGCCAGGGCAGAAAATTATGGGAAAAGTGGATCACTAGGACAACTCAAGATACCCTGATATCTTAGTGATTTCCTCCATCCACTGCTTGTCTATTTCTCTATGCAGACCATGGGCAAATAAAGAGAACCAAGCAAAACAATAATAAAGAACTCACAGAAAATTAGGAGATGAGACCCCCTCCCCGCCCATGTCCCCAGGATCATGCACACATTTGTATCATGTCTGCCCAACAGCAGAGCTATGATTAGAGGGTACAAAGTAGCAGCAAGTGAGACCTAAAGAGTTTGCCCCGAGGCTAGCAGACAAGAACAACACTTTCCCAGGAAAGCAAGATGATTCTAGTTTAGCTCATCCAACAAAAGTCTTCCAAGAATGAGGCCAGACATCCTAACTTCATCTTGGCGGGAGCTGGCGGCTGTCCCATCACAGTGACACCAGCTGCTGCTATGGGTGCTGTGCCAGAGTCACTGTCTACAGGCTTTGGAGAGGTGCACTCTCATGTCCATTTGGGGCGAGTGGCCATTTAAATGAAGACGATGCTGGGGGTCCCCTGGTCAGATTGGACATTTGCCAGGCCCGCATGATGAGGGTGTATATTATAGAAGTATCAGCCCGCATCACCTCCTCCCTCTGCAGACTCCTAGTCTCTACAGTCAGATTCATTGGTGTGCCTGACCTCGAACCTCAGTTCCCCAGACTGCGCGCTGTGGGCTCGAGATAGGAAATACTGACACAGGTTTAGGACTTGACTTCCTCCCGGGCAAAGGAATACTCAGTTTGGAGTACTTCTCTCAAGGAAGGCTTGAACTCCTGAGCACTGTGCTCCCTGCCTGTCTTGAGCCACTCTCACTCTTTATTGCTGGTGCTCCCCACAGGCCTCCTCCCTCTCCCAGGTGAGACCCCACTGTGATTACAGGGTGCTACAACAAGCTTCTCCTGGGGAGCCATTGTTGGCCTTTCTGACCTTGGTTCCAATTTCAGTGTCTCTTCTCTTGCTCTTGATGTTTCTTCTTATCGGAGATAGTGTCGAGGAAGGATCTAGCACTGACTCTAACCCAGTTCTGGGGCCTGACCTCCTGAAGACAAACCTACCAGAGGCTGGCAGCCTGCCCTGACTTCCAAGAATTGCCTCCTAATTCCCAGTGGGCCCTGCTCACCTTTTGGCATAACCTACCACTCGGCTTGGAGCACCTGGTGCCAACTATTTAGCTGAATGAGAGTGTGGAAGGCTGAACTCCTTGCCCGTGTGCCTTCCTTGAACCTCTGCTGTGAGCTGGGCTGCCCCACCCTGGCGGGTGAGTGCGGTGCCAAGTCTCAGTCCTTTCCTGCCGGCACTGGCCTGCTGCCAAGAAACCTCCAGAGCTCCTGATAAATCCTGACACAAGAGGAGCCCATATGGGAAAGTGTCAATCTGAGAGCTTACGGGGAATGTGGGGTGTTGGGAAGGGCTGGTGCCCAGATCCTAACACCCACTGTCTTTCCCTCGAGGATTCTGGTTGATAAAAGATACACACATTGCTAAGTGAGGATTATAACGTCAGTTTTGTTCAGGATTTTCTCCTACAGCTAGCATAGAGAATGTGTAAGTGCTTCTTGCCTCCGACTCAGAGCTGCCGAGTCTGCCCGGCAGTGCCGATTTAACCCCCAGTTCCAAGCCGAAATGCTAGAGAAAGGCTTCTCTGGTTTGGAGTCGTCCCACGATTGGGGCTGACCCACAGAGCCTACAAGTGTAGGACCCACTGCTCTGGAACACAGGCTGGTCCAAGGGAAACCAGGAGATGGGGGAGGATGCACGAGCCATGGCTTTGAACCTTTTGACTGTGCCTAATAGAAACATGGCCAACAACTGTCAAGTTCTCATCAATATCACCACTCCCATAAGTCATTCCTTCTCTTATTGGGTAGAAAAGTTATGGGAATAAAGCAAGGCCTAGAAATCCCCACCCAGGCCTTCCCCAAATTGGTGGAAGTGTTGATGGAAGCATCTTCTGCTATGGGCTGTGGGGCTGACTTAGCTGGGTCAAATGACATGTAAATAATACAAATAATCCCACCTCCTGTGCACTGTTGGTCTTCTGTCTTCCTCATGGGTGGCACCTTTAGCAGAATGTGGCCACAAAAATCTCCGTGCTATAAGCCAAAGTCAACTTATCATCTCTGCTGGTTCTCTCTCTTCCAACTCCCACCCTGCACAGGTCAAAGCTGCCATGTGGGTCCCTGGGCACTGGGCAGGCAGAGAACTTCTGATGGCAGTGGATTGAAACATAGTGACAATCAGGCACAGGAGGTCAAGTGCACAATTTTGACAGCTAGTGCTTTTCTTTGTTCTCAAATCCTTTCTGCAAGGAAGCTTTCCTCCTGCACTCCTCGGTACAGATGTTCCATTCTGAAGCCAGAGAGACATCTGAGCTGGACCAAGTTATTTGAGGAAAGGGTGACGCTGATGCTCTGAACCCCAGGTTACAGGTAGCCTTAATGTGTGAGGGGTAGGGTCCTTGGAAAAAGTGTCCAGGCCACCCTTCCCCTGGCAGTTGTATGCCAGAGACTACTCAAGAGTTTCAGAAAAGGGCAGTTTTCCACCTGTTCACACAGTTACTGGCTAACCTTTTGGAAACCAGTAGCCAGCCTGGCTGAGCTCATTGGGTAGGATCACAGCAGGTAGGGCATACAGCCTGAAAGATAATTCCCTTTAGGGTCATTGGTTTGATTCCTAGTGAAATGGAAACTTCTTGAAAGTTATCCAGACATTAGGAAGCCTGACTTTCTTTTAACCCTTCCAGAAGTTATCGCCAATAATCATCCGAATCTTGCCTGAAATCTCTCCTTTCTGGATAGCAAGAGAGAAGTAGTGTCAGATTTATGCTTTCTCTCCTCTATTAGTCCTCAAAATGTGATCCCTGAAGTAGCAGTGTCATAATTAGTCTAGCTTTCTGGAAGTGAAAATAGCCAGGCCCCATCCAAGACCTACAGAATCAGAAGTTTTGGGGGTGGGACTCAGTATTATGCATGAATGAGTTCTCTAGGGTGATCTTGTTGTGGGCTGAATTTGAGAACCACTGTTCTAGGTCAACTGACCCTTTTTAACTGACTCTTACTGCTAGAAGCTATTGAGTTCTGACATCCAGGAAGGGGAATTTTCAGGCAAACTTTGGGGCAGAGAGAAAACAATGATCCAATCTTGTTTAATATTTAATCAATACATGACTAATATTCAAGTCACTTTTGGAGGCCACCCTGATCACCAGAATCCATGGCTTAAAACTGGTTCTCTGGAAACTTACTTGTCACAAGACCTCGGAGTTATATTTTTTCATCTTCATGTACTCTGGATTCTATAAAATAATTTGGTATCCTTGGCATGATTCTCTATGTCAAATAGCTCTGTACTGCTATTTCTATAATAAGATCCATTGAGAGAGGCATCAAGTGCTTTGTTAACGATCTATCCTATTCACACTAATGAAACCCCCATTGTCCACCAAGATTGGAATGGTGTCAAAAAACGTCATTGAGTTTTCCTGAAAGTTCTCTTTGTCCTCGTTACCCATAGCTCACCTATTTATACCCTGTGAGCTCAGTTCTATTAGCTTTGGGTGCATTGTCTTGAAATTGGATAAATGAAAGGGTTGTTCCCTTTAGGCTTCATCTTCAGTGGGTTACCTCCTTTGTCAGAGACTTCCAGTAACCTCAATGTATCTCTAGGCAGGAGATGCCAGTAAAAACCAGGCAGGGAGTGGAAAACTGTGTCCAGTCCCAGAATTGTGTCTATCATCCTTATTATACCTCCTGGCTCTTGATGCAGCTTTAACTTAAAATTCTACTCTTCTGAAAGGGAAATAGCTATTTGAGCCCTTTCAGGTGATGGCCCTTTGCAAGGCTGCCCATCTCTGCCTCCACATCTCAGAGAACACCTGACACATTTATAAGATCTCCTGTTACTGAACACACTCCCCTCTCACCTCATGATTCTGTTTCAGCAAAATCCCGTTACTCTAGCTCAGCATTTCTCAAACTTTGGTGTGCATCTGGATCACACTGAGCTCCACCCCAGAGTTTTTGACTCAGTAGATCTGGGATGGGACTACAGAATCTGTGTTTCTAAGTCCATAAGCAAGGCGGATACTGTTGGTGCAGGGACAACATTTTGAGAACCACTGTTGTAGACTGACTACCGGCAATAATCTGGATTCTTTCTGATTATCATGGCACTGATTCCCTTCTAGGCTCATTGCAGTGTTTCATTTATTCCTCCGTTTCATTCATTCCCTTACAGCATCATGTCTCTTGCAAGTTGCCAGGCAAATGTGACCTATCGTTTGAACAAGAAAATTTTAATATAACTCTCACCATCTTCTCATAACTTTTATTTGGTACAGTGAACTGACCTGGCTCCAGAAAAACAACCCACTTCCTGGCTCAAAGTAAAGTCCTTTGAGGATGTTAAAACCACACTGTATCCTGTAGAAACATCATGCATCCCATGGTATTTACTGATAGACACCCAGACACATGTAATAGGATTATAGATCAGCCTCATTTAAGATAAAGTTTGCTGGGGGAGATCAGAATTGCTTCCTGTGGGACTTAAATTAGGTACAAAGCAATTAACTTTAAGCAACCAAAAAATTGGCTCTATAAAAATTCCATTTCAAATCAGCTCTTAACTACAATCTCATTACCAGGTACCTTTGCTACGTAAAAGACAAACTAGTCTCTGGAGATGGAAAACGTGCACTCCATTTTTGAGACACTTCCCCAAATATGAGAACTGATGAGGCCTTACCTTGGACCTCTCCTAAAGGGTCAGATATTTCTACAGACTTTCTGACTTTTCACATTATTCCTATGCCTAGAAAGAGAAATTTTCCCATTTCTGAATACAAATATATTTATTTATATTTAACTTCTGGTGATGGTTCAGTTGTGCCATGTTAAAATATATTTCATTTCATTTCTTTCTGAGTGTGAGAATTTTAAGTAACTTTCAGTGAGAGTCAGGACATCAGTCAGTAGACTTTTATTTTCACAAAGGATGTTTCCTTGCCTGACATGTGGTAAGAACTTTACAAGTATTCATCAATCAGAATGTTAAAGATCATTGACTCATTAATTGTTGAATTAATAAGTTAATAAAAGTTATTAACTTTGATACATGACTATAAAAATCAAAGTATTTGTTTTAAAAATTGGAAATACAAGCTGTGATTGTCTGGCTCCATTGGTATAACATCTTGATCTTAGACTCAAGAGAGACTCTTGATCTCAGGGTGGTGAATTCAAGTCCCACACTGGACATAGAGTTTACTTAAAAGAAATAGGGAATACAAAAAAAAAAATGTAAAGAAGTAAAATAATCATCTAAAATCTCACAATGTGAAGCTAGCTAATATTAACACCTGAAAAATTCTTCCTATCCTATGTGACTACATGTATATATGGGTATATATAATTGTAACAATATCGTATGCAAAAAGGTGAATTTTGTTCATTTAACTTTTATCATGGAAATTTCCTCAAGTTATTAGTAACTCGTTACAAACATCATTCATGGTCACTTAAAATTCCAATAAGTTAATATCCTCAATTTAATAGTCTACTATTTTTTAAAGATTTTATTTATTTATTTATTCATGAGAGGCACAGAGAGAGGCAAAGACACAGGCAGAGGGAGAAGCAGGCTCCACTTGGGGACCCTGATATGGGACTCGATCCCAGGACCCCAGGATCACAACTTGAGCCAAAGGCAGATCCTCAACCACTGAGCCACCCAGGTGCCCCAATACTCTACTATTTTTACATAATAGGATGTATCTAATATTATTGTTTGTGCCTAGATAAATATGTTTATATAAAAATACTAACTTCAGAGCTACTTGAGTCTGAGGACCATGTGCTCCTTTCATGTTTTTTTGTAACAACTATATGATGACTGACCTACAGAAAGTGCTTGATCAATGTTTAGAAATTGAAATAATCGAAGTGGAGAAGATCTGAAGAATGTTGGGCTCTAAAATGAGTTGCTCAGACGATGAGATACAAAGAGAATCATGCTCCAGCCTCTGCAGGTAAGAGAGGCTCTGCCAAGAGATGCAACATAAGATAAAGTTTCCAGAGATGGGTATCCAGAGATGGATCTCTGTGTTTCCAGAGATGGGTATCACTGGGCATGGAAAGTATGAAAGAGGGTTATTAGAACCAAGCTGTAATTCTCAAAAATGTGAAGCACAAACTTGAAAAACAGATACCAGTGTGTGGGGGGTTTTTGAGGTGGAGGGATGTTTATTTTGTGGAGGCAGATGGGAAAGGATTTCCTTAAATTTTGGAAAGGTAACTTCATTTCACTGTGATTAATTTTTTAACTCTACTGTTGAATAGAAAATCATACCACCACACCTCCAACTCCATCTGGAGAATATCATCATCTAGAAATATCACTACCCTCTAATAACTTGAGAACGTACCTGTTAGGAATCCATTCTGGAAGGACAAGGTACACATTCAGTTCAAGGGTGTTCCCCAACCTCCACCACCTCATCAGCACTGTACCTGATACACAGAGACAACTTGGTCAGGATGTGACCGCTTCATAAACCTTTCCTCTGGACATTTTTCCCTCCAAGTGTCCTCAGAATACTCATTGAAAAGGGTTTCTTGGTCCGTTGTCTCTGCTTCTAGCCTGAAGCTAGTATTGCTGAGAGGCATCACGTTTTAAGATGCATCTTGGCTGGACAGCTCCAACTCCCTGGGAGCCCCACAGTGATAGGAAGGTTTGACTCCATGATTTTATTACAACCATTACTCACCTGCAGGGACAGAGGCCAGCGATGCACACTGGAGACTCAGGAGCTACTGCCAAGGAGGCATATGTGTCATTAGTTTAACTTTCAAAAGCCTGAAGACACAAAGAAGTTGCCTGTCTGGTAGCACAGGCCACCAGAGCAGTAGCAGGCGTGTTTCAGATAAAGAAAATTAGTGACAAAATGTCTGTCAAGCTGGAGAAAATGGGCGCATCAGGGCAGCTGAGCCAGATAAGAAAACATACTGAGAAGTCCATACAGGGCAGTTTTCTTCCACTGAGTGGAAGTCCTTAGACTTCCCTAAGGAGTGCTGTAAGAGGAGGTGGGTATGACTGTAAAACAGGGTGGTGGGCAAAGGACCTGAAGTGACCCCAAAAATGTTGGACAAGGGATAGTGAGAGTAGGGCAGAGTGATTTTGCCCAGAAAACCCCATGCTTTCCAAGCCATGTCTGCTTTGGGAAATGGAAAGCAAAGAGATAATGGATTATCTTGTGACGTTGGCCTCTTTTAATAACTGAAAATAAAACTGCCACTTTTTCTTTCAGAGGACAGTTTGTGTCGGGGTGTCTGTATTTAACTCTATTCTCCATTTAGGTGATCAATTGTCATGAACCTCGAGTGTTTCTGGCAGAGAGGAAGGTGGGCAGGGAGGAGATAAAAGCATTTTCAGGATCACATGATCCCAATGCACCCTTCTCTTCTACTCAACGCCCTCAGAAAAGGATTCTGGAGCATCAGAGCTATGGAAAGAGCCACCAAGGAATGATACCTGAGACACACGGTGGACATTCTTAGGGCAGCGTGGGACTCTTTTTTAGTATCTCTCTTCCATCCTCTCTGCTCTTTATTTTCATCCTAGAGAAGCATTTGGGTGGTAAGAAACAGAGTTGGGTGTCAGCACCTCAGATATGATCGTGAGGGCTCTTACCTAAGTGCTAAAGGAGGGTGAGTCGTGCACCCATTTCAAGGTTGGGAAGCCAGTGGTCCAGCAGTATCTCTCTTGGCTCCTGGAAGCATGTGTGTTGCCTGGGATTTGAGTTAGGACCAAGCCCACGTTTCATCTTTTGGGAGCCTCAGAAGAGGCTCCTCTGTAAGGAGCCAGCAGAGAAGTGCACACTCAGAAGATACCAGAGGAAGTTATAAGGGTCCCTGAGTAGGGACAGACATTTAGGAAGGAGTGGCTGGAGAGGCTTATAGCAGCTCTGTGAGATTTAGGCTTCAGTCAGCAAAGCACTGGCTTATCTTTCCCACTTCCGGATGAAGCTATTCCTGGGATCAAGAAGAAAAAGTCTCCAATTCTCTTACAATAGCAGTTGTGAGTATGGAAACATGGGTAGGTGTTCATTTGTTGGCTTTTCATTAACAAATGAACATAGCCACTGGGGGAATGCTGTTAAATATTTTCCTGAGGTACAGTTTTTACTGACTAACGCATGTTCCATGATTAACTTAGCTGTTAACTTTTAAATGGTTTTCTAATATAAGCAGTTCTGGGATGAACACCTCACCGCCGCCCCCCCCCCCCCCATCACTGAAGTGAGATTCCTGGATCAACCAGGTGGAGGGGTTTGAGGATTTTGGATGGATTCTCCTAAATTGCCTTCTAGAGAATTGTGCTAATTAACACTCCCAGCAGCAGGCAGAAGAGAGTTGATAAGCTTGTCCTTGTGACTTTCCCAGAGTGTGGAGTTTGGGGAAGGAGTCACACCTGCTGATCCTGAATCTCTGGGAATGGGTGTCAGGGGGACAAGTGTGGGAAGTTATCCAGTCTCTTCTAGAGATGTTATGAGCCCTGACTACAAAGGAGGAATTGAGGTCACACCAGATATATACATATAAGGTGCTTCTTTCCATCTCCATGTCAACTTTCTGCCTCTGAGACAATGAGAAAATCAACTGACTAGTCTCTCAAGATACGCAGTGTGGGAGTTCCTGGAGGAGAACAGTGGAGGTGCATCCCCAGTACCTAGGTATAGTAACTGATAACAAGCCAACTTTGCTCCATTAAAGATAGCAGATTGCTTATCCTCCCCTCTTGGGTAGATTGTTTTTCTCACTTTCTTCATTCATTCTTTCCTTTATTTAACACCAATTAAGCACATGGGACCAGGCACTGTAACAGAAAAGGGGGTACAAAATGGGGGGTTCCCCCATCTAGTGTGTCTTTGAGTAAAGTCATGGGAACAGAAACAGATCCCAGACACATCAACAAACAGTTCCAATATGATGCCATATCACTGGTAAGTACAGCAATTAACTCAACATGAGTTTAGAAAAGACCTCACAGGGGGGCTCACTCATAAGTCGTGGAGGCCAAGTCATTTTTGTCCAGGCAGAGAAAAAGAGAAAGAATGTTCCAGGAAAAGCATGGAGAAGTAAATGGGTCTCACATGCTTGGGATTACTCCAACATAAACCATGGTGTGTGTGTGGGGGGGTACTTGGGGATAGAGAAGGGCAGGGCCACAGTGACAGGAAGTGAGGCTGTCAAATGAGTCAAAGTCCTAATCGTAAAGTCTTTGTATTCCACTCATAGAAATAGTCAAACCAGAGAATGGCCTTTATGTTGTGATCCATGCTTCAGTTATAGAAGGATAGCGAGGTGGGAGTGGGTAACGGGCTGAAAAATAGAAGAGCCTGGGATGGGAAATGACTAAAATCATAATATAAAGTGATGACATAAAGACATCATCATGCATAGATTTTGTGGTTGAACATATTTCTAAAAAAGAACCAGAATGAAAAAAGTATGGTACATGGCAGAAATGACCAGAAACCACGGATGAGCTCATGACAAACAGTGGAAGTTTGAAGCCCAGCTTGCTGTCATTTGCAGAGAATGAAGCACAGCCAAGAACATCCCAAATATTAGAATAATGTCATTATTGTTCCCTTACCTATGACAGCTGATGGGCCAGTGTGATCTACGATCTTTCTGGGTCTTTTATTAAGTTTTCATCACTGTGCTGCCTTTGCAATCCACTGCCTCAGGGAACATTTGAGATTTGAATTTGAAAATGAGATTCACAAAATTAGATATTCTTCATATTTTTTTTTCTTTCTCCAGCTCCAAACTGACTTCAAACAAAGGGTTATGAAGGATGAGGTCTTTGAGTCTTTTAACCTTCAGCTATGAGATAGCTAAGCTTTCAGTTCTCCAGCAGAGGAAATGGCTCCCTGTTCCTTTATTTTTTGCAAGATGTGTTTTCTTCATTAGTTCCCCATGGAAGGAAGAGGCTGCTTGGGGGAGGCTTAAGTCTGAGCTCTCAGAAAGTGAAGGGAGACAAGGAAACATTGGAGGATATTCTGATGGTAAAGCAATCGACAGAGTAATGGTACAAGGAGACTGAGTGACGGAAGTTGAGTTAAGCAAGAGTTATTCCCTGGAGGAAGTTCGGCCATGCGAAACCAGAATGTGCCCTTTAGTTAATCAAGCACCCAAGATGAGATCTCAGACAGAGTAAGACTGCAAAAAGAGGAGTTACAAACTACCCTGCAAAGGGGAATTCTAGTTTTTTAGTTCTTTTTTTCTGTCTTCTTGCCATGTGTGCTCTCAGGCTAGTTCTCCATGTCTCTGCATCGCTGGAAGAAGAGTGAAAATTTTAATTAATGACTCAAAGATTTTCATGTAGGCAAAGGTTTCTTATCACATGGATAACACATCTGACTAATGAAAATGACCTTTCTTCTTTTCATCCATATTGCGACTTTTTGTGGCCACACAGCACTTGTGGATTGCCATCTCTATAATTTGCTCTGCCCCTGGTGTCTGATTATGCCCAACAAATTTAAGACATTGTGTCTACCTCATCAGCCACCCCTCCCCCTGATGACACCCAGCCATGTGCCTCTGACACCTTCATCTATCCCACAACCTTGGACTCTCCAGCACAACCTTGCTCTGTTCTTCCTAGCTTTAAACTCCTGCTTCCATCCTTGCTCACAATTTGGATTTTCTTTTAGCCATACTGGGTTTATGTCCCAGCAGTGCTGCTCAGCCACTCAAACACTTCAGTAGGGGCCCCAATGAGCGGAGTTTCAGGTGGCCTCCTAGACAATGCTTGAGCAAGTCTGACTGTCCAAGGATGACTTCCAGAAACCAACTTGGGGAAACTTTTAGGACCTCGGGGCATTACTGCTAAGGATTTGCTAAGTATTACAACCCACTTAGCAAATATCTGAGTGATCTCAGGGTTGTGTCCATAAATGAATCACATTGCTGAGATGTTCCAAAGGATACAAAATCATAACAGAAATAAGGAAATGTCTGGAGACTTGGAAAGCAAAATTCCATGGGAACCAGAGTTTTCCACACCAGGGGCTTCATAGCTGAAGTGTGCTCCCTTTAGTTACCCACATAGTATTCCATGCTCGGCTGCCAATCCAGCCTGAACACATCTGTAGAAATGTGACCCAGGCTCACTCTAATGGGGCTTGCTAGAAAACTCGAGTGGGGAGCACTTTCTCATAGCCTGAGGATATCCAGTGGAAACTTTATCTTCCCCAAAGAAGTTAAATGATAGAGTCACATCGGCAGAGAGCAGTCTGTATGAAACATGTAAGGAGTAAGTTTTCATTGTGTTTTACTCAGATGTGAATTTTCCTTTCACCAGATCCCAGTGCATCAGATTCAATAGAGATTCAGGAGGCTGAAATCACCAAGGTAAATAAGGTACTCTTTCTAGGGCTCCACATGTTCCTGGTAAAAAAAAAAAAAAAAAAAAAAAGACTCCCCAAGTCATTGATGATGTGATTGACATTCTCTTATTTTCTTGTAGAAATGTATGTATAACATAACATCACCATTCTAACTACTTTTAAGCATGCAGATCTGTGGCATTAGGTCAAATTGATATTGTTACATAACCATCGCCACCATTCATTTTCAGGATCTTCTTTGTCTTCCCCAACTGAACCTCTATACCCTTAAGACACTAATTCCCATTTTCCCCTTCTCCCAACTTCTGGAACCCACCATTCTACTTTCTGTCTCTATGAATTTGACTACTGTAGGTAGCTCATATGAGTAGAATTATGCATTGTGTGTGTCCTTTTGCAACTGACTTATTTAACTGACAATTGTTAAGCAATGTTGTCCTCAGTCAACTTGTTTGTGTCTCATAAATCCAGATGTACTCTTATTTTTGTTGGAGGTCAAACATCCCTTTTCAACAATATAATCCATTAGTAAATCAACAAGCATCTATTGAATCTCAACCCTATGTTTAGCTGAGGGTTGGGTGCTATGAGAAACAGAATTTTGAAAAATACATCACTATTTTGGCAGCTTAAGAAGTTTCTGATTTTGGGGGTGGCTCAGTTGGTTGAACATCCTACTCTTGATTTTGGCTCAAGTCATGATCTCAGGGTTGTGAGGTTGAGCCTCAAGTCAGGCTTCATGCTGGGCATGGACCCTGCTTAAGATTCTCTCTCCCTCTCCCTTTACTCCTCCTTTGTCTCTCTTTAAAAAATTCAAATTTTGTAGATCTAAACGCTAAGTGAACACATGTATACAGACACACACCTACACACAGATAGAGATCTGTCCTTATTACCTCATCTATGTGGTAATAAAGACTTTGAAGTAGGTGGTGGAAAGATTATTCCTAAAAAATCAATCCATTTTAGGCAAGTGTGAGTGTACTTGGGGATAGTAGTTAGAGAATTGACTTTTGTGAATTTTCTACATGGGTCAGTGGTTTGGGAGATTTTTCATTTAAAAAATCTAAATAAATGTTAACTATTCAAAGATTTTTAAAATGGGAAGTAGGAACTTAGCTCACATATCTATTTCTTGATATGTGCTATTCACTTTAGATATTTCATTGTTTCCTGTTAAAAGCAGTCAGCTATTTGCCATCTGTACTGAACAGCTGCAATTTCCTTCCTATCCAAGCACAACATTTTATTATAGAGAAATTGGCATATTGTGTTTGCCACTTTTTTTTTTTTTTTTTTTTTTTTTTGCATATCCCTGGCCATGGCTAGATAATCAAGGAAGGAAAAGAATCTTCATGTCCCAAGTTCTAGCTAGGTCAGGTGAATCCAACTGACATCATGTGTCTCCTCTTTACTAAGTTAGCATTAATTTGCCTTCCCAAGTCCTGGAAGCTTCTTATATGAGGCATCTGTGCACAGTGTTATTTATGAATAGGAGCAAATGTATAAATATCCACAGGACTTCCTGTTAAATATATTGGATTGAATGCAAATATTTATCTCTGCTCCTTCTGAAATTGTATTAAGATGAGAATAGAAAAAAGAAAGGATACAAATCAATAAGAAGAAAGTGAACAGGAAAGAGGTTCTCACCAAATAAGAAATGTCAACAAAATTTTGAAATATAAAAATATCTGTATGAAGAGTAACTAATTATTAGAACCCAGAGAGAATGTTGAGGAGAGAGACACAAGAAATAAGTGGTTCTGACTTGAGGATCCCTGAGAAGATGTAGGAATTAGAGGCAGTAGATATTGTGAGGGCTCTAGGAAGGATGGGGCTTGAAATGGGAGGCTCAGTTCAAAGTTGGTAGAAGGGGTAGTGAGATTCCAATCCTCTTTCAGTTCTTCACCACCAGCCCTCTAACCTTCCTTCACCCAGGCAGGAAGCAGGAGGTTCTTATCTGGAGAATTTTAACCTAGAAGGCTCTTCTGAAGTTCCCAGGCATGGAAGAGGGTAGGAGGAGAATGGTAGGCTGCCAACAGAGCCAATCAATTGAAGGATTCATCATGGGAGCTGCCTGGTTCTCAGAATATGCTGGCTGCTAATCTCATACTCCCTTAGAAAGAGAATGGAACATTTACTTTTACAAAAAGAGACTAACAGGCCTGGGATGCTCACAGATACTGTTACATGAGGTTTTCTAGTGAAATGACTTGGTCCCCATCTCATTACTCTGTGGCAAAGCCTACTGATGAGCAAGCAATGCCCAACCAATGTTCACACATACACACACATTCTCAGGACTTCTAAATCTACCTCTCTCTTTCTCTCTCTCTCTGTTTTAAAGAAATGTATTTATTATGCATGGAGTTTTATGTTTATTGTAGGTAATCATAGAAAATATATAAAAACATAAAGAAGTAAATAAAAACTCATATACTGCCATCATCTAGAAATAATTGCAGTTTATATATATAAACCATCTAGGCTTTTTCTGTGTCTATGTGTATGTATATATCATAAATAATATTGTTTTAAATTTCACTCCATGTTTATAGAGTCTTCTATCATACTTTTTTGATGTAACAATATACCATTAATATATCTTTGTCAATAAATAAATTACAGTAACATTATTCCTTATAGCTGAGTAGTATTCCTCAGATGAGTGTAACAATAATTCATCCTGTTAATTCTTTAATGTTTAACACTTGTATCCTTTTTTCATCATAATAAACAACAGCAGACTGTACATAGATCTTTGCATACTTGACTTTCTAGTCCCTTAAGATTATTAGAAGTAGAATTGCTATCTTAAAAGGTGCACTCTTTTCAGAAGCTTAGTACATACAGCTGAATTGTTACCCTGAAAAAATACATCAATTTATAGTCCTATCACCAAGGTATGAGAGTATCCTGTTCCCATCCTTGCTGACAATTAGAATTGCAACTCAAAAAAAAAAAAAAAAAAAAGGACAATTTGGTGTTAAAAATGGCATCTTGTTTTTTTAGTTTATATTTGATTACCAGTTTAGCACTTTTAAGTGTTGCTAGATAACTAAATTTTACAAATTGAATGTCCATCACATTTATACATTTTTAAAAAATTAGTTATCTTTTCTTATTGATTTGTTCATGCTCTTTAGAAACATAAACATTGACCATTATTCTGTCATATGTAACAAATATTTTCTCTGATTTGAAATTTTCCTTTTAACTTTGCTTATGGTTCTAATCTGATTTTTAGTGCTCAGGTTTTTTAAAAAAGATTTTACTTATTTATTCATGAGAGAGAGACACACACACACAGAGGCAGGGACATAGGCAGAGAGAGAAGCAGGCTCCATGCGGGGATCCTGATATGGGACTCGATCCCAGGACTCCAGGATCACATCCTGGGCTGAAAGCAGATGCTCAACTGCTGATCCACCCAGGCATCCCTAGTGCTCAGTTTTTAAGTGAAAACAGAGAACCAGTGATCACCAGTCATGCTGAGGAAGGATGCAGTGTTAAAGCAAATACCAAAATAAGGAAGCAGGAAAAAAAAAAGAAGAAGAATAAGAAGAAAGAAATAAAGAAAAAATTGATAAGAAATGAAGAAAATGAGGGAGAGAGATAAAATTTCAAAAAGTTATGATAATAGCCTCAGGGAGATTAAATAGTGCATTCATGAAAAAAAGAGATGCTATTGGAAAAAAAAAAAAGGAAACAACACGAGAGAGAGAGGGCAAGAAGAGAAAAAAAGCCTATGTATTCAATGGAGCAGCTGAAAGATGATGCTAATAAAATATACCACAAAATGGAGATGCCTAGTAACAGTTGGTTAAGCATCTGACTCTTGGTTTCAGCTCAGGTCATGATCTCAGTGTCCTGAGATCAAGCCCTACCTAAAGCTCCACATTTAGTGAGTAGTCTGCTTGGGATTCTCTCTCACTTTCTTTCTACCCCTTGCCCTGCTCTCTCTCTCTTTCAAAATAAATAAATAAATAAATAAATAAATAAATAAATAAATCTTTAAAAAAGATATCCCACAAAGTGAAAGACAAAGAAATATAGGAGAGAAAAAGTATAAAGTTTAATTAATAGAAGTCCAACAATAAAAAGAATGGAGAAGACAAAAGGTAATGAATTATTAAATAAAAATGTAACAAACAAACAAAAAAAATGTAACAAACAAACAGACAAATATCCACGTTACATGAGATTGAAAAGCCCTGTCAGGGACCCAGACATAAGAAGCACAGGAGAAAATACTGCTCATGTATTTTTTACCCTAGTGAGATAGGAAAAAGTAAAAGAAGAGGGAAGTGAGTGATAAGCAAAGGTGAGTATGTTTGTGTACCTTTTTCAAGATAAATGAAATCCTGGTATGCTAAATAATGTCAGAAACTACTATAAGCTGAATTTTTAAAATATAATTTATGAGATGAGGCAAACATTTTTCAAGCACAAAAACAGCAAACAACAATTAGAACTGCCTTGAGAAACGTTTTATCATTACTTTCTAATAAAGCAATTTTTTTTGTTTGTGGAATAACAGATTGATAATGACTTTATTTAATGAAGTCTTGTCAGCCATGTTATTTTCCCCAGAAAAACCCAAATCCATAATCACTGAAGCTTATTAACATACTTAATCATTGTGTATCGCCTCTCAATAGAAAAGCTTTTATTTGAAAGAAAGTTGATTTAATTATGACTTTTTTCTAGAGCAAGAGATAGAAAATTGAGCACTTAATACCAATTTCTGTGTCTAATAATCAATTAAACTTAGCTAATATTCCAGCTCTGTTTCTTCGAATTTAAAGTATTAAATGGAATCATCCTAGTTATTTTTTGAGTATATCAATAAATCATTGAAAATTACTGATGTTGGGGTATCTGGTGTCTTAGTCTGCTGAGCATCCGACTCTATCTCAGCTCAGCTCTTGATCTGAGAGTCATTATTTCAAGCCCCACCCAGTGTGAAACCTACTTAGAAAAGAAAGAAAAAAAGACAGAAGAAAGGAAGGAAGGAAGGAAGGAAGAAAAAGAAAGAAAGAAGGAAGAAAGAAAGAAAGAAAGAAAGAAAGAAAGAAAGAAAGAAAGAAAGAAAGAAAGAAAGAGAAAGAAGAAAGAAAGAATCTACTAGTGTGCACATTTGTGTTTATCACTGAAGATCAGTGTAGGCAGCCTTTTTTTCCCCTTGGCCTTTTTAGCCAGACCAGACTTGTAACTTGACTTTCCAGCTGAAAATAATCGTAAACCAGCATTATCAAATAATGTTAGAGAATAGTTCACAACAACAAAGATGTTTTCCAATATTACCAGACTCTACCAATCATTATTGCATTCATTGCACATTTGAGGGCTGGTTATTTCAGATACAGTGTTATCTCAATTATTCTTTGCTTAGTCCTCCCATGAAGTCAGGCCCTATAATACTTCGAAAGAAGGGCAGAGAACACAGAAAAGTGTCAGCAGTATGGGGGTTAGGAATGGAGGGGAAAAAATCCCAGCAGTTTATTGCTGTTGCTACAAATTACCTGAGTCATCTCTTCTGAATCATTCCTACCTCCTGGGAAGAGGCTCTGGGAGTACCAAGCCCCAGCATCCAAAGACTGTTTACAGCCAGGCTGTTCTGAAATGAGACAGTGTTGGAACCATGTCACCCAAACCCTTAATTACAGGTGTCTGCGGTTAAAATTTGGAGCTCATCAATCTCAGAGATGTTATGAGTCTATGTTTACTAATTGCTGAATCAGTTTTGATACCCAGCAGCCTTCCTTCCTGAACACACAGTATTCTGCATTTAAATGGGCACCATTCACTTTCCTCCATACCAATACATTCTCCTCACTACACCCTCCTGCCACCTCCTCATAACTGCTGTCTTCTGCTCCTGCTCCCCATCTGGCCTGGTAAAATGAGCATAGTCTCTAAGGCATCATTAGCATTTTTTTTTTTTTTTTTTACAGAAGCAAATCCCTAGAACAACTAGAGAAAAAGGAAATGTCTATTTTTTCCCCAGATATTTGGACTGGGAAAGAGGCGAAACAGAGCTCTGTTATTGCATGCTTAAAAGATGTGAGCTCTGTGCTGTAAACTTTACTTTTATAATATTGTTTAACCAAAGCAACAATACTACATAGCATTCCATGCTAACTCAGGAAACTGAGACTAAGGTAGGCTGAGCTGTGGTCCCAAGTCATAAACTAGTCAATGGAATAACAAGGAGGAATTTGTTAATCCAAGCCTGTCTGATTGGAAAGTTGGCCCACACAGCTCCAGACTCAGCATGAACAAATATGTGGCTGATGGAAGCCATGAGGACGAATTGCATGGTTGTTATTATGCACCATGTACAGCAAATTAAGTAATGCGTTTGGAAGGGCTGTGTTACCATAAAGTGCTGTACAGATGTTAGTACCATTATTATGGGCATATTTATTACCACTTTACTAGGGGTGGGATATCCTCGAACAGCCAAAGATTCAGAATCATCAGTCCCCAGTGAAGCGGGGTTAAGATTGTGACAAGCTTCCTTCTCAATGGAACAGAGACATGCCCCAGAGCACAGTACAGCTTCTTGAAGGTAAGTATGAGCTACATGTTAACTAGAATATTTATTTTTTTGTTGCCCCTCACATCTTTGATTTCTCCTCCTCTCTCCCACTTAGCTAAAGGAGGGCCACTGAATTTGATTCATAGTCCAGACTAGCAAGTCAGTTTAAGGGCAAATGCCATCAAAGAATATGACCATTTATGGTAAAATGTTACTTTAAAATAACATCACACAACTTTAAAACATCATTAAGAAAAATGGAAACATTTAAATGATATATATGTTTGAAAAAATCAGGGTGGTGCTATATACCATGAAATGTATACATACAGTTATGGAAAATTATCCAGAACTCATTGATATGTGAAAAAAAGCCACTTGCAAAATTAGAAGTATAATATGATCTTATTCATATATTTTAAATAATCCCCTCAAAAAATATATAGACTATATACATATGTACATACAAATGTATACTTATATACATGTAAAAAGAACAGTGATTGAAAGATGTACAGATTAATCTTAGCTATAGTTATTTTAGGGAGAGCAGGAATGTAGGCAGGAGGGAGGAAGACCTACAGCTTGTATATTTCTGTGTTGTTTAAACGGTGTGCAAGATGAAAAATGCATGTATTACTTATGTAATAAAAAATAGCAGTAAATTTTATTTTATTTTTATTTATTTTATTTTTTAGCAGTAAATTTTAAAATCACAAACTTTCTAGTTATAAAAAATCTAATTAGGGATCCCTGGGTGGCGCAGCGGTTTGGCGCCTGCCTTTGGCCCAGGGCGCGATCCTGGAGACCCGGGATCGAATCCCACATCAGGCTCCCGGTGCATGGAGCCTGCTTCTCCCTCCGCCTGTGTCTCTGCCTCTCTCTCTCTCTCTCTGTGACTATCATAAATAAATAAAAAAATTAAAAAAAATTTAAAAAAAAAAATCTAATTAAAATATATGCTATATTCATTGTTCAAATTGGGAAAGATTTTTTAAACAAAAGGGAATAAATTACCAGAGATACACTACTTAAAAAAAAAATCAAAACTAAAGAACATAGATTTCAATAATGAAAGAGGCCACCAAGTAACTAGCTAAATGAATGAATGAATGAATTAACAAATGTGTGAATTAATAGACAGATAAATCACCATAAGGCAGATTGTCATGAAATTTCAAAATGCCATCAATAAGGGAAAGACTCCAAAAACTTCCAAAGAAGGGAATAAATGTGACATGTGTAAATTCTGGGATTAGAATGGCATTGGAGTACTTAAAGGCAAAAAGAGAAGCTAGAAGACAGTGGAGCAACTTCTTAAAAGTCATGAAGGATTTTCAATATACAATGCTATACCCAGCTAAACTATCAATCAATCATGCCAGTGATTAAAAAAAAACCAAGACATCTCACATGTACCAAGGCTCAAAATTCTACCTTTCATGCACTTTTTCTCAGAAAGCTCCTGGAGGATATGCTTTCTCTAAACAAAGGAGTAAAACAAAAAAGAGTAAGGCATGGAAACCAAAAATAGATATATAAGTATATAAACACATAAATAAATACATAGGTTAAAAAAATAAAAGTAAATAATAACTAAACAAACAAGAGATAATAGAACACAAGAGAGGCAAAAGTCACTCCCAGGATGAGTGCAATGATAAATATCTGAATAACAGATGGGCTCCTGGCCTATAAAGCAATCTGTGACATTAGAACAAGATAATAAAGGGCTCCAGGATGTTTTCAGGTGAAACAAACAGAACTCATAGAATATTTGATGTATTTAACCATGTTGGAAGTTGCAGGCAAGTTTGGGAAGAAAACATGGTATGTCCATGGAAAATTGAGCAAACGACAAAACCAAAATATCTGATTAGCAAGCATATAAAAATAAAATGTATATAGAAAAATTAAATTTAATCATTTACTTGTCTCAGCAGAGAATAATATTTTTATAATCATAATATCCATGTTGACTCTTGATTTAAGCAAAAATTGTGATTTTATCCAAATGGGAAAATTGCAAGAGGAGAGATGGTGGAAGCCATGGCAGTAAGAGTGTTAAATCCTCAGCTGCCCTCATACATGGTCACCTATTTGGCCAAAAAGCTGATCAATCGAGAGTGAGTAAAGAAGCACATAATTTTGAAGCTTTGAGGTCATCACATAAGAAAACAGTCAAAGGTCAGAAATGTGTCTAATGGGGAGTAGGGCTCTAGAGACAGGAAGGAAGGGAAGGGGTCTGCTGTCTTTTCCTAAAAGTTTTGTGTTTAACCTTTAATTTTTTATGTATATGGTTGTATTAGTTTGATAAAAAATATGTTAGTTTGAAGCAATTGGCCTCACAAATAACAACAACAGTAAAAGTCTACTCTAAAAATCATAGTACAAAGTATGTTTGGCATATGGTCCCCACTAAAGAAAACAAAACAAAACAAAAAAAACTGGAAAAGAATACATATAACCAGTGATTAGTTCTCAGGGTGGAATGATAAGCAATTATTATCTTATTGTCTACATTCTCCTTTATTTCCAAGTGTTTATACAATAAGCACATGTTTATGTTCATGAAAATTTAAGAGTTTTATTTTTTTTAATTTTTTAAAGAGTTTTCTTAAAGCATATTGTGACTCATCATCATGTAAATGCCTATTCTGCTATAACTAGATCAACTATAACCAGTCTAAAGAAGTGAGTTAAAAGTGCAGGAGGGGAGATTCCAATTTGATATAAAAAACCAAGTATCACAAAATTCTCTAATTGGCTAGCTGGCGAGGTCAGAACAAATATTTTAAAATAAGACAGGCAACTATCTTTCCTGCCGCTGGAAGGGAAACACCAAGATGACCAAGCTAATTCTCTGTAGATGAGGGAATTGAATGTCATAGAGTTTACGTGGCTGACTGAATGTCACAAAAAAACTGTCCGGAGGCTGAAGCATGGGGGTGAGGGTGGGGGTGGAACACCAGCCTGTGGACACAGCTCCATGTCCTTTCCAGTCCAACTATATTCCTGACCTCCACCAAACAGCTTCGATGTAATTTAAAGGTCTGGGACTGGGCTCTGTAAATCTTAGTTCTTCAAGCCTGTTTTTGTTTCATTTGTACCATAGCTCTTCTTTCTTTCCTGGCCTCACCATCGAATGCTGTAGCATAAAAATACAGGACACTGTCTACTAGTGTGTCTTCATTATTTTATTTTATTTTGTTTTATTTATTTCTTTGAAAGAGAAAGAGCATGAGTGTGAGGAAAGAGTAGAGGGAGAGGGAGAAACAGACTTCCCACTGAGCAAGGAGCCTGATGCAGGGCTCCATCCCAAGATGCTGGGATCATGACCTGAGCCAAAGGCAGACGCTTAACCCACTGAGCCAACCAGGTGCCCCCAAGAGTGTGTCTTTTTGCCTTCCTGTGCAGCTGTGTCTTGCAGTTGTCTTCTCTTTGCATGACATCTTCCTCAGGCAACCACCGCCAGCTTCTGCAAGCAGGGGGTGCTCAGCATATGCTGTGGACCAGTGTTCTCTCTCTCCACACACACCTCACACACTTTTAAAAATCAAATCAGTCAAACAAATTTTAATTCCGTTTTGCCTTATTCTGTTTGAATAATTGAATGTAAGTGCAAGTTTCCACCTATGTGCTTTCCACCTAACTAGTGATTCTGTTGGAACACAATCTGGTTTTTAGCTTTGTAAAACTGGCACAGGTTTGGGAAAGGACATTAGAACAGCTCACTGGTCAAATGATATTTGGTCCAAGCAGTGGCTGGGGGAATTTATGAAAAGAGTGCTGAATGAGTGGCTTTCCTTGCTCTTACTCCATTAGTTTGGTCTCAGGGAGCCCTGACCACAGACTTGGACTGGTGTGCAAATGGTAGAAGCAAGAGGCTCCTTAATATGGGCAGAGCCAAGCTGGTGTTAAAAGTCAAGTGTATCGGCTCCTGAAGGTACACACCAAGGATCACATCTCTCTTCGTTCTCTTCCCTTCCTTAGTCCTTCTCATTCATCAGTAAAAAGCAATTTATTTCATGTCTGCTGTACCAGACAGGACAATGGACTCAGGCAACAATGAAACACATATGTAGTGTATATAAGAAGACAATTCCCTTGTTCTTAGGGTGCTTCCATTCCTTTATGGTTCATTTCAGGACCCTAACCCTCTACATGGTAGGTGCCTGACAAAGTAGTTAGTAGTAATAGTTTCCTGATCATATATATGTGTGTGTGTGTGTGTTTGTACATGTGTTCATATATGTGCATGTGTATATATTCATATATGCACCTGTCCTATCCTGTTCTATCAGAACACAGGCAATCAGACCATAAATGTAAGACAGGGCACAACCAGCAGGCAAGCAGAGCGTGCAGTTGACAAGGTCTATGAGCAGAGACAGTGGGGGCTGTGGTGGGGAAGACAGTGGGGGCTAGAGTGCTGTAATAAAATTTTGGTGAGGCAAAAGATGACTTGATGAGGCATATATTTTTTAAAAAAGTACAAAGAACTAAAATATGGTAGCGTGACTATATTCTAAAAGTGAACTTCCCTTATTTTCTTAATTTTATAATAATAAAAGTAGTTCAGCTATGACAGCCATCTTACATAAAACACAATATGGGCTAATAAAATATCATATTTTGATCTTTGAAGCAGAGCTGACGTCTGATACAAGACAGAATGGGGAAAAAGGAAGCCGGCTTCTGGGTGGCATGTGGGTGGACAAGGAGGTCATAATGCTTCTGGCTAAAAACTCTGATGTACTTATTTGTCACCAGATCACTGAAGAGTTTCTGAGAGGTTAGAGCTGAGGGCACTGTGGCTATGCTAACACCTCCTAGGAGGACGCAGGCTGGACCTTAGTAGTTTTTGCATGTGATATGATCTTTTTTTCCAGACATTTGTTTCTGGCATGAATCAAAAGTCACTGGTGATTTTGTTAAATAGACAGCATGTCATTTGTGCTGACTCTTCATCCTGGAAAGGATTAGTTATTCCCCCTGGCAGAGGGAATAAGGGGGGCATTGATTGGATGGAAACTGAGAAGAAATCTTGACCCCTAAAAAATGCCAGCTTTAGCATCCCAGCCCCTTCCACATATAAGGCTAGGGAATGAAAAGTAAGATATTAAAAGAACACCTAGTTTACAATGGGCATATGGGGTCCCTGGAGGTCCTTTGAGCTGACAAGTCTCCTTTCCTGCGTTCCTAGATAGAATCTACAAAAGCATCTGTCATAGATAAGAAGCCGTGGAGACTGTGCATAACAGGACAAATAGTACTTCCTGCTCGAGTTTACAGAGTATTAGCAGGTAAGGATGTAAAGGTCCTGGAAGTATGCCTGGTAACTAGAAGGTGCCCAATAAATGACTCCTGCCAGAGTAGTAAAATTAAATGTGGCAACAATACTAATATTACTAGTAAGTACTAGTACCAGCAGCAGTAGTAGAAGTAACAGGGTTGGCACTATCTAATGCCAGATATACGACTTACTTATTTGCTAAGTTGATCAATGCTCAATGTAGTAATTAGGCAGCAAATCTATTTGTTTAAAACAATTCAAGTGGTTTCTTGACTGGATGAATGTGATATCTGACTTAGTCCAATGGGCCCTTTGAACAAAGGAGGATTCCCAAATTGCACATTGACTCCTTGCTTCCTTCCTACCAGCTTCGAGACTAAAAACCGTAAATGACTTGCACGTGGGCAGCAGGGAGTGGGAAGCCTTCGCTCCTCTTGGGACACCTGCCCCGTGACACACACGGCCAGCCCCCAGGAAGCCCTGCTCATCTGATGAACAGGCCGGTCCTCAGGACAACCTTCTTCCCCAGGGCTTCAACCTACACCCCTTCCCTCTGCTCTCCCTCCTCTCCTCTCCCGTCGTCCAGAGCACAGCATCCCACCATCCGAGACCTTTCCTAGGCTCATCAGTGTCCCCCCTCCAAGCCTGGCTCTCTCATCCTACCTGCTCTGAGCAAGCACACTCTGCCCTGGGCTAGCCGCTGCCTACCAGAGGTCCCCCTCTGGTTCTTCTCTAGGGTGAGATCTGTGCAGCCTGTCTCCTAACCCCCAACAGGACTCCCTGGTTCTACTCTTCTTATTGTGGGCCCCTCTGCCTCATGACTGCTCTGCAGCATCATGTCTTCCCTCCAGCTTCCACCTGACTGCAGGGCCTAAGTGGCCCTGCCCCATCCCCACCCCTGCCCCTGTCCCTGCAGTGGGAAGGACCTGGGTTTGGAGCCTGGGAGATATCAGTTGGAGCCCTGACTCTGCTGGGTGACTTTAGGTGTGAGTCCCTTGTGTGTCATCCTGGGTGGTTTTAACAATAGAAAGAAATAATGCCAGTAGCGAACACAGCTTTTGGTACAGAAGAGGCTAGTTTCCTTTCTGGTCCCACATAGTCCACGTCTCACTTTGGTCTCGAAGGCTTCACCACCACTGTTGCTTTTACCTCTTTGCTTCCATCCATAAACTTCTAACAGCTTCCTGGTGCTATTCTGTTTTCTGAATGAGCTGTAAGATTTTGGTTGTGTATGTAATCTATCCATTTCCCCTATCATTGTGTTTTGTTTCCTTGTCATCTAGTTTAACTTAGGAGTTCCAGGGGCAATTGTGTTTACTTCTTCAATATATACAATAGTTTATTTATTCTGTGTTTATCCTCTGCAAAATACTATGGGAGATAAAAGATTAAAGATAAAATCTAAACTAGCCCTGTGTCAATGAGCGGTTGAGTTCAGAAGTTGAGACCAATGTGTTCACATTTAATGGCCTTACAAGGAAGGATAAGTCCTATCTGAGTGCTGTAGGGAGTCAGGGGAGGGCAAGATAATCTGCTTTGGGGACAAGATAACAGACCAGTGGTCCTGGAAAGTTAGGGAAGCAGGAGTATCAGGCTCTGAAGCTGGATTTTCTTTTTAAAAAGTCACAGGAATAAGTTGACATGAGACATGTTCAAAGAATAACTACTGATCCTTGATGGCCAGGGTAAAGGATTGTGGACCAGAGTGGTAGGAAATGTGTCTGGAAAGCTGGGCTGGGGGTAGGCTGTCAGAGTCATGGATGCCAACAGAAGCAGAAAGAGCTGTGTCCCGCAGGTGAGCGTGGGGATTATATGATGATACAAGATTTCTCCTTATGACAGTCAATCTCTCTGCCTTTAGCTGACAACTAGGATGGAAAAGGAGAACTCCAGGCAGGGTGGAAACTATTTGGAACACAGCACTGGGGTTGGAGTGCTGATACCCTGCAGTTGAAAATGCTTCTGACTCCCCGAAAGCTTAAGTACCAATAGCCTACTATTGACCGGAAGCCTTCTTGATGACAGAAAGAGTTGATAAACACATATTTTTGTACGTTATATGTATTCTATACTGTTTTCTTATAATAAACTAAGCTAGAGAAAAGAAAATGTATTTTAAGAAACTCATAAGGAAACTACGTTTACAGTATTATACTGTATTTATAAAAAAAAATTGGTGTGTAAGTGGTTTCACTGTTCAAACCTGTGTTGTTCAAAGGTCAGCTGCACTGTGGAAATGGTCTCTTATTAGGGCAGTGGGAGCAGAACCAGGGCACCAGCAATGACATGGAAAGGAAGCAAAGGGAGGGATCATCTCAGACGTCGCTGTGGATGGACCAACAGAATTCGGCAACTGACTTGTTTGGCAGAAGGTGTGTTTGTATCATCCATGCAAGGTGTCCATGAACTTTCAGCTCAAGTCCCTTCCCTAACCCATTATTACTGAGTGGGGGTGGGGCTCAGTGCTAGGCATCCCCTCTGTCTCCATACATGTAAGTAAGAAACAAAAACTTGTCACTTGATGTGACATGGTTAGCTCACAACACGTGGGTTATTCCTCTGTCACTAGCATGGCATCAGACTTTTCTGAACATGGTTATGATAGTGTGAAACTCCCCGCAGAGGACTCCTGTTAAACACCCTGAACCCTGGCACGTTTCCTTGGAGCAAGGAACCTAGAGCCTAATCAGTGTGGCAAAGGAGAGGGTTTTAACTGATAGATAGGCTTCCTGTCCTTTCTGCACCTGCTGGAGTATGTGTGTGGTGGGGGGCAGGGGTGTGTGTGTGTGTGTGTGTGAATGACCTTCCTCAAAGAAAGCCCGGTCACCTTTTCCAGATGCAAGGTAGAACCCGTATTCCAGCCTGACACATTTGGGGAACTGGTTCTTTGATGGTGCACGATAGAAAGCAGCCTCTCCTCACTTTTCGGAGCTCCCCCCACTCCGGAGGCACAGATCCTGTGTGGGTTAGTGCTAGAAAGGAAGCACAGAAAATGACATAGCAGGGAGAGAAAAAGAGAGAAGAAAAGGAGAAAGATAGAGGCTTAGGGGGCCCAAGAGGAGGGATGGAGAAGACAGAGGGAGGGAAGACAAGCAGAGGAGGAAAAGGCAAAAATGCCTGCGTCACCAGCAGAGGAATGGACCATGTTTGGAGTAGAGAAGCTGCTTTGGAAGGAAAAGTCCTGAGACTTAGACCTGACCTTCAGATGACCTTAGTCCTGACCTTAGGGATGATCTTACACCTGACCTTGGAGATGACCTTAAGCCTGATCTTGGAGATGACCATTTCCTGTTACCCCCGTGCCCTGGGTGGTGCGCCTCTGCCTTCTTTTGTATTTCCCCTCCATGACTGCTCTGTTCCTTTCTTATTTCTCTTTTCTTTTTGCCCTCTTCTGTTCTTTCTCTTTACCCATGATTTCGTCCTATGAATTCCAGGCCTTTTTTGCTTGATCTATGACTTGAGATTTGAAATAAAATTATTCCTGGACAATGTACTAATGGATGTGCCCAAAGAACATGCCCAACAGCCTGGGACACACACACACACACACACACACACACACACACACACACACACAGAGTATTTTTCTCCAGTGCTGATTCTCTTTGATACACTTGCCTTGAGACATGCTGCTGGGAGGTAACTGCTGCCAAACCCCCCCCCCCCACCCCTGGCCAACATCAGAGCTGCCTTGACTTTTCTCTCACCTGCCTCTGACTCGCACACAGCCCTGGGCATCACTTCCCCCTGAAAAATCCCAGTATGGTCTCTCTGTCACTTCTAGACCTCTTTCTTCTGGTACAGCAACCAGTCTCTCAGGAAAAACACAATTCTTCTGCTGTCTTTACGGGTCAGGTTTAGGAAGTAACAGGCTCATGTTTGTGAGTGGGGGGGCAGTTAACAGCAGGCTTTGAGCAGAGGACTCTCACCCATTTCCACATTTATTGTGAAGTCTATGTTTGCTCCACACACAAAGGTCTCCTGGAAGATAGTGTTAGCGGGAGTAAAGAGATAGGGAGGGTTTTGCTAGGAAGGAAAGTGCTTTACACCAATCTAACATACCTTTATGGCTCGTTTATTTGTTGAACATCCTGTGAGTACCTGCTATGTACCAGCCTATATGCCAGATCTGGTCAATATGAAAAGAAATTCAGGAGGGCCTGGGTGATACAGTTTGTCAAGCATCCAACTCTTAGTTTCAGCAGGTTATGATCTCATGGTTGTAAGATCGAGCCCTGCATTGGTCTCCATGCTCAGTGCAGAGTTTGGTTGAGATTCTCTTTCTCCCTCTCCCTCTGCCCCTCCCACTCATGTTCTCTCTCTGTCTCTCTAGAATAAATAAATAAATAATCTTAAAAATAAAGAAATTTATATAGACTCTGCCTGTCCTCAAGAGATGTACAACCAGGATAGAGAGATGTGAACACAAATCACTAAAATACAATGTAGGGGAAAGAGACAGCTATGAAGTCTAGAATATACAGGGGTTGGATCTTGAAGGAAGTTGGCTCCTCACTTCGTATGAAGAGGAGGACTAAAGGTAGAGAAAGCAGAATACAACGTACCAGTGTAAGAAAGGGCCCAGTCTATTTACAGATGAAGGATAAAGTCACTGTGGTTCTGTCAATAGTGTTTGTGTGTGGGTGGTGGGGAAGAGGCAAGAGCAGAGGATGGAAATCCAGTTAGGGGTCAAGTTATGAAAGGCCCTGTATGATGAATTCCGCTGGGATGTGGACTGAAGACGAATGACTGGGGAGTCACTGAAGAATTAAGAAATACTAGGTTGTAACATAAGCAAATCTCGAGTCTGGAAATCACAACTAAAGGAAACTATTTCTTTACTCCAACACTCCTGACACTAAATGTAGGGGAGATATTTTCCCCCCCACATCAACCAATTTTCTGACCCTCCAGACACTGACGAGGTGTCTTAAAATTTAACTCATTTCTGGTAGCTAAGTATCAGTATTAGTGTTAAGATCCACAAGTTTAAAAACTCGGCCCCATAAGACCACCCTCCCTTCAGATGCCAGTCACAAGTAATGGGTCCCCAGACTACCTGTACTTCTGTTCTGCTTGGCTACAAAGTCAAAGGCTCCCAACACAGTCCCCATCTCCTTTAGATAATTTCCTAGAATGGCTCACAAATTCTGGGAAACATTTGCTTTTGTTTAGTAGTTTATAGAGGGTATTATAAAGAATATAGATGAACAACCAGATGAAAAGATACAGAAGATGAGCTCCAGAAGGGTCTCACATATGGAAACTTCTGTCCCTATGAAGTTAGGTTGTGCCACACTCCCATCACATAGATGTATTCACCAACCTGGAAGCTCTGAATCTTGTAGTGTAGGGATTTTTGTGGGGGCTTCATCATGTAGACATGACTAATTAAGTTAATCACCAGCCCCTCTTCTCTTAATAGAGGATGAGAGGTGTAGCTACAAGTTCCAAGCTTTTAATCACAGCTTGGTCTTTCTGGTAACCTATTCTCACCCTGAAGCTCTTCAGAAGCCTATTAAGCATCTCTTCATTAGAACAAAGGATGTTCCTATTATTCCGAAAATTATAAGGGTTTTGGGAGTTTGGTGTCAGGAACTAGGGACAGAGACCAAACATATGTTCCTTATAATGTCACAACAACAGTTCAGTTCAAGCAACAGAAATGGAAAAAAGTAAGTTGCTGGAGATAGCAACCTATGGCAATAAAGGGCCAGATCACAAAAATCCTAGATTTTGTGGGCCAGTTAGTGTCTGTAATTATTACTCATATCTACCATTGTAGTGTGAAGGCAACTAGAGACAGACATACAAACAAATGAGCATGGCTGTATTCCAATAAAACTTTACTTACAGAAACAGACTGTGGTCTGGATTTGACTCCTGAGCCATAGTTTGCTGACCCATGAAGTAGAAAAACCTTTCAAAACAAGAGTTATAAAGACTTACAGGAGTTGCCCTGGTATGTGAAGGTGTAAGTGTTTTGAGCTCTTTCCCCAACCTGGATGGGAGTTTGTGTTATTGTCCTGGCCCTGGGGGACTTCCTCTGCGTTCCTGGCTTCTTCAGGGCTGTCTGAGTGGGGCCAGCCCTACTGTTGATTGGAGCAGACTTCTGAGACCTATTGCTGTTGACACGTATCCTCTCAAAGTAGAAATGTTGGAGACACAAGTATGTAATGGTGAATAGCATAGGCTCCCGAGTCAGAAGGACCCTGCTTTGGATCTGATGTGAATTTAGGGGAGTTACTTAACCTTTTTGACTTTCAGGTGCCTCATTTATAAATTGAGGATTTGGAAGGAACCTCCTCATGTGATATAAAGATGAAATGAGATGCTATTTGAAAATCATCTAACACAGAATCCAACTTATATTAAGTGCTCCATAAACATGAGTAATTGGCATTACTTTTTACTAGGTTAGGAGATCCCTGGCTCCTGGAGGTAAACAGGGTTCTGGCACTCTCAGAAACCACGAATAAGTCCAGGGAGACACTGCTAATAGCTCATAGGGCCTGATATCATTCTGGGGAAACCATCTGATTATGTCCATCTGGGGGCTTGGTGCTTTATATGCCTTCTCTCACTTCATATTAAAGAGTCCTAGGGAAAAAGGTGTTTTTTCCCTCCACTTCTACTTACAGGAACCCAGAGCTGAACTATGTTGGGGAACTTGCTGCGGTTCATGGCTCATCACGGCTACCCTGAGGCCCGAGTCTATGTCTGCTGCACAGAACAAATTTCCTCTTGGTTTCTATTTCATCATGTAGTTGTCATTATTTATGCACAGGGCCCAGTACCGTTACATCCTATTGGTACAAGTCATTCCCTAGAGTCTATAAAGCTACTAGAAGGCAGTGACCCTTGCAAACATTTCTCTATCTCTCATATATCCAGTAGAGTGCCTTAGGTATGGTAGAGATTCTTGTAGTTTTTTGAATAAATTAATCTGTATTCTACCCATTTCTCCTTAGATTCTTCCTCCCTCCACACACAATCTCCTCCACTGTGGGATCCCGAAGAGGCCCATGGTAAGTTGAGGCATGATAGCTGTAGCCTCAATGGGTCCACAAGTAGGGTTGAGGGGATCCTGTGTGATGGGGGATCGAGAACTGGAACCCAAGTCTCAACTTCTACCTCTGCATCTGCCCTGCTGGGGAAGAGTATCCCAGCACCCGCTCTTAGCTCTTCCATTTCTCTACTTTTTGGGAGAAAGGCTTCCTGGAATCACCAGAAATCCTTTTGCTCTAATTCTCTGGCCTGACATGAAGTGGGTGAATGGCTGTCACTGAGGAAAAATGGTATTTGTAGTCATGAGTGTCTGATGCTCTGTTCTCATGAGGTCCACTAATTGGGTTTCTTGATTAGGTCATCTGATAAAATTTTGATGAACTCTCAACATTTTTGCATGTTTATCCAGACCTCTGAACTATTACATCTTCTTTCATTGTAACTTACCACGAAGAAAGAAAATATGACTGTATAAGGAAGGTATTTTCACTTAGAAAATAAAGTTCAGTTAAGTGGCCATGATTTCCCTGAGCTCAGCTTCTATTTTAAAACAAACTATCTTTGGTAGAATAACAAGAAAAGCATGCTTAGATTTAACACACTCCCCCTTCCCCCTTCTCTTCCTTTGGTTACATTGGTTGAGCTACCACCCAAGTGGCCTGGGCAGAGCTTGAAGGCCTCAAGATGAATGCATCCAAATGATTCTCCTTGCAGTTTATCTGAGGCTGTGGTGAGGCCCCTTTACAGCAAAGGAGGTGCACAGGATATTTCCAGAGACTTTAAAGACAATGCCTTCAACTGTGAGCTTATAACTAGGGCCTCTTTTAGTTAGTGTTTGAAGGTGTTCTTGGGTTTCCCCTGTAGAAATGTGTGTGCAGGTAGGAGGCCACAAAGCAGTGCAGGGCTATATAGCAGTGGGGAGGCACTGAGCTCTAGTGGGATCTCCTGCAAGCAGGTTAAGAGTCAATGGTAAATTACGGCGCTCCAGGACACACGCCTGCATAAACAGACCAATGGGGAAAGTTTTCACAACAGTTAACATTTCAACATGGACAAATTCAGGTTTTTGTTTGCGTTTTTAGGGGTGCTGGAGGATGAGTTGGAGGGGCATCAGCTGGAGAGGGTAATGGGTGGGTGGGTTTGAGAGCGAAAGTAAGCTGTACATCCAGGTCTGGGGGATCTTTAGTTTTCCCAACATGTAAACAGTGCACAGAAGGCCCATTTCACCACCATTCCTATTTTGCTGTTGTTTATTTGTTGACTTGTCAACTTTTGGAGGCTCTTGTGTGGACTGGATCCTGATTTCTAGACCTCAATATACAGGAAAGAAAATGGCCTGTCCTCTTTGTGAGTGCGTAACTCCTTATAAATAAGTCTCAATTAACTACCACTCCTGTGACCTATAGGAAGCCCCTGCTGATCCTGGCTCTGTTAATAGAGCATGTGCCTGCGCTGGAAGTAATTAAATGGGCTGAGTGCAATTGTCAGAGCTCCAAGGGCCAAAATGCTATCTTTTGCCAGGGCAAGAGTAATAGCTCCTTTGTTGGGAACATAATGAAAGAGACAAGTGGGAAGAAAACCCATTGTCAGCATCACAGATAACTTTGGTGTACCTGGGATTTGTCATAAATGTATTTTGATGGCTTATTATGTCTGAAAGAATGTTGCCTTATCTTCAGGACTATTCAGCAGAACAGAGGAAATAATCCCAGTGTGACATTTATTTATCTAGATGTGGGTCCCTAATAGGAAAGATGGGAGTTCCACGCATACCACAGTGTTTCATTTACACAATTTTCTTCATCACTTTTCTGGCCTTGCTGACCAATCTATAAGGGTGGCTAGATGAGGCTGGTTATCACTGGATATCTTGCAAAAAGGCAGACCTGGGGCCTATCATCCAATACTGATCCTTCTCAGTCCTGAGGCTTTTAAAATGACTTTCACTTCAAAATGAAAGGGACAACCCCCACCCCCACTTTCCACTTGAGATGCAATGACAGGTAATGGGAAAATAATCCTCGTGATAAAAGAAACTCTAGGGGTTTTTTCATAATTTTTTCAAAAGGATTTTATTTATTTATTTGAAAGAGAGAGCATGAGTTCAGGGGGAGGGGCAGAGGGAAAGGGAGAAGCCCACTGCCCATTGAGCAGGGAGCCTGATGCAGGACTCCATCCCAGGACCCTGGGATCATGACCTGAGCTGCAGGCAGATGCTTAACCGACTAAGCCACCCAGGCTTCCCAAAGAAACTCTATGTTTAACCAAGCCAAAAACTTTGATATCTGATGTGTGCTATCACTCTGCAAGAGGTCAGAGCATGCATGTGAGGAGGCCCTTTCCCAACTTACTTGACTATGAGCCCTTTTTAAGGATGGAGCTTCTGGCAAGACTAGTGTCCCAGGAGATAACACTTTGAGAAATGATGTTTGATACCAATCTATTTTTCCCCCATTGGTCTTTGCACATTTTTCTCAAAGCTGAACTTCTACCTTGACCACTTTTCTTTAAAAGTGAATTTTTAGAACTATCCAGAGATAGTCATGTGGGTTACATGCCTAGGTCTCCAAAAGCTTCCACCCTCTCTGTTGGCTAAAGACTAAAGATGATTCATATTAATCACTGGTTTCATTTTCCTGTTCCTACCATCCTCTCAGGCTGTGGGATGAGAAACCTGGCTTCATCAGATGTATGTTATCCTAGTGGGGCACTGGGGTCTCAATGGTTCCTGCCATTGCCACCCTCAGAAGCTGAGAGGTGCTCTTTATCATGCTGTTGTGGTTTTAGTTAGGAAAATAAGATGCATGGGGAACACCCCAGGAAAGAATTGGTCCATTCTTCTTATTCTTTTTGAATTAAACATTTTTCTTCTCTTTCTCTCTCTCTACATTAGGCTAAGTGTCATACTTAATATACAAAACTGTCATCTCCATATTAGTTCCTGTAGCTCTAGGAGAAATGTTCTTTAGCAGTTTTAGATTCCTTCAATTCTCATGGATGCTTGCTACATCCATGGGGGTTACATTTATATAAATGTAAAAGACAATGGTTTGCCCAATGAAATGAGCTCCTAATGATGACTTATTACAAACAGTGACAACCTAATTAAGAGTCTTGGGGAAAATTCCTGTCTTCTGAACATTCCTCAGTAGAGATGCGATGAGCACTTTCTTACCTGTGCATAAAGCTAACTCTGCATGTTAAATATCTTTGGGCATATGAATTACCTACACAACTATTTAAGGCTAAGTAACAAACCACTCTAAAATTAGTGGCTTCAAGTGACAGTAATGTATTATTTCCCATGATTCTGGGGGTTGCCTGGGTTCAGCTAGGCAGCTCTTTTGCCCTGTGTGGTGTCGGCTGGAGTATATGGCTATACTTAGGTATGCACTTGATTGGAGCTAGAACATCCAAGATGGCTTCATCTACATGTCTTCAGCTGATATTGGCCATTAACTGAGGTGCTTCAATTCACCCTTTGATGGCTTCTCTTCTTCCAGGAATCTAAACTGACTTCCTAAGAGCGTGAAGGGTAGGTTCTAAGAAAGCCAAAAATTGGGTTGCTTCCACCCTACTTTATTGATCAAACAAGTCGTGAGGTCAGCCCAGATTCAAAGAGAGGAGGAATATTCCACCTCTTGGATGAGAGGAGCAACTTGGCGAGAGTAATTGTTGATGGCATCATTGAAGACTCCACCACAATGCTTCACCACAGATACTTGAGTTAACTCAGTGACTAGTTCATTAGAACAGTTCACGTCTACTGCACCAACTTCGCTGAATTCCAGGGACAAGACTCCAGAGGTCAGACCCACAATTTTATTCTTTTATGAGGTCCTAGCCTATGGGTGTCTTGGAATGGGGTTGAAAATGCTTCATTTGAGAAGAAATGAGTTTCATTTCTCAAAGAATGAGATGGAAGCTCTTTGAATTAGGGCTAGGTCCACAATATGACATCCCCAAAGTTTTGTTCTGCCAGAGGCTTGGTGCCCAACATCACAATGCTTTGTAACGTTGATGTTGACAGGCTTTTTTTTTCACTCTCCAGATGTTTGGAGCCCAGTAAATCCCAACTTAAAGCTCTTAGTTGCACCTGTGGACAGACTTCAGAATCTCCTCAGTGTTTCCCTGAAGCCTTAAGAGAAATCAAAACTTAGAGGTAATGACTAAAGATGTTGAAAACAGACTTCCTTCTGCCAGACACTCCCTAGCTTGAGTGCCATTGTTTTATAGACAGAGCATTATAGATTTAAAAGTGACATTTTGATTAAAAAAATATATTCCAATATCAGTACCACTCCCATCCCTTTTGTATATCCAATGCTCAGAAGTCAAGGATAGTTGTGATCCACTATGGAAGATTTTTAATAATGGAGCAAGATCACCTCCATTATTAAAAAGGAGATTTCAAGTAGATACTAGGAAGATTCCAGCTGTTAAACTTAAGGACCAATGACAGCTATCTGGTCCAATTAGCAGTCTTCAGGATATAGGGGGTGATAGTTACCTAAGTTGACTTGGTTGATAGACTGGCAGCAGTCAGAGGGAAGTATCTGCTGACCTTCTCAAATCATGTTCTGCTCTCTGAGACAGTTTCTGCATATAGTTAGTACATGCTTTCCTCCCACAACTTTCCTTAATCTGTGAGATACAAGATATTCGTATTTATTTGCATTTAAATCGCTTTCCCTTTTGAGTCTATGTAACACTTGGGGCTTTACTAATGAGCTCATTAGGAGTGGCTTACATGTGGAAGTGAGACTAGAACCAGAGGCAGGTCGCTCTGTGCACACTCCAAGCCTGCCCAAACACGAACTGGAAAGAGAGGACAGGCTTGAGAGTCTGGATGGCTTTCTTCCGGAGAGTTTGTCTCTTCCCTGAGACAAACCGGCATCTCAAGCAATACTTTTGTGCATGGTCATAAAGGTAGACCCAGTGCTGAATGACTATATTAAACAAAGAACATTCTGAATACTCAGTTCATTGGATTAAAAAGCTTTCTTGCAAATGGAAGCTTGGCTTCCACTTTTTTTTTTTTTGGCCAGTTTAATCAAAATAGTTTCACTCATTTCCACTTAATGATTTGGCTTGCACGATGCTAGTTGTAAAGTTGCTATTTCTTTTTTTTTTTTTTAAGATTTTATTCATTACTCATGAGAGACATATACAGAGAGGCAGAGACACAGGAGACGGAGAAGTAGGCTCCCTGGGAGCCCGATGCATGACTCGATCCCAGGACGCTGAGATCATGACCCAAGCCAAAGGCAGACCCTCAACCACTGAGCCGCCCAGATGCCACTTGTAAAGTTTGAATGGATTTTCCAGTCCACACCTTTTTGTCATGGCTTATGGCTGACAAAGCCTGCAAGGGGTTCGATTTGGAGGACTCGTGTGCTATCGGCATTTTAGAATACCTACTATTATTACCTTCTGGAAGACACCAGGACTTCTTAGGGTCCAGTCTCTCCTGCATGATCAGTGACACCTTTGGGGTCCTGAGCATTGTTCATGGTCACTGCAAGCACGTGATGTTCACAAAGTAGTCTCTCTACTCAGCTTAGGTCACTGTAGCCCAAGGGAGAACCACTCCAGCCTTGCCACTTTTGCTCAGTATAATAAATGAGACTTGAACCCATTATTTCCAAGGTCTCCATGAGTCAGATGGGACTGCCCAGGTAGTTCTATATTTTCCATGTCAAATACGACCACTTCCCTCTCAGACTCCTCCCTCTTACTCTCTTCCTTCAAAACTCTGTGACCAGTTTCTCAAATCCCTCTTGTTTTAAATATTTGGAGTGGGTTCTGTTTTCCTGGTTGGACTCCGACTGAGACAGGTACCCTGGAAAACATGCCACCTAGACCCCATTCCGGCCCTGGGCTGGGAATGGCTTTGTGCAGAACACTCAGGTGGAGTCTGGATGGAGGCTCTCGTCCAGCCCAGGAGCAGATGACCAATTAAGCCATCTGGAACTCAGAAAGGCTGGCATTTATCTATCCTGAGTCCATTTTTCATCCTAGATTGGGTAATGCTGTCATTCATTCATTCAGCATATTTTAGAGACTCCTTCTGTCTGCAGAAAACATTTTCAGAGACCCAATTAGGGGGAAGCAGGATGTGGGCTATGAAAAGCACAGAAGCCTCCTTGGAGTCTCATGTCAAAATTTCTTGCCCCAGCTGTGTGGAGAGGCGTGAAATCTGGAGGCCATCAGGAGCTGGGGCTCTTCAGTGCCCCTAGCCAGTTGACTACAAGGGGTCAATTGCTCTGCTCAGGGGGTCTGGTAGGTTGCTAAAATATCCACTCCAGTACAGGGCTGGGGGAAAAAAATAGCATTCCACATTTGTCTGCTGCAAAGGGATTTTGCTCCGTTATCAACTCAGACGTGGCCTCTCCAGTCAATCAGCTGTGACCTCTCCAGCCCTCAGCATAAAATGGCCAGATGGCAAGTCAATTGTGGTGCACCACTAAAAGATTTTAGAAATTCCTATTTCTGAAAATGAAATAGAGCGGGGTGGGGGGGGAATGCACACTTCCCCACAGAATGAGAATATTCTTTATTTATGTCTCGTTAGTTACTGCTAGTTTTCAGCATCTGTCATGAAGCCAGTGCCAGGCCAGGAGCTTGACAACTGTGGTCTCGCGGTGCCCCTGCGACTCTACTGGGTCAACTTTTGTGTATCCCCAATTTATAGATGACAAGTCTAAATCAAGGTAATTTTCTGTAATTTGACCCAGGACGAGCAGCTTCCAGCTAGCAGAGCTCTGAGCCACACCTAAACCCATCAGATTCTCTGGCTTGGGGTTGCTTTTGTGCATATTTTGAATTTTCACATTAGCATTCTGGGTTTCTGGGTCCCTTACACACAGAGGAAGCGGAGGTGCCAGAGGCCCAACAAATGAGGAACGAGAAAATCCCTGCTGGAGAAAAATCAATCAGTAGTAACAGGCCAATGCTGTGGGGTCCTCTGGTTTTGGGGCCACCTGATGCTGCTGCTGCCTTTGTAGGGACAATTATGAGTTCATGATGTGCCCTAGGGGAGCAGCAGGAGACAGGAGTGGCCTGTGTGGCATCTCAAAGGTCTCCTTTGTAGGCCTTCACATGACTGGTGAGCCTGTGCTGCTGGGAATCCACGTAATGGCAAGGAGGGTGGACTCGAGCCGAGCCCCGGCTCCAGCTCTGCTGCTCACCAGCTGTGTGACGTTAGTCAAGCTACTAAACTCTCTGAGCCCCAGCTTCCAGCCTGCAAATAAGGATAGCAAGGATTCTTCCAACCCAGATCTGTTGTGGGGATCACATGAGGCTGCATTTGTGCAGTGCTGGCACAGTGAAGGCTGGTTAAGTGTTAGCGGCTGGCCTTCTCATTTTTTCTGCTCTCGGGAGGCCAGAGAGTAGAGGCAGCCCCTCCTGTGGACAAGCTGTGGGTTCTTCAAACATGGTGAATCCATGATGACCCATGTGGGTCATCACCAGCTGGGGTGTGCTGGACCTCTGCTCCATGTTGCAGGACTTGAACCAACGCTGGACCCCCTGGAGGAGGTGTTCCCAAAGCTGGACAGTCTTTAGGCCAAACACCATGATGGGGCCTGGATGCCCCCAGGGAAGCTTCTGACTTTGAACTCAAAAGTGATGTCCGTATCATCTTGAAATACCATGGCATGGGTGCACTTCACACCCCGAGTTTCTCATTCAAACCCTAGGGAGAGAAGAAACCCGGTTCTGGGGAAGAAGCTAGTGACAGGGGTGAGGACAGGTGGGGTGAGAGCTCACTGTGCTCCCTAGCACTTTGCTGTCACCTCCCCTCAGGATAGGCCCTGCTGCACACAGGGGCACCTCCTAGGCTCCCTCATGTCTAACGCCAGTGGCCATCTTCTTTCCCTTCTCTGACTTGCCATCTTTTTGCAATGTCAGGTGGTATCCAGACTTTTCACTGCTTCAGTTTACCTCTTGCCTTGCTATTTTATTTAACTGTAGATTAGAGTCAGCTCAAGAGAGCATTTTGGCGGGGGGGGGGGGGGGGGGGAGAGAAGGAACTGGAATGAGAAAAATGTCTTGATACAAAATCCATTTTTCCATAATGTTTGGGGCTTTGGAGCTTCCACCTGAGGTTGGTATTTTCAGCTGTGCCTGTGAGAACACCAGTAAGGAAATTAATGATGACACTGCATTTCTGAAGCCCTTTCACAAGACGGCTGAGGAGACAATTTATCATATTTATTTATTCCAATCTGGCAGCTGATGTCGGGGCCTGTGTCAGGGCACACACTCTGGAGCTTGGCTCTGATTTTGAGGCCTCTGCCTTGCTTGCCTTTCCCCCTGGCTCCTCCTCCTGTTCTAGGGCCTCCATCAGGTGATGATCCCTCTGAGACCAAGTAACCATGAGAGACGGGTGGTCTGCAGCTGGGCAGCAGCCAGATGACATCATGCGGTTTCACTTCACTCTTTCCCCAAAGCGAACTGGGTCAAGTGTATTGAGGCAAAAAGGCCACGTGTGGCTCAATACCAGGCTATGGCCCTTGAAGCAGAAAGTAAGACCCAAGAGCAAGTCAGTCAGCCAAAGGGTTGAGCCCTTCCATATACCAAGCCCAGGAGGGGCTCCCCCATGAGCCTCAGCTTCCTCCTCTATAAAATGGACACAAGGCATATCCGGAAAAGACAATCTTTTTCTACCCACAGAATGAATCTGCAAAGGGACTGAAAACTAGAGCAAATCCACACTAGAGGGTTTTTGGGTCCTGGAAGCTCATCATCCTTCATGAGTATCCTCTTCATGCCAATTTGGCTTTGCCCAAGGGGATCCTCCCTAGTTATAGTCTAATTTCAGAACTCACATGAAAAGCCAGCTTTTTTTACTCACAGCAAGACAGAGTCATAGGAATGGGACAGAAATAGCAATGAGGTGATCACTAGCACATGGCTGGGATGGGGAAGAGGCATAGGGTTGTGGATTGTCTGTGAAATAGCAGGGAGTTCAAGAGGTGGCCCGGAGCACTGCGTCCGGGGAACTAAAGAAGATGTTGTATTAGTTATTTACTGCTGTGTAACAAGTAGCTCCCACACTTAATGGTTTCAAATAAAATTATTACTTGTTATCTCGCATGGTTGCTGTGAAGCAGGAGTTCATGAGCAGCTTGGCTGGTAGTTCTGGCTTGAGGTCTGTCATGAGGTCAAGGTCACAATCAGATATGAGACAGGCCTCAGTCATACAAAGGCTTGACTGGACCCATGGAATCCAAGAAGTTTCACTTCCACACTAGCAAGCCCATGCTGGCTGTGGCGGGAAGCTCAAGCTCCCCCCACTGAGTCCCTCAGGAGGCTGCTGGAGTGTCTTCACGGCAAGGCAGCTGGGTTTCCTGAGAGTGATAGATCCAAGAGTAAAGGCAGAAGCTGTGGCACCTGCTATGGTCCAGCTCAGGAATCACTTCAGCCACACTCCTCTGTGGTCACATAGGTCACCCCGATCCAACGTGGAGGAAAACTGCACAAGGGTATGACTGTGAGGAAGGAGGAAATCAGGGAGACCGGCATGGAAGCTGGCTGCCAGGGCTCGGGGCGAGGGGAGGTGCTATTTAGAAATTTTGGCCAACTGGTCCTGAGGATGGGAGAGGCAGGGAAAGGACGAAAGAGAGAAGACAGCCAGCAGACCAGGAACTTGGGGACTAGGAGCCCCAGCCACAGGCCAGCTTCTTCCACATGGTGCACAGAGTATGAATCTGTGCAGAGGAGACTCATCACCACAGAAAGCCTGCAAAGGAGCTGCTGTGACTCAGGTTGCAGCCGGGGCTGGAGGCTGGTTAGGTTCACAGGTTAACTGTGGGGGTGTTTTCGGGCCAGGCAGGGTCCCCGTGCTCACCTCTGGGTCTGGCTCATATAAGAAGATACAGAAAAGTTGTGGCTCCATGCAGACCCAAGGACAGGGCTGGGCCCTTCCCTCCTCAGGTCAGTCTTGAAGTAGAGTGGGCATCGTGCAGGGCGAAGAAAGAATACAGAGGCTGGGAGGAAGAGTAGGAGCTGGCTGAGAGAAGGATGAGGGGTAGGCTCTGCCCCATGCACTGAGGGGGCACAGGGCTGCCAATGGCCAGCTTTGGTTTTCAATTGTATGAACAGACACATTAGCCCAGGAGGAGAAAGTGAGGGCATGTAGAGCAAGCTCAAACCAGTCACCCCACATACCTTTGGATGCACCTCTCCCCTTCAGTGCATGGAATTAGTCTCAAAAACTGCCCCCTCTTACATTTATACCCAAATCTCAACTTTCTAGAACCCTTTCAACAACATCACTTCCTTCAATCATCAGGGCACAAGCCAAGGCCGGAGACGAGCTGGCGTGCTTAGCATCATTGATGCGAAAACCGAGGTGACAAGAGGCAAGACGAATTGCCAGCACCACCTGGCCAACCGCAGCACTCTGCCCTTGGTCCATGTACACTTGGAGCATGAGGTCCACAGAGCAGCCCCACCGGAGTGCTGTTGCCACATACCCCTGAAAAGAAGGCTCCATCTGGGGCCTCAAACAATGGGGAAAGAGCCCAACTCTTGCAAAGCAGCCATCAGGACTTCCAACCCTAGGTGAGCACATTTTATGATTATTCAACATGAACCACATCGTCCCTATATTGATATGCATCCTATATACAAGGTCCCTCTGCTCCTGGGTCTCAACACCAAGGGTCTCTGAGTGAGTTCCCTCTTAGTCCCCTGAATGGACCATTCCTTGTTGTTGAATTAACTACTCTTGTGCCCTTGACTTTTCTAGCAGTCACAAAGGCAGACTGGGACATTTATTGGATCTTAGGTCTCTTATTAGCCAAGGTCCTTTTCAGCCTAAGCTGTTGAACAAATCAGGTTACTACCTCAGCCAGACAGAAATGGTGAGAGCTTAGTGCAGGCAGAAATGTTAGTAGAAGTGCATACATTTCTGCCCTTAGCAGGATAGCACCAGCCTTCTCTCTGGGATGTGAAGTCTAGGAGTAGACAGAGGAGGTGAGAGCTGCTTCCTCCACCCCTGCAGGGAGGGCTGGAGAGCAATGACTCTCTGGTACTTACTCTCCTTGCAATGACCTTGGGCTTCCTGGCTTCCTTCTGGCTTGGTTGCAGGGAAGATCATCTCAGGGGAAGAAGAGTTAGTCTTGTTAGAATGCCTACCGGGCGCCAGACATGAAAACAGGTGCTCCCTTCAGACCACTTTTGTGGGGTGGATTTTTAGCACTGTGTATGGATGATGGGACGAAGTCCCTTGGAGGCAATGTCATTTGCTCAGGACTCCACAACTCACCAGCTGCTGGAACTGGGGTTTGTACTCAAGCCTCTCTGATAGCCCAGTTCACTTTCTCCTACCACGTATGACTTTGGGAAGGAGATCTGAAGTCTTCAAATGAAAGAATAGTTTTCTCCATGTAGAAATCAATATGACAATGCAGCAATTGAATGCTCTGGAAAGGAAATTTTGTCTAGCCAAGTTGCCCTGATGCCCAGAGCAGGAGAGGGAGGGGGAGTCTTCTGGCAGTGGTGGCCATACAGCCATACAAGGGACGATGTTTGCTGAAGGCATCAGCCCCTCAAGGTGGTCTAGTATTTCTCAGAGAGTGGCCTGAGAGTTGGCCTCTGTGGTGTGTGTGGATTTTTTAAATTATGAAAATGTGAGTATGTCTGGTTTCAGACTGACTTAGTAATTTGCTTATATAACCTCTGTGTCTCTTCTTGGTGGCCCAAAGGGCCCGGATTAAGAGTTTTATGAACATCCTGCTGTGTTTAGTCTGTTATACGTGAGAGTATCTATTTCACCAACCCAGATGGTGCCGTTACCACACATATATCCTGCAATGGCAGGGAATTGCATTAAGTATAGCCAGTAAAACCACAGCATTTTGCTGTAGCAAAAGGGACTAGAACAGGAAGCAGGTAAATCCCCTCCTGCCCACACACCTACCATTCTCTCCGGGAGGACTTTTATGAAGTTAGTCTCGGACTTTGTGGCCATTGCATCCTTCCCTGCCTATGGGGGCCAAGTTGGGTTCTGGGGGAAACCACAGGCCTCATATTTATCTCAAAACACCCCTGGGCTGTATGTGGGCTCTGTCGCTTCCTTGATGGTGGGAGCAGCCATCATTGCTCACTACTCTCCTCTTTCCATTTTTCTCTTCTGTTTCTCTGTTGATTCCTCTTCTTCTTCAGAGAATCGTAGTTTCCCTGGACCACTCTTTCTAAGTGGGCTTCTGATGGCCAATTCTAGAATACATTCTTCACTAGACCTACGTTATGTTTCTGATAGTCTCTACTATAGCTCATGTGGTCCATTGATTTCTCCCGAGGCCAGCATAGTATTTCAAGTTTTTCTGTACTTCTGGCCCACTTTCCATCAGCCTCTATAAGCATGTAGTTCCCTACTGAGCACATCACAATCCCTGAAAACTAATTGAATAACATGTCTTTTTATTTTAAATTTTTTTTTCTTTTTCTAGAGTAAGCCATCGTGGGCAAAATGAATCTTTTCCTCCCAAATAAATTGTGTGTTGACAGAAAAACTTAAACAAGCACAACCTCAGAAAGTCACAATTAGTTCACATCTCTTCTTTGTGGGAGATCTTTTTAGGCACCAGAGAGGGAGGCCTACCATATGGTTCTCCTCCCTATGCTCTGAGGAAGAGGTTGTTAGCTCACTAGTCACTGGTGATGTCAATGATAGCTGAACGAGTGGTGATAACACGACAAGGAAAATCAGGCTCTTGAGTCTATGTTTGTGCACTATTTTGCATTTAAAGATGCTTTGTTTACTATCTTATTTGGCATTCACACATACACCAAAAAAAAACAAAAAAACAAAAAAAACACAAACAAACTGCGAATTCGATGTGGCAAACATTTGTGCTCTTTTTTTACAAATGTAATTCTGAGATGTTTGGTGATTTGCTAAAGGTTGCACAGGTAGTGGCTGATAAAGCTGGGTCTGGCACCAGGGTGTCTTCTTCCGTAGGTGGATATCCTTTCCAGGATCCTTGCATATCTGCTTTTCTCTTACGAGAAGCCACATCAGCCACTTGTTTGAGGATAAAAAAATGGTTCTAGTGAAAAAAATCTGTCTACAACAAAACAAAACAACCTGCAAATGAATGTTCATAGCAGCTTTATCCATAATAACTGAAAATAGGAAATGCCCCACATGTCCATCAATAGACGAATGGATGAACAAAATGAGATACATCATTATTTGGCCATCAAGGAGAACAAAATACTGATACATGTTTAAAAAGGGATACATTCTGGGTTGCTTGGGTAGCTCAGTGGATTAAGCGTCCACTCTTGATTTCAGCTCAGATCATGATCTCAGGGTCCTGAGATTGAGACCCGCATAGGCCCCATGCTGCACATGGAGTCCACTTAGGATTCTCTTTCTTTCTCCCTCTTCCTTTCTCTCCCACTTGTGCACTATCTTTCTCTTTCTTTAAAAGATAACTAAAAAAAAAAAAAAAAGTATAAGCCCTGAAAACATGCTCAGTGAAAGAAACCAATCACAAGAGGCCACATATTACGTGATGCCCTTGATATGAAAGGTCAGAATGGGCAAATTCATAGAGATGAAAAGCAGATTAGTGTTTTTCTAGGGCTGGGGGATGGGATAGGGGCATTGAGAGGGATCTGCTAATGGGTACAGAATTTTTTTCAGGAATGATGATAATGTCTTAAAATTCATTGGGTGGTGGTCATACACCTTTTTGAATATACAGAACCTATTGAATGCTTCACTTTAAAAAGGTAAATTGTATGGTATATAAATTATGTCTCAGTAAGTTGTTACTATAAAACAAGAAACTGGTTTTGGGCACTGACTGTCCTAATCTTCCCCGGCCATGTCTTCCCAGGTCTCCGAAGCTGGATATTACCCGAACCTAGCTACTCTGACTTTGTCTTAGGGTGAGAAACTCCTCTCACTCTGTCTACTCCAAGCTGTGGGGGGATATCAGGGACCTCCCTATTACCAAATACAAACAGCTAGAAGTGAAGTTCTGTCCTCAAACATGAACCTGCATTTGAATCACCTGGCAATCTTGTTAATATGCAGATTTTCGTCAAAGAGGTCCAGGACACAGCCTAAGAATCTGCATTTCTAACAAGGTCCCAAGGGGTGTCCATGCTATATTCTTTTGACTACACTTGGGGAAGCAAGGGTGTAGACCACATAGCCAGTTAGTGGAATCGTCTACTTTCCAACTGATGGTTTTGATTCCAAAATGCCAGCTTGTGCAGTTGAATAAAATGTCAGGATTTTTTAAGCATATACCCTCAAATATATTTTCCCTAAAGTCCATCCAATCATTAGGTGCTAATAATGGAAGATTACAAACCATTGCCACCATCCAACTTGGTGAAATCCTTTGGTGCACATTAATCTTTGTTGAAAACACTGAACAGCTTGTTTGAACATCTTTTCTTTGAGCTAACTGGATTGGCCATCTGTTTTTGCATCGTAGCAAAAACTTGGGAGTTGTCCTAAGTGCGCCTCTTTAATCATGACTCTATATTTTTAAAATACAAGATTTATTCTGCCTTCAAAACACCAAATGAAGTTCAGAAGCCCTCCTCCCATGGAAATAAAAAGCCAAAGGATTGTGAACTTTTCAGTGAGTTCAGTGCTTAATTTTCAACTACTAAGCCTCCATGATATGGCTGCAACATACAACACATGATACCTGTCCCTCCAGAAGGAGGTATATAAAGATAAAGAGGATATGGTGCCCTCAGATGGACCTGCATCCTAAGGGGAAACTGAGAAGTTCAAGAAAAGCAAGAAATGAAATGAAAGAAAGTGGCATTTGGGGCAGAGAGAACATTTTCCACCTGCTCTTGCTGTTTGATTGGTTTCTAATCAATCTTCTCTCCAGATTTTGCTGATGTTGTGAGAACGCTCAAGAATCCTGGACACTCTCCTTAACCCAAATAAAATTTCCATTGACACAGGATTTGCTAAGGTATACAGGGAAATGGTAGGCTTAGCATTGAGCTCATGCAGCAGTTCTCAAAAGCAGCCCTTCATGGCTCCTGGGCAGGCTCTGCTCTTTGCCTACATGGCCCATCGGTCAGCTTTTGATGAATGAAGGTGACTGAGTTCTGAACCTCAGAAGAGCATCACATGTGGTACAAAAAATTTCAAGTTCAAATTTCATTTCTGCCAATGGTTAGATGTCTGGCAGTCTTGCTTTTTACACCTGCTGGGCCTCATTTTCTTCATCTCTAATATCAAGAAGATTATTCTGACTTCTTTCCAGGGATGAAGCTGGGAGGAAATGAGCTGAAGTACACAGAAGGGCTTTGTGAACTGTGCTGCACTCCAGGCTGTAAGAGATAATGACTATTTTTCTTACCCATATACTCTAGGCCTCCCCTCAGGTCCATCCACCCTTATCTGTCATCTAGCCATTGCTTAAGTGTTGGCTCAGGATGCTGTTCGATGCACTAACGTGGGGTCTTCCTGAAGGCATTGCATTGTGACCATGATCAGGAGACTGGAGTCTAAGCTCTGGGTGAATTCTCTAAGACTCCATTCTGTAGCTCAAAAGTCAAGTTGTTGTTGACACTTTGAGATTCTCTCTCTGTCATATTAATTCCCATGCCATAGCAGGCATGACTAATATTTGGGCACCGTGTCTGTTTTCCATTTGGAGAAGACTCCACAGTTCAGATTCTCTTCCCTGTATTTTAAGTGTCAGTCCTTATTTTCCATTAGTGAGGGAACCAAAAGCCTGAAAACAGCATGATAACTCCTCTTGGTTAATTGTTATCCTCTTTGCCTCATCCCCATTGGGCATGGGAGTCTGAACCAACTGCAAAAGCTATTCTAAACCCTCTGCTTCCTAAGAATGGCAGGGGCCACTTATCGGCCCCAACTTTTGGACTTTCAAGCTAATCAATGACAATATCCTTTTTAAAAGTTAAATTTAATTCATTAATTTAGAGACAGAGAGTGTGCACACAAGCAGAGGACAGGCAGAGGGAGAGAAAGAGAGAGAGAATCTCAAGCAGTCTCTACCCTGAGTATGCAGAGTCCAATGTGGGGATCAATCTCATGACCCTGAGATCATGACATAAGCCAAAATCAACAGTCAGACTGACTGAACCACCCAGGTGTCCCTCAATGCCCATTTTCTAATTCCCATTACCCCTGTCTGAATGATAAGCCAGATACAGAATAAAGTTTTGATTGGAAAAATATTGCTTTTAAATATGATTAATAAAATAATAGCTGAGCCAACAGAACTTTTACTAGTAAAAGTAAAATTAGTAAAAGGCTAATTAGCATTTCCAGCAGGGCTGCCATTGAGGGGTGTGTGTGTGTGTGTGCGCGCGCGCACACGCACGGAGGGTGTATGTGTGTTTAAACTCCACCATAATTAATTCCCAAACTTTGTATATAAATTCTTACCTCCAGGAGGTGGGACAAATATGCATTATACGATATGCATGCATCTGTATGTGCAAATTCTTTCCAGGTCTCATTTGATGTATATAGGCTATAAATCCACACTCGGGATGATGAAATATTAACAATTACTTCCATAATGTTTAATATTTGCAGAGTGACTTGTCGTTATTTATTACATGGTTACTTTACATAGAACAGTATTTTCCCTAGCTCAAAAGATCAGGAAATGAAGAATGGGCTGTGATTAAGGTTTAGAAAGATGTCTTTGCCGTCTTCTGTTGTGTATCCATTTTGGAGCTGTCTCTGAAAGATACCATGTTGTAAAGCCACATTCCCTTGGGTATCTCCGGCCAGGCACTCATGAAATGGGTAGGACAAGCTAGTGCTAAGTTTTCACTGCATAGCTATGGGCAAACTTTTCTTTCTTGACATAAAGCTATAATCATTTCACAGACGCCTTCTTTTCTATAAGGATGTCCTTAATCTATTGGAGGGCACAGATTTGGATATGAGGAGACCTAGGTCCCGGCTCTACTGCCTTACTAACTTGATCTTGGTCAAACCGTGTTGCTCTTTTTGGTCTCTGAGTTCTTCATTTGTCACACTGGAATGACAGCATCTCATGCATCAGGGTATAAGAAGGTTTGCCATGAGAATAAAATAATGGGTACAAAGCTCTTTGAATATATTGAAAGTCCATAAGGTGATGTTATTATCACTGTTCTTCAAAAAAAGCTTCTTTCCTTCCTACTCTATCTGAAATTGTAATTCCTTGGTCAGCCTCCCTGATCTAGATTTTAATCATGCGCTTTTGTCTTCCCACACTGTTTATAGGTTTCAACTTCTTTTGCCTTATACTGGGAGGCAAAATAGCATGGGGTTGAGACGACTAATTCTGGATTCAAATGGACAAGGATTTACATTCAAGGATTTAATGTAATCAAGACATCTAACTCTGGCCAGTCACCATTACTGGCTTTGTCTTCCTCCCATAAGTAAATACTAAGCAGGACAAAATATGTGAGACATTTTTTCAGCCATCAAGCAGTAGATAGGACCAGACTGTGATCCCTGAGGAAAGGGAAACTCACAACCCAGCTCTCTTCTTGTGGAAATGTCTCCATTGCAGCACAGAGAACTGGAGTAAAAGCAGAAAGCCCAGGAATCTCTCAGCTAAGAATCAGTGTCTAAAGCTATTAAAGGGGCTAGGATCTGTCAGACAAAACCCAGGAGAGAAGAGAACTATGAAGAGAGGGTCATACTCTCTGTGAGAGTTTCCTATGAGTTCTTGAGTGAAGAAGAGGCTGAGTTTGCACAGAAAGAGAGAAAAGAAGACTTATTAGATAGTAGCTGATAGAGGGCTATAAGCAGGACAGGCATCCTTGAGGTCTAGCAGTGCTGGCAGGTGTTAAAGTACCAGGTTAGGCTTTCATAAATTTCCTAGATACCCAGCTAAGATACTAGCAAAAACACCGGGGTAAGGGATACATCCTAGAGGATACAACCTACTGATATCACCCACACACATCTTAAAACCAAGCCTTGACAAGATCTGCATGGGAAACAGAGTTAGCAGTTTAAAACACACCAAATCCAAAAAGCTTGGGAAACATCTTGATCTCTTCATAGACTTTCTCTCATCAAGCCTAAAATAAAGTCTAAACAAGTTCAAAGTGATTACCTCGTTGTTGAATGCCTGCCAGAAAAAAGCTCAACACTTTGGAGAATAACAGAATCCAGAGTCTCTTCAATAGATAATCAACCATGTCTGGTCCACAGTAAAAAGTACTAAACATGAAAGGAAACAGGAAAATATGATCTATAGTCAAGAAAAGAAGTCAGTAGAAACAACCATTAGGATGGCCCAGATTGTTGGATTTGCCAGTCAAATACTTCAAAGCTTTTACTTAAAACATACCAAGAATTAAAGGAAAATGTCTTAATGAGTAAACAGAAAATATTAGCAGAGAAAAGAACTACAAAATAGAAGAAAATACATTCATTTAGAGCTGAAAAGTGAAATAATTGAAATAAAACGATTGCCTAAAGTTCTTAACAGGAAATTAGAGATAACAGAGAAAAGGGACTGAGTGGAAGAAATACTCCTAACTCTGGGAAACGAACTAGGGGTGGTGGAAAGGGAGGAGGGCGGGGGGTTGGGGGTAACTGGGTGGCGAGCACTGAAGTGGGCACTTGACGGGATGAACACTGGGTGTTATTCTGTATGTTGGCAGATTGTACACCAATACAAAATAAATTTATTATTAAAAAAAGAAATACAGATGTAAATTATCAATCAGCATAACAAAAAGAGAGAAACAGGGAAAGAAAAATGAACAGAGCCTAGAACTCATAAGACAATATTAAATACTATAAAAGACATGTAATAAAAAAAAAGACATGTAATTGCAGTTTCAGAAGAAAGCCATGATAAGTAGCAGAAAAAGCATATTTTAAGAGAGTGACTGGAAAACGTGCAAATCTAAAGAGAAATATCACTTATAAATCTTAGAAGCTTGAGAAGACTTAAGCCAAATTAGTACAAGGAAAACCACATCCAGGTACATCATAGTTACACTGCTGCAAGCCAAACCTACAGAGAGAATCTGTAAGGCAAGCAGAAAAAGAGAAATGAAAAGAAAAGAAAAGAAAAGAAAAGAAAAGAAAAGAAAAGAAAAGAAAAAAAGAAAAGAAGAGAAGAGAAAACTATCAAGCCCTGAAAAGAAATGGAGGAAACTTAATGCATAAAGCTTAGAGAAATCAGTCTGGAAAGGCTGCATACTGTATGATTGTGCTAGAAAAGTAAAATCATACAGACAGTAAAAAAGACAAGTGATTGTCAAGGGTTTGAGGGGAGATAAGAAAGGATGGATGGGTGGAACATGGGATTTTTAAGGCAATGAACATATTCTATATGAGTGGATACAGGATATCATGCATTTGTCAAAACATATAGAAAGTACAAAACAAGTAGTGAACTCTAATGTCAACTATGGACTTTAGTTAATAATAACGTGTCAACATTGATTCATCAACTGTAATAATGTGTCACAGCAAGCAAGATAGCAATAATGGGGAAAGTGTGAGCAGGGGAGGGAAGAGGTATCTGGGAACTCTCTGCACTATCTGCTCATTTTTCTGTAAACTAAAGACCACTCTAAAAATTAAAGTCCATTAAATAAAAAAAAGAAGACATGTTATATACAAGAGAAAATAAGAAATTTAGACTATTTCTCATTAGAAACAATGGAGACCAGAAGGTATGGGAATAATGCTTTTAACTTGCTACAAGGAAAATAAAAAGCCTGTCAGCCAAGATTTCTATATCCCGAAGAAAAGTATCTTTCAAAAGGAAGGATTAAAAAAAAAAAAGGAAGATATTTTGTTTAAATAAACAAAAGCTGACACGCATACTAAGAAATTAATGTTGGAAATGCAATAGAGTGTTGAAATTACTCAATTAGTCCAAAACAAGTTTAAAAAATAGAGAAACAGAGGAATAAAAAGCAGAAGGAAAAATGGAAATCAAACAGCAAAATGGTAGATTAAACTCAATCATATCAATAATTTCATTCAATGTAAATAGATTGAACACTCTAATTAAAAGTTATTTCCAGACCGAATAGAAAAAGCAATACCCAATTATATGCTATTTAAATGCAAAGAAGTGTACAGTACAAACAGGATGCACAAAGAATTGTGTGTCTGTATTAATAACCAGACAAAGTAGATTTCAGACCAAGCGCTAATACACAATATTAAAGAGAAACACTGCACAATAATAAAAGAGAAATTCATCAGGAAGAGGTAACAATTTAAATATGAATGTAACTAATAACTGGGTCTTAAAGGTATATAAGGCAAAAACTGATAGATTTAAAGGAAAAAATAGACAAATCCATCACACTACAGATTTTAACATACCCTGCATCAGCCAAGAATCTTCAAAGAAATAAAATGTGTGTGTGTGCGTGTGTGTGTCTGTGTGTGTGAAGTTTATTTCAAGAAGTTGGCTTGTGCAGCTGTGGGGACTGGCAAGTCTGAAATCTATAGACTGCCATCAGGTTGGAAACTCAAGTAGTACTTGATGTTGGAGTCTTGCTCTTGAAGGTGTTCAGCTGATTGACAGAGGCCCACCCATATTATCGAGGAAAATCTCTTTTACTTAAAGTAAAAGATAATAATTAATTGTATTCTTTGATAATAAATAATTGTAGATGTTAACCCCATCTGTAAAACATCTTTACAGCAACATCTAGATTAGTATGGGGTTAATAGTGGGGATTCTGGAGGCTAGCCAAGTTGGCACATAAAGCTGGCAGTTAAGCACCCCCTCTCAGTAATTGATAGAACATGCACATAGAAATTCAGTAATGATATTGAAGATCTGGAAGGCAGCATCAACTACCTCGACCTAATTGGCAACTATAGAGCACGACAGCTAACATCTTCAGAATATGCATATTTCTCAAGTGCCGATGGAACATTTATCAATATAGGCATATGTTGTGCCGTAAAATAAGTCTCAGTAAATTTCAAGACTGCTTGATCTCTTAGTGGTTTAACCACTTACTGACTATACGAACTTGGGTCAGTTAATAGCCTTTCGTAACTCCATTTTCCTCATCTGTAACATGGTCACGGCAATAGATGCCACCATTATGGTTGTGCTGTTATGAAGTTTATGAGGATTAATTGAGTTAATTTATGAAAAGCCCTTTGCAGAATATCTAGATAATGCTTAATAAATAACAGTATTAAAATGGCAATGATGATGATGAACTGACTCAAATTAAACAAAAAATCCAATGAGAGCCAGCTTACGATCAATTATTAATTATAGTAATAATTCATTTAATTAGAAAATACTATTGAAGTTTTAGTATATGCCAAGATCGCTGCAAGGGAAAAGCAAAGGTGGTAAAAAGCAGTCCCTATCCCCGCTTTCTTGAAGTTTATCATGTGGTGGGGGAAACAAATAGTTATCAAATAATCACTTTGAGATGAGCATGTGAAGAAAAGGTTGGGATCCAATGAGGAGCAAAGGAGACTTAACATCATTGGAGATTAGAGGGTTGCAGAATAGGACAGAATGTGCAAAGGCTCATCTGACATAGTGAAAGAAGCCTAGTATGGTGAGGTCGCCATGCATGGCGAGGCCACAGTGCATGGACTGCATCCTGGAGTATTTGTATCTTCCTGTCCACTCTGAGTGAATAATTGGGTGAAATGACTATGGCCATGTTCAGGAATAGTTAATAATTTCCCGACAGCTAGGTTTAATCAACCAGTAGATTTTTGTTCTTGTTACTCAGTAACACACCAGGAATCACAGAGGGAGCAATGATTTTGCCAAAAAAACAAACCAAACCGAGACAAAACTTTAACAGAATATTTGATAACAGGACGCCCACCCTGGTTTTCCCAAGTGAAAACATATGTTTCACTTGTTTGCATCTGCTCTAAGTTCAGGGTCTGTTACAGATGCTTCTACCCGGAGAGCAACACTCCAGACTGGAACCACACTCTAGCTTTACCTTAGAAACTTCTCCCACCATCCTCCCAGGACAATTTTATTTACTGTTATCCTCATGAGCACTGCAGGAAAAGGTAATAGACTTTTCTTTGGGGGATGATATTGAAAACATTGTGTGTTTGCACAGACATGCATGCACGCACACACACAAACACACACATTTCTACCAAATGAAATGAAAGAAGGTTAAGAACTATTACTATGGGTTATAAAACCAAACAAGCAGTAAAGCATATGCAAATCTGCAAATATGAATATTAAAAAGTGGAGTCTTAAAAAGTGATATGGTACAAATTCGAAGAGATGATATTATCATGGAAATCTACTCCGTGCTGCCTCTCCTCAGCGAGGAACAAGAGCGCAGCTACTAGCAGGTCAACAGGAAAAGCTGCAGAAGGCAACAGGGCTGTGGTGCGACATTACCAGGTGGTTAGAAAGTGGCTGGCATTGTATGCTGTGAGAAGCCATATCTATTTATTTTTGTTTTTTTCAAATCTTTCCAGAGGATGAGAAAATGAATTTAAAATTACTTTGGAGGGATGCCTGGGTGGCTCAGCAGTTGAGCGTCTGCCTTCGGCTTAGGTCATGATCCCGGGGTCCAGGATCGACTCCCACATCAGGCTCCCAGTAAGGAGCCTGCTTCTCCCTCTGCCTGTGTCTCTGCCTCTCTCTCTCTCTCTCTCTCTCTCTCTCTCTCTCTGTGTGTGAGTGTGTGTGTGTGTGTTTCTCATGAATGAATAAATAAATCTTTTAAAAAAATAAAATAAATAAAACTACTTTGGAGAACCTAATTCTGTTCCAGGAGGAAGAATATGACAGTGGGGGAAATGAAGGGACTTGTGTAGAGAGTAGATCTTATCTTTGTAATGATCTATAAAGGAAACTCTGAGAAAATACCATGTACCAACCTTAGATATTTGGAAATCAGTTTTTGAGAAGTTCAAAGAAAAGATGATTGTGATGTTACTGCCAGAGAAACTAAAAGGGAAATCACCAGGGTGAGAGCCTTGATTATTGACAATAGAGTCCTGGTGATAAGGAATAGGTGCGAGGTAGTTAGAGAAGTAAACTGCACTCTGAGGGTAGGACAGAGCATGACCTGTTACCTATAAGGGGACAGCGGTAATGAGGTGGAGGGATGAGGGGATCTGGATGGAGAGGAGCCCATGGAAGCCACGCAGGAACATGGGAGGTGACAGTGCTGCAGGTTTTCAGGATAAGTTATTATCCTGAAGTTACAAGCTATTACAACTTATTTCAAGATAAGTCCTAGAAGTCTCTACAAAATAATGTCTGTAGCTAATGATACGCCATTGTCTACTGAGAACCTCCTAATAGGGTAGATCTTATATTGTGCTCTTATCACACACTTATCATGGGAAGTGATAATACAGTGGACAGGGAAACTTTGGGAGGTAATGGATATTTCTATAGCCTTGATGGTAATGATGGTTTCATGCATGTTTATGTATCTCTAAATTCATTAAGTTGTATACATCAAATAAGTCCAGCTTTTTATCATCAATAATACCTCAATGCAGTGGTTAAAAAAGAAGAAGAAGAAAGCATGATGATTTTTTTTTTTTAAAGAACAATGCAGTCTGGTATAAAAGAAGAATTCCCATGTGGTATGAGAAATACTGTATAGTAGTAGGAGTAAACAATTGCCAAAAGATAGAAGTTAAAGTTGCAGGTATCTGGAGATGGAAGGTTCTAGAAGGCAGAGAAGCAGTTGGCAAATGAGGAGTTGGGGCAGTCCCCGAACACCTGGGTTAAGGCTGTGGGCAGGCCCACTGACTGGGAATCAGGGTTGAGAGCAACAGCTCTGGAGTCAGATGGGGCACCTCCAGATTTGTGGGTCTTAAAGCTTATACAATTTGGGGATTCAATTTAAGAACAACGGTACAGAATTGCAAACACGAAATACACAAGTGATTTCATTTAGAATGAGAAAACCACAATGCCTTACATAATTGGGAAAGTGGGTTGTTCACAGATTTCACAAAATACAGAAAAATAATGCAATTTCACAACTGAACTTGACTCAACTCTACGACCTCCAAAGCAAATTGTCTGAGATCCATAATCTCTAAAATGCTTTCTTTTTATGTGTTTTGGCTACATATTCTTTGATCACCTTTTCATATTACAAGGACTTTACAATATTAGTTTCTATAGAGTGGAAAGATAATTCAGTCTTTCCTCTAACATGTCTGATCAAACATTTTTTAAAATAAACTTTGTTTTTTGGAACAATTTCAGATTTGCAAAAAAATATTGTGAAGACAGTAAGTTGTTCCCATATACATGATACCCACATCCCTCTTTTGGGAGCCTCTTGCTTTAATATGGTACATTTGTAACAATTAATGAAGGGATATTAATACCTTGTTGTTAACTAAAGTCAATATGTTGCTCAGATTTCTTTGGTTTTTGCCAAATATTCTTTTTCTGTTCCAGGATCCCTTTCTGGACACCACATTACATGTAGCTGTCAGGTCTCCTTAGGTCTTGGCTGTGACAGTTTCTCAGATTTCCCTTGCTTTTGAGGACCAGTTTTGAGGGGGACTGATCAGGGGTTTTGTAGACTGTCCTTTAATTGTGTTTTACTTAATGTTTGTCTCATAATTAGACTTGAGGTTATAGGTTTTGAGGAGGAAAACCACAGAGACCAAGTGTCATTTTCATCAAGTATTGTCAAAGGTGCATATCCTCCCCTTCCCTCCCTGTCCTCATTCTATCCTCTTTGAAAGAAAATCACTACGTGTGGCCCCCCACTTAAGAAGCAGAGAGTTATGGGGCACCTGGATGGCTCAGTCGGTTAAGCATCTGACTCGGGATCTTAGCTCAGGTCTTGATCTCAGGGTCATGAATTCAAGCCCCATGTTGGGCTCCATGCTAGGTGCAGAGCTTACTTAAAAAGAGAGAAAAGAAGCAGGGAGTTACCCTCTACCTTGAGGGCAGGGCATCTACATAAATCATTTTGAAATCTTCAACATGAAAGATTCATCTCTTCTCCCCCCACTTATGTATTTATTCAATCATTTATTTGTGTCATCATAGGTATATGGTATTTATTTCAGACTTTAGACTATAATCCAATACCATTTAATTTATATTTAATTTTTTTTCTTGCTCAGATTGTTCCCACTTCAACCATTAGAAGCTCTTTCAATTGGCTCCTATGCCTCTTTGAAATACCCCTGTCTTTATGACTATGATTAAATACTTTGTTACTTTCCAACACTGCAGAATGCTCCAGGATCATCTTGTATACTTCCTTCCCCAGTCTTAGAAAAAGCTCTGGCTCCTTTTTTTTGTTTTTTTTTTTAAGAATGGTATTAGAGGGGATCCCTGGGTGGCACAGCGGTTTAGCGCCTGCCTTTGGCTCAGGGCGCGATCCTGGAGACCCGGGATCGAATCCCACGTCGGGCTCCCGGTGCATGGAGCCTGCTTCTCCCTCTGCCTATGTCTCTGCCTCTCTCTCTCTCTGTGACTATCATAAATAAAAAAATAAATTTCTTTAAAAAAAAAAAAAAAGAATGGTATTAGAAACCAAGATCATAAGTACCAAGTGTACTCATTACTACTAAGATGCACTTGCTCTAGGCTCTCAACTAACAAAATAAGGAAATACAGATGTACACACTAGCCTATATATATACGAATATTTTTGTATATAACCAACTGTATCTGTATTAAGCTGAACATTGGTTTGTACTTATGTCTCCGACCCTAAACTATTGTCTCATGGATCATCATTCTAACCTCTTCTCCATACTTATCTGTAACCTCCCACATCAATAGTGAGAAAGCTGGCATCCACTATCCACTATCTTTTGCTTGCCTAACCAGTTCCAGGTATGCAGAGAATTGTTACCGCTTACCCCTGTGGGATACAACTTTATCAGAAAGGGAGACAGAACATAAATACTCCTAACTCTAGGAGACGAACTAGGGGTGGTAGAAGGGGAGAAGGGTGGGGGGTAGGGGTGAATGGGTGACGGGCACTGAGGGGGGCACTTGATGGGATGAGCACTGGGTGTTATTCTGTATGTTGGTAAATTGAACAACAATAAAAAATAAATTTATTAAAAAAAACAACTTTATCAACTAGAGTATAGTGCTTATGTACAGCTTGATCTGGCCATGAGTCCCTCCCACTCCACTTATTCCCAAAGTTCCTTAGGTCAGCGCCTTTTTCTTCCATCCCTTTCAAGACGGTTGTTTCATGCATTTTTAATGCAGTTAGATTGTTTTGTCATGTTCTGCATTCCATCCTAAGATCTCCCGGTCTCCTAAATGGTTTTTACAAATTTGTGTGTGTTAAAGTTCACTCTTTGTGCTGTGAAATGCATAGAGCAATGGATCCATGATTACAGGAACTTTGTTTTTGCCTAATGATGGTGCAGAGAAGTTTCTTTCAGATTTGTTACTTATTCTTAGCAATATCAAATACATTTTTAGGATCATCATCAAAATTGGGAAAACTCTATTGAGGTTTCATAAATTAGCTATAAGATTTGGAAGGACTTTCCACGACTTCCATCTGGTGCCATGCATTTCAAGCCCGGTTTCTTCACACCCACATATTTCTGATGCCGCAGCCCTCCCTATTTGTGAGCCCACATAGTGGGCAGTGGAAGTATTCTTAGAAATCAGTCTTGCTTTGGAATAGCTCATAGTGTCTTAACTATACATGGAAGTATTTGGAACCACAGAGAACACTTGTGGTGTTCAATACATAACTTTTGCAAATTTGTCAAAAATATATGACCATGTGGACATAATCCCATGCCCCTTAAAAAATGAGGGGCCCCAGAAATTAAATTTATTGGCTTCATGGCAAATCTACCTCTGAGTCAGATTGACCATTCATTCATTCAACAAATATTGACTGAGCACCTAATATGTAAAAAGCTGTGCATTCAATGACAAATGAGACAGAGTCCCTGCCCTCGTGCCCTCATCAAAAACTCATGCCAGTAGAAAGAAACAGTACAGACTATCAATAAATGAACAAGTGATTTCAAAATCTTATTTGCCAGGAAGACAATTAACAAGGTGCTCTGATACAGAACAAGAGGAGTACCCAGTCTAGAAAAAATTGCTAATGAGGTGACACTTAAGCTCAGACATGAAGGAAGAAATGGAGTCAGAAATGCAAAAGAGCTGGGGAAGAGCCTTCAGGAGGAAAAATGGCAAGCTGAAATATGTTAAGGCTTGAAGGAGGTCAGGCTCCTCTGGGAAATGACGGGGCTGGAATTTAATGACAGAAGAGGAAGGACTATAATTGAGACTGCGCAGTGAGATGGGTCAGACCTACAGCACCTTGGTGTAGACCAAGAAAGATCAAGTTGTTTTCAAAAGGCAGACAACACTGAAGTTGTTTGAACATGGGAGTGACTGATTGAGACTCTCTCTCTTTTTTTTTTTTTTAATTTTTTATTTTTTTAGAGAGGGGGAGAGAAAGAGAGAGAGAGAGAGAAAGAATCTTAAGCAGGCTCCAGGTCCAGCACAGAGCCCCACATGGAGCTTGAGCACATGACCCCAAGATTATGACTCAATCGATTGAACCACCCAGACACCCCGAGACTCTCTTTCTATCAAAGAAGAGTTCAGTAAGGGAGATAGATTATAGATGCAGAGAGGAAGTAAGAAAGGAAGCAGGGAGACCGGTTTTCTGGGTTGAGAGGTGGCTTCACGGTTCCCAAACCCTGGGTAAATTCTTTAACCTGAGACTCAGTGTCCTAATCTGTGAAATGGAAACACACAGTTCTAATGCCTCTCAGGATTCTTGTGAAGACTGAATGAAGCCATGTGAGGACAACATTTATATAACACTGTGGCTGGCATACTGTAAATGCTCAAAAATTGTTAGCTATTATCACCCTTGGTATTATTATTATTGTTAGGAGCAAAGCACAGCGTCGTGCTGGGAGAGAACTGGAAGTTGACAGAGCAAGGACTGAGAGATAAGGGGCCAGAGCCAAAGCCCAGTTGCATAGATGCAGCCTCTGTGGGGCTGGAGGGGTGACCTGGACCCACTGTTCTGAGCAGCGTAGGTGATCCGAGGTGTGAGCAGGGTGGTATCTCCTGCTCCCGGTCAGAATGATGCTGGAAACCAGGCTCACAGTAACACAGCAGATGGCCCAGGGGCTGAGGGGGGGGGGGTGCAGCAAGAATCCAGGTCTCTCAGTCTGTCCTCTGCCTGCCTACGGTGTTTCCTGATGAGAAGCACACCACCTGTGACACAAAAGAGTGACCGGAACTTGGAGACCTGAGAGGGGCCAGTCTCAGGCCTGTTTTCAGGTTTTCTCTCACCATGCCAGGCACACCATTGAGTGGGCAAATGAGCTAGAGTCTAACACCCGAAATGATCTGAAGTTGAGGAAAATAAACATTTAACTTTTATTTATTTCTACTGCTGTCGTGTTCACAGCAAGAGCAGCCAGGCAAGGAAGTAACCACTTGAACCTCTTCAATAATCATTTCTAAGTCAGGCATTTGGAGTCCCATCTTGGGCAGAAGATGCTAAGAGATCCTGGGGTTCTTTACCTGCTGTCGGGTGTCCCCTCCAGGAGGGACTATGCCCCATACTGGGATACACCAATGAGCAAGATCATAGAGTAGCTACCGACACAGAGTTTACAGCCCAGTGGTGACAAATTATAAAATTACAAAACAAGAGAAAGGCTGTATGTTCTCACAGTCTGAGGGATGGATCCTTATCCAGGGGATGAGGAGGGCTGGTCAGGAAAGTTGCTTAAGACAAGCAGACTTCCCCAAGCTCTCTTTCCTGAGAAACTTAGGGGACTCTCCCCTTCTTTCTCCTCCAGGACCTCCTCTCCTGTTCCAATATCTCGTCCTACCTCCCTCCAAACCTGGCCAAACCCTGTCCTCCCTTTGCCTCCATCTCATCCAGTCCAGCCTAATCCTGAACCCACCCCTAGAATCTGTCTCCTTCTTATACGGATTATCTGACCCTCCCTCAACTTCTCTAATTTGTATCACCATCTTCTGGAAATAACATTTATTTTTTCCCCTCTCGTACCATAAAAAAATGTGTTGAGTATTTAAAATAGGTACCATGCGTTGAGCAATGTTTCACATTTACTTTTCACTTCTACCTTATTGAGATATGTTCTGGTGTCTTTCTGACTTTGCAAATAAGAAAACTGAGCTGTAGGGAAATTAAGTAACTTGCCCAAGTTTACACAGGAAGTCGAAGTTGCCAGACTTGACAAGAAGTCGGTTGATTCCCAAGGCCATGTTCTTAACTATTATGCCATCCTGTCTCCAAACGATTGCGATTCGCCCTATAACTCTGGATGACCTTCACCTGGGTAGAGGGCATTTCTGACCTCATAGGGGCCCTGGAGAGGGCAGCTCTGTTCCCTGCCCCCATGGAAGGTGTGTTTTTATGCCTTAGTGGTAAATGGAGATGTTCAGCAGAAAGAAGAACAGCTCCAAGAAGACCTAGAAGATCGTCCCGGGAGCTAGACTCACCCATCTGACCTGCTGAACTGGTGGGCTGGTTGCTCAGGTCAGGAGAAGCACTAGGCAAAGCCAGGTTGTCTTCGGTGCCAGGAAAGCAGGGCAGGGGTGGGTTGTAGTTGTGTAGCCACACTCCTCACAAGGAGGAGGAACATCTGTGGAGGTGGATATTGTGACAGAGGTGAGCCAAGGCTAGAAATTCCCTTTCTGAACATTAATTTATTTACTTAGTCATCAGATATGTATTGTGCTCCTCCTGTGTTCCAGGCTGAGTCTAAGTACTGGGCATCCGGGACTGAACAAAATAGACAAATGCCCCTGCCCTGGAGAGGTTTGTTTTGTGTGCCTCTTATGGCAAAGTGAATGACTCTGTGACCAAAATGCATGTGATATGGGACACCAGCCCTGGAGATCTGGTGCTGTCAAGAGCTGAGCTGTCAAAAGAATGGATCAAGCAGTAAACATTCACTGTAGGAAGCTTCTTTGCTTCGTAGCAAAAGTCTGGAGTCTTTTCAAAGAGGCACTAGAGAGAGATCTCTGAGTATGTCTGTGCACAGTAGAATCTAAATCATCGAAAGGGCACTTGTGCCCAACTTTTCAGAAATTCACCTTACACAGAGAACAGGATGTTCCAATGAGCAGGTACTAATAAGGTGGCCTCATTTCTGTGTCTGATGCTTAAATACCTAGTGGAGTAACTGGTTCCACGAGTTTGTTAGTAAGGCTAGTCCAAGCGTTGCAATTAACGAACCGTCTAGTAACGACAACCAGAAACAATTGTCTTTATTTTATTTTTATAAGATTTTATTTATTTATTTATTCATGAGAGACACAAAGAGAGGCAGAGACATAGGCAGAGGGAGAAGCAGGCTCACCATGTGGAATCTGATGTGGGACTCGATCCCAGGACCCCCGGGATCACGACTTGAGCCGAAGGCAGACACTCAACCACTGAGCCACCCAGTGATGGTCTTTAATATTAACTTTGTGACTCATCTTTTTGTGTATGTGTGTGACCTTGAATAAGTCATTTCACTTTTGCAAATTCCACATTCCTTTCCTGAATAAAAGGGTGCATTAAACCATTTCTAAGATTCCTTCCCACCCCAACAGAGTATTTCTGTAAGGTTTCATGACAAAAATCATTCCAGGGGATTAGGATGAATGGATGAAAAGCATGCCAGATGCAGAAGGAAAAAGCACCAGATTCACCAGAGGGTTCGCTCTGAGAGCCTGGATCTGGGCATCCTTCTGGACCAGGAGCATTGGATGAGTGATTATGGAGACTGGAGGCATCGCTCACTCTGGGGAGGTTTTGTTTTCCTCCCCGAGGTCGACTGACACGCTTGGTGATCATTTCTATAAATGCCCAAGGTAAAGCGGCAGCACACGTATGGGGCCCTTAGAGAATGAGGTAGTCTGCAAGAGCGAGGTCCCAGGAAGCCCAAGCTTATTTCTGCAGGCATCAACACTCTCTTCTAGCATCTAACCTCTTTTCCGCAGGGCCGGGATGAGGAACACCTACTACTGTTCTTTGTTGAGCTACAGCAATACTCTGAAGCTCGTTCACAGGGGGTAGGTCTGGGCCCCAGACAACCAGACACTATTTATCTTTAAGGCTATTAGGAGTTTGTTTGTTTGCTTGCTTGCTTATTTGGTTTTGTTCTTTGCTCTGCAATCCACTCTCTCATCACCCTTGCTTTTTTGTTTTGCTTTGCATTTATGTGTTTATTTTCCACCTAACTGCTTAGTTGAGGTCCCTGAAGGCACCCTGTGCTTCCTGAATGTGTGTTACCTGAGCTTTGTCGCAGCGTGTTTTTCTCAGAATGAGACTTTTTAAGTTTTCTATCAGGATGATCTACAAGGCTGATCTTCATGTGGTTACGGGGTATAAAAAAGTCTGTGTTTAGAGATCAAGACTTAATTCATGAAATAAATAACTGTCTGCTTTAATGAGTCTTTCAAAGAGGGAGCCCTGGGTACTGGGGGGTAAGAATGGGAGGGAAAATCAGATGTTGTCCAGCCAGGAAGAGTTCTTGCTCTGTGAAATGTGAAAGGCTGCCTCCTTCCTTTCTTATCTGTGAAATGGGAATAGGAACATGCACCTCAGAGCTGTTGGGAAGTTCAAATGTGATAAAGTATCTGAGAGTACTTTGCAAAGGTCAGCACGAAATAAAATTGTAACCATTATTATGAGACAGCAGTGCACTGTAGTTACTCGTGGGCGTATCTCATCCTGTAAACTATAAGCTATTTTAGGACAGAAAGTTTGCCTTATAACCAAGGGTGACCTTCAAAATATTTAACCACTGGTACAGCATCAGCCAATTAGACGCTGCCCATAAACAGCCCGAATGCTTAGGCTAATGTTTGGACCAGGCCCTCCTAGCACACGTGGGATTCCCACAAAGGGACTGGTACAGCGCCTTGACATAAGGGATGCTCAGTGAATGGATTTAAAATATTATTTGCTTTGTGAGACATCTCTCTCTCTGTTTCCACAGGTTTCTTAGGAGCGTGTGATCTATCTCTGCCCTACTTGACTCTCCAATAGAATTTTTTTTTTTTTCCCAAGTTCGGTTCCAGGTACTAATCCCTGAACACCTGAAGCCTCCTTTCTTTTACTTGAGTTACAGATTCATTAACCCAGACTTTTTAGAAATGTTATTATTAGAACTTTAATCACCCATGTCCTCCTTTTAAGGTCTTTCTAAAATTACTTTCTGGCAGTAATAATTATGTCAATCAGGGGCCAGCCAAATATAGCTGTGGCCCTTGAGCCAAATCAAGACGGGAGTTTCCAGCTATAATCTATTCTTTGGCTCTAAACGCTTGTGCTAGTTTGCCCGCACTCCTTCTCTGTCCTAACCATCCTTCTTTCGGCACAAAGTGACAACACAACAACGTACCAAGTGGAGTCCTAAAGACCGGGGTAGAATGTCGACCTGAGTCTTTCTTACCATCTACTGCTATGTTGGAATCTGGGGCCAGATTCTGCAAGTCATAAGTTATAGGAATGTAAAGGAAACTATGAGACTTTAAGTAATGGGGTCTAAGTCAAGGGCAAAGGCCAAAATGTTAGTGGGGTTGGGGGGTTGTGGGGGTAGTGATATTTGGGGCGGAAGAGAAAGAAACCAGGAAGCCTAGAAATAAAAAGTAGCTGACAATATGCACAGGTAGTAGGAGTTTCAATCTGAAAGATGGTCTTGGCCGAAGCCTCTTTTGATAGGATCCAGGAGACCTTTCCAGATTAGGTGAGAGAAGCCACAGGCCATGGAAGCACTTTAGGACTGGCCTTCCTCATTTCAGCGCCCACCCCTGTTGCTGGAGTTCTGTGACCCCATCTCCAGGCAGTATTTTATGACCTTGCTTCATCACCTCTGCTCAGTACAGGTCAACTAAGTTGTCCCTTTCTGCCTTGACATCATTCATTCATTTAGGAGACAGTGAGGATGGAGAGAAGAGTGGATGGGAGAGCTATATGTAGAAGGGAATATCCACCAGGCTGATGAAAGAATGGTCAAGTTTGGAGAACAGGATGGGAGATAAAACACCCTCCCTGACATTTCTGGCTTGGAAGATTGTTTGAAGGGAGACACCGACTCCCTGAGGAAGGCAGTAAAGGAGCAGAAGCAAGTTTGGGAGTAAAGGTGATGAATTCAGTATGGTGAGAAGTGTCTGTGGGGTATTGGAGAGTAGGAGACTGTACAGATCAGTGGTTACCCCCAAAGTGCCTTCTCTGTGTGCCATGATGAGGAAAGGAGCCCTGCCAGAGGTAAATTAATGCTCTCCCTCTTTCAGATGGAGGAAAAAATTCAGTTGAACTAAATAGCGTGCTTAGCAATGTTGTTTGTTTGCATTCGGACACCAGCTCTTTCTCTGAATTTAGATCAGCAGCAGACAGTGTGTGGTCCTGCACTGGTCTTCCAGAAGCCTGGGTCTGGGTTGTAAGTTCAGGAGAGCCTGGGCTGAACATCCAGCAGAACACCCGCATATGATGCCCTCTTTCCTCTCCCAGAGGGGCCTGCCTCCTTCTTCACTCTCAAATCCCCTCAACACAGAACTGAGTGTTTATCACATTCCCACTTCATCTCAGAAGCAAAAGTGCCCCCTTTCACTTTCTTGAAGCTGCCGATCGCCCCTGTTCTGCTGACCCAGTCATCCATCCTCCTGCAAGACTTAGGGGTCACAGTGGCTCTCCTCCCCTCTTGTACTGCCTGTACCTCATTTCAACCAGCAAGTCAGCTCAGCCTCCACTGGCTCATGTCTTCTGTCCTAAAACAGAACAAAGGAAAAGCCCCCTGGTGCTACTGCTTCCTCCATGGAGCTCCTGGCTCCCTCCTCTTCCTCCTCTTAATCACCTGAAAGACAAGTCCTTGACATTGTGTCCACTGCCTCACCTCCACGGCCCCATGGCCTCCACCTTGCTGCCTCTCTGCAATCTGGTCCCAGGTGCCCCCTCACTTCTCTGATTGCTTTTCCACAAACTCTTCTCTGTCCACTGGTGCCTAATAGACAGGACCAGTGTCTTCCTTTCCAGAGGGACTATTGACAGTGTGTTCCTGGGTAAGTTGCATCAGCTCCAGCTTCCAGCATCTTCTGCAAATGAAGAGGTTTGCGCTAGGGCTCTTGCAAGGTCTGTCCCAGGTACTGTTTGATTCCAGAAATGTTTCCTGAATGCTTTTTATGTGCAAAGTATTGATTTAGGAAGCATCAAGAAGTTTGAACTGCATGCAGAGTCAAAGTTTACCTACCACAGGCAATGTGACAACAATCGAACCATTTTCTGCAAGCGCTTTGTGGAACAATGGCAGTGTGCTGGAGGGTTCTCCAGAGACACAGAACTGACAGGACGTATTTAGGTATACAGAAGAGGAGATTTACCATAGGATTGGCTCACGGGGTTATGGAGGCCGAGAAGCCCCACAAAATGCGAGGTGGAGACTCAGGAAAGCTGGGGATGAAATAAAATTCAGTCCAACTTCAAAAGCCTGAGAACCCACCTCGTGGTGGGATGGGGAGGTGGAGAAGTCATCCCTGGTGTAAGTCCTGGAGTCAGGAGGCCAGAGAACCAGAAGCTCTGATGTTTTGGGGCAGGGGGAGAGAGAAATTAGCTCTTTTCCACCTTTTGATTATTTTTGGATCCTCAACGGATTGGATAATACACATCCCTGAGGGCTTTTTTCCTAGCTGCTGATTCAAATGCTAATCTCTTCTGAAAACATTGGTCACAAACCACACCCAGAAATAATGTTTATCAGCTATCTGGGTGTCCTGTCCCAGTCAGGTTGACACATAAACTTACCCATCAAAGGGCAGCATATAAATAAGCCAACAAATAAATATGATCCGGGCTGCTCCTTTTTATTTAGCCAGTGGGCAGCTGTTCACTGAGCACCTACTCTGTCGGGCATAATGCTCGCTGCACAAATGTCATCATTCTTTCTAATCCTCACAAACCCCTGGAAGCAAGTGCTTTTATTCCCATTCCAAAAACCAAACCAAGGCTCAGAAGGGATCAGGAGTGTTCACACGTGAAAACAGGAGATGCTGGGATTGTACTTTGTGGTCTATTTATTCATGTACTTTCTGGCTTAATGTCTGTTTTTTAAACTTTAAGCTCTTTAAGGCAGGGAAGGTGTTAACTTTTGTTCACCACTGAATCCCTAGCACCTAAAAGACACAGAGTAGTTTATGGATTAAGTAATCAATAAATTGATCAAATTAAAATCCAGGGTCTCTTGGTTCTAAAGCCCATGCTCTTTTTGCCAAGAGACTTGGTCCCTTATGAAGAATCTCTGTATGTCACAGGCTTTTTGGGGAACACAAGGGAACCCCATCAGTGAATTTTTGAGAGGGTTTCTATGTCATTTTGGGCTAGGCCTTGCCAGACAGCACACACCCTGACTGATGGGACCCAAGATGGCCGGGTAGTCAGATGACCCATCTTTAAGGGGTGGAAAGAGGGATGCAGAAACAAACACTACAGCAATGAGAGCCGTGGAGCTGGATTCAGGGGCACCTGGGTGGCTCCGTACGTTGAGCATCTGACTCTTAATTTTGGCTCAGGTTATGATATTGGGGTCATGGGATCCACCCTGTGTCCAGCTCTGTGCTGGGTATGGTGCCTGCTTGGGCTTCTCTCTCTCCCTCTGCACCTCCCCCCTTTCCTTACCACCCTTATCCCACTCCTGCATTCTCTCTTCCTCTAAAACAAACAAAAAGATGAATTCAATGCTTGGTGAAAAAGAACCAAAAGAGTAGAGAATTCAGTCCCTTGCAAAAACATCTAGGGCAGGCTCTGTTGATCTGGAGCAGCACTCTCCAACAGACACTTAATGTCAGCCACAAATGCAAACAATATATGTAATTGGAAATTTTCTGGTAACTCCATTTAAAGAAAGTAATTGTAAGTGAAGAAAGTGAAAGTAATTGTAACATATTTCATTTAGCTCCATATTTCTAAAGTGTTATTTTAATATGTAATCAAGATGAAATTATTCATCAATTATTTTATGCCTTTTGTCCTGCCGAAATCTTCAAAACCTGGTATGCATTTTATACTTAAGAGTCAATGTTAGGGATCCCTGGGTGGCTCAGTGGTTTAGCGCCTGGAGTCCCAGGATTGAGTCCCGCATCGGGCTCCCTGCATGGAGCCTGCTTCTCCCTCTGTCTGGGTCTCTGCTTCTCTCTCTATATATATATCTCTCATGACTAAATAAATAAAATCTTAAAAAAAAAAAAAAGAGTCAATGTTAATGCAAACTAGCCCCAGTTGAAATGCTCAAATAGCCACACGTGGCTGGCGGCTACTGAATTGGGCGGTCTGGGTCCAGATGTGCGATCTGTGGACTGGCTCCATCAAAATCCCAGGGAAGTATGTTAGGAAATGTTGAGTGGCAGGTCCCACCCCGACCCAGTATTTTAACAAGAAACCCTGGTGATCCGCATAAACTTAGAGTTGGAGAAGCTCTGGTCTAGAGAAAGTCTTCCCAGTCTACTAGAATCTGGGGAGGATGAAGCAGAGTTGGTAGATTCAAGATCAAGCTCCTCACACATTTCTGATAAAGAGCCAGGGAAACAGAAAACAAGACACAGCTGCAGAAATAGAGCACACTTTTGTCTTCGAAGTGGTTTCGTGAGCTGTGACGTCTGTATTTTGAGAGGTCAACTCTTCATGCCCTTACGCTGAGATCTTATAATGATCCAATTGCACTTTTATTACCTTGGAAGTGCAAAAGTAACAAGAATTAAGTAACTGCAATATTAATTCTGTGATTTAAAATGGCTCTTTCTTAGTACATGACAGAAAATTGGGAAAGCAATCTGTACTTACTATGGAAACTCCTGACAGGCTCCAATTTCAGGATGTTTGGATAAAGATTAAATATGCATCTGGGGGAAAGCAAACATATTCATATCTTTCTTCCTTTGGGCTAAATGGACGCAAATCAGGGGATCAGAAACATTAACTTGGAGTTATTTTTATCTTTCCTTTTTTTTTTTTTTAAAAAAATACTTAAACCTAAGTACTTTTTTTTTTAATTTTTTTTTTTAATTTATTTATGATAGTCACAGAGAGAGAGAGAGAGAGAGAAGCAGAGACACAGGCAGAGGGAGAAGCAGGCTCCATGCACCGGGAGCCCGACGTGGGATTCGATCCTGGGTCTCCAGGATCGCGCTCTGGGCCAAAGGCAGGCGCCAAACCACTGCGCCACCCAGGGATCCCTATTTTTATCTTTCCAATCTCTAGATTGCTTTAGACTCCCAAAGCCAGAAGCCTCACTGGATTTTCTACATTTTCCTAACAAATTGTGGAGGGTGGGGCAGGGTGGGGTGGGATATTTGTTTTCCCTCTGCATCAGTTATCCTATCTTAGATTATTATTTTTTTTAATTTTATTTACTTATGAGAGAGAGAGGGAGAGAGGCAGAGACACGGCAGAGGGAGAAGCAGGCTCCATGCAAGGAGCCCCTTGTGGGACTTGATCCCAGGTCTCCAGGATCACATCCTGGGCCCAAGGCAGGTGCTAAACCACTGAGCCACCCAGGGATTCCCTTAGAATAAAATTTTAAAAAAGATTTTCTATCTTAGATTTATTGAGGGTGTCCTTATTACTTTTTCACTAGTTTTAAACTCTTGGACATTAAGGTACTCAGATGAAGATGTACTCAATTGTGTCTTTAGTAATTCAGGATAGGAAAGGAGATGTGTTAACATGTGACAAAATGTTCATTTCCCAGGCTTTCCTCTTCTTTGCCCATAAAAGGAAAGAAAGGTGTATTGATCAGGGATGTCCAGAGAAATAAAATCAAAAGGTATATGTTTATATATATAGAGAGATTTATTTTAAGGAATTGGCTCATGCAGTTAGGAAGGCTGGCAAGTCCAAAATCTGCAGGATGGGTTGGCAGACTGGAGACCTAGGAAGAGCCAACGTTGCAGTTGAAGTGTGAAGGCCAGCTGTTGGTAGAATGCTCTCTCACCTGAGGGAGATAAATCTTTGTTCCATTGATGCCTTCAACTGATTAGATGAGGCCCACCCACCTACATTATGGGGAATAATCTGCTTTACACAAAGTGTCAGTGTCAGTCTTATCCCATCCACATAGAAACATCCAGAATCATGTTTGACTATCTTGGCACCAGAGCCCAACCGAGTTGACACATGGAATTAATCATCAGAGGCGAAGATCACAGTAGCTTAAACACTAGAGGGATAAAGCTCTGCATCCTTGTAGGACAGAGGCACAATCTGCTCCCTATACTGTGGGATCAGGGAAACTTGTCTTTGGAGTTGTCCCAGGTTCAAATACAGTGGCTCTGGGCATGCACTTGAACATCGCAGAATGTCCCTTGGGTCAGCTTTCCCAGAGGGCAGGGACTAGCTGCTTACATTTTCTAGGCCCCTGGGCCGGGCACAGGAGCTGTGTGCTGCTGCCTGAGTCAGAGCTGTCCCTTGGAGATACCTCGAGACCCAGAGCCCTACCGCTTGCTTCCCACCCCAGGTGGGAGGGGGGCCCTGTATTGGCCGGAGACTACCAGATTCCATGTCAGTGCTCCCATGTTTTGGCTGCAAAACATTCAAAACTGCTTGCTATGGCCAAATTCTCTTGCTTGTGAAAACAAAAATGCCTGGAATTGGTAACATTTCCTCTCCTTGTCTACTCTTTGCTCTCTCTCTCTGCCCAAGCACACACTCCCCAAACCTGCAGTCAAAAATACAAGCAAAAAAATGATAAACAAGACAAAAATCCCCAGCCATCTCTGTCTTCCTTTTGCCTTCTCTCCTTCCTTCTTTTGGTCCTTTTCCTCTTCCTTCCACAACTAATTCTGATGATTGGAGGGCAGGAAGTGGGGAAGCAGAAGTTTGACCTTCAGGAAAGGAGTCCAAAATGCTGGGCTGGCTGGAAGCAACCATCAGTGGAATATGCTGGATGATCTGGACAGGTAAAATGTCTAAGTCTCCAATTTTTTCATCGAGTTTCTGGAGAATTCATGAGGCTTGGGACGATGCATGGAAAAGGGAATCAGAATCTGCGGCATTTCTGTTCCGTGAAGAATATAGAGAAAACACTTCATTGGACTAATCCAATTTAAATGATCCTAGCTCCTAGGAATAGGCAGTGCAAAAGGAAGCATTGGTGGTGGCTAAAAATCCCCTGTGAATTGTGCATCTCACTGTGCTCCTTAGAAAGGGGACTCCGTTGCTCAGCCACACTTGCCTGCTATGTCGCAGGCTCCGTGTGTTGGCAGATGAATGAAGCACAGTGCCACCTCTGCGTGGCCACCTTCTGATCCAATCTATTTATCTTCTTTAAATTGTAAATTTTTTGTGAACTGGAAGTTTATGGCATCAATATATTTTTCTTCCCTAAGATTCCTACTTGAACTACAAATCTAGCCGACACCAAGAGGGATTTTACTCTTACTTGTGAATAACGTGCAGTGACTCGACCTGACCTGACCTGACCTGCATTCATTTGATCATCTACTACATGCCTGGGTGTTCCAGTGGGCTTAGTTCTCAGCCCACGGTGGACACTTCAATTCACCCAGAAGGGGACCCTTCCACCACATTTGTAACATTCTTAGTGCTTGCAGACCTAGAATGTAATTCTGAAGTGGTTGCTTTATCCATCACATAAATCAGGGGCAAAACTGAACATCCCCCATGGGGCACCCAAGGGGACATGAGCCACCTTCACAGAACGCTAGAAACAGGACTCCTCAGGTCATTGGTCCCCATCTAGTTCAGAACCGGAGCAGCAAGTTTTTAAGACCACATCACCCATTCCTGGCAGGATGAAGGACTTGTGGGCTTCCAGACACAGGTCTGGATGAAATGCCTCTTTCTGGAAAAAAGGTATTCAACAGCATCAGTGATATGCCAGAAAACGAACACTGGCTGAGCTGCCCCTCCCGGAGAGGAGCACATGGAAACGGATACTGTTGAATGCTACAAAAAGGAAGATGTTGAAAGAGAAAAGGAACATGCCTTCGTTCTGCTGAAACTCGGTGAACAAGAAGGGGGAAATTTTCCAGAGCCTGGAAGACGATCCCAGTGCACAGAGTGCTGACAGATACAAAATTCGAGTACGATATGGATCATAATGAGATGGATGGTAACGAGAAAGATGTTGATATTTGCATTGAAGCCAGGAGAAAAAGAAATTGGAGTTAAACCATGAATGGGAGAATGTGGCCAGCAGAGGGATGCGCAAGCAATGGGGTTCCATGGGGAGAGACACTTGGTAAATATCTGCATTAGTAATTCAGAAGAGGGATGGATTTAGGGACTTTGGAGGGGCCTTAACTTCTCCCAGTGGCAGGAGGCCCAGATCAGTAGCTTCAAAGGCATCAGATGAGCCTGGGTGTGCATCAAGGGAGAAACATAAGAAAAATGCGTAAGAAAAATGCTCAGTTCGTTCCTCTGATCGTTTATTCATTCACCGGGCACTTGCTGAACTCACTTGTGCCAGGCGCTGGGAAGGGACGGTGAACGAGTTGAGGTCTGGGTAATGCAGCTGCCCTAGGCTCTTCCATGCTGCCTGCAGCAGTGACCAAAACACGGACCAAGTTTAGAGCACTACCTGGGAGCATTCTGCAAACAGGGGAGGTTTTGATCCCATCCCAAACGTGAAAGATCCAGCAGGGAGGGAGACCATGTGAGGACCTAAGGGACTCCGAGAAGTTTCAGGAGAAAGCAGGGGAGAAAACCCCAGCAAATTCTCACAAAGAGGCAATTAAAAATATGCTGGCAGTCTGGAGGCGGAGGGGGATATGATAAAAGTTTATAAAATCACAGAGAGAGTGAATTAAATCACACAGAATGGTTAAAAGCAGATGTTCTGGCGCCGGATTGTCTGGGTTCAAATGTTGCCTCTGCTGCTTTGTAGCTGAGTGACCCGGGGCAGATTCCTTACCCGTCTGTATTTCTGTTTCCTCATCTTTCAATTAAGGCTAATAAAAGGAGGCTTTCTTACAAGCCGGGATGTGGGTGTGAAGCTTTAGATGAGTTAATGTGCATAGATCACTCACGGCAGAGCTGGGCACAGAGCGAAACAAAACCTGGTGCCTGTTATTACCACTTTCCCAAATGCAAGATTTGTAAAGGTGGTTCAGGCCCTGTTTAATTGTTAATTAATTATTTATTATTTATTTATTTTTAATTTAATTTAATTTATTTTATTTCTTTGTTCAGGCCCTGTTTAATTGTAAAGATAAGCACGGCACATGATGACACAGGGGGCAACGAGAAGGAGCGTGCTCCATCCGGGAGCAGTGCAGGCGTAACCCACTAAAGGGTCCTGAGGATGTTAGGCTAATTCCTGGGTTAGGTGTGAGACCTGACCCACGTTGGAGGGGCTTTACCTCTTGTCTCTGCGGCCCACCAGGTACCTTCACAGCTCTCAGTCACAGCCTCCTGGGGTTGAGCCACTGTGGGTCTGACGGCATTTGCTAATGAGAAGAGGATTGCTCAGCCTGGCAAAGGGGGAGATGTTAAGTCTTTGATGTAGCAACACGTAGTAATAAGAGGCCATCCATCGAAGAGCAACATGTTGCTGGAAACCAATCGCCAGTGAGTTTTTTGTTTGGTATTTTCATAAAGAAGCAAAGCTTGTGTCAACGATCCACACACTCGGGGCCTAGCCAGAGTTGCCTTTTAACAAAAAGCAGGAGGCATTTCTGAGGTCACAAATGGAGGGGACGAAAAGCTAACTGCTTGGAAAGGGGATTGGCTCCCCTCAGTTGAGACAGGGGGTTTATTGATTTCCCAATGGGTTAGTCACTTCCTCTACTGTAGAGGCCATGCTAGGCCTTGATGTGAAGTGGAGGTCAAGTCCTGAGGTCAAGCATGGCTTCTTCGGCCAGGTCATCTCCATTCCCTAGGCCTCAGATGGATTTACCCATAAAATGGTGCACCAGGGTTAAAACAAAACAAAATAAAACACCAACCAGAATCCTTTCTTCAAAGGAAATCTTACCTCGGAATCTCAGGAATAGAAGAATACATCTCAAGTCGGGGGTGAGGGGTGGGAGCATGGTCTCAGAGCTCCTCTAGCTCACCACCAGGACTCTTGTTTTACTCGTCCCCTGGCAATGGTGTCTCCACTCCCTGTGGCTCATCCTAACACAGTTTGAAAACTACTGGCCTAGATAAGCTCTAAGTCCCGTTCAAGTCTAACATTCTGGGTTCTAGTGCCTTTGGCACCAAAGTGACCTCAAATCAAAGGAGCTCTAGAACAGCACTGCTCATAAAAATGTGCAAAGTGCAGAAGCCTTTTCAAAGTTCCTAAAAGCTATAGTCTAAAAAGAAAAAAGAAACAGGTAAGATTAATTTCATTAACATATTTACCGGGACATATCCAAACAATTCAACATGTAATTGATGTAAACATAATTGAGATATTTCACATTTTTTTACATGAGGTTTTTAAAATCTCACGTGCAGATTAAACCAACAGCACATTTCAGTTCCTATTTGCCACATTTCCAGTGTTCAGTAGTCAACACATGGCAAATGGCTACTGCACTGGAAAACACAGATACAGACCTTACGTGGCTCAGAGCCTTTTCTAGTCGCAGGTGCAACCTACTCATGGCTTTAATGAGAAACATCTGCAGGCCCCCTGTTTCCAAACTCATGGATAGTGAGACAAGCAGATGGCTGGCTTCTGTCTCCATCACCCCCACTAAACAGGGCAGTGTCACCTCTTTTTTTTTTAAGATTTTATTTATTTATTCATGAGACACACACAGAGAGAGACAGAGAGAGAGAGAAGCAGAGACACAGGCAGAGGGAGAAGCAGGCTCCATGCAGGGAGCCCAACCCGGGACTCGATCTCAGGGATCTGGCCCTGGGCTGAAGGCAGCGCTAAACCGCAGAGCCAACCGGGCTGCCCCAGTGGTCACCTCTTTTAAGGGATCTTTCTCACTAGGCTTTCTCTGGGCCTGGAAAGTGCTTTGGGATGCTTCTCCAGGCTGGCCTCAATGACCTCAGCTGCTCCACACCTCACTGTTCTATCCCTCAGCTCATGCCCCACTTCTTGTGGATTTATTATCACCTTTACAACCTGTGGTTTATTATTTCTAAGTTTCCTTTAAGCCTTTCTCTGCCTTAATTCTAGTACCTCCAAGAATCCACCTTGACCTTGAGGATTATTTTGAAAGCCCAGCTCCCATAGCCATCCTACCTTCTGCCATTATGCAAGTGAAGGAAGTCATTTAATTAATATATTTCTCAATTGTTGGCCTAAATTATATCTTATATGTTGGCCTAAATTACCTTCATCTTTTGGATTTAACACATAGTGCGTTGCATCAAAACAGTATTTTCCTTAGGATGTTTGTTGGAACAAAGTTATGGCTCAGCATAATCATGATAGAACACTCAGATACAATGAAGATGCTTTGCTGTTTCTTTGGGACTAAAATTGAACATTAAGGCTTTGCTGGCTATTTGTAGAGAGATCAGGTTCATAGCCATTGGCTGGCTGGTATTACAAATTTCAATCTAAGAGCAGTACTTCAGATAGTGTTTTCACATTTATGACTCAAAAAAAAAAAACCAAAAAACCCCAAAACAAAATCACCTCTTTTTGTACAAAAAAAGCTCAGAAGTGTAGCAACTGAAAAAATATCCATCTGTAATTTGTTTTCTACCACTCTATGATTTGAACATAAGTTATACCTTTAGAGATGCTTAATTAACAAAAAAAATTACATGTTTATATATGTTAATGATCTGGTAATTTTTCCATGTTTCACGTTTGATAAATGATGAGGAATGTTGCCATTTTTCCTAATTTTTCAGCTTGGATGGCTTTGACTCTTAGTCAACTAAATTATGATAACCCACTAGTTTGAAAGCATAATAAAATAATCATCTCATTAAATGAGTTAAATTTGTTTCTCAAGTGACATTCCCCTCCTGGGTCTGTGGGAAAGCTGTTATAAACTCTTCTGCAATTGTATAAATCCCTACTTTGTTTGGGCTTAGATAGTGAAGCATTAGCCATGAATTCATAATCTAGAGATCACAAGTGCTTTTACACAGAGGCACCCAGTTTCTGGAAGCAAGGACAATGCTTTTTGACTGAATGCCTTTTATCAGCAGCGTCATCATGGTGTCCCCTCCCGACCCCCCCCCCCCCCCCCCACACACACACCAGGACTTTTCCCTTTTTCTTCTGGGCTGGGTGTTACCATTTTGCAGATGAACAATGTCTCTGGATGAAGACACTACAGATGAGAGTCAGAATCAGGTCTTATCTCCAGAATTTTCTAACCCCGAATTAGTGAACATTTTTTCGATAATTTTCTATGGTTAGGGAAAGGCAAGCTATTAAAGCTCCAAATAGACCCAGGGTACACCCTCTGGGAACTTCTTTTCTGGTTTCTATGAAATTACTCAGATTCCAAATTATTCCTTGGCCAGGGCCTACTGATGATCCCCAAGGCATTAGGACCAAAGGCTGTGTCCTAAGTACTCATTAGTTATCATTAAGGGAGCGAACGTGGATGTGTATTGGTGTGTGAACGCAGAAGGGGCTCCCCAAAACCCTTTCCTTTTTTAAAGATGATTGTATGCATTTCCTGCACGTGGAAAACACGGGTGTGGAAGCTGAACCGTGTATGTGCATGCACATGTGTAAAAAAGTATACATATCCCCTCCCTCCCCAACAGAAGGGGATTTCTCTTAGAAGCTCTTTGAGCGTGGCCATCCTTTGGCAACTCCTGATTTCAGATCTGCCCTTAAAGCAATTATACGAATATGTCGCTGCCACTTAGCTTACTTACTCAGACAGGCGTGGAGCCCGAAGCATGTCTCCAAACACCTTCAATCTAGTAATAGAGAAAACTCATAGCCGAGTACCCTATAGTGCCCCTCATGCAAGACTCTACTGTCCCTTATCAAACTCCTTCGCGCCTGCAGGCGAGGGAAGAGGGGAAAGCTCTTATTTCTTTAGGGTCCTTTGATGCAGGCTCCCCGCAGGTAGCATCTCCACCCCTCTGCGCACCCCAAGACAACTTTCCCGCAGTTTCTCTGAGATTTTCCAGGCGCAAGCCAGCCTGCTTCCCGCCCCCCGCCCCCCGCCCCCCAGTCTCTTCCTCGGGATGGGACGCGACAAAAAAAAAAAAAAGTCTGGAAAACCCAGAGCGGCGGCGCCGCCCCCTCGACCTGGGCGGGTGGTTTACCCTCCGCTCCGGCTGCTTCTCCGCCCGCCGCGGTGTCCCAGGAGCGCGGGGCCCGCGGGCCTGCGCTCGCCCCGGGGCCGCGCTGGGGGGCGGGGACCCTGCGCGCACTGCGAGCCCCGCGACCGCCCGGCTACTGCGCGCGCTCCCTGCAGCTTCTGGCCGGGCCGCAGGCCGCCGCCTCTGAGCAGCCCTCCGTGCGGCGGGCCGAGCCCCGGGAGGCCGGCGGGGTCGGCGGGGGCGTGACCGCGCGCAGCTGCAGGCGGGCCGGAGAGCGCCGCTGCCGCCCGCGCGGGGTGGCACCCGGAGGGGCAGCGACATCTGCGGGCGGAGGACGCGGGGAGCAGCCCGGCTGGGCGGGCCCGGCTTCCCGGCCCCCGGCGCCCCCAGCGCGTGGTGGGCGCTCGCGGGGCCCCGGTGCAGGAGCGGCTCCCGGGCTGCGCGCTCCCGCCGCTCCCGCCGCTCCCGCCGCTCCCGCCGCTCCCGCCGCAGGCTGCCCGGCGACCGCCGCGGATCTCGGGTTAGGGTCTGTCGAAGCACCTGGAGCGCCTGGGCGAGCCGGCTCCCCGCCGGGGACGGAGTCTGCTCGCGGGGCCCGCCCTCGGAAAGTTGCTCCGACTCTTCCGATCCTTGGTCCCGAGTAGGAGGGAAAGAGAAAGCGCGATCCGCACCCCCGGAGCCGGGGCACGCGGGGGGCTCCGGGCCCAGGGACCCAGCCGGTTTGAGCCGGAGCAGCGATCCGGCCCATTGACACTTCGGCCCCGGAAAGGGTTAACTGCATCCAGCCGGTTCGGTTTACATGTAAATAGAGAGCAGCTGCTCCGCGCGGGCCCCGGCTGGCCCTTTTAAGTTTTTGATTGGTTGCCAATGACATCACCGCCCGCGTTCTAACACCGAGGACCCGGAGCGGCGTCGGATAAGCCCTCCTTAAAGAGACGAGGCCCCGCCCCCGGCCCCGCCCCGCCCGCTGCCCATTGGCTGCGGGCCGCGGCGAGGTAGCGGTCGGCTTTCTCCGGCTTCCTATTGGCCCGACGTGCCGTCGCTCGGCAGCCGGCCCGCCCCCTCAGAACCTTACATTTACAGTGTAGCAAAAGAGAAAGTAACTATGTTGCTGCTGGAGATCAATGAAGCCAAGTGAATGGGGGCTGAATGGGCGAATCCTTAGCTGAAGCGGAGCGCCAGATGGTGGAGGGCTACACTTATTTATGAAGTAAGTGGAAGTCAGCGCGGCTCCTCTGGAGAGCCTGGGAGTGTAAGGCGGTGTGAGTGTGAGTGTGAGTGTGAGTGTGAGTGTGAGTGTGTGTGTGTGATGCGATGCTCACGGGGGAGCCGCAGCAGGTGAGGGTATAGGGTTCCTGCTGTTGGCTCCCGCTGCCCTGTGCGTTGACTCTCTCCGCAGTCGACTTGGATTTGGGGAGAAGAAAGAAAATGAGGTTTGTTGGGATGCTTTGCGGCAGTTTTAAATGCCAGGGGCTTGTTAGTGCGCTGTGTTGCGAAGGGGGATGAGCGCCCAGGAGTGGGGAAGTAGCATTCTCTAACGACTTAATTTTCTTTCCAGCCCTGCCTAAGAGGTGGAAGGACGACCAGCAAGGGAGAGGGGACAGCTTAGTGTTTCTCTGGGAGGTTTCCTGGGCCGGTCTGGATGCTTTTATGGGCAATATAGACGCCCGACCCTCTGCTGCAGGGATGCAGATCTCTTTCTACACTCCGGCGTGTGTGTGTGTGTGTGTGTGTGTGTGTGTGTGTGTGTGTGTGAGCCGCGCACTCCGCGTAGAGGTGGGGGTCCCAGCCTGTGTCTCCATGAACACGCTTATGCGTCCCTCACCAAGGAAATGGGCTGTTGATCCTGGGACATACCCTACCTGGTAACACAATAGCAGAGACTTTCACTGCTTGGTCCAGCTGGGAAACAGTTCTAGCTTCTGGAATAGTACTTGCTCTTCAAAAAAAATACTACGCAAGGGAGGGAGGGAGAGGGGGAGGGCCGGAGGGCCGGAGGGCCAGGGATGAACCCTTCTCTCCCATCCAAAGGTGGAGGAGAGAAACCTGAGTCGGTGGGGATCTGGGGACGAGTCGGGTGCGTGTCTCTGTGTGTCTGCGTGTGTGTGCGCGCCCGCGTGTGGACTCTGCCTGTGACACTTTGGCTCGGTGTCAGAGAATGGTGACGGTCGTGTGTAGACGGATGATAGATGACATTTTCCCAGACATCTCTTAAAGTTCGTTTACACGAGCTGCTCTTGCATGGGGTTTGGTTTCTTTTCTTGGTGCGTGTCTAATAGAAAAGGAGCCGGTAGGGTCGGGTCGTAGAGTGCCCCTGTGCCTACGGGAAGGAGGGAACTGGTCCTTTGCAGGCTCCCTCTCATGAGGCAGGAGGTGGACCCAAGGGGCAACACTTCACTGCCCCCTTTAACAGGGACCGGCTCATTGGGAAGTCCTTTCTATGGAATTCATCCTCTTGGAGGGGCGGGGGTCTATCTGTGGGGGATTGAGATCTTATCCACGGGGCTGCCTCCCATCCCTCTGGGATGCCTGGCCTCTGCCAGCAGGGAAACGAAGGAGGGAGCAGAGTCGATGTGGTCCTTTCCTTAAAGTCAGGAGTGTGTGTATGTGTTTGTGTGTGTTTGGGGGGGGGGGGCGGTCGGGGGATGAGGTGGGCAGCAAAGGGCGATGGGTCTGCCAGGGTTGGGGGTTACCAGCCTGGCTCCTTGGCCTGAGGCTTTGTTTCAGGACATTTCGTTTGTAACAAAAGGGGAAATGCAGAATTAATTTATAAGAGACTAACAGGAAACACGGGAGGTTTTCATATGACTCTGTCGTGCTTTTCAAAGGAATGCAAAGCAAGAATAGCTCCCCGTTCAAGAGATTCACTTAGGGGGATACTCTCATTCTGATTTGCAGAAAGTTGCCATCCGCCCCTGATGTATATTTAGCTGCTGTATATTTTGGTGAGCCGGGCCAGCGCTCTTGGTCATTCCTTTGCCTTTGCAGTGAGTGAAGGAATTAAACGGAAAGTATGCACGGGTGGACAAGTGGGTCTTGCTCAGACGGTTGCACTATGCTTCTGCCCAGGAGTTGAGGCCCAGAATAGATGCCTCTTAGGAGCCTTCTTTTCTGTCTTCAGCTTTTCCCATTCTTTGTGCTTGTCCTTTCTCCGAGGCTGAGCTTCCACGTAATACATCCGTGAGAAGGTGGTTCATCAACAACTGTGTGGGCTGTACATGTAACCTTGGACTTAGTGACCAAAGAGGAGGGGGGCCCTCGGGTTGACATCCTCTTGGAATCTGTAAAAAAAAAAAAAAAAAAATGAGACTCAGGCTTGGAGAGTGGCTTGATAAAGGGCCCTTAGGACAACTTCACTCAGAGGGATGCAAAGGCCTTTCCTAGGGTTTGGATCAGACTGCCTTGTGTGTCACGTGACTTTATTCTTTCTTTCCCCCTCCCCTTCTTTACAGACTGTCTTGAGTTCTTCAGTTGCCAGTTTTCAGCCTCCTCATGCCTCCGTCTCCTTTAGACGACAGGGTAGTAGTGGCACTGTCTAGGCCCGTCCGACCTCAGGATCTCAACCTTTGTTTAGACTCTAGCTACCTTGGCTCGGCCGCCCCGGGCAGTGACAGCCCCCCTCCCGTCATTGCCACCACCGTCGTATCCCTCAAGGCTGCGAATCTGACGTATATGCCCTCATCCAGCGGCTCTGCCCGCGCCCTGAATTGTGGATGCAGCACTGCCAGCTGCTGTACTGTGGCAACCTACGACAAGGACAATCAGGCCCAAACCCAAGCCATCGCCGCTGGCACCGCCACCACCGCCCTCGGAACCTCTGCCACCTGCCCTGCCAACCAGATGGTCAACAACACTGACAGTGCAGGCCCTTTAAGTCCATCAGGTGGGGTGGGCAGCCCCGTGGCAGGGACCCCCAAGCAGCTAGCCAGCATCAAAATAATCTACCCCAATGACTTGGCGAAGAAGATGACCAAATGCAGCAAGAGTCCCCTGCCGAGCCAGGGCCCTGTCATCATTGACTGCAGGCCCTTCATGGAGTATAACAAGAGTCACATCCAAGGAGCTGTCCACATTAATTGTGCCGATAAGATCAGCCGGCGGAGACTGCAGCAGGGCAAGATCACGGTTCTAGACTTGATTTCCTGTAGGGAAGGCAAGGACTCTTTCAAGAGGATCTTTTCCAAAGAAATTATAGTTTATGATGAGAATACCAATGAGCCGAGCCGAGTGATGCCCTCCCAGCCACTCCACATAGTCCTCGAGTCCCTGAAGAGAGAAGGCAAGGAACCTCTGGTGTTGAAAGGTAATGCCCCTGTTCCCTTCCCAAGCACAGTCCTGGTTAGCCCGGGTTCACTTTGGGTTCTGTCCTAGAAGTGCCAGCGCTCTCCTTACCCTGGCGGCGCGAGACCAGTCCAGAAGTTTCTTCTTCTCGCCTTCCCTTCTTTGCCCTTAACTGTTTTTGCTGTAGTGAGAAAAAAACAGTCACGTTGAACCCAAAGCCGGAAGACCTGGGTTCTAGTCTCGAGTCAGCATCTCGTTTGCCCTGCGCCAGCCTTCCACCTCTCTGAGACCGTTGTCGGGCCTTTTGGAGAGGCAGTGTACTGCCAGATGGTATCTCAAGCCATAGCTGGTCTGGTGGCTCTGTTCCAATCAATAACCGGTTGGAAAGTTATTGTCTCTCAGATTTCACCAAAGTTGATGGAGCGGAGGAAGCAGCAATTATGGTGAACGACAAGTAAACCTCCAGGTACCAGTGCTTTTTATGGGAAATCGTCTTTCGCACCTCTCTGACCAGCTTGGCTTTTATTTGGTTTGTAAAGTGACCGTCAAGGAGGGCGGAGATCCCTAGTGTAAGGCCCCACAAAAAGCGTTAAGTGTACCAACAACATCTGTTCCTCTGCCAGAGCTCCAAGGGGACAGAGACATTTTTATGAAATACTCCGCAACCCGCTGTTCTTTCTGGCCTCATCTGACAACCACTGGGCATCATGGCTCCTCCCACGATGGGGTGGTAGGTCACTTGTCCCCCTACGATGAATGCAGAATAACTCTAATGTCAGTGTTCCTGAGCCCTGGGGGGAAGAATTAATTACCCCCTGTTTTCGGAGCTCCTTCCACACAGTGTTGCCTAACACAGCAGGGGAACCTTCATCTGGTGTCTCTCAGACTTGCTCCTCTTTGTCCTCAGCTATTGTCCTTTGGAGCACTACACACCACTCTTTCTCTCTGTTGTCTTCTGTCCTTTGATGGTAGCTAGAGTCATCGTCTCTCTCTTCTTCTCTTGTGTTTTGAGCTAAGGTACGCAGCTTCCAGGCCACATCACCACCAAGTCTCCTAAAGCGTGTTGACCAAAGGTATGGCTGTGTTCCTTTGAACACCTTGCGTATTCAAATTAGAACAGGCCATTGTGCAGAGCAGGTCAGTTGTTTTGCCTTTGCATGACAGCTCTGCCATTCTCCTTCTTGTCTTCCCAGGGATGCAGTCTGCATTTTGTTAAGCAGAGTTCTTGGAAATATGGTTCTGAATGACTTCCATACATTCCCTCTGTCCCATCCCCTCCTGCTCCCATTGGGCTCAACTGCCACAAACGCACACCTTTTCCTAGGGCTGGTAGGCTCCGGGGGGAAGGAGAACATGATGGAGGTCATATCTGAAGAGTTTCTGTAGGGTCTGGGCATTTTTGTTGTGATTGGTGAGTTTCCTTAGGGTTACAGGTACATTCAGATTTCCTCTGTGAAGCTCTGTATTTTATGGTTTTCTATTCTTGTTTGGTTGGCTCTGAGTGATTCCCAGTAGGCTTACCCAGCTAGTGTTCTCTCACCATGATCTCGGCTTGTCTTGTCTTTTTTTGGATGAGAAAATACAATCCACAAATTTCCCATTTGTCATATTTCATCTTGGGGGAGCAAAGAGAGAGGGTGGCCAGTGGTCTTGCGGGTCATCTCTTTGATCATGTGGAGAGTTGGTGTTAAGACCTTTTCTGTCTGTATGATCTGAGGACAGGCATCAAAAAATACAAATTAAGATGACCCAGCACTTGAACATGAGGGTGATTAGGAGGAGTTGGAGATCTCACCCTCTGGTTTGCAGTGGACATGGTTGTGTTTGGGGGGTACCGGTCAATCGCTGGGAAATGAATCTACCGCTGAAGGTGGGGTTCCTCTCCTGCGGATGCAGCTGAGAGTCTGGGCAGCCTGGGCTTGTTCCTCAGTGTCAGTGAAGTGCGATTGCCTCAGTGGGGCGGGGCCGGACATGCTGCTGACCTCACCACTGGGCACCCCGGGCGGCCGCGGAGAGGGCTCGTCATTTTCGGGTTGGTGAGACGCAGCGGCGGTCGACCTGGAAGACGCGCTGGTGGTAGAGGTTGGATTATTTGTAGCTTTGGGGGCTTTTTCTTCAAATATCTGGGAATTTGACTGAAGATAGTTTAGGAGCCAAAGGGTCGGTAATCTAGTTTCTTTATTATTGTCATTATTATTTTGGTCTCTTTGGGGGAATGGCTTAAAATTGGGACCAAGATGGGAAAGTCAGGAAAGTGAACATGATTAGAACACCCCCAAGAGACCCTTTCATCTGGGTACACCACAAGTTAATACCGTAGCACCATGGAGGTGAAGAATGGGGTGGGCATCTCGCTCTGTCAGAAGACATGGCCAGTGACTTCTCCCAAGTTCTGGAGTGGGTCAGACCATTCTGGTCTAGCCTTGCTGCTGAGCTTTATTATACTAATACTAATCCCTTCCCTTGGTGATGCAAGCTTTTATTTTAGCAAAGTGGTTGTGATACCATTTTGGAATGAGTGATGTTTTCGCAGGGAAGCTATGGTGGCAAAGGTAGTTAGAGGTTTCTACCTTAGATCCTAAGGACCCCTTAATTTATTTTCAGAGATTTCAGTACAATCTTGGGTAATTTATGGCTGGCCCAACTGATTCTGTGGTTTATGTTTGTAAACACTGGTTGCTACCCTCCCTGTCCAAGTTTTATGTCCCCCTGTTTCAATGCCATGTTCTCCATTTTTGGTGCTGCCTGTCAAGGAGAACGGCTGCTCAGTTACCATTTTAGTAATGCTGTGTCAGGTTGGGAAGAAACTGATCAGAGGCACAGAAGCCCCTGGGATTAAGTTACTGTTCTAATTTACAGTCCCCTCCCTGTCGTGACCTATGTCTGAATCCGTGTTTTATTCTCATCTTCCGAAGAATAAATGGCATCAGACCAGTGCTTATCCTCATCCTGGTGAAAAGGATCCAAATGAATAAATATTTAGGGATTTGCAAAGTCTTTGAAAGAATTACAATCTGTTTTTCCCAAAGTTGATTTTCAGTATGATTTCTAACCAAACTGAATAAGAAGGCTAGATAGTTTGGGGTCTTCCATGACGAGAGCTACCATCTTTGTTATGATGTTTATAGGGTACCTTTTCTTTTCGGGAAAGCTGGATTCAGGACAATAATTTATCATTTGCTCCGGTTGGAAAGGATAGTCTACACTCATCTGCTTCCTCCTTCAAGACATCTATGCCTTTAAAACTTTCATTATAATAATTTTCAAGTATACGGAAAAATAAAGAGTATCAAGAGCACCCTATAACAATCACCCAGATTAAACAGTTGTTAATATTTTTTCCTATTGGCTTTCTCTTCCATTTTTGGTTGTTGAAATAGTTTATAGTATAGACAACATTTTAATGTATTCAAATATGTTTCAGTTTTAAAGTTAGTGTTTTAGAATTAATAAGGCTGCAAATATTTTATAGTATGGACATTTTTATAACTAGATACTTTAGTATCGTGTGCCCATTTTTGAGAGTTTTTCACATTTAGGTTTCTACTGTGACTAGCTAGCTCTCAGGTCTGTGCAGAAGCATCTCTCTTGGTGTGGGAGGGTTCCAGGCTCCTCTGGGGGACTGTAGCTCCCCCTTCCATGGATATGTCAAGGCCTATATCTGTACTTGTTCTGTGCTGTCACAAAACCAAGACTCACTGGTTTCATCCCCCATGGACCTACTGCTCCACCAGGCATGTTGAGTGGGGAACAGGACAGGAGAGAGACTCACTTCAGGAAGCTGATCCATACGGAAGATCTGATAACACAGGGAGTTTGATTTTTATACTATATAAAACCTTCCGTCATGATTCCTGAGAAATGAACCACACAGAGCACACATTCTTCCATAATCACAAAAGATTCTGAAGTCACAGTTACAGGCAGTATTGAGTTTGATGACAAAGTGAACTACTTTAGCTCAATAATCAGAGATCCTACGAAAATAGTCTACTTCTGCTTCCTTTCATGGGGGAACAAAAGTCTTCCCCTTGTCTCTCAGGATGTTAGGAGGAACTTTTATAAAGATACATGAAATAAAGACATACCTATATTCACAAACTTAGTGTTATTATTCTGAGCCTCTGCTTAACATCCAAACATGCCAAACATTCGTCTTGTAGCAAATGGTGGAGAAATTCAGGCAGGATTTTGGATCTGGTCTGTCTGATTCTAGTCTTGGTCCTCTCTTAATAGCCATGCACCCCTGGGCAAATTGCTTCATACTTTACTTCCTTAATTTCCTCATTTATAAAAGAGGATATAACAGTAGCTATGTCACAGTGTTAATCTAGGAATCGAGTGAAGTCATGTGTGCAAAATGCCTAGACCAGTTTTCATATGTAGTAAGCCCTCAATAAATGTAGCTTAATAATAATATTATTATTATTGGTTAAGCAGAAATGATGGTGCCGGTAAAAAGGCAATCTGGGCTCTTCTTCTAAAGGAGTACAAGTAATAAGCTAGGTATAGCAGTGTGTGTGTGTGTGTGTGTGTGTGTGTGTTGCTATGGCCTAAAAATAACTTGGTGACTGTTCACTAATTTAAGTAGCATACGGTTGGAGTGCCAAGTAATTATAAAAACACGTTGGGTCAAGAGGCCGGAATTATTTGGGCAGATCCTAGAATTACTTATTTGTAGGGGAATTTGTAAAAATGAGATGACAAATCTGTCCAACTAGTGTCCCATAACTCAATAATGAAAGTAGAAAACTATTAAGCTTCACTTTTTCTGGCCTCTCATCAGGCTGGTTTATTTTTGGAATAAGGATTGTAGTCTGACTATAAAAGGGTAGGTGGAAGGGGGGGGGGGGAGTGTGCTTCATTTTCAAAAGTTCTCGAAGCTTTGAGTTGTGACGAGATGTCGTGTGAAGGAAAAAGGAGGGAACCGTGGGAAGGCCCGCTCGTTTCTGTAAGTGAGACTTGACCCTTTTCTCTGAACTGGTTCATGGCTGCCTGTACTCTGAGTTTGTGGATATACTATCCTGCTTCCTAATTAAAAAGTAAGTGGAAAGATGTACGTGAGCTCTCCTCTATCCCTGTTCTCTTTCTCTGTTCCTCATTGACTGTGTGCTCAGCAAAGTGGGGTTTAGCCCACTTACACTTGAGTTCAAGTCTAGGCTTTTCTATCAATCAACTGTAGTTGCCCTTGGGGAGCTCAGGTCACCTCCCAGAACCCCACTTCTTTCTCCTTTGTAAAAGAGAGATAATTACAACATCACAGGATGGACTGAGACAATGGGAATCAGACAATGTGCCTGGCACATTGCTCTCAATAAAGCAGCCACTGGGTCCTGTTCTCCTACCCCTGTCCCTGTGCCCTTTTGGATCCTCTTAGGTTAGACATTGGTCAGCGGGGAGGATGGCAGGTTGTTCTAAGCCTAGTACTATGGAGCATGTTAAGTATCAACCACTTGTCCTTACCAATTCAGATCAGTTAAATTAACCACCTGGCTTGTCAAGGACAAGTTCAAGGAACTCCTTTCCTGACAGTAGTGGATAATGATTTTAGATTAGGAAAAAGAGGGTAAGGAAAGGGAGGTTTGACAAAAATCATGGGAGCTGAGAAGCTCCTGCACAGCCTGTGGCGCACACACCATCAGAAGCTAGGTGTGAGCCTTTGACCAGAAGCCAGGCCAACCCCACTTCCTCAGACTCCGCATTAGCAGCAGCCAGGTTCCCTGTCCCAGCCTGGGGGGAGCTGTTTGGGCATAAAAATGTGTCGATTTGCAGTGCTGAGGCAATTGAATTCAAATAGGTAGCCAAGGATATACTCTGCACTAGGGATAGAAATTCTGATCCCAGGAGAGGTCTTCTCCTGTTCTTTGAACTCAAGCATCCCCGTTGTTAGAATAGAAAGGAACTTTAAAGGCCCCTTAGTCTAAGTTGTCCCTGCACAGTGCTCACTGGAATCGCTTGGGGCCATTTAAAAGCTATAATGCTCAGTTCCCACCTCCAGAGATTCTGATTAAATTGGTCTGGGGGTACAGCCTGTACATCAAGATTTTTAAAAGCTTCCCTGTGACTGTGATGTGCAGCAAAATTTGAGAACCATTGATCTAGTCCAGTTTTCTCATTATGCAGTTATTGAAATGGGCCTAGAGAAATTTAACTTGCCCAAGGTCACATGCATGATTAATTTTAGAGCCTTGGTCTTCAGTGCTAAAATAAGTCTTGCCAGGTCAATAGAGAGAGAGAATGTGTGTGTGTGTATTAATGGTAACAGGATCTAATGTATAAAATACAAATATGAAATAATATATTTAATCAATCACTTTTAGTACTGATAATTTTTTTTTTCTGAATTTTGAGATTTCAGTCCAGAACTATAGGGACCTAAGTCTAAGCTCTTTTGAAACCAGCAACTCATGGTCCCGATATTTGCCTGAGTCTCGGAAATAGAGGACGAATGTTAACATTGATTTGAACTCCTCTTCTGGGCAACTTAATGGTTTAAGAAAGAACTAGAAAACACAAATCTAAATGCACCCTTGTACCAAAATGTCTCAGGTTTCTAGGGACTTTTTGATATGTTGGACTCCACAGAGGTATAGCCTGCGAGTAGAGGAGATCCATTCATTTGTTCGACAAATAACTACTGAATGCCTTCTGTGTGCTGGGTACTGGTTTTCGGGCTGGGGATCTGCCCCCATAACCCTTATAATCTAAATGCTTGGATGGAGGCCTTTCCAGATCTTTCTACCTTGGAGATCATGTACCCGTTTGTATTCTTCATCCTCTTGTCCTACACAAATCTTCGTTTACGGAGCAGTTTGTCTTCAGGAGTGTCATTCTCCTGGGAATGTTTGTGAGGGATTGGCCTTTCTCTCTTTTTCCCTTGCAAGATGAAGTCTGGCCTTTTCTAAGCGCATCTTCGTGGACCAACTGAATTTCTTTCCAAAGACTTGATCCAAAAAGAATTTTTTTTTCTTTTTTTTTTTTTTTTTAGTAAATTGTTGTTTTTTAATGGAAAAGGGAATATACATTCTCTTTCTGCCTTAGAAGCTCGGGGCTGACAGGCCTTCTCTGTGCATTAGAGTGGAACTTTGTAATTTGGACCTCCCTAATTTTGGACATGTTGCGGATAGGAACACGGCTGGTGTTTATTTTTTCCTGCATGCTATCTATGAAAAGAGGGCATGCTAAGCAAACAAGCATGTAAATGATACTTCAAAGACAAGGTTTTAGCCTGCTCAGGGAAAAAAAAAAAAAGTTTGCAAGTACAATTAAAAACTACTCTAGCAGACAGGGGTGGGATAAAAACTTAAATCTGTCTTTTCAAAGTCTGAATTATTTCCCCCAAACCATACAGGTTGCTCTTGGGCAAAGTTTCTTTGGCCGCATTTCCTTACACTATATACTCTACATTCACATTGTATAACCTTGCTAATTCAGAAAAATTGGAGGGAAGAGAAAACGATGAGTATGAATCACAGCCTGAATTTTACTGTACATTTAGGAATGTATGTTTTATATTGAAGTTGATGTGTCTTTTCTAACTATGAAGTCTTTGACTCTTGAGATGTTTTCAACCATAAGCCAGGAGGAAGATAGTAGAATCCTTTTTTTTTTTCTAATGTGTCTGTTTCATAAGTGTGAGGATTCACCTACACACACACACACACACACACACACACACACACACACACACACACATTCTACTCCCCCACTCCGTCAAGATCCCTATTTTGTGTGCAACTGAAAGGAAAAGGAACCTTGAGCCTTTGCTCTTGGATGAGGAAATGAGCCATGCAGCCTGGGACTTTCACAGAAGATAAAGGCTGTTACCCCAAGCCCTGCCTCTGGCAAAGTGGAAGATCACTAACAGGAAGCAAAGGGTTTGCGGATTCATCAAATTATCTGTATTGCCTTTATTTCATTTGCAGTGAAGGCCTAGGCATCTTTTTTTCCACCTTCTAAGACTCGGATTTCATGGAAAACAAAGCGAGGCCAAACTTCCTCAGGGCTCCACAAAAGGGTTTCATTTTCTTTGTCTCCCTGCTCCCAACGCCCCTGCACCCATGGGATCCCTGTGGGCATCTGTTGCCCAATTTCTCAACCAGGGAAATAGATAAAACTGCCTGATCCAGGGGTCACGCTGGGCTGCTGCCCCCTTTGAGGTGCATAAACCTCTCCTGTTATAACATGAGCTCAGCTGATCTTAGCGGCCCCAGGTGACAAGGCAGTCACCACTTTGTGTCAGAGCATTGTTCTCCAGTTCTTTTTTTTTTTTTTAGTATCTATCTATCTATCTATCTATCTATCTATCTATCTATCATCCATCCATCCGTCCATCCATCCATCCATCTATTCACAAGAGACACAGGCAGAGGGAGAAGCAGGTTTCCTGCAGGGAGCCCGATGCGGGACTCGATCCCAGGACCCTGGGGTCATGACCTGAGCCCAAGGCAAATGCTCAACCACTGAGCCACCCAGTGCCCCCTCCAGTTCTTTAATGCTTTATAGTTATTCTATGGAGGGAATCATGCCACAGTTTGAATCCTGGCCCCAAGGTCTACAACCACTGGGCTAAATATTAGAAGCTGTTGCTACTGCAAATGAAGAGAAAACACAAGATTGGGAGGAGCAGGGGCAGAGACAGTGGACTAGAGGAAACAGAACAGGGTGAGGGCAGAGGAGCCCCTTGGGGTCACAGTGACAGGACCTTCCCTGTCCTGCACTTGAGTTCTGGGTTCTAATGTTCAAGACAGAGAGTTATTGGCATTAGCTATTAGAGTGTCTGCTTCCTTCTTAAAATAATATGTCTAGACACAGACTTCTAAGGGGAGGAGCCTTCCTTGGAGGGATGGGGGCATTTTCTTGGGTCTTATATTTCTAGTCTTATTAAAATAGCACATTTTTATAATAAGACTTTATAAGAATGGTTTCACGGTTCATCTTGAAGTGATATTTTAATTTGACAGCAGAACACCATTTAATCACATATGACTACTCTGGGTCTGGCCAACCTATCATCCCTGAGATTAAAAAATTATTTTCCAGGGGGATCCCTGGGTGGCTCAGTGGTTTAGTGCCTGCCTTTGGCCCAGGCTGTGATCCTGAAGACCCGGGATCGAGTCTCACATCAGGCTCCCTGCATGGAGCCTGTGTCTCCCTCTGCCTGTGTCTCTGCCTCTCTGTATCTCTGTCTCTCATGAATAAATAAATAAAATCTTTAAAAAATTATTTTCCAGATAGTTTGGGGAAAAAATTGATAGCTATCTCATGCTCTCTGTATGTTGGGCATCAGGCTGTGATATCTGGGTCTTATTTTGTTCTCAGTGCAGCTTCGTGAGAGAGGTTTCCAGATCCCTGGTTTTACAGATGCAGAATCTGAGGAACAGATTCAGTTTTACTCCCATGGTATTAACCAGTGAGTTGGTGAATGAGAATGGCAACCTAGTTCTCACGAGATTGAGGCCCAACTTCCTTCAAAGCTGGCCACATGCTTATTTATAAGTGAGCTATAGATCTCATTCCTTATGGTTGCTTTAACTGTGCTTTATCTCTGAGGTGCCCTAAGTTATAATACCTCCCCCTCCCTTCCATTTTCTCATATACACTCAAAAATGCCACTGCTCAGAACGTTGGCCCACTCTGTATCCTCAGAGAAGAGCTGTCTTCCCTATGACCTCTGCTCTGAATTATATCTCAGTTTTTGGCAACTTCAAAATTTGGTGATGGCAGAGGCTTTTAAGGAGTCACAGGCTGATTAAAGAAACTTTGAAAACTGTAATAATTGTCTCCAACATTTGTGAAATGTTTATTATATGCCAGACTCGGTCGGTGCCTTATATCTCTTGATAACACTGCAGCTCATAGATGAGTAACTGAGACTCCGAGAGATCCAGGCCGGTGTCCAAGGTCATTCAGCTCTTAGATCCTGGGCTCAGCACTGATACGCTTCTGCTCGTTGCATTTTCAATGTAGAGAACCTTCGGATGCATTCTCCTAGTAGCCTGTGGATGTGGGGGTGATGTTCCTTCTGCACATATTAAAATACTCACTTTCTGGAGGGGCAATTAGGTGAGTGGGAAGAAAGACAGGCACAACATTAGATTTTATAGCAAGAAGAATATATGATGGAATATATGATATGATGGATGGTACGAGATGATGTGTGACGACATCTCAAAGACTCTAATACTCAAAGGCATTTGATTGCTTTATATTCATTATCCATTCTGTTAGCGTGGATAATAACATTAACTATATATATATTTTTTCATGTGAGGAAGGAATTTCTAGTAGGGTTATCAGTAGTATCCTTTGAGAAAGTTCATTCTCTAGGATAAGGGAACAGAGATCTTATCGAACTATTTACTTTTTATTATTTTTCGCTTCGGCTTTCTTCCCCTTTCTCTTTTTTTTTAAAAAATTAATTAATTAATTAATTTACTCATGAGAGACACAGAGGGAGGCAGAAACATAGGCAGAGGGAGAAGCAAGTTCCTTGCGGGGAGCCCAATGTGGGACTCGATCCTAGAGCTCCGGGATCATGACCTAAGCCGAAGGAAGATGCTCAACCACCGAGCCACCCAGGTGCCCATTTCTTCTTTTTTTCTTATCTTTCTTCTTCCCTTCTACAACCTAAACCTACAAATACAGCTAATCAGGGAGTATTGCAGAGATGGACCCTGGGAAAAGCCTCATGGGCACCCTTGAAGGCTAGCAGAACAGACCCCTGGGAACCTGGCCCAGAGGAAGCATTCATTCAGGCGGAATTAGTGAGCATTTGTTCCAACTGTCCCATTTTACAGATGTGAATGCTGATCACTTACCCAAGAACATCTAAGCACCTAGTAGCAAAACTGGTATAGGATCCACGTTCCCTTACCCGTGATTTTTTTCATGATTCAGTAATTCATTACTTCCCAGTGGGAGTGCAATCCTTTGGTTTATATCAGAGTCATTATCAAATAAGAGAATCTTGGGATTCTCATATTATGTGTTTGGTCACATCGCTCCATGTTCATCCTTCCCTTTCCCTTTGTAGTGAGCTTGGTAAGTGACTTCTCAATGAATCAGTCTGCAGATTTGTATTTGTAGTCACTCTCCTTCAGAATTTAAATCTCTCCTATCTCACCAAGTATAGTAGGGAGGTTAACCGCATGGATTCTAGAACCAGACTGGTGAGTTTGAATTCTGACTTGGCTGCTTATTAGAAGCGTGAACTTGTAGGCATTGCATTTAGTGTGCCTCGGTTTTCTTATCCTTGAAATGGGGAGGGTAAGGATACTTCTCTCATGGGATTAATTGAGGATTAAATTAGATAACACACATACAAGTGCTTTGAACAGTGCCAGACATGTAACGACTAGCATTTATTAAAAATGTCCCATAATTATAATATGAAATAGCCATAAGAATACTTCACCATTATCTATTTATATCCAAAGGATATATGAGTGATATAATTTAGAAAAATGGATTGACATTGCCCCTGGTACAGCATAAATAGAAACAGCTCGTTGATGCTTGGTAGATTTTGGTTCAAATATTTGGAAAAATGCAGTGGCTTGGATAGATAACTACATCTGTACTTTTTTCTGAATCAGTGCCATACTGGAAAATTATATACTATTTCTCTTTAAGAAAATCTTATAAAATTAAGTCTTAGCAAAGACTTAATTATGTAGCCATTGTTGGAATATCAAGAAAATTTTAGAAAGGAGAAAACAGATGATATACTCATCCCCCTGCCTGGCCTAGTTTCATTTTTACATATTCTCTTCATTCTTTTCCCATATATGTGCATATTTTGCAGAGTTTCTCATATGGAAACTGAAATTCATTTTCGCTTTATATTGTGTGTAGTTTTGCTTTCCTATATTGCCATCAGATTTTCTTTTAATGTAATAGCATGTCTTATTTTATGGATGCCTCCCGTTTTACTTAACTAATCTGCCTATTAATAACATTAAGATTATTTCCAAGTTTTTGATATTATAAGAAAAACCTCTTGAGGGAATCCCTTCTCTGGACTCTTCTTTACAGTGTCCCCCCCCCCATCCTGCTCCCCCATAACCACCACCTTGAGGAATGGAGGCTGGGGCCAGCTACCTTGGCTTTATATTACTACCCCCACCCCACCCCCATTCCCTTCCTGTACATTCCTGCTTTTCTCCTCAGAATATGAGGGCCAACTACCTAGCAAAGTTACTGATTTTTAGGGAAGTCTTTGTCCTTGATTATAGGTCTCTGCACACATTTCAGTTGTATGTGTGGCACATGTACCCTGATAAGGCATGTGTGTAAATCTTGGGCTTTGGTGGGCAGAGTGAGAAAGTGTGGAGGCCCCACTCAGTGCTATTAAAAAAAAGAAGCCATCGTGGAAGTGGATGAGCTGACAGGGCCAACACCACCTCATTTCATAAATATGAGTCACCCCCAGGTTCATGCTGCTGATAGGACACTTTGAAAGGGACATCATGATGACAACAGCACAAAGCGTTAGACGTTGTGAGATGCTGAGTAATATGTGTTTGTGGGCTCCCCCTTCCCCCCTTCTCAAACCCTGGGATTTTAGGGCAGTGTGGAAGCTTTCAGCAAATGCAGTCAAAAGAATACATCAGAATGGAAAGATAATTCCCATTAGTTCTTTTTGCCAAATTGAGGTAAAATGCCCTTTAAATAGGAGCTAATTCTCTGACAGATAATTAGCTTGTCTTCCTTGATAAGGTATGTGAATTGGATTGCATTTATTATAATTAATCCTGCATATTATGTAAAAATGCATTCGTCTGCCCTTATTAGGTGGATCTCTTTATTCCTACCTTGAGGGTGGCTGGCACCCCCCACCCCAACTCCAGTGAGAATTGAATGAATTGGATGCATGTCAGGATGTTGGGCAGCTCTCCCTCACCAAAGTTAGGACCCACAGCCGAATGTGGGGCGCCACCATTAAAGGAGACACAGCTTTCATATTAATATCTGCATCATTTCAAAAAACAAACAAACCCTTGAGAATGTTTTGGGACTTGAGAACTGGATGCTACAGAGCTGCCTAAATAATTGCCTTAAAATCAGTCCCCAAAGAGTGATATTCTTCTGGATTTACAGTGAAGAACTTTTTCCAGGGAGTGAAGGGTGGGGTTACTGGTTTAGTATACTTAGCTGGTGGCTGGGCAGTGACTCTGGGGGGTGGCCCAGGATGAGGAGGGACTCCTTAGTGACTCAAGGAGTCAAAGCTCCTCGCTGTGGTTCCCCCCCTCAGCCCTGGCCATTCATAGCTCCTTGCCACATCCTCCTCTGGCTGCAAAGCGTTTTGGGGCATCTTGTCCCAGTGAAAGCTGTTGCTCATAGTCGCTTGATTTTGCCCATTTTAAATATGTGTTGGGGGAGATATGGGAGCATGGGAATAAAAGAGCAAAAGGATAATATGGATTATCTAACTGAGAGTCTCTAAGTTGAAATGTTTCTTTTCTTGAGAAGATGGGGGCTGTTCCATGTTCTGTGGAGCCAGGCTTCTGGCATCTTAGATTGTAGTCGTTTGCCATGGCTCCTACCTGTGTGTGAGCGTGTGCACATACATATTTGAGTTCACATTTATAAAAGGGGGTGGTACGGCACTGAGCTTTAACTCCGTTAGTGGAAATAACAACAGCCATGATCTCTATCTGTGCTATGCAATATGGCAGCCGGGAGTCACATGCGGCTACCGAGCCTTTGAAATGGGGCTAGTCCAAATGGAGGTGTGCTACACGTGTAACATATATATTGGATTTCAAAGACTTTGTGCAAAAAGGGAATGTAAAATTAATAATTGTTTTAACATGGGGCACCTGGGTGGCTCAGTCAGTTAAGTGTCCAACTCTTGATTTTGACTCAGGGGCATGATCTCAGAATTTTAGCCCATTGGTAAGAAGTGTGGGTGGCCTGGGCCTCCTGAACTTGTTGTGGCTGGCATCTGAAGGGAGGACAGTTTTGTTGGGGACTGTGCCCTTAACTTGTGGAATCTGTGCTGAGTCTGTGTTGTTAGTATCAGGATTGCACTGTAGCCTTCCAAGAATACACACCTTTCATCTGGTATACATGTTAGGGGCGCAGTGATTGGGAAAGTAAAGGACTGTACCTTAACTCACTTGGCTCCCTAAGCCCCATATAATGGGCAACAATGGCTAGTTCCATTCTAGACGTGTGAAATGACTCAGCCTTTGAGTCATTAACCACCAGTCAACGCTTTTGACCACCAGGCTCAGCCTGGAGACAGGGAAGTTTCTGACACCACCACCACCAGTACCCTCCAGCCTGCAACTCTTAGGGTCCCCTCTGTGTCTTCATTTCCCAGATAGCACCCCATGGTGATGACATACATGGGTACCAGCACTTCCCTGATACCAGAGATTCCTAAATAGTAATGTTGGGATGGAATTCCTTATAGGAAACTGATATAGGGTGATGCTATGAGTAAGGGGTGTTTTGTGGGTTTCTTCCTTTCTTCTTCTTCTTTTTTAATAGTTTTCATTGTCTAGAACCATACTTTTGTAGTATGTGTCCCATTACATCTCATAAACAATGTATTCAAATCAATTGTCTTTTCTTTGGAGGCTTTTGTTTGGATTTGAAAACCATGACCCCATGTATTTTGTCCATTTATTTTTGTTTGGTTTCTCCTTCCCTGCTTAAAATAGACACTGTCTCTTGCTTGTAGTCCTACGAACCATTACCCTTCTGCTCATACTCAGGCCTGGCCGTTGTCCTGCAAGGCCTTTTAGGTCACCAGCTCCTAGAAAGTGGAGTCTTGCAAGGGCATCTTGGGGCTGCCCTCGAAGGCACATTTCTAAGAAAAGACAAACTTAAACTCTGTAGTGATTGCAAGGGAAGATTCCTTTACTAGTGAAAGCTGGGAATGGGACAAAAAGGGTGCTAGAGTTCTAAAAGAGGTCTTTTGAAATACCCAAGATGACTCGATTTCTATTTAACTTGGACCAGCCCTGAGCACTTCTCATACTGCCACTATGCCAGGCTTGATCTTCAGAGCTGTTCACGTTACCTCTTAGGCAGCTCTCCCCACCACCCTCAGTGATTGTGGGGTGTCCGTCAGTTCCAGTTTCTAAAAGGGCAATTGGATCCTCAGAAACAACTAAAGAGGTCCAAAAAATTAGACATTCTATTCTCACTCATTGCCCCTCAGCCCTCACCTTCTGGAGGACTAGAGGTTGTGAGGCCCCTTGTCCACCTTCCATAATGTTACTCCTGTGAGAGAGCAAGGGTTGTGACAGCTCTTTCTTAGAGAAGAGGAAACTCCTGTGTTTGAGGAAAAACCTCTGATGATGTGATCATGCTTTAGAATGACCATAAGATTAAGTCACTTAACCAGATGCACATGGTTAATGAGAGGGGTCAGAGGAACCCAGAATTCCTGATTTTTAGATCCAACATTGTGTCCCTTCAACCTGAGGCAGAAGAAACAGCCCTCAGGGTGGTGAGGACGCTCTACTTGAATTGTCTATCTGTTCCTTCTCGCTATGCCCAAGTGGGAGGGCAGTTAGTTCAGAGAGGGCCAAGTCAGAGCCTGTTGAGATTTGTATGCTGTGTACGGAGCCCCCAGCCCATATTCAGTGCTTGGTAAATGTGTGTGGAACTGAACTGGGGGCCCTTCCATGGTCCTGGATATCCTTCAGGTGAGGCATGCCCTCCTGAGTTGCCTTTTCTTCTTCATGGCTGCTTTCCATCTCCACTCCTCATCACTCATATAGCATGTCCAAGGGGGAGGCATGGGGAGGAGAGAAAACAAGTGGAGGGCCAGAGGGGGAGGGAGAAGCAGACTCCTCTGCTGAGCGGGGCTCAATCCCAGGACCCTGAGACCATGACCTGAGCTGAAGGCAGATGCTTAACCGACTGAGCCACCCAGGGGTCCTCTCAGTAGGTTTTTAAAAGATTTCTGCCAATTTTTTTGTTAAGTTTCCTTTAATGTTTCTTCATTTTTCCTTCTTTGTCTTGTTAATACTCAGAATACACACACACACACATAAATTTTTTTTTTAATCTCTCAAATCCCCCAAATTATGCTGAACCACACATTATAGGTGCTTGTCAACTAACTGGCCTTTTCCCATGTCATTCATTTCAAAGGCTATGTAATCTAGAAATATTTCACGAGCACCTCCACAAATCAGGTATTGCTCTGGGCGCCAAACAGTAAATACCTTTATAATTTCCCTTAAAAACTACCAGCATTAGCTCATTAAATTCTTGCAATAACCCTATTGTTGCCTGTTGGCACTATTATTAGTCACATTTTACAAATGAGGAGACCAGGGTACAAGAGGGGTAAGCAGCCTGGCCAAGATCCTACTGCTGGAAAGTCATGGAGGCAGCTCGGGCCCAGCACAGTGGACGGTCAGGCTCGGTTTCCTCGAAGACAAACAACGTGTCAACATTCTTGGGTGGGGGTGGGCTCACCACCTTTATAATAACAGTACGCAAGTGAGGGAATGACCAGTAATTTCAGGTTGTGATAAGTGCCCTGAAGACAACAAAACCTTGAAACTTGATGCTGTAACAAAAGAGCGGCCTGAGAAGTTCCCTGTAAATTGGACATTGGGAAGAGCCTCCTGAGGAGATCACACCTGATTGAAGGCCTGAACCACCTACATGAGTGAGGATTGAAGGGAAGAGGGTTCCAAGAAGAGAGAGCAGCAGGCCCTCAGGCCCCCGATGAGGGTGACAGACCACCCAGGCCTCGCAGCTCTGAGACAGCTTCTTTCTCCTTCTTGCCACCATCCCTCCATAGCTGGTTTATCCAAGCTGTGTTGAAGTTAGAGAGTGCTAGCATTTGGAGCACAGGTGATCCAAACTCCTGATTTCATAGAAGTGGCAACAGAGGTCCCCAGACTAGAACCCAGGATCCCTTCAATGTGGAAAGAAAGGCTGTGCTTCAAGTACTGGCTGTTTGGACTTTTGTCACCCTGAGCCATGTGGGGCATTGGCATGGCATTCAATGTGGCCGGGACGTCCGATGGTGCCAGATGTGGGGCAGCACCCCACGGCACATGTCCCAGGTTGAACTGACCACTCCTTGGCTGGCCCTCCCCTGAGCCTCAAGTCCGGGTCTGCAGTCTATCATCCCAGCCCCCCTCCCCAGGGATGCACTGGTCTCTTGGTTCTTTCCCCCTTAATTTCAGAAGGTGGCCCACTAAATGGGGATGTGCTAGCTTTGACCTGAGGCCACCTCGTGTATCTCTGGGTACTCCCAGGCCTCCCCTGGCTTCCGGCCCACCTTTCCGAGCTCAGCCCTCCCTCCGTGGTCTGAGTGTGGGGCACGGCGGGCTGGGTGGAATCGGTTGCAAGTGGAGCTCACGCCTGCTCTTTCTGGCAGTTGGTCGTTAAATGCTTGGGCTTGCTTAGTTATTCTTGCCAAATATAGAATTCAGCTCTGTGACTTGCGGAACTTGTTGCTATGCCTTTCGTGAACTGAAACATTGGTTCTGTAAAACAACTCAAATTTTGATGTTGACACTTGATCTTTCCCCCTGCCACTTCCTGAATTCCCTAAGCTACAGCCTTTGACCTCCAGATCATATGAAAACACATCGCCAGAAAAGCTGTTTGCTTGGACGTGGGGCTCTCATTCAAAGCAAGCTAAGATGTGCACGGGACTGTCGGCGAGGTGCTGTCCTCCCCGATGGTAGTGAGGCCACTCGGACTTCACTTGTGTAACTTTGCCTTGCTTCCTGCCTCTCCTCCCCTCCTCTTGTCATGGATGTTTCTAGATGACCTTTGGTGAATGTAATTTCCAATGAGAATGTTTCACAGTAGAAATATGCTCTCCCTTGAGGCTTGCTCTTGATATTTCTAGAGATTTATTTAATTGGACTCTACTTAAATCCCATTGGAAAACATACTTTTGCTGTGAAGTTGTGATGTGTTTAATTTGGGGTCTAAGACAAATGTCGGTCCTCAGGGGAGCTGGACTGTTAGCAGCAGGGCTCCTTTTGTACAGTGGGGTTGTTTAATGAATAGCTTCACTGGGCTTTCCTCTGTTTGTTTGTTTAGCAATGCTTCATTATTTAAACTTCTGCACTGAAAAGCAAAGAATGTTTTCCCTCTCTTCAGAGAATTAAACAATAATGGAGAGTATCTGGTTGAACTCTTGGGAAAAATATGGCTTTGTATTTTATAGCACTCTCCTGTTAACATTCTTCCCTCTGCAGCCTTCCAGTATGATCTCATGGATTTTTTTTCCCCTCCCTTAATCCGCCTTGATGGATTAACCGGTATTGAGCTTTTTAGCGAACAGAGAAGGTGTAGCCCTAACATGGGAGAGAGTTGCCTCCCAAATACGCAGAAATTGTCCAACAAAAATGTTCTTTAGCCCAGAAAGGTGCTGCAGGGAGGCCCTGGGTCAATGCTGATCCACAAGGAGTCTGTAACTAATGACGTTCGTGTCTTTGAGAAGGGAGTGGGGTGTCTGCTTGTGGCTGGCTCATGGAACTAAGGTTCTGGATGGTTCCATGGACTTGCTTCTGATGGCCATATATGTTTCTGCTGGTCCTGTAGGCAGCATCCTCATCTTGACCTTAGAATGTCTCAGGTTTCATTTTAAGATATGATAAAACTTGGTTTGGCTCCCGGGGGCCAGGTTCCCAAATAATCCACAGGCTTGGGTGTGGCTCTTCAAAAGTAGGAATTATAATTTATATTTTTAAAAAGTAAGCTATATTGGTGATTAAAAGTGGAACCATATTAGTCTGCAAAATATCATAGGCAGGTGCAATTAAATACTTTACTCTCTCATAGTTCTGGAGGCTGGAAGTCTGAAATCTAGGGGCCAGGATGGTCAGGTTGTGGTGAGAGTCCTCTTCCTGGCTCGCAGACAGCCACCTTCTCGCTGTGTTCCCCCCTCCGCCCCCCCATCATCGTGGATGAAAAGTCACCAAGCTCTCTGTCTCTTTTTACAAGGGCACTAGTCTCATCATGAGAACTCCACCCCCATGACCTCATCTAAAACTAATTACCTCTCAAAGGCCCTATCTCCAAATACCACCACACTGGGTGTGGAGGGAGCCCTGGGGGGGTCTGACTTCAACATGTGAATTTGGGGGCATGGGGTGGGGGACACGGTTCAGTCCATAGCAGGTACAAAAGATGTATTTGGGGAAAGAAATGGTGTGATTTTTGCCCAGGTTTTGGAGTATAGGTAAATTGCACCATCTGGTAAGTTAATTTTTTCCCCCTTTCTCTCTTGATGCCTTTTTCTTTTCAAACACATAATAATCCCGTATTATGGACTTCTGAACAATCAAGAGCTTCCTGCTGAACTTAGAATAAAATCCTCACTGCATAATGTCCCTAAGAGGCCCTCTGCAGAGTTCTTTGACTTCCACTGGTCACTCCCTCCCCTTGCCTGCTCATTAGGTTCCAACCATTGGGCTCCCTGGAGTCACCACTGGGCTAGGGAGTGTCCTGCCCTTGCCAATGGTGTGGCCTCTCTGCCCTTTACCCGTTCCCCAAGCCAGCCCTTCCCTTCTCATCCCCGGAGAGGCCCTCCCAGAACCCCATCTAATTAGTTCCCTCTCACAGCACCCAGAAACTGGAGGCCACCTCATGGCCCTTATCATAATTAATCATTACCTTTTTCTTTGTGTGTTTATATGTTTATCATCCATCTCCTCCCTTGGACCCTGACCTGTGGGGAGGGTGAGAGGTGGAGAGAGGGAAGGGGCATCCACCACATGTCACTCAAATCCCGAAATGTTCTACAGGGCTTGCTCTTAGATAAAAGAGATTATAAAATGGAAATGTGCTAATATCTCTGGCTTGTCTGCTAAGGAAACCCAGAGACTTGAGCTGAGTGTTTCCATCTGGTGTGTCTTTCTCCCTGGGAGCTAGTGGGTCTGTGCTGAGACTTGGGGATGGTTTAGATGTGGAGGGTTAGAGGAACCAGAAGGAAATCTGACCTTGCAAGTCTCCACTAGGAACATAGGGCTGGAACTCGGCTGTCCTTGGGCCACACCTTGGGCCCCACACACCGAACCTGTGTTTTGACAGGCACACTTGTTCGTGGAAAGCCACTCACCTAATGGACTCCCAAAGCCCTGTTGTGGAAAGAAAACAATTCCTTTCCCTCTGGTTCATTGGCATGTTTGTTAGTGGGAGTGAAGTTCGTTCTAGAGGCAGGTGGACAGCCCGTGAAAATGAGGTTCCGCAGGAGGGCCCTTCGGACGGAGTGGGAGGCTGCAGGGGGCGACTGGACCCACCAGGGCTGGCGGGCCGCTCTGTCCAGTCTGGACCAGGCTGAAAGGCTGAATCCCAGCAGACGGTGACACCCACCCCTGCCTTCCAGGTGGTTCTTCTCAAACCATTCTGACAAGATGGGGAGAGTGGGTGTCAAGGTGGGGTTCTCACTAGGTGGGGGGAGAAGGGGCTGGACCTTCCCTGGATTCTTTGAGCATAGGTTTCAAAAATAATCTGCGGATTCCTTGGCAGGCCAGGCGTCATAGGTGTTCCAGGTAGACTCTTCCCCCCTTCTGGTCTTCCTCCCTTATTCTTCTGTTGGGTTTCTGAGAGAGGGAAGGGGTGGGGGCGGGGGAGGCGGGGTCGGGGGGATGCAGAGGGAGCCAACAGGTGCTGGCAGTGCAGAAGAGGGGCCGAAGGTGGCCCTTCCTAGTCCCAGTGACTCCTGCAAAAACCTGAGGGGGGTTCCGGGGCTGTGGGAACTCTGACATCTTACAGTTTGAATCCCACTCACATGAAAGTCATCTGCTCATTAAGAGAACACGAAGCTGTTTAATTGTTGTCTTTGTGGAAAATTACATGACTGTCATCAGCTGTTGCTTCTGGCAGCCCTTTCTGTTCTAATGTAAATACATGAGGTCACAGATTTAAGGAAACAGGCTGTATTTATGTCCTTGTGAAGTAGCCTCTCAAACAATCCGCTCCTGTTATTCAAATATGCACAAATTAGACTTGAGGTATCCTAAACCCTGGTTGCCTGTGAAAGCCTTAAAGTGGGGGTGGCAGGAAGGGGACATTAGAAGTGCACCTCCCGTGGTGGGAGAAGGTGCTTTTTTAGCACCCTGGAGCTCTGGAAGCAGCCAGAAAGAAGGTAACCTAATCCCTGGCCCTGTTCTGACCCATCCTGCAGTGAGGGCATTTGGATGCCTTCCCCCCCACAACCCCCAAGGCAACTTCTGAGCTGGGAAGTGTGGAGACAGAGATGGGGACAACTGGGGACAGAAGTGTGGTGACAACTTCTGAGCTGTCCTCTGGTGGGGACAGAGGGAGAATCTTTGCAATTTGGACAGAACCATGCCAGGAGCAGCGTTTCCTGGAAGGTGTGTGATCAGAGCTTCATTTTCAACTTTTTAAAAACACGGTTCCTCAGTCATTGGATCCTTCTGACTTGGTTCTCGTTTTTGAGATAACTATTTAGGTAGGGATTTATACAAAATTCTCTTCCACTGAGGACATCGCAAAGATCTTATACATCAAAGAAGGAAGCAGTGCATTTTAAAACATAGGAAGGAAGAGCCCCCAAACAAGTGAATGATTGCAAATAGCCGTAGAAGTCTATAGAGACAGAAATTAAGCTGAGAGCTCTTTGCAAATTATACAAAGACTGGGAAGGAGCAAGTTCTTGGTATACATTATAGTCAAATATTAGCTTATTTCCAGAATGCTAGATTTTATAATCTACCAAATTGTGGGAGCAATGGCACAGAATCTGAAGGACACACAAATACATAAGTTACTTGCGTTACAGTGACTATACCAGCAATGTTTATTTGGGGTAAAAATCAGTGATCTAAATTATGATTTCTGTCCAGCAGGAAATCCAACAAAAGGACTATATTGTTCACTCAAATTTTGAGTAAATTCTAGTAGAAACTTTTCAGGAATTTTCTTCAAAACATAACTAAATACCTCTTGGTTAGGTTAAATAATATTGAATATAAGAACAAGAGTGACCTTCAGCCTGTTATAGGAAGATGGTTTTGTGAGGGGCATTCTTGAAATAATTTCTACCTACAATTTGTCAGTAGGTAAAGTTGACACCAGGAAGCTCCTTTTTTATCTTTTAATGTTCGTAAGTTATTTCCCAAAAGGAATTGATCGTCTATCTCAGTATCTCTTCCCTACAGTGTTTGGTATCAAACATATCAACAAACCACCTGCCCTCCTGTGACATTTGGTGAAGCCTTATGTACGGAGGGATTTAAATAAGACTATCCCTGTTCTCCAAGAACTGAAACTCTATGAAAGCTATTCATTTAGGTATGCATAGGAAGAAAAAAATGAAAAAAATAAATATTCAAAGTGCAGTTTTAGTTGTGAAGTGAGGCTGCATGTGTACATATTACAAATGCTTAAACTAAGATTTTATACAGTGACCCTGAGCAAAATTTTGAACATCTCAACTAATTGAAGAATTATAAATAGAGAAAAGTTATACATCCATGCAACACAACTTTTCAAGATCTCTGTTTCTAAAATTTCTAGAAATCTCTATATATGTGTATGTGTGTATGTATATATGTATCTCCAGAAAATTTGCCAGGAATGCCTTTAGCCCATTTGGATAACCCTATTTATCCTCGCTCTCCATTCTATCGAAACCTTAGAACATGAATAACTAGATATAATACAGTTTCCAGTAGAGACCACCAACCACCAGACCCTGTTCTGTGTGCCATCTTCACCTGTGTTAGTGAAGTCTGAGCTGAGACCCAACAGCACGGCATATGACCTTTACGAGGGCAGAGCTGCAGGCAGTGTGCCCTGTGGTCTGTGCTTTGGCACCCTTTCCCTTGCTCAGGACTGGCTCTGCCAGATGTTCTTTTCCCCGTGTCTCTAAACCAACTGTACCTTCCTTCAAGGTCCCACCTCTAGCTCAACCCACTCCTTTGCGCTAGAGCACAGTCATCCTCCTGCACCTGACCACCTGGGTGCTCCTTATCTTTGCGGCCCCACTGACAATCTTATCCAGATAGCTACAGGGTTTGAATACCTTCTTAAAGACCAGGATGGATGTTTTACTAGCAGTTTCACCAAATCATTACAAGCTAGTAGTTATTCCTGTTTTAAACTTAAGGAAAACGAGTCCAGAAACACCCAGTAACTTTCACAAAGCCACACAGCTGGCATGGGGCAGAGCCAGTATTCTGAATCAAGGCAAAGCTTTCCCCCTGCTGCCTTATATATCATAGACCGCCTTCTAGAGTTGGCTTTTAAAATATATCTGTAGAAAACTTATATCTCCTATCAAAGACACCAGACCAGGAAAAAAAACAAAACAAAACAAAACAGGTCACGAGGCAACGTAAATATATCTTCCTGGAACATTTAACAATATTTGTCCAAATCATCAATATGTCCTCAGCTGGATTCAAGATCCTGATGTTGTTAAGAATGTTAAGCTTAATGATACCTCTTTGTTTATGTCTTTTCACACATTGGACATTTCACATGTAAGTGATGAAATGTCATGATTGTAGAGATCACAGGGAGACTCCTCACTGACTCATGGTCCCACCGACCAAACTTCTGGACCCGGCGTCCCAACTCTGTCTCTTCCCTGGATAACAAAAGTGTTTCTTAATCCCTTTGTTTCTTTGTATACCTACTTACATAGTGCTCTCACTTGACTCATCCTCGCTCTTTTCTATAGCCTCCCCATGTTGCCCGGGGACAGGATCATAAGACGGTTTAGGGGACACCACCTGGTGTCATTGAACTTGAAATCATTCCTACTATAATATACAGTCTGTGGACTAAAAAGACAATTCCATGTAAAACAAACAGTAACAGTTTCCTGGGTGGATCTAGCTGGTATCCCAAATATTTCTAATATTTCTCCTATTAAGGTGGGTGATTTTCTGCCTTGAGTATGAAGTCACCATGACCCTGTCTTTGAGAGTTTCAGTGCAAGAAGCCTAACGTCCACTCCAGTTTACCCAGGCTTTGTTTCTTCCACAAGGATCCTTGAGTATGTACAATCTTGAGAGTCTGCTTTGATGTACTGCAGTCTCCATGGAGGACCCACCAAATGGCCCTGTGAGGGCCCATTTTACATTAATCTCTCTCCCAGTTGTAGTAATGATATCTAACTCATGTAGCATTTTATCCATGTGAAGAGGCCTATGAGGTAGATACCAGGGTGAACTACATATTTTGGATGTAGAGACAGAAGAGCAGAGAGATACTAAATAATTCGCCCAAGGTAACACAGCTAGGTAGTGATGGCAGCCTGGATTTTAAACCCCAATCGTCTGGCTCCAGAGTCTGTGTTCTTAACCACTATCATCAAAGTACCATTTTACTTCATATAAGACTATTCAGGGGCAGCCTGGGTGGCTCAGCGGTTTAGCACCTGCCTTCGGCCCGGGGCCTGATCCCGGGGACCTGGGATCCAGTCCCATGTTGGGCTCCCTGCATGGGGCCTGCTTCTCCCTCTGCCTGTGTCTCTGCGTCTCTCTCACTCTCTCTGTGTTTCTCATGAATAAATAAATAAAATCTTAAAAAAAAAAAAAAAAGACTATTCACCCAGGCTCAGTTGGTTGAGTGTCCAACTCTTGATTTCAGCTCAGGTCACAATCTATCTCATAGTGGTAAGATCGAGTCCCACGTACGGCCCCGTGCTCAGCAAAGAGTCTGCTGGAGATTCTCTCTCTCTGCCCTTCCCCTTGCTCACACTCTCTCTAAAATAAATAAATACATCTTTCTTAAAAATTAAAAAAAAAATAAAAGACTAGTCACCCACTAAGGAAAAGTAGACCAAAAAAGGGGGTGATCAGTATGCTCTCAGCAAACTTGTAGAAGAGCTCCTTTTTATCCCCCCCCCACACCTCTCTTTGGGTTTTTGGGTAATTCCATTTGCTGACCTTCAGTGAGAGTTCTCCTTACATTTCTGTAAGGAGAACGTTCTGGAATGTTCACTTTCCAGCTTAGCATGAAGCCAAAAAGCATGTGTGTGTGAAAGTGCTGTCCATCTTCAGAATATGGAAATCTCTTGCTCATAGATTTTGCATTTGGATGTGGTTCCTTAATTTGCCACCCAGAGCACTGCTCCCGGTCGCATTACAGAAGGCTCTTCTGTTCCTAGGACTGCAATAGCCAAAACAGCACCAGGAGCTGAAACCAATCTACAAAGAGCTTTTCCGCTAAAACTAGCCTCCGTTGCTTCAGTGGGACTGTGGCCTTGCTGTTGGAAGAACCCGGGACTTGTGTGTCTACAGATTTTTCTTTAGGGGTGGAATATTCTGTGTTGTCCCTGTTCAGAATCAAAGTGCTGACCATGCTCCCGTTGGCAGAGAACCTAGGTTTCAGATAAGGTTTGAAATGTTTGCCCCCGGCGATGTGGCTCATGCCTTGAAAATATTTGCACAGTAACTGCAAGCAATCGTGTGCGTAAGAAGATCGCCCTGCCTGGTGGGGACGGGGGTGTGGGGGGAAGGGATGGGCCAAGAGCAGTTTTATTTAAAACACACTCCTCCTCTGGAAAACAAAACAAAACAAAACAAAAAACCAAAAAAAAAAACAAAAAAAAAAACAAACAAACAAAAAACAAAACAAAAAAACCACTCCACACAGGAATTCAAAAAAATATGCAGTTTTTATTGGGAAAGCCAAGGCAAAACAAATGAAATCAGATCTATTTGCTTAGGAAGGAGAGGGTGCTATTGTTTTCTTTATGATAAAAGTATATTATTTAGATGTTAAAACTGCTCAGATACATTGTCCCTACTTCTTTTTAAATTTTAAAAGTAAAAACTCTAGAACATTAGCTTACTGATCATTTAGAGGCTTTATTAAGCAAAGGAATTTTTTTTAAGATCTTTAAAATGACAGTTTCCAAAAAAATAAAAAATAAATAAAAATAAAATGGCAGTTTCCCGAAGTAATGCAAACCAAAAAGTGCTCACTATGGATAGATGTTTCAAAATACTTTATTTTTACTAACTGGTCTGATCCTCAAAACAGTCGTGTGAGGTAGGGATGACTATTCTCCCTGTTTTATATCTGGGGAAACTGTGGAACCAGGAGGTAGGAGATTTGCTCAGGGTCTAGCAGCTAGTGTTGCCCGTGCTGGGACTCAGACCCAAGCCGTGTGGCCTGAGAACCACTGCATAGCACTTCGGGTTCTTACCGCAGTGGGGCCCAACCAAAGGGAGACAAGGACAAGGATGGTGAGGAGAGCAGGGAAAGAAGACTTTATTTATCAAATGCCTGGTTCTACATCAGCGTGTTCACATAGGCTGCCCACACCACAACTCGAAGGGTGGGTGACCTTATGCCCACTTTGCAGATCAGTAAACTGAGGCTCAATGAGGGATGGTGATTTGCACCAAGACTCAACAGCTCTTATGGGGCAGAAGGAACATTGCAGCCTGGACCTGTCTGCCTCTAACCACCAGCTACCCTGTCTCCACCTCACTTGTTAGTTATCCCATGAGAATGTTCTTATACAATAATAAGGAACAGGACGTAATCAAAGCCCCTTGTCAAGTGACCAGGCAGTTTGGCATATGGTGGGGGGAAGGTGGGGGGCAGGTGGTTGGAAGAGACAACCACATTAGCCTTAGGGTTCCCTCCTGGCCTTCCCCAGCTTCCAGTTCCAATCCCCCAGGAGAAGGAATCCATTCTCCCTGCAGACATCTCTCTTAGGAAAAAAAAAAAAAAAAAGCCACCATGGTGAGACTTGCCAGGTTCATTTTGCTGGAAGCACCATCCTGGGAGCCTTGTGTACCTGCTGGTTGTGGATGGCGCGACCCTTACTGAGAACTGATGCCCACGCTGGTCAGCGGACCGATAAGTGAACTGGCCCCTATTTCTTCCTGCCCCTCAAGGAGAATTGCCTGGTGTAAGCTCATGCATTCGAGTCACAATATTTCCTTTTCTCTCCTCCCCGTCTCTGAATATTCTATGAGCAGAGTTCCCGCGTGGCTTAAACACGCAATATACATGTACTTCTGCACGTGAGCACCCCCTGGGACCGTGAGCATTCTGTGTCTGTCTGTCTCAGATTCCTTCCTCCCCTCCCCCAAGGGCTTTTTTCCCCCATTAGGCAAATGGAAGGCCCATGCCACCTGTTAGCATTACATCATTGGCTCCCCAGAACACAGTTGCACCAAGGGCCTTAAACAAAGTAGTTCTTCTTGTATTGTTTGTACTCAAAGAGCTGATATCATGCCAACTGATGTCATTGTATGTCTTTGTGTAACTGCTATGGCAACTGGGCAGGTGGGGAGCCTCCAGCTGATGTCATTGGGAAAGGAGGTGTAGAGACAGAATTTTAAAAAGCTGTATGCTGCTTTTTTCTGTGTGTGGGTTTTTTTGGCATGCACTTTTTTTTTTTTAAACTAGCTGCTTTTAAGACAAATTACAGCTTGAGTACCCTAAATAAGAACGGACAAAAGTCCCCCCCCCCCCAACCCCTTTGAGACTTCTTTTGAGTTTATTTTGTTGTTCTTTCTTCTCATCTTATATGAAAAAGTGTAACCACTGCCTTTTTTTAAGGGAAAAAAAAAAAAAAAAGCAAACGAGGCTCCCGTCACAGAGTTGGTGTGAATTGCTTACTTGGATTTTATGGGGGCAAGGCTGAGCAGATTTTAAAGTAACGCTTTGAAGTCTCTTTCGTGGAGTTTGTAATGGGGACAGTGGGTAATTTCAATTTTCTTAAAAAGTAGTCACTACTGAAGTCTTTCTGGTTTTCCATTTCTTTTGTCTACTTTAAAAATAACCTCTTAGGGCCCAGACAAACTTTTCAATCATGATTTCATAGAAGAGTGAGCTAATACTCTGTAGAGGCAGAGTGTAATTCTAGAAATCCCTGAAAATGAATTTATAGCTCTTGTTTTTCTTTTCAAGAAGCAAAAATAGGGTTTGACACTCACAGATGAAGTGGCCATAATATTACCCTCTTTGAATGATCTTTGTGTCATCTCTGGGTCTTAATGAAAATATGACTTACCTGGTCTTCATGCCTAGCTGGATGTGTCCTGGGTGAGCACAGCCCTGAGACTCGGTCTAGGCTATAGTCTGGAGCTTCCTGCCTGTAGATGCCAAAGATGAGGCTTGAAATGAGGAAGAGCATGTGCTAATGTTCAGAATCTAGTGGACAGATAGACTTCCTGTCTTTATTTCAACACAACCGTATCCTGTCCACACTTTGTGTTTCCGGCCTTATCTCCTAAAACTATCAAGACAGATATCAGGCGTCTCTCAGACAGCATGAATGTGGTCTTCTGGAGGCTTTCAGCTTACAGGAGGTCACTAACTTTCCTCTCCTTTCAAAAGAAAGGCATGAGTATGTAGTTGTTTGATGAGAATTAGAGCCCACTTGATAGGAATAGTATCAACTCAGATCTCCTAGCCCTTACGTGTACATTGTATCATTTGACCCTTGTGATAATCCTTTAGACTTATCCATGTGTGCAGTGCATCCATGCATCTAGCAAATATTAAAGGAAAAATTGAAACCATAAAATGTGATTCATCAATTTCCCAACTTAAGCAAGTGTTCTTTTTCGCACGGTCCTTGAGCTTTGGATCTTGTGTATGATGAATGTTTTTGAGTTGGCTTTGTTTCATTTCACATTAAACAGAAACATTTTCTTTGTTTTCACATCCCTCTCACAACTTTTAATGGCTACTTAATATTCCATGGGAGGAATGCAATAACTTTTCCTTTTTTAAAAGTCGTTTTTTGTTCTTGGCCTTTTGTGTAAAACAGGTAATGTTGTAGTAAACCTCTTTACACATCTAGCTGGGGATCTTTGGCCAGATCACTTTCTTAAGCTATATTCCCAAAAGTGATGCTGTACTTGTTGATGGGGAGGTTTGCTTACTTGCCTGCATTCATTCATGCCAGACTCCCAACTGCACTAAGAGGTAGATGCTATTACCCTCATTTTACAGATGGGGAACCAAAAGCACAGACAGAGAAATTAACTTGCCTAAGTCACAGAGCCAAGAAGTTGTGTTACTGGGACTATAGCCAAGGTAATCTGGGTCTTCCAAGGTCCCTGTCCATAGCTGCCCTGCTGTACCGGGAGCAAACTTGTCTTTCTGGGTGAGGTAAGCTTATGGGAGAGTGCAGGACACATGCCTGTAGTGCCTGAGGAGGCCGGCCATGCCTTCCCTGGCCCCCAAAGCACAAGGTTCTATGTAGGCCACTGAGCATATGGCTCTTGGAGGCAGATCAGATCTGCTGTTGATGAAATTGCCTGATGCTGCAAACAAACTCTTTCCAGGGGAAGGAACATGCCACGGTCTGCGGAAAGAGCACATTTCCAAAGTACTGCATGCAGCGAGAGCCTCTGAAGCTTGTCCTGGATCCCCAAGTGGCCTTGCATTTTTGTTCAGATCTTATTTTTAAAAAATGTGCATCTGCAACAGTGCACACTTACTTCTATGGGGACAGTGGCAATTTCTGCTGGCTCTGAAGTTTGAGGGATGGTCATTCTCACTCTCTTTTGTGTTTGCTCCAGGTGGACTTAGCAGTTTTAAGCAGAACCATGAAAACCTCTGTGACAACTCCCTCCAGCTCCAGGAGTGCCGGGAGGTGGGGGGCGGTGCGTCTGCAGCCTCGAGCATGCTACCTCAGTCCATCCCCACCACCCCTGACATCGAGAATGCAGAGCTGACGCCCATCTTGCCCTTCCTGTTCCTTGGCAACGAGCAGGATGCTCAGGACCTGGACACGATGCAGCGGCTGAACATAGGCTACGTCATCAACGTCACCACTCACCTGCCCCTCTACCACTACGAGAAAGGCCTGTTCAACTACAAACGGCTGCCGGCCACTGACAGCAACAAGCAGAACCTGCGGCAGTACTTCGAGGAGGCTTTTGAGTTCATCGGTAACTATCTCCCATGGGGGCCTCTCATCTTCCACCTTCCTTTCCCCTCCAGCTTTTGCTTTGAGATCAAGGCCAGGGTTTATGCCGGCCTTGCAGAAAGGCTGCCCTGGGGTGTTTCCAGGCTCTTCGGAGTCACAGCCCACTGAATGCATGGGAGCCACTGGGATGGGTGTAGAGGAACAGTGATTCGGTTTGGTGCTGAAACCCATGTCCCTCTAGCTCTCATTAGAAGGTGGGAAGGGATGAGTGTGGATGTGTTATGTCTCGGAATTTCAAAAGAAGTGATAGAGAGGAAGGCACTGGAGGCCAGAGCTGGCGCTGGGGCTATCTGGTCTATTCCATGTGTGTCGGAGCCTTGCAAGAAGTAAACTGCAGTGAAGACACTACCTCCAAACTCACCCATGCCTCCTCCTCCTTGGGTTGAATTAATTTGCGGTTGGCACGGCTTCTTTACATGAGGTTGAGGCCAAGGTGGCATTTGCTGGAAGGCTGCCCCTGAAGAAGGTTTTTCAGTTAAACGGTGCTTAGTGAACATCGTGACCTGTCACATCAGCACAGAGGAGGCAGGAGTGGAGGGAGGGCTGAGTTGTTTTTCGCTTCCACCTGCTTTGTGTCTGGCCTTAAACACTGGGTAGCAGAAGGGCATGAGTGTGAGCATTAGCAAGGTGGTACTAGATTTCCTAAGACTTGCCCCAAACTCGCTGAAGTAGGAAAGGTCAGGTTTTGTAGCCTGAGCGGTTCCCAGGGAGGGGAATCCTAAAAACAGCAGACTTTAATCTCCAGGAGGAAGGAACCACCAGCTGAGCCATAAGCCTAACGCCAACTTTTGCTGCTTCTATAGCCTTGGACTGTTTTAAGGCTCACGTTATCATTTGAGGGAACATGTGGCACTTAGCAGACACTCAACAATTTTTTCAAGTGACTCCAACCTTCGTTACCACAAGAAGGTGATCCAGTACTTTTCCTAAATAGTGTAGCAGGTCGTTACTGGCCTCTGTCCCAGGAAGAATGCACTCATTTTTTGGTGTTCCTTTATCCGAAAAACGCCTTGGGTCTGATAGATTTGCTGTAGAGTTGGCCGTTCTGGTCATGTCACCTGGCTGTTTTCCTTGCTAATTAATTGTACCTTCAGTGTGGGATCATGGACTATTACTATTCAATCTGGAAGGAAATTCTGAGTGGTCTCTGAACTCGGAAAAATAAAATGACTCCTCCAAGATTGTAAGAATTTTAGTGTCAAAGAAGGGAGCAAGAGTGAAATAAGTCAATCGGAGAAGGACAAACATTATATGGTCTCATTCATTTGGGGAATATAAAAAATAATGAAAGGGAATAAAAGGGAAAGAAGAAAAAAGTGAGTGGGAAATATCAGAAAGGGAGACAGAACATAAAGACTCCTAACTCTGGGAAACGAACTAGGGGTGGTGGAAGGGGAGGAGGGCGGGGGGTGGGGGTGACTGGGTGACGGGCACTGAGGGGGACACTTGATGGGATGAGCACTGGGTGTTATTCTGTATGTTGGCAAATTGAACACCAATAAAAAATAAATTAATAAATAAATATATACATACATACATACTAAAAAAAACAAAATAAATTTATAAATAAATAAATACATACATATGTACAAAAAAAAACCAAAAAACAAACAACAACAACAACAACAAAAAAAAAAAAACAAAGAAGGGAGCTCAAAACCCAAAGAATGCAAGGCTCTTGATTCCAAGGCAGGGGCCTTTCTACAACATGCTGGGCTAACGTTTCCAATGCTCTGATAGTTCCCGAATGGCAATGCTTGTGGATTCAAAGACACTTTAGATTCTTTATTAATAATATGTGAATCAAACCTTGGGCCCCGAGGAAGAAATATTTGTCACCAAGTAGATGAGAAACTTTCTGGTTGATATATGATGTTATGACTGCAATTTTATCTGACTTGATTCCAGCTGGGGGAAGTTCAGAGATTGTTTTCCATTTAATGAGTAGCATCAGACATGCTTGTCCCAACAGGATTTCAAGCAAGGCACCTGCATTCCTTGTAGGTTATTCAGGCTTATCTGATTTTTTAAAAGGAAAAGCAAACAAATAACAAATAGCAGTTAACCTGAAGAACAATTCGGCATCACAGCCTACATAGGTGCAATTTGATTTTTGTTGTTTTCTTATTAGATAAACTGAAATCGTATAGTCTGGCTTTAGGGGAGACAGCAGCTTTTGGAACCATAATGCCGTTCACTGACGGTCTAATATAAACTAGGCAGAGTATGTTTAGGGCCTAACTGTGCCAATGTATTTATTCCTGAATTGGATGATATTATTCCCATGTTCCCTGAGCCTTGTTAGTGAGTATTACTCCCATTGTGCAGACAGGGGGGTTGAAGCTCGGGGGAGTTGGGTGACTTACATGGAGTTACTCATCTAGCGTGTAGTAGAAGCAGTAGTCAAACCTAGCACTTTGCAGCTCATCTTTCTGCCACCATGCCTGCCAGTCTTGGTGTGGAGGTCAATAAATAGTGTGTGCTGAAGAGAAGAAATTGCAAAAGGGAAACACTTCCTTCAAGTACTATTATCTATGAGAAGTAAGCTTAATTCATAGATTTTTAAGATGGAATTTTGCATGATGTTTCTTTTCTTGGTCCACTTCAGGGTAGCCAATAGAAGTAGTTTAAGTTAGGGGCACCTACCTGGCTCAGTTGGAAAAGCATGCAACTCTTGATCTCGAGACCATGAGTTCAAGCCCCACATTGGGTGTAGAGATTACTTAAAATAAATAAATAAACTAAAAAAAAAAAAAAAAAAGGTTTAAGTTAGATCACTCCTCCTTACTCCCCTTCTCTATTCTTTGTCTAATTGGCATTTTTTCAGGACTGCTTTCTTGGGATGCCTTTGAGTCTAGAAGTGTCATTAAGAATCCATTTAGGCAGTGCCCACAAGCTACTCTCCTGAGCTTCTAATATATCTGAAAAATATATCCAGTGTTGCTTCTTTCAATGGCTCTGATTTCTGGGCCATCACTAGAATTCCTCCTTCTTTGTCATCATCACCATGTTGGAACAGCATTCATGGATACGGGGTGCGGGGGGGGGGGCGGGTTGGACAGTTCAGATGTAGGTGATGCCTTCTGCCTGAGCACTGCAAGTCTGTAGCTACATTTGCAACAGTAGGCTTTTCTGGTAAGAAGCCAAACATAGCAACTCTCTGGTTGGGTTCTGTTTCTTTAACCTGAGAGTTTAGTAAGACTGAAATCCTTATCCATTTAATACCAGTTCCTGATACAGGGAAATTCTATAATAGAAAGGAAGAAATGTTTGTTTCTCTATCCCAGCTGGGACAGACATTGTTAACAACACTAGTTTTGATAAGCTGCACGATTTAGGATTTGGAATTATCATCCTTAATCAAAAGGGTCTACTTCATCGGTGGCTCGCTTAACATGCAACGTAACTGTGTTGTAGCTCTGGCTGCAGTAAGTTGCCATCACCTGTGCAATGAACTGTTAACTGTGGTTTCTTCACCTCGTCCTCTCTTTAAAGGTAGAAATGTAAATTCTTATTCATGCTAATATTGCTTTTAGCCAGTTCTGGAGGTTGGTTGCAGCATAAATCTACACAATTAACTAGTCAATTATACTTCGTTGTAAAGCCGTTTGAATTTATTTATTTTTTTCTCTCTACAAAATATAGTGTTGTCAAGTCGGGGTCAAAGCTAATCGCTCTTTTTCCATGTCTTTCTTCTTTCCTGCACCTCTTGGCTTTCTCCCTTTTCCCAGAGGAAGCTCACCAGTGTGGGAAAGGGCTTCTCATTCATTGCCAGGCCGGGGTGTCCCGCTCTGCCACCATCGTCATCGCGTACTTGATGAAGCACACTCGGATGACCATGACTGATGCTTATAAATTTGTCAAAGGCAAACGACCAATTATTTCCCCAAACCTTAACTTCATGGGGCAATTACTGGAGTTTGAGGAAGACCTGAACAACGGTGTGACACCGCGAATCCTTACACCAAAGCTGATGGGCGTGGAAACGGTCGTCTGACAAAAGTCTGGATGGAAAGGATTACTGGTCTCCATTAAGAGATGAAGAGAAAGAAGGATGGATTCTTTCTTTTCTTTTTCTTTCTTTCTTTCTTTTCTTTTTTTTTTTTAGATGGGGTAAAGTTTGTGAATGGAAACAAAACTTGTTTAAAAAAACTTTTTATTTTTAACAAGTGTGAGAAGAATTTATCTTTTGATGCCATTGAGATTTACTTCCCATGAACTGATAAAGCAGGGAGGCTAAAAGAGTAATTTTTTTAAGCCAACAATAAAAATATAACAAAACTTGTTTCTTCCCCCTTTTCCTTTTAAGCTATTTGTAGAGTTTATGATTAAATAGTCTGTGCAGGTTCATAGACCGAAGATACTACAACTTAAACAAATTAAAAAGAACCAAAAGTAAGAGACAGAAAAGGCATTGAATCACGAAGGCCCGAGAGCTGCCTGGGCCATCCACACAGGAAACAAAAACCCAACCAAACCAAGCCCTGTTGTGCTCACTGGTGCAAAGAGAAAATCAGGGCAGCTTAAGTGGTCTAAGAACCCTTCGCATTCTTTAAAGAGACAAAAGATACTGTTGATTTTGTGTGTTTCATACTCTGGATTATTTTTCCCCCCTCTTTGGGTTTAAGAGATTTTTTTTTTTTTTAAATAGCAAGGAACTGACCATTATACCATATGCCTTCACTGGCTTGTGCAATAATACGATGTTTTGAGTGTGCAAACAAGTTAGAGCTGGCAGCCGGATAATAGACAAGTAGTGCAAATTTGCCAGCTTGGAGATTGAAAGGAATTCAATAAAAATCAATTACTTTCCTTCCCACCTTTTTTCCTTTTTTTTTTTTTTTTTTTGGTTTTGATTCTGGTTACAGTGCCATAAACCTTGTTACATATGTATATCAGAATGTAAAAAAAAAAAAAAAAGACAAAAATTTATTTAAAAATATTTTTCGCAAAAAAACAAAAACAACAACAACTTGACGTGTTTCTGTTGATTGTGTAAAAATTTATTTTCATTATATAAATGAAACTCATTTTGGGATGTGTCTTTTTTCCTCCTCTTTTCTTCAGCCCAGGGACAAGCATCTCTTACCTCTGGTAACTTGTATATGTAACATAATATACACATGTTTTTATGTGGGGAAAGAGAAAATACATATTTTGAAAAAGGGAAAATATTCTCTGTTCCCAGTGTGAAGCAGAGAGAATTAGCAAGGAAACCAAAGAGCTCCGGTTATCAATCTGCCCAGTCATCATCCCCTCTGCTCTCACAGCCCTCTACCCTCTCCTGCAAATAGAATTCTTTCTGCCTCAGGAGAACCTCAGGTGAAGTCACCTTAGAGGTAGGAGGGAGGTTCTAGCCCAGCCTTTGGGCCCTGGGGATCAGGTCACTGCTAGATTGATTGGTTAGAATTCCGTGGACTTTCCAGCAGCCCTCTAATAATTATTTGTGACCATCTGCCATTTAAGTGGGTCTTGATGATCCCTCCCCTGTCCCCTTGCCACTCCCCTTGCCACTTGCTCACTTGACATCTTTGGGAACGTGTACCACGGAGAGTGCAAGGCAGCACATTGCTATTTCCTACTCTCTTTTGCCAGCAAATTGAACCCAGCTCTGTGAGTACAGCTTTCCTATCACACTTGGTTAATATATAGCTAGTGTTTCATGGGTTCCCAATCCACAGAAAAGGGGGCGTGGGGATAGGGGAGGAACATGATCTCAATGTTTTCTACGTTTTATTAAAATACATCTCTTGAGGGACTTGGCCATAGGGAAGAGTCACAGCAAACTGAAATTTGCCTGGGGTGAGTAACAGAATTGATGAGTTCAGGCACGTCCAGTTCTAGATGACTACGTTTGACATATTTTTGTGAACATTGCTTAGAAATAGATGACAAAATATTTCCGACATTTATTTTTTTAAATAGCTTTTCTACTGGAAGTGAAAAAGAAAAATGAAGACTGAATTTTCACAGGAATTAACTGAGAACTGTTTGAATTATTTTTATGACAATTAATCAGGTGAAAAGTTAATTTCTCTTACAGTGTTTTCTATTCTTCAGACTAACAAGTTCCTTGGTGCTAGAGTATTTTAAGAACTCAGGTTGTTATATAATTAGTGATTTAAAATACATGGTGATTTACTAGGCATTTCTTTTCATTTATTCTAGATCCAAACGTTAAATTTCTGATAGAGCGTAAGACCTTTTTCCTTTCCTTTCCTTTCCTTTCCTTTCCTTTCCTTTCCTTTCCTTTCCTTTCCTTTCCTTTCCTTTTCTTCTCTCTTTCTCTCTCTCTCTCTCTCTTTTAACAAAGCAAGGAGAGGAATCAGGACAGTTTCTGTTCTTTAGCTACATGCAAATGATTTATGCTTTTTGAACTTGATGATTTTGAGAGAAAGACTGTCCTGGGGCAGACAGGAATCCTGCCAACCCACATACCAAGAATTCTGAGAGAGACTCTGGTCTTTTTTGCTAATCTGCTTTGAGTCACTTAGCCTCTATTTCTTCATGAGGAATGTGAACCACTTCATGAAAATAAAATGGATTAACCAAGCTATTGCTCTAAAAACCAGACTCCCCAGGTTTCTGGGCCTTGCTAGGTGCCTTGGCTAACTGGGATATAATTGAATGTTGTCTACCTGAGAAAGCAGAGTGTCTAACTGACCATGCATCATTTTCATCATCCAGCAGGGGTTGTTTTGTGCTGAATGAATGTAATGATTCAATAGAGTTAATCTGTTATATATAGATTCAGCAGATACAGCCAACACTGTTACTTTAAGTTGAACAGAACAACAGTTCCAGCTCCTCTCTGTACATTTATTTCAACAGTTAATACTTTTCCACTCAGTGCATGTTAACCAGGATATGGAGCTCGCATTTCATTGAAGAGCTTGTGCTAGCTGCTTTTGGGTCAGGACAAGCAGGTGGGAGGTGGGGTAGGAAAGCTGACCAGTGGAGGAATGGACCAGGGGAAATATGAAAGAAGAGACATACACAAGCCAGCAATCACACGGTGACAGTAAATGAGGAAAGACGGCCTTCTGGAAAGGTAATAAAGTATGAGAAAGAGAAAATTGGAGGTTACAGTAAAACAAAAATGAAAAGCTCTATTAGAATAAGGAACCGGGACCTGAATCACACTTCAGAGGTGGACTAAGATAGAACATTGATAAATTGCTCTAAGTAGATCTTCTGGAAGGTGAAATGTCTGGCGAGCCAAATTGGCTAGAGATAAGGAATATGGCTTTCACCCTGCTTGTGAATGGGCTTTTTGTGGATAAACCACAACATATTATATTTATATTTTAGTCCCCCAACATATAATACCCAATCTCAGGAAATACGTGTGGGTTGACGTTTGGTTTCAAGCTCTAATCAGAGGCAGTCATTATAGATGGATGTGAGCAGAAAATGAGTATTAAGCACTGTCCCCCAGAAGAATTGGCAAGAGTAAAGCATTTAGAAAAAACTTCCAAATTAAACATGTTTGTAGAAGACTTCCTGCCCCTCCAGAGGCGGCAGACTGTGCACGCCAGGCCTTTACTTTGCCTTCTCTGCGACAACACTCCAGTGTTTGGTGGAAGACACACGTATTGAGGTTTGATCAGAAGAAGAGGCACTGAGGGAGAGAAAATGAGTTTATTCTAGGGGTTAGACAAGTGTGGGTCTAGTGAAGTCATCAGGAGTATGTAGCCTCCATGTCTGACAATGGGCTGAAATCCCTATAGGTCAGTGGAGCCAACAGTCAGGGAGAAACACTGGCCATTGAAGTCGAGGAAGGCAAAGAAGACGTGGAATTCAGAGGAAGATCTAGAACCTACATTTGCCTTTTACCAACCTCAGGGATACAGGTGATTTTGGGGAAGGATCTGGTGCCCTTTGCCAGAGCAAAGCTGTACCTGATACAGGACTTGTGGCGCTGAAGGAAGAGTAATGCAGGGATCAGAGCCACTGCCGTAAGCCAAGGTGAGCCATCAGATCAATGAAACTGCGTGCTGGCTACCATATTGCCTGGTGCCCTCTTCATAGCATCGTGGTGGCTGTTTCACTTCCACCTGCCAAATCTCATATAAATTTCTCTTAAGGCTGACCTTAACCCAGTGTGAAACACCAAAGGGAAATGCAGTTTGCCATTTAGCTAAGTTGATACTGTATGAAACCACCGCACTCCATCCTTGCCAACTTGGCATCCACCCACACTTCTGTTAGCCATACATAACTACCAGGCAAAGACATCAGCAAGGGATGATTTGTCTCATAAGATGCAACTATCACTTCTAGGTTGAAAACACACTGACCCCGTCTCTAAAAGAGGATACATAGTCCCACGCGTTGTGACTTTATCCATCTTTGGGTGAAGTTCTTTTATCCTCTGGTTGAGATCAACTCTGTCTTTGCTATCCTATAATTTAAATGCTGAGATAAGGACATTATATGTTGGATTGGGTTTGCCAAGAAGATGCGCTTTGGAAATGTTATTTACTTATTATTTTTTTATTTTTTTAAATTTTTGTTTATTTATGATAGAGAGAGAGAGAGAGAGAGAGAGAGGCAGAGACACAGGCAGAGGGAGAAGCAGGCTCCATGCACTGGGAGCCCGATGTGGGATTCCATCCCGGGTCTCCAGGATCATGCCCTGGGCCAAAGGCAGGCGCCAAACCGCTGCGCCACCCAGGGATCCCTATTTTTTATTTTTTTATTTTTTAGTCTCTGTGGTATTCCTTTTATTTTTTTTTTTAATTGGAATTCAATTTTCCAACAATAACACCCAGTTCTCATCCCATCAAGTGCCCCCCTCAGTGCCGGTCACCCAGTCACCCCCACCCTCCCGCCCACCTCCCTTTCCACCACCCCTTGTTCGTTTCCCAGAGTTAGGAGTCTCTCATGTTCTGTCTCTGTTTCTGATATTTCCCACTCATTTTTTTTATCCTTTCCCCTTTATTCCCTTTCACTATTTTTTATATTCCCCAAATGAATGAGACCATATAATGTTTGTCCTTCTCCAATTGACTTATTTAACTCAGCATAATACCCTCCAGGTCCATCCACGTTGAAGCAAATGGTGGGTATTTGTCATTTCTAATGGCTGAGGAATATTCCAGTGTATACATAGACCATATCTTCTTTATCCATTCAACCTCAGACCCCTTGTAAATGTGATCTTATTTGGAAATAGGGTCTTTGCAGATGGAATCAAGTTTTAAAGAGGCCGTATTGGGTTAGGCTAATCCAATTACTGCTGTCCTCACAAAAAGGGAAATTTGGACACACAAAAAGGAAAAAATGCCACAAGATGAGGGTGGTCGAGCTTGGAGAGAGTCATCCAAACCAAGGAACACCAAAGCTTGCTGGGTTGTACCAGAAACTGAGAGAGGTTTGGAACAGACTTGTTCCCAAAGATTATTCCCAGAGCTTCCCAAAGGAGCTAACCCCGCTGATACCTTGACTTTGGACTTCTAGCCTTGACACTGTAAGAGGATAAATTTCTGTTGTTTTAAGCCACCCAGTTTGCGGGACTTTATTATGGTGGCCCAATGAAACTAAAAGAAATGGTAATCACTGTTACCACATTTTATGTTCAATGGTAGCTAGAAGAAGAAAAAAAAATGGGGGGGGGGGATTAGCTAATATATAATCAAATATATTTTTATAGAAGAAATACTTATAACTCTTATCACCTTTCTACAACTGATCATGTGGTCATAGCTGATTTTTTAAAAAGATTTTATGTACTTATTTCTCAGAGAGCAAGGGAGAGAGAGCACAAGCAGAGGGAGAGGTCGGGAGAGGGAGAAGTAGGCTCCCCACTGAGCAAGGAGCCTGATGTAGGGCTCAATCCCAGCGGCCTCATGACCTGAATTGAAAGGAGTTTACTGACTGAGGCACCCAGGCATCCCACAGCTGATGTTTATAACTGCCTTCTTTCACTACCCATTCCATATACCCATTGTCCTCAGTAAGTACGTTACCTGGTCATGGTTTCTTTCCTATTAGGGTGACCTACATCTTCATCTTTGAAGATCTGAGCTTTTGGCAGTCCTGCCTGCATAGAATTATTTTCCATTTGCTTCTGTTTCAGGACAGGAGAGTGGAAAATGTGCCCTTCATCCAGATACACTTCTTACTCCTATAGTCTATAGTAATCCAGTTTCCCTCTGAGGGTCATAATTACCCCAGCCAGTTCAGTAACCCATGTTTGTTTGTTGGTGCTTTAGTAAGAGGAGCCCAAGGCGGTCAGCACAGTATCAACTTTCAGTTTAATGGAGCTATTGCTGGATCTTAGAGCAGAAACACCTGTCCCTTGGGAACTAAGCCTTTTAAACCAGCATAACCCAAAGATGCAGGGCAGGTAAAATAAATGTGGCAAGTGGATCATGAGACGTAATGGTAAGAGGCACTTTTCCCATTTTCAGCCCTTGGTTTTGGGACCCATAATCCTGGATAAGGGAGACACAGCAGCGTATATTGGTTGACGATTTAGAGAATTTGCTGCACCTTGCAGGAACATTACCCCATTCCAAAAGAGTCTATTCATATAACACAGAAAGTGAATTGTCAAAAGGACCATTCCCCCACTTCAGAGTGAGGGATAACACAGCATGACTAGTGAATTCCATGAACATGAGCTTGTTGCCACACTTCATTTGCTGCAAAATAAGTTCCTTGGCCAGCAGCAAAGCATTATGAAATACCATGATGGTAAATAAGACATAAGAATTCTCTAAGTCCACAGATAGTGATTTTGACAAAAGGAATGCAGGCCAGGAAGGCAAATCCATATGAAGAGTAAGTTTCTATGGGGTGAGAACAAGAGTTCCCCTTCCATGATAGAAGTGGTCCAATGTAATTAACTCACCATCAGAGGCTGCCTGATTCTCTAGAAATGGTGCTATTTCAGGGGCTCAGTGTGGAGCTCTGCTGTCAGTGGGTTGGATACTCGGCAGTAGCTATCGCCAGATCAGCCATGGTGAGTAGGAATTTATATTGCTGAGTCTACACTTACTGTCCATCTTTGCCACCATGGCTACTTTGTTCATGATCCCATTGGCCAAAGACAGTCACTAAAGAAAGGGACCTGACAGAGATCCACAGAATGTGTCGTCTTGACCACCGTCAAGATCCTTCTGTGCTGAGTTTGAGCCTTATTGAGTATTCACATGGAACATTCTGTGCCCACTGAGACAGTTCCATTCCATTTACTTCTTCCCTAGACTTTATCACCAATGTTCCAGTCATGTTTCTTCTAAGTCCCTGATCATCCATCTGAATTTTTAGCCACTGTCCATGAAGCAATATGGATTCATACCTCTGGCTATCTTTTCTTTTAGACATAAAGAACAACCAGAGGCATTTCTAGAATTTCTGCCCACTATGGAAATTTTCCTTCATTACTGTACTCCTGGGCCACCCTGAAGTGTAGTGGTAGTGATATAGCCATTCATTTTTGGATGATACGAAGATACTACATGAAACTTTCAAATCTTTTCTTTGGGCCCACTGGTCACAGAGAATATCCCATGAGGCCATAAATGTGACTTCCTGCAATAGAGGCCACGGGGATCTGGATCACTGGCTCATTTAAGTTACCTGATCTCATAGATCCCACATCAACTTGATAATGAAATATTGTTATGCACACCCAACTTTGAGGGTTAGTGGATTGACAACAGTGTTCCATGGTCAGTTCAGGTTGCAAGATAACTTGATGGTCCATGATCAAACCTCCAGTCTCAAACCACAGTTCAAAAGCAGAATAATTTTTCTGAAGAAACTGTCACAGTTTGGCTCCAAGGTCTAAAATATGTGCTCTATGATTTATCTAACAAGTGAATGGCTCTATATAGGATCCCTGTCTGATACACACACCTCCAACACCATGAGATATATTGGATCTAGATAGAAGAGCAGCTTACATGACAGTCTTGAACTATTGCAGAGACTTTTCCTCTTCTGTACCCCATGAAAAATGATCTTTCATGGTACTTGTAAATGGATTGGACTAGCATGAGTTATATGTATCCTCAAAAATCCCAAAAAGCCCGTTAGACATTGTGCCTTTTTCTTAGTGCTAGAAGGAATCAGGTGCAGCAACTTCTCCTTCACATTGAAGTGATATCTTGGCATGTTCCAAATTACTAGACCTCCAGAAATTTTACTTCATGTATGCCTCTGAATTTTGTGGGATTTCTTACCCTCTGGTATGTAAGTACATTAACAACATATCTAGAATAGTTACCTCATCCTCACTACCAGGTATAGTCAGAATGATATCATTAACATAAGGTACCTGCATGATGTCTTGTGGAGTGGATAATCATTTATAGCCCCTATGGACTAGATTACGACATATTACAGTTACAGTTACAGCATAATTACACTACTTCTGAGCTGGGACAGTGAGAGCCTATTACTGACCATGCCAGCTGAAAGCAAAATGCTTCTGATGGTCTTTACCAGGGGTTAGCAAACATTTTTATTTCATTTAAAATAAATATTTTCAGCTTTGCAAGGCATATCGTTTCTGCCATAACTACTCAACCCTGCTTTTGTAGCACAAAAAGGCCAGAGATATTACATACATGAATGCATATAGCTGTGTTCTAATAAAACTTAATTTACAACAAGCGCTGTAGGCTGGATTTTACCCATGGGCTATAATTTGCCAACTCCTGGTCTTTATTAACAAGTATACAGAAATAAGCATCTGTTGGATCAATAGTACTTACCTGGTTCCAGGAGCTGTGTTGATTTCTTCCATCAATAAAATCACATGTGGAACAGCAGCTTTAATTGCAGTCAATAGCTGACTGGGATCTTAAAAACCCACTATCATTCTTCAAAATTAATTTGTTTCTGCATAGGGAATATGTGGGAAATAAATGGGGACATAGCTGGAATCACCATCCTTGGATTTTTGGTTTTGTTTCTGTTTTTTAGTCCTTATTAATGGCCTTAACCTCCACAATCACTTTGAGAGCGCAATATTGGTTTTTGTTTACTATGTTGGAAGGTAGTCTATTGCTGTATAACAAAGAGCTCCAAAACTTAGTGACTTAAAACATTAACAATAATTTGTTGTATTCATTAATGTGAAATTCAGTTAGGTTCAACAGAGACAGCTCATCAGGATAAGAAATGTCCTCTGGGGCTGGAGTATATACTTTCAAGATGTCTTGCTTAAGTACTTCTCATATTTGGCTTGGATCTCAGCTATGGCTGTCCACTGGATATCTTGGCTCCTCTTCACATAGGCCTCTCTATGTGAATGCTTGGGCTTCCTGAAAACATGGCAGCTCTTTTTCAAGAAGTCTGGAGGAAATCTGCAAAACTTTCTAAATCACCTACACTCAGAAGTCCTGTTATCAAGGAGTCACTAAGATGAACTCATATTCAAGGACAGGGACATTATACTCTCACCTCTCAATGACAAGAATGGCAAATAATTTGTAGCCATCTGTAATCCATCACTGTTCCTTGTACAACAAAGCCAATATGTGAAAAAGTAAAGAAGCACTAATGTGAGAATGATGGTAAAGAAAGGAATGACATTAATTTCCTTCATAAAGTACCTCAAATAGTGTTGTTTAAGGATAACTTGAGAACTCCACTCTTGACTCAAAGATTATCTTTTTCCATCTTCCAAATCCAAGCCCTGAGGAATGGAGATAAAAGACACCAGAGGAGAGTTATATCTGTTTTATGGTTGCTTGCACATCTTGTTCCAATAGGAGTGTCACTTTCCTAAGAACCAAACTACCCATCTCATCTCATTCAGATCAGACTTGTACAACATAATAGATTTTTGAAGTGATCGGTTTGAGAGGCATTTTATATTCCATAACTCATGGCTAATTCTCTGAACTGCCTTTTCCTCCCTTTGGCTTGATATATTATGAAGACAAACCTGAATGTTCCTCAAGGGAAACAAACAAACAAACAAACAAACAAACAAACATCCACAGATCTAGTATCTCTGTGTGCTATTAGACAGTGTCTAAAGAATTAGTAACCAAACTACTGCCCTGGTATTAGAACTTGGAATGATCCCTCACCATTGGGAGGTTGGGTACCCTACTTGGGTCCCTACAGCACAAATTTTTAGTCTTTGTGCCTTGGTGTTTGGATTCTTATTGGCCAACTGTGGGATCTTGGAAACAGTCTCTGCTTTATCTTTGGTTTATTCAGAGGCAGATCATGAGGATGGATTCCAGAACAAGTAGTTGATCAGATGATCTCTGCTAAAGCCAGTAAGTGAGAGGGGAATTGACACAGGGCAGGGAAAGTAGCCAATAAAGAGTAAGTTATCAACAGTTACCATCATGAACAACTGGAGCTTAATTCCAGCATAGAACATGAAATTCAGAATTACCCTCCCAAGGAGTGAAGGACCTGAGGAATTTAGATGAAGGTTAATTGGGTAGGAGAGAAGACATCAATTCCCTGGCACTTCTAGTCTTTGAAGACAGGCAGAGTGACCAGAGAAAGTCCTCAGGCAAAGAGGTACAGTTCCTGGCTTTTAAAGGACAGGCTGGCCTGTCCTTGAAATGGTTAGTGACAGGGAATAAGGAAGAGCACTGACTGTGTATATCTCCTCTAGGTCCCACACTGATGGAGCAGCCCAGTGGTTTCTTGGAGGTCCTTGCCCTTTCGATCAGCTACTGAATCCCAATGAAAATAGACTTATTTAAAGAAGAATAGGGAACCTTCCCGTATTCATTCAGAAATCCAAAATGTCTACTTGTCTCCTGTCTTATTCCATTCACCAAAATATATTATTATTATTATTATTTTTACTAATTAGACCCCATATCCTTTATTCTTATCTCATATCTCTCTCATCCTTTTTACTAAGATTTGAACTTGTTAAATCACAGTCTATCTCCAAAGGATACTTATTCTGTGAACATTGGCTCTGTACATATTTAGGCCCAAGGCCCTGGACACTCGATTTTTCTCTTTCCTTCACTCTTCATTCAGTCAGCACATGAACCATGCAGCACTTTATTTCCAACATTTATTTGTTCATTAGTACCAGTGCTCCTTTGTGATGGAGTGTATTGGGGGGGGAGGGGGAGGGCAATTGGGAGAGGTAGTTAAAGATAATTCTCTAAAAGCCAGCTGTCTTTGGAGGCAGGATAAAGTGGAGGTGTTTATCATGATACGGGGTGAGCCCTCCCCAAACATATCTGCTATATAATCCCTTTAGGAAATGTTTAAACGGTAATTATTTCCCTCTGAATCATTTTATGAGTAGATAAATCTCAAGTTCAAAAGAGAAGTGAGTGCTTAAACCATCTTTTACTTTATCACCACTTCATCTTAGAGGGCGTTTCTTCTTCAGAACAAATATCAACTGAAATGTCCTAGAACATCAAACACTACACTTTTTCTTAAGGATTCCATTTGTATAGTAAAAATTATGTATGCCTAGGACTCATAAATTCTGTATGATACCGAGCAACCCATTCAACCTGAGTCTTAGTTTCCTACTTTACATAGTTGTGAGGATTAAATGAATGAATGTGGGTAAAGCAGTTAGCATAGTGACGAATACAAAGCTAGGAGATGGAAAAAGTGTTACTTCTGCAGATGAGAGTTTTTGTAAGAAAATGATTTCAATTTTCCCAGATGTGCCACTGAATAATATTTAAAAAATTTTTAATTGAAATGTATTTGACATACAATGTTATATTAGTTTCAGGTGTACAGCATAGTGATTGGACATTTTTTTTAAACGTTTGTTTGTTTGGGAGGGGAAGGGCAGAAGGAAAGGGAGAGAGAGACTCCCTAAGCAGACTCCCCACTGAGCAGGGAGCCCATTGCGGGGCTCCATCTCATGACCCTGAGACCACAACCTGAGCAGAAATCAAGAATAAGACATTTAACTGACAGAGCCACCCAGTTAATAGTGATTGGACAATTCTAATACATTACTCAACACTCACCAAAATAAGTGTAGTCACCATACAATGTTAGAATATTATTGACTATATTCCCTATGCTGTACTTTTCATCTCTATGACTTATTCATTTTATAACTGAAAGTTTGTACCTCTTAATCTCCTTTATCTATCTCCCTCATCTCCCACCCCTCCCCTCTGGCAACCACCAGCTTGATCTCTGTATTGAAGAGTCTATTTGTCTTTGGTTTGCTCATTTGTTTTGTTTTTTAGATTCCAACTATAGTGAAATCGTGTGGTATAGAGTCCAGAAATAAACCCACATCTATAAGGCCAAATTAATCTATGACGAAGAAGGTAAGAATATACATTGAACAATATTTTACATGACTTAAGTTCTAGCAAATTAAGAGGAGAAGCTAGAGAGACAGAGGCAAAGGCTAAAAGAAGAGAAGAAAACACAACTATTGATGTGTTACCTCTTGTTCCTTCTATTTCAGTCCCCAAAGGTCATCACAGAGACATTTCCTTTCCCCTAATCTGGATATGAACAGTTGGAATTCTCATGAAAGTGATCTTCCCAAGCTAGGAAGCACTGTGCCTTAACATTTATCCAGTATATGTTCATTCAACAAACACTTGCTTCATGAATATCTTGCAGTAGCCCAAGGTATGACAAGCGCTTATTTATTCAGGGAGGTCCAAAGCCTTTCCGATAGTCTGTTCAGACTAATATGTTTATGTAGGACAAAAAGGCATTTGGCTTGCCCAATAGCATCCAGTTCGATGTCTTCTTTATAGTAAGAACTCAGTAAAAAATCAGAACATTTTTATCCCATTGATTTTTGTCATCTAAAACAGTTGTCAGCTCACAAAATTCCAGAATATCCAAAAATCAGCTTTCAGAAGCTGGTGTGTATTGTATTATGTAGAGCTAATATTCAAAAGCCATACTCAACCTCATAAAGCTGTCATGGCAGGCAGCACCTCAAAGATCTATTTTTCTGTCTTCAGCTAACTTAAAGCTGTCTTTTCCTTGTTTGGGATGGCAAGCAGAAAATTGCTGGGTGGTAGTGGTAGAAGGGACACTGTCAGAATCAGTGATAGAATAGCAGCAAAATAATTATTGTTATAATTGTAATGTGCTGCATACAAATGGTACTTTCTTTCCAAAGGTCTTGCAACACTTTTCTAAATATCTCTTTTGGATTCAAAAGTATTTGCTGAAGAAGGCAGAGCAAAATATAATTATATTAGAATTTTACTGTGAAATACAATTCAGTTCATATAAAATGGACTTCTTGGAAGCTGAATCATTAATATACACATATGAACATTTTTATGGCTTATTTTTGACAAAAGAAGTTCCAGGGTCTTTGAGGGGAGCATTAAACAGAGGTGCAAACACATTTCCATGTAATGGGGGGACAACTGCCAGGAAGCAGATTGAGAGGAAAAACAAGAACCAGCATCTCTCTACTCCCAGCCCCACATTCTTTGCTAGAGGTATTTTAAATGACACGGCTCCAAGACTCCAATAAAGGATGAAACCTTTTGTTCCTGGAATAGCAGGAGAGGCTAAAAGTATCTTTGTAAGATGGCAGGTGTATAAGAGGAATTCAATCCAAGTAAGTACCTAAGACAGAAAGCAGGCAACAGGTGAGTGGGGTGTGTGTAGGGGGGGAGGTATAGCCTACAGGGGTTCTTCTCCTTCAGTCTTTGGACTACTACCGAGATCAGAAATAGACTTCAGGTGTCTGAACCCTCAGGACCAGATGTAAATTGTGTAGGTGTACGAACACATTCATTACAATGAGGGTGTCTATACTTTACATCAGAGTTCTCAACGGTCTTTTAACCAGATGAGTTAAGAACTCTTAGCCTAGAGAGGTGTCTTGAAAACATGGATTTGACATTACTCCTAGAAGTTATCCCCAATTTTCACCAGCTTCAATGTAATTTGGACCTTGCCTACCTACCCCTCCAGGCTCCTAGCAGCCATAGTACTTGAGTAACTATGTAGGGCGAAAAGATGACACATGTCTACCATCTAGGTTTGGAGAAATGCAGCCTCTCCCCTTATTATAGCTGTTATTGGTTATCTGGATAGCTTTAGAGCTCTCAGAGATGCCTCTATGTGTATGCCGCTTTGCTGGCCACACTGGCAGCACATTTCAGATGGGTCTAAGTGGTTGCAAAACTGCTGTGACCAGGGGCTCTAGGATGGTGCTGTGTCTGTCACCCCTTGGTACTTTGCAGCTAACAGAGGGCATCCCATGGATGATTTATATTGCCTGAAGCTTATCAGTTGAGAAAGTCTACCAAAAAGACATCCCATAATGCTTATCAAAATGGAGAAACTGGGCCAGACACACCAGCTGAGCTTCAGTGGCCTTAGGGCCTGGGTCTCAGTGTCCGTGAGTCCTAGCAGTGAGCTTCATAGCCTGCAAGGCCCCTGAAGCACGTGAACAGTCAGCAATTTCTTGGCCTATCTGAGGCAGTTGACCTCTGCTGAGGCCAGCTTCCACTGGAAATGGACTCCCGTGGCTGGGCCTGTGGTAAAAAGCTGTCTGCTACCAAGCAGGGGCTGCATGAGGCCAGGCCAACTTGGCATGAAGGAAAAGTGGGCTCAGTGGAGACAAGGTATGCATCTTCAGGAACACACCGATCTGCTTCTCCATCTCGAAGATGCCCATCCCTGAGCCATGGGTGAATGGAAAGGGAGCCCCTAGAATATTCAGTATCCACAAGTACCACAGAATCTCCTAAATCAATCAGGAGAGTGGCCCTTCCCACCCAGAATGATTGAATCCCTGTTAGGTTGATGGGGTGGACAGGATTTGGCCCAGAAACTCCCTTGGGACCCTCAGATGTACTCATCTCAGGGCAATGCCCAGAGGTCAAGTTTCAGACAATCAAGAACTTCCAGACTGGATATTAGATGAGCTGAGTTTACACAGCTACCATCCTGGGAGGCTGAGAAGTTGTAAAATGTCCTGATTGTCAGGCATTAGGAAACCCAAACCAACAAACAAGCAAAGAAACAAAGGAACAAACAAACAGATGGTTTGGCGTGGTGGCAAATGACCTCTCAGCTTCTCCAAACTGGCTGAACTTATCTAGAAAGTTCATGCACATTCATCTACCCTGCTCCCAAATACAAGGCAGTTAGCCTTCTGGGAATTGCTCAAGCTCTATTATTCCTACAAATGTGCTGAGCACGTTGTCCAAAAGTAGGTTCTGATTGGCTAGATGAGAGATGAGGCCTGAAATCCCACATTCCCACCTGGCTTCCCAAGGTTCCAGACCTGCTGATCCAAGGACCATGATTTGGGTAGCAGGCCTCAGCGGGCACATTCTACAAAGAGGTCATCACTATGGAGACGAATGGCCACAGGGGCTCAGGATGGCTCTGTTTGGGACCTATTTCTGGCTCTGCTGCCAGGTGTGATTGGACTCTCCACACTCCAATTTCTAGAAAATAGAGATAAAAAGAAAATCTGTGAAATGGAGTTAATGATATTTGCTCTTTCTCAGCCCCTCATCAATATCATGGGAATAGAACTTAATGGTCGCTAAGGATTTTCAAATCCAGAGTACCTCAGCTCCTACTTAAGAGTAACTTTTCACAAGGATGGGGACAAATGGCTTATGATGAATGACCCCACAAAACTGTTTGGAGTTAGAGAGTCTCATTGTAGTTGCATGCCATGGCATCCCTCCTCACCCCCCTGTTAGTTATTTGCTTGTTTGTTTTCTGTGTTCTTGTTCAAATATATGATTGACAGACACGCTGCTTGCCCTCATGCCCTCGGTGTCAGCTGAGTTATTCTTTATAATGGGCTGGTGGCAAACCTGTGGCTTGGCTCATCAGGGCTCCTAAATGTTGGGATGCTTTCCTGGGGTTTGATGTGGTTTTTCACTCCCACATTGTATCTGACAGCCTGTTTTGGTTCAAAGTCCAGGGCATTTTTGACTTGAGTTAAGCAACACCCAAATCCTTCAGGTTGCAGTTAAATTCCCTCTCACTGCTCTCGGAGTGCTAGCTGAGGGCACAGTGTATCCTCAATGCCAGAGGCGCCAGCACAGATGGGGCGGCTCTGGGCTGATTCTCCTATATTTAACACGGCCCTAATTACCCACAGGTCTCTGAGTGAGGAGGGCTGATGAGCAGTTCAAGTTCCCCGCATAGAAATAGCCCTAGAATAGTTCCAGTGTTGTTTCTAATTGCAATGGATGAGCAGACTGGCTCATTAATCCTGCCCTATCAGCATGCAAACTGGCCGCCCCAGAATAGCCCTGATCTCAGCCAGCCCACAGGCAGCCTGGGGGCTGGTCGTTTTGTATATTTGGAGTAGGAAGGATCTCCTCCCCAGGGATGGGTGTGTATTTGGGGGTGAGGAGCAGTCTGTGGATTCTGGAATCTCAGGTTAACGTAGGAATAGGATGTGGAAAAGTGAAGAATGCCACATTCTTCGGGTTCGGAGGAGCTGTGAAAGAGCTGAAAGATGACCTTCCCATGTCCCCATCTGGCTCTTGTGCACTCACCTCTCTGTTCAATTCTCCTTCCTCTGCCCTTTTGGTCTCTGCTCAGTGTAAAATCTGTCATCAGTCATGTACACCTTAGTATGAATGTGCTATAAAAGGTTCCTTCAGGTTTATAGCTTTACCATCTATGAAGGTTCTTTCTTTCTTTCTTTCTTTCTTTCTTTCTTTCTTTCTTTCTTTCTTTCTTTCTTTTTTTTCTTTCTTTCTTTCTTTTTTTTCCATATCCGTTCTATTAGACCTGCACAGCAATCTTGGGGGGCGGGGGCTGGTGACATCAGGCATTTAAAATTCTCATTATACAAAAGAAATGGAGGTGTGGCAAAGACCAGTCTGTGAGGAGCCCAAATCACACAGCAAATGACAGGTCTTGAACAAGAAATCAGATCTTTTCTCTGATAGTTCTAGGAGATACTTGTTCCCTTGTGGGGGAAATAGGATCTCTTAGTCATAGTTGGGATGATATATGGAAAGAGAAGCCTCTGGAATCAGCCAGACTGGGATTTCAATCTCTGTGACTTTTGGCATATTGTGAGGATTAGATAAGGTAGTGCACATAAAGAACCTCTAGTCAGCAAAGTGCAATTAAAATTCCCTTAATTCCACCATACTAAGCTATCTTCTACTTTCGCTTGAGGAGAAGGAGATGATAGACCTGGCAAAGCACAGGTTCGTAAAGTTGCATGTGGACCGATCTTCCTTCCTTCTTTCCCTCCCTCCCTCCCTTCCTCTCTCTCTCTTCTCCCTTCCACCGTCACTCCCTCTCTTCCCTCCCCAACCATTCATGAAGCCCATGTATGTGCTAGGCATTGTGGGAGACAACAGTAATTTGGAAGTCAAGTTGCCTTCAAGTTCCAGACCATTAAACCCAATCAACTGTCTTTTATACCCAACTGCCTCTGTGGTGTAAAGGCAAAGGAAAAAGAGCTAAATAGGAAAGAAGAGGATTGCAAGTGAAACTTTGAGCACCTATTAGGCTCCAGGTTCTGTCACTTATTTCTATGTTTATACACACGCTCACACACAGACACACACACGTATATATAATACATCCATGTTTATAGGTATATGTATGTGTGCATAAATTTAATTTTCACACACACACACACACACACACACACACACACACACACACACCCATGAGGTATTCTTTACATTGTATAGGAAAAGAAAAATTCAGAAAGGATAAATAACTTTGCTAAAAATGTTAGGTTATTGTCTCAACTTCTCAACCAATATCAGGAAGGAAAAAATACAGATGAAAACACAATATAATTGGCTAAATGTTTAAAATATCTATAGAAGGTTTAGAGGTGTTTGTAGAATAAGTCAAGAATTGACACTTTAGGAATTCTGAACATCAGGGGAAGATAAAGAGTGGGGTAGCAGCTAGTGTGCTGAAAATTGTGTAAAACTCACAACTTCTGACATCCTATAACAAAATAGAAAAAACATTAGGCTTCCCTTGCTGATTTTGTTCTTGTCACTATTTTCTATAAATTTCGTTTTCTGGCAGTTAGTTGTTAGAATTGGAAAGACAGTTGGTAAATATGCACCTTCAGATTTATATGGCAGATAACACTTCAGTTGCAAGTGGGTGCAAGAATGTTTTGATGAAGTGAGTTTAGGAAGGTTTATCTTATCACTTTCCAGCAATAGATTTTTCTAAGTTTTTTTTCTTTTCTCCTAATAAAAGCAGTTGGAATGTTAAAAAAAAATCTTAAAAAAACAAAAGTCATCTACAATTCTTTATCAATAGCCAACATGAACAATTTATCCCATTTAAGCTATAATCCTGGATCTATTAATTTCTTATGCATGGCTCTTCTTTTGATTAAAAATAAAACTGAAAATATTCTAAAAAAAAAAAAAAAAAGAAAACGCAATATAACAGACTTGCCCAAGAACACATCAGTTGATGCAAATGAGTGTGTCCATGCCACCTACAAGCACAGACCTGCAGGAACACTTGCAACTCTGTTCTCTTCCACATGACCTTTGAGGACCATCTTTGAAATCACTACCCCTTTAACGCCTTCCCAGAGCCTCCTTTTCCTCTCTGCTTCCTCTCACTTGACTTTCAAGTGTATTTGTCATTTCCAAATTGGTGTGACCATCCTGCCCTGTATACACAGCCATCCTGCACTGCATACATCGAATCCTGTACTGCACACATGGCCATCCTGAGCTACACACACATCCATCCTACACTGCACCATGTAGCCATTCTATACTACATGCATAGACGTCCTACACTGCACACACATTACCTGAGCTACACACATAACCATCTTGAGCTGCACACACAGCCATCCTGAGCTGCACACATGACCATCCTACACTGCACACACATAGCCATCCTGCACTACACGGCCTCCTGAGCTGCACACATGGCCATTCTTACACTGCACACACAGTCATCCTGAAATGCACACACAGCCATCCTGCACTGCACACACGGCCATTCCTACACTGCACACACACAGCCATCCTACACTGCACACATAGCTATCCTGAGCTTCACATATGGCCACCCTGAGCTGCACACACAGCCATCCTACACTGCACACATGACCATCCTACACTGCACACACATAGCCATCCTGCACTGCACACACAGCTTCCTGAGCTGCACACATGGCCATTCCTACACTGCACACACAGCCATCCTGAACTGCACACACAGCCATCCTGCACTGCACACACAGCCATCCTGAACTGCACACACAGCCATCCTGAACTGCACACACGGCCATTCCTACACTGCACACACAGCCATCCTACACTGCACACATAGCCATCCTATACTGCACACACATAGCCATCCTGAGCTGCACACACGGATATCCAGTGCTGCATCACTGGATTGTAACTTAACAGTTCCATATCTGCAATCTACCTCCTGTGAACTCCTTCAGAGGGATGACACCTGCAATGTCTGATAAATCAACTAAGAAACAAATGGAAAGGGCCTATTTCTAGATGACAGGAGGCACTCTATGGTAACAGTTGGAAGCTACTAAGTACTCCATCTGCCCCAGACACTGTCTCCAGCCCTTTATCATCTCATCTCATTCAGCCCTCATCACCTCCCTGAAGGTAGACAGGATCATCCCTATGTTTTTGAGAAGGGGAGGCTTTGCACAATCTAGCATCCCACACGGTCAGGAATATGGAGAATAGCAGGGGATAGGACTGAAAGCTCTGTCTACATTTCTCAAAGCCTTGTTCTTGACTTTCAGTGTTCAGCCTTCTCCAATGTCAACAGATGTTGGCTTCTTCTGCTGCTTGAACAACTGGAGTCAAAGGAGAAACCAGTGAATGGTGGATTGGTATGGAAATGGAAGAGTCTATCAGTTACTCCAACTCTTATACTCTCTCAGTTTAAAATCCTGAATTCCATCAATGATCTTCTGATGCTTTGAACAGCCTTCCCAGTAAGGTGGACCCTCTGGAGTACTGGCGAGGTCCAGAACATCACCCCTGACAACCAGAGGGCTGTGGCCTTCTGGGATGCCTAGGGTTTTATTGTCAGGGCTTATTAAAGTGCAGATTCCCATGAGAAGAGCTGTATATTTATCCATTTTTGGCCATTAATCTCAACATCTCTCCTCCACAAATGTTTATGAAGTATTGGTTTCCTGTGGTTACTGTAACAAATTAGTAAAATTGTGGTGGCTTAAAGCAACAGAAATTTATTTTCCCACAGTTCTGGAGGCTAGAAATCCAAAATCAGGGAGTCCATAGGACCACACAGCCTGGGAAGTCCCTCAGGGGAAATCCATCCCTCGCCTTTTCCAGCCTTTGGTGGCTGTCGGCATTCCTTGGCTTGTGGCTATGTCATTCTTAGGTCTCCTCATCACCTTCTCTTCCATGTGAGTCTAATTTCCTTCTACCTCTCTCTTATAAAACATCTGTGAAGGCATTTAGGCCTGCGTGGACAATCCAGAAGAATCTCCTCATCGCAAGAGCCTTAAATTAATCATATCTACAAACACTTTACCCTATGACACAACATTCACAGTTTCTAGAGGTGAGGTCTTGCTATCTTTGTAGGGAGGCACCATTCAGGTCACTGTAGGACACAGCTTCTGGGAAGAGACAAGCAAACAGTGCCTCCCGAGGAGTTACTTACCCAGTATGACTGTCCCAGGATGACTTACCAGCATGAATAGTCCAGTGCTTTGGAGACCACAGTCTAGGTTTCCAAAGCCTCAGGAAGAAGAAAAAGAGGAAACACCAGTGAAGGCGAAGGGATCTTTGGGCAGATTTCAAATCCCACTTTTCCCTGAAGAGAGGAGCTGTCTCTGAGCAGCCACCAGGGAGAGGCTGGAAGACAGGGATATTCAGCACAGGAGACTAAAATGTTCTGTAGGACGGTAAAGGGGTGATTAAGCCAATTGCCTGCATCAAGTGAATTACCTCAAAGTTTCAATTTATGTGTTTTATGAGGTGAGCTATAATCTAAAGTAAAATATACCAGAATTTAAATCCCATCAGTTCCTGTGACTTCTATCAAGCGACATGGTCTTTCTTTTTTAATTGCTAAGGTAGCAGGGAGACTACTTACCTCAGGGAGTTACTACAAAGAATAGGCGATATATATAAAATAACTTGTAGAGTGCAACGTGTTACGTAGTAGACATACAGGAGACATTGGCTTTCTCTCTAATCTTGAATAATATATCCTCATGAAGCCCCTTATACTGGTGGGTCTAGATTTGGCGGTTTAGGAACTCTAGTAATGCTGAGGTGTAGCTTTCAAATTTCCATTTCAAATGGTCTTATGCTCACCAGCAATGGGAAAAAATTGACTTCGCCCATGTGCCTTCCGTTGTGAGGCAGAGAAAAACACATCTGTTTTATCTACCAAAAATGTATATCCTATTGATATATTGATCCTATTGATCAAACAATCAATCCTGAAAATGCCACATAAACCCAAGTTGAGGGACATCCTACAAAATAGTTATCCTATAGGCTTCAAGTGTATGAAGATATAAAAAACAAAGAGAAAGGTTGAGAAGCTCTTTCTGATTAAAATATGATGACTAAGTGCAATGTATAATCCTGGGTTAGATCATTTACTAGGAAAAATAGAATGAAAGATATTTTTGGGGATAGTTGGCAAAATCCGAAGGTGGATTGTATATATAAGGGTTTTTTTTTTTTTAAGATTTTATTTCTAAGTAATCTCTATACCCAACCTGGGACTCAAAGCTACAATCCTGAAATCAAAAGTTGCATGCTCTACCAACTGAGCCAGCAGGCATCACAAGGTAAGAGTCTTAAATTTTTAAAAATTTTGATAATTGCACTGTGATTATGTGTGAATACTCTAAGGAAATACACGTGAAAGTACGTAGAGGTAAAGGGGAAGGATATATTTAACTTACTCTCAAATGGTTCAGAGAATACTATATACACACAAATGTATATATAATGACATATATAACATGCGAAGCAATAATACATATGTGTATGTATTATAAATATATATGTAATTATATATATATAGTTTGTAAAACTATATACACAACACTATAGTATATATATGGGTAAAATTTTAATAAATGGTGAATCTGGGAAAGATATATGAAAGTACTTGCAACTTTCCTGTAAATTTGAAACTATTTCACAATAAAATTTTAAAAACTAAAAAATAAGAGATGTCTCATGGAAGCAAGAAATCTGCATTTCTCCCAAGAGCTCCAGATGGCTTGCTCGGGGGTTGAGGAGGGTGGTGCACTGTCACAGTGATCCTCCTGGTCTCCACTCCTGGCCACACCCCAGTTGACAGCCTTCCCATGGGCCTCCTCCCTTTCAGCTCAGGAAACATACTCATTCTAGGCCTGAAGCTCCACTCTGAGTCCAAGCTGAGAAGTCATACTTCCATTCTACTCTCTAAAGGGTTAACAAGAATCCAAAATTGAATGAATGGTGTGTTCAAAAAAAAAAAAAAAAAGAACCTTTAGAAAAAGAGTGTTACATCATCACACCTCTACAGTACTGATTGCCCTTAAGATGGAGAATGTTTCTGGGGAGGGCTGGGGGCCATGCCTCCAATCCTAATGGGGTGCACAGGTGCACATACCTGACTCAGGTCAGGGTTTGAGAAATTTCTAAAAGGGCGTTTATTGCTGGGAACCCGAAGTAGCCAATATTCATGATCCAGTATCTGATTTTCCCTTTTTATTTCTTGCTCCATTTCTTGTCCTCACCTTCCCACCCCAACCTCCTTTCCTGCCCCATTCATGCTCATCAGAGCCCACCCCATATTAGCTCTGTTATTTATCTTTACCCCCAATTTTTCCTCCTATTGGAACCCTCTTTTCCATTTTCTCTTTGTCTTTCAGGTTTCAATTCAGGTGTCTCTTCCTCCAGGGAGCCCTCCCTGGTCTTCCGAAATCTGTATTGTAAGCCTCTCTAATATCCTCACATTGTACTTACAGTGTTATCACTCTGCTTTCTAATTGCCTCTTTGCTTGTCTACATCCCCCAGTCGACTGTATGATCTGTGAGGATTGTTCACAGGTTATCCCCGGCGCCTGGCATATTTCCTTGCTTATAGTACATTACCCATAAGTATGTGCTGAATAAATTCATTGATTACCTAGATTACTATACCCTGGAAGATAAAGATATGTCATTGTCTGTTTGTGAATTTTCCTTAGCGTGACCCATCACAATTAATAGAAATTTGATTACATATCTTTAGTGGGCTTGGGGGCCATTCATCCAAAAGAGCTATTTACAGAATCCTAGAAAATCCAAGAATGGGTTTGGGAATGGGAAGGAGAGGGCAGGCAAGTCAGAGCCCAGAATGTTGTCTGGTGCCCTGGAGAGCTGAATGTTTCCTCAACTTGTCTTGAAGGAGCTTCCCACCCAGGAGATGAGAAGGCAACAGGGGCCAAAGTGGATTCTTCCTGTTGCAGAGGTGGAAGGGGCAGCCGTTTGGCATTTTTCTCTACAGTGGTATTTAAAGTCAGCAAACCATTCAGATGAACACATATTGAAAGAGCATTGAATTCCAAATAAGAGCTTCCCACTTTTTCTCCATCTTTTTCTAATAATAACATTTAGACATTAAGGAATTTCTCATTTTTTGGAATGTAAGATTTCTACAGCAGAGCTCCTTTTTCTCTCTATGATTTCTGTCCATTGAATGCTACAAAGAGAAACCCACCTCCCTAATTATTGATTACTTGGGCATCTCATTCATTCATTCAAAAAGCACTTAGTGGTCGCTATGTGCCAGGTACTGCTCTGGGATGATGAAGAGACTGCCATACACTATAATTATACTTAGGATATTATAATGACACTTACTATGATTTATTTAAACCACTACATTTAATTTCTTGCTTTCAATACCTTCTTCCTGTTTTTCCTCTCCCTCTGTCTCCATGTTCTCATACAAAGAAAATGTGAGAAGCACATACAGCACACAGGGACACACATGATTTGATCAGGATGCATTTTGAGGGCAATAGCCTCATTCAAGAGAAGACTTTAATCCAGCGTGGAGATGCCTTGTGGATTCTGTTCAGGGGATGATTTAGAAAATACAGCCATGATCTCTGGAGCCATGATCCCTGGAGCCATGATCTCTGGAGCAATTAAAGCCCACTGTCCTCAAATGGACTCTTAAGTTTATAGGCAAAAAGTGGAGTCAATAAAGCCATCATGAAGAAGTGTACAAAGTTCCCCATGTCTCTAGAGAGATATTCGATGGCATCAAATAAGATCCTGGGTTTGTTTTACACTTATCAGGTGTTGTTACTTTGAGAAGGAAGGAGAAGGCAAATGTCATTGTCACCATTGCCCTTCATTCAGTCTCATCAACCTTGTCCCCCGCTCAAGCACTCATGAGCCCTGAGAGTTAACAGTGAATACTTCTCACCAAGTGAGTTAAAGGTTGCCTATAAATTATTTTATCATTTGAGGGTCCATACTCACCTTTATAACAACCCTCTTAATAATGTGGGATAATGGAAACAACATACCTTGTCCTTGCAAGCAAACCCAGCTTTTTCTATAAAAGACAATGGGCAGGCTTCAGCGTAGCCAGTGGTGGGCTGGGGCGTGGGCTGCAGAACCAGGGCAGTTACTTAATAAAGAGCATTTCACAGTTCTTCCCAACAGGAAACTAGGAAGAATGGTACCAACAAGGGTAGGGCTCCCAGATGTGGGTTCCACCCAGCCAAAGGTTTTGAACCCAAAGCTCCTTTTGCCAGAAGAACCTTGAGATGTTTTGGGAGCAGGATGTCCAAAGCTGTTTGGCATTCCAAAGGAAAGCTTCCCTAATTCATTTTCCCCTTAGATTTGTGGAGGGAGGATGGAATGTATTGGCTAGATGTAGACAGATTGAAAAATGGGGGATTAAGAGAAGGAAGGGACAGATGATCCACTGTCCTGCCTTCCATCCAGTAGCTGTCCAAAGCCCTGTAATTGATCAGCATTCACCTCCTACTTTATTACCTGTACGTTCTTCTAGCTTAATGAGGAAAAAGGATGTGCAGTAAGAGATGTGAGGATGGCTCACGTGTGAATGCACACGAGACACTTACAGGATAAACTGCCAGGCTGCTCTAGTCTGCAGGGGGTGTGTCACAGAAGGATGTAGGAGATTTCTAGGCATTCTGGCTTCTGTACAAATGGGGGGGCCAGGGACCCAAGTTTTACCGATCTGAGGATTTCTCTTCCCATTATTGGGAACACCATAAGATATCTCCACTGACACTAGAGCTTCCAAAGGTGATCGGGGCACCCAGCTAGAAATAATAGCGTATCCCCAATGAAAAGAAAGCCCAATGTTACTCCAACAGGAGAGAAAAGGTTTCCTCTGATTTTATTTTTTTAAAGATTTATTTATTTATTCATGAGACACACACACACACACACAGAGAGAGAGAGAGAGAGAGAGAGAGAGAGAGGCAGAGACACAGGCAGAGGGAGAAGCAGGCTCCATGCAAGGAGCCCGACGTGGGACTCGATCCCTAGTCTCCAGGATCAGGCCTTGGGCTGAAGGCGGCGCTAAACCACTGAGCCACCCGGGCTGCCCTTCCTCTGATTTTAAGTCAAGAACTGGCAACCCATGGTTTGCCAAGTTTGCTGAAGCAAACCCCTGCTTCCTTAGCCACGCCTTTGACGGAGATTCTCTCCACGGGCTTGGTCAAATGTTAACTTTGGGATCAGAGCCTGTGCTCGCTCGGCAGCACATATACTAAAATTTGGTTTGGAGCCTGAGCACGAGAATCAGATGCAGGCAAACAAATATTCTGGATAGAACTGCAAAGGGCAAGACTAGTAGGGGCACCTGGTGAAGGACTGAGAAAATCTCAGTGCTGCAACATCTAGATGAGAGCAGGAAAGGCTTTCCCAACTGACCTGGCTAAAGGCCATCCCATGTTCCTTAGTGAGATGCAAGTGGACATAATTCCAAAATGGTATTTATAGTGTTACTGAGAGAGTATAATGATGCTGGAGTTACCTGGGCACAGAAGCGGCTCTAGAATTGAAATCTAGGAAGACTTAGCATTGGCAATCTGGATGGAGGTGGGTAGCTGGGACCCTTACACTGAGGCTATATTTCATTGTAAGCATAAGGCTTTTACTTAGATGGCACATCTTGAAGCTTGAGAGGGGCCCGAAGGCCACTACTGGTAAGCCTGTAAAGATTCTCCAAATCAAATTTTTGTTACCCACTCTTCTCTTATCACAGTGTGTTTTTTAGTTACTTTTCTCATATCCTCCTGTTGCTGGCATAAAGTCCTGAACATAAACAACCTAGTGAGGTATCGACACAGGTAGATAATTGGTCCACGTGGACCACATTGACAACTGCAATTCAGATTACAGCATCCGGTGAGTGCAAACCAGTTAAGTGTCTTTCTGACCCAATGCCGCTTTCACAAGGCTGCTTTACACTCGGGACCGCTCTGTGTGCAAACAATAAATTCATAGTTGAAAGCAGTTGTGGTCTCATACCGAGTTGTTTTGCCTGGCCAGCAATCTGCCTTGCAAAACATGCACCGTCTTCTGGGCACCGCCTCTTCCTCCAGGAAGCATGTCACTGTGCTTTGGGTCACTGTCCACTGGATGAGGGGTGAAGACGAGAGCAAGGTGGGAATTCGGAGTCAGATCTGTAGGCATTTAGAGCTAGGTGAGAGATGGGCAGTTGGTTCCTCTCCAGGCAGCTGGACATGCACTGGGTGAATGGGAGATGCTGGTGTCTACGACATGTGGGGGGAAAATAAAATGAAAGCAGGGATTCTAAAGGAACAGAGCTGAGAGGGTGAGAGAGAGGCCAGCTCCCTGTTCTCACTCCTTCCCTCAGGCCAGGCTTCTCTTTCCTTGGCTTCTCCGAGATATGAGTAAATCCTCACTATGCTAGTTTCTCCTTTTATGGCTTTAGCTTGGCCCGAGTGATTCTTGTTACTTGGAGCTTCAAGAGTCCTCACTTGGAAAGTGCTCAAAAATGTTGTTTGTAAACCCAGGACTCTGGAGCACCTGGCACCTGAGAAGGAGATGTGCTGTCCTAAGAATGTTCGCTTGCTTCTATGCTGGATTGTGTCAGCATTTGTCTTGATGTCTCCGTAGACTTTGTGGGTAATCATGACTCGTAGTCAAGTCCTCATTTTAGAGGGTAGATGTTGAAGAAGGAACAGACACATTCAGCTTTAGACCATGAGGATTTGTTCAATAATTTTGTGCCACGAGAGAGGGGAATGTTAATGCATAACTGAACACATATCATAAATGTTCAGAAGGGAGTTCTCAGTCTTTAGAGTTCACAATAGATGGCCATTTGTGCCACTTTACTCATCTCAATTTACTCCAACATCCATCCCATGAAGGTGTTAGAAGCAAGTATCAAATTTCCCAAATAGAGAAGATGAGGCCTAGAGAGGTATGTGTTCAAGATCATTTTTTTCCCCCGAGGTCTGTTAAGAGAAGATATGAGTAAGCCCTTCTCCCCGAGAGCTGTACTCATCACGCACAGGACTCAGGAACTACAGGGCTAAGCATATGGTCAAAAGAATTAAAAACTCTTGTTCACCAAAAACCTTGTTTGGAAATGGTCATAGTATCATTATTCTTCATGGCCCCAAACTGGAAGCAACTTAACCATTCATCAAAAGATAATGAGCAAAGATTTATGGTAGAGCCACATACAGGATATTATTACTCAGGCACAGACAAGGAATGAGGGACTGTTAAAGGCAAAACGACATTCTAGCTGTTAAAAAGAATAGCATTTTAACATTCATGACACTTGTTAAAGCAAGATAAGGAAGAGCTGATCCAAGGAGGAACATGGTGCTGAGAATAGGGACCCCTGAACACGGTCTTTGCCTTGGGTGAGAGAGATTGGACGCAACTCCCAAGGCAGCACGCGCAGTGGGAGTCTATAAGCAAGGGGCAGGGTGGGGATCATTGGAGAGAGAATACCTAGGAGGAAACATCAGAGTTAAGGGGAAATTCTGGTTCAACCAACCCAACAGGATTCCTGCAGAAGGCAGGCTGAGGGATCAGACACGGCTCGGAGAACGGTGAAAAATGAAGAGCTTGATCAGATACAGAGGGTGGGGTTATTAGCAGGGTTCTTCTTAAAATCAGATGATGCTGGGACAGACACAAAGTCCCAAAGTCAAGGCCTTGCTGAAAAGTTCTGGGGCTGCTGAATTGAGTTTGGTCAAGGAGTGACTCCGTCGGTCTGGATGCACGCCCCCACGTGGATGAGCCCCGCAAGCGTTGTGCCCAGTGAAGGCAGCTAGACACCAAGGGCCACATACTATAGGCTCCCATTTCCATGAAACAGTCAAAACAGGTGAATTCAGAAAGTGTGAAAGTAGAAAAGTAGTTGAGGGGGTCTGGTGGGAGGGGAATGCCTGTACTGAGTGATAACAGTTTCTTTTTGTGGTGAGGAGAATGTTCCGAAACTAGAAACTAGATAGCGGTGAGGGTTGCATGATTTGGTGAAGACACTAAAAAAACCACTGAATCATACAACGTAAAAAGGTTAATTTTTTATGGTGTGTGAATTACGTCTCAGTTTCATTTTGTTTTGTTTTTAAGATTTTATTTATTTATTTGAGAGCGAGCGAGAGTTAGAGAGAACAGAGAGGGAGAGGGAGAAGCAGACTCACCACTGAGCAGGGAGCCAGATGTGAGGCCCCATCTCAGGAGCCCAGGGTCATGACCCACGCTGAAGGCAGATACCCCACCAACTGGGCCACCCAGGCACCCCACGTCTCAGTCTTTAAAAAAGACTAACATGTGGGATGCCTGGGTGGCTCAGTGGTTGAGCATCTGCCTTCAGCTCAGGTGTGATCCTGGGGTCCTGGGATCGAGTCCCACATGGGGCTCCCTGCATGGAGCCTGCTTCTCCTTCTGCCTGTGTCTCTGCCTCTCTCTGTTTCTGTGTCTCTGATAAATAAACAAACAAACAAACTTTAAAAAAATAAAAAGAAATATAAAATTCAACACCCATCCTTCTTCTGACCTATGTGTGGAAAAGGCTGACTTTCTGCACTGGGGCAGGTGGGAAAGCAAAATTTCTGCTTTCCTTTGCAGTGTCCCCTAGTATGAGGGGGGGAGTGATGAGTAAAAGACACAGAAGCCACATTTCAGCTTATTGCCTGTGGAACTTGGTAAGAACAAGAGAGAACTCAAAGACCACCTCAGCAGGGGACATCTTCAGGAATGTAGCCCAGACCCAACATGAGCCCTGTGGTCTTAAGGAGAGGCCAGTGGCCTTGCCCTTCCCGGATCACTTAGTAAGGATCCTTAGTGAATACTCTTCGACAGGACTCTGTGAACACTGAAACAGCAGGGAATCTTGTTAAAAATGCAGAATCTAGTCGGGCAGGACTGGGCCGGGGCCCAGAATCTGCATGTCTAGCTCTAACCCTCCCCATGGGGGTGAGGCTGACCTGAATGATCCACAAATCACACTTTGAGTAGTAAGGTAACAAAGCAGCAGGACTTCTACACCTGGACTAGAATAGAAGGGAAGGCTCCCTGGAAGAGGAGTTTAGACCAGGTTTGGAGGGAAGAAAACACAGATGCTTTACCAGGGCCGACAGTACTATTCCAAGAGCTGGGATCAGATGGTTGGAAGGTGAAAGCATGTGAAGCTGGTATAATCGAATGATAAGCCGCCTGGCATGGCTCTCTCTGGGAGATAGAGACATGCAGTGGGGGAAAAAAATTGAGGATCAAGGAACTCGCAGTGGTCCTCTTTTGACATCTGGACGTGTGACACTAGGCCAGGAGCTCCGAGGCTGTGTTCTCTGGAGTGCCATGGGCCTGTGAGCCTTTCATAGGCATTGATCCACCTTTGCAGTCCAATTACGAGAGGAAATATATACTTTTCTTCCTTTCACTTCATTTTAAAAATGCTTCTCTTTCTCTTCTCAAGGCAGGGCACATGTTTCCTCTCTTTTAAAAATGGTTTCAGGGATCTCTGGGTGGCTCAGTGGTTTAGCGCCACCTTTGGCCCAGAGCCTGATCCTGGAGACCCCGGATCGAGTCCCACGTCGGGCTCTCTGCATAGAGCCTGCTTCTCCCTCTGCCTGTGTCTCTACCTTCTCTTTCTCTCTGTGTCTCTCATGAATAAATAAATAAAATCTTAATAAAAAATAAAAAATAATAATGGTTTCATGTCACTAGGTATAGGTCTTTTAAAAGGTGCCAGATGAACTAGGGGTGGTGGGACGGGAAGTGGGCGGGGGGGTGGGGGTTACTGGGTGATGAGCACTGAGGGGGGCACTTGATGGGACGAGCACTGGGTGTTATTCTATATGTTGGCAAATTGAACACCAATAAAAAATAAATTTATATAACAAAAATAAAAGGTGCCAGATGTCATGTCTTTTTTTTCTTTCCCTTTGAAATGGTGATTTACAATCCTGACTGCACCTCTGAATGGTCTGAGGAGCTGCGTGGAACTGCCAGCGCTCAAGCCTCAGCTTGAGACCTTTTGATTTAGTGGCTCTGAGGTAGGGGCTCGGAGGTAGTATTTTTGGTAAAACTATCCAAGTAATTTGAATGTGCAGCCACAGCTCTCTGACCTGATTCTATCTTCTTTTGAACGCATAGCAGGGTCCATGCTGAGTTCCCTGGATTACCTGCTAAAAGAAGGCCTAATAGAAGATTCCAAGGTTGGGGCAGTTTCATAAACTCTTTTTTAATTTTTTTATTTTATTATTTTTTTTTTCATAAACTCTTTATAGAAAGCGCAACCTGACAGATTTCAGGCAGATGCGTCAGGAATTATGTAGCAGTGGTCGATAGTTGTCTCTGTGAGCCCACTTCTCAGAAAGAATATTAACTCAAAAAAGTCACACTTGCAATTTTTCAGGATGGATGTTGATGGTTTATGAGAAATGCCTAGGAAATAAATGGATCTAAAATTTTGGATGAGTAGAGGATTCCCCTATTTAAAAAAAAAAAAATTGGATCAGTTGCTTGGAATCCATTTGGAAAGGAACTCAGCCTTAATAGTTATGAACAGTTTGGCAAGAATCAAAGACCAAAAATCACAAATTGTTTTGATGGCAGAGAGACTTCATTTGGGGCTCTATTCTATTTGTGCATTTTATTTTAAAAGTCCATTTATTTTCCTTATTCTTTTTTTTTATTTCACTAAAACATGATTTACCTATAATGAAATAGACCTATTTTAAGAGTACAGTTTGATCAGTGTGACAAATATATACAAATGTGTAAATCATCATCCCAGTCAAGATACAGGACATTTCCATCACCCCAAAAAGTATGTTTGTGAACTTTCCAGTCAATTCCTCCCCAGCCCCACCCTAGCTAACTCCACTGGCCTGATTTTATATAAATTAAACATAAAATATGTACACTTTTATTTTTTAATTTTTAATTTTTATTTTTTAAAAATTATTTATGTATTTATTCATGAGAGACACAAGGAGACAGAGGCAGAGACACAGGCAGAGGGAGAAGCAGGCTCCATGCAGGGAGCCCAACATGGGACTCGATTCCAGGACCCCGGGATCACTCCCTGAGCCGAAGGCAGATGCTCAACCACTGAGCCACCGAGGCATCCCTATTTTTTTAATTTTAATTTGTAAAAAAAAAAAAATTTAATTTGTTTTCAGTTTTATTGAGATATAACTGGTACACAGCACTGTGTAAGTTTAATGCATGTGATATAATGACTTGACCTGCTTACACTGTGACCGGATTGCCACCACAAGTCTAGTTAACATCTACCGTCTCATATAGAAAACAAGGAAACGGAAACAATGGGTTTTTTTTTTCCTCATGGTGGGAATTTAGAGGATCTCCCCTCTTAACAACTTCCAAGTATCCCATACAGTCCTATTAACTATAGTCATTATGTTACACAGTACATCTCCAGTATTCATCTTACAGCTGGAAGTTTGTACCTTTTGTTACTTTCATATATGTACACTTTTTATATCTAATTTCTTTACCCTGTAATGTTGTTGAGACTCATCCATGTTATTGCAAAAATCAGCAGCTCATTTAAAATATATGTACATAGGGTGGCTCAATTGGTTAAGCGACTGACTCTTGGTTTCAGCTCAGGTCCTGATCTCAGGGTCCTGAGGGTATGCTCTGTGCTCAGCGCGGAGTCTACTTAAGACTCTCTCTCCCTCCATTCCTACCCCCTGCACTCTCTCTCAAATAAATAAATAAATCTTAAAAAAATAAAACATATATACATATGTATTATTGAGCAGTATCATGGATATACCAGTTTGTTTGTTTTTTTAATCCATTCACTTGGTGATCAACATTTGGGTTAATTCCAGTTAGGAGCTATTATCAATAAAGCTGTATAAAGATTTATTCACAAGTCTTTGTGTGAATCTATGGTATCATTTCTTCTGTGTAAATAATTAGATGTAGGATTGTTGTGTCACAGGGTACGTGGGTCACATGGTAAATTTACATCAAACCGTCAAATTGCTTTCCAAAATGATTGTAAGATTTTACATTCCCACCAATAATTTATGAGGGTTTCAGTTGCTAAGTATCCATGACAACACTTAGATTGCCAGTCTGTTTAATTTTAGACATTCTGTTGGTTTGTGGTAGTCTCTCACTATGGTGTTAACTTCCATTTCCCTGATGACTACAGATTTTAAACATCTTGTGATGTTAGCCCCTACCTCAAACCACACGCCAAAATTAACTAGGAATGAATTATAGCTGTAAACATAAAAGGAAAAACTGTAAAACATTTACAGGAAACATGGGAGAAAATCTCTGTGACCCTGGAGGTAGGCAAATATTTTTTAGACAACTCAGAGAAAGCACCTGAAGATGGAAGAGAAAAATTGATCATTTGAATTTTATCAAAATTTAAATCTTCTGTCCTTTAAATCACAGCATTAGGACAATTAAAAGACAAGCCACAGATTGGGAGACAAGATTTTTAATAAACACATTTGATGAAGGACTTACATCCAGAATATATAAATAGCTCTTAAATTCACAGATGAGAAAATCAATCCACTTTAAAAAAAAGGAAAAACAAATATGAATAGATGCCTTAAATTTATTATCATTATACATAATTTTACACAAGTGAGTAAGTGTGATCATGCATATTTTTTTAAAGCGCAGGCTTTATTTTTTTTTTTAATTTTTTTTCTTGGTTTCCATTTCCTTCTCTTTATTTCACTCTTATCAGTACCCAGCCCTAATCTCCTGGGCACCCATGGTAGCAATCCAGAAATGTTTCTCTGTTAATATAATCATATAAAGATCTACTCCCACAGCCACGTACACACACAGCCATGCGCACACACAGGCGCAGATACGACTTCTATCTTTTTTATTTTATTTATTTTTTTACCCAAATGGGATCATATTATTTTTATAGTTCTGCATCTTGTTTTTTTTTTTTTTACAGGTCTATTATTGACACTGATCCAAGTCAACTGTCATAACTCTCATTTTTCTATTTCCATGGCTGCATACTATTCTGTGATGTGCATTTACTATAAATTATTCAGCTATGTCCCTTCTCCCCACACCAATGGGGTTATCGATGTCCATGCACATATCCTTCCTTACTGTTGGGCATTTTTACTTTGAGGAGTGGAATTCCTGCTAGATTGCTTTTTGTGAGAAGGCTGTGCTCCTTCCCCACACCCCAACCAGCAATGGAGATGTGGGGAAAGGTAATAGAGCTTTGTTGTCTGGTGCAGAAAATCTGGCACCAGACTGCCTGGGTTCGATTCCTACTTGTTTGCTGTGCCACCCTGTACCTCACATGCCATATCTGTAAAATAAGAATAATGGCATTTCCTTCATTAGGGGGATGGATGAAAATTGGATGAATCCTTACCTGCAAAGCTATGAGCATCTGGCACGTGGGACGTGCAGTAGAATTGTTAGCTATGCCATTGCTCATTTCACAAATGTTGAAGAAGCACCCAGCATTTTTTTTTTCAGAGTCTACTGTAGACTCCAAGGATATGGCAGTGAATAAAACTGACAAAAATATCACTCTCCCAATGGAGCTTTCATTCGAGTGGGAAAATCTGCTACAGCATTCACAGTTTTAAAATATTTTTATTGTTCTGAGGGACATAAAGTACTCATTAGTCCTTCCGATTTGCATATTCTTGACTGGTAGGGAGTTTAATCTTTTTACTTTCAAATCTGACACTTTTGCTGCATTTCTATGAATTGTTTTTTTATATATCTTTGTATATTTTTGGTCTACTTTTTACATTTTTTAAAGACTTTATTTATTTGAGAAAGAGTATGAGAGAAAGAGCATGAACAGAGGGAGGGGCAGAGGGAGAAACAGACTCTTTGGCTCCGTCCCAGGACCCTGGGATCATGACCTGAGCCGAAGGCAGACCATTAACTGACTGAGCCACCCAGGCACCCCTATTCTTTACATTTTTAGTTATTTTGTTTAATAGGCATATTTGTGCTTTTCTGTATTAAGAATTCTTTTCATCCAAACCTGTGGTGTGTCTCTTGACTCTCTGTATAGCATCTTTTGCTGTATACTTCTTTTTAATTTTTATATAGGTAATGATTTCCATCATGATTTTACAGCTTTTAGATGAAAAGACTTGGTTAAGTTCCATTGTACCTGTAATTTATAAAATATTCCTGACAAAAATTTCATTTTATTTTTCATATTTAAATCTTTATCTGTAATTGATTCTTGATATACAGACTTCACGTTTTTCTTCTAGATGAAGAGCCAAATATGCTAACAGTTTTTAAAATATAACATCCTTAAAAAATAACATCCTTTTCCTACCAAATTGAAATGAAAATTTCACATCATATATACTGTATGTTCCACTTTGGGGTTATTTATTCTATTAACAAATCTGTTCTTTTACCAATGCCATATTGATGTGCTCACGCTTACTTTTTGGGGCGTGTTGATATCTAGTGAGCAAAACTCTCTCGCTCTTCTTTTTAGCTACATTGACTCTTGGATGTGTATTCACCTATATTGATTTTAGAATGATTTTATCTAATTTTAAGAAGTAGAAATTCTAATCAGAATTGAATTAAATTGATATGTTAATTTTAGGAGAATTTGCTCTTGTCTTTCCTCCAAGAACATGGTATTTTTCCTTTTAATTCAGATCTTATTTTTACATTTTTAATAACATCTTATAGTTCTTTCCAAATGGGTCTTGTGCCTTTCTTGTTAAATTTATTCCCAAGCATTTTATAGATTTTGCTGCCATTTCAAGTGAACTAAATGTCCTATTTCCACATGGAAGTGCTACTGTTAGAAGAAAGAAAATTGCTTGATGTTTTTATTTCCTCTTGCATTCAGTCTCTTTTCCAAAATTATCCCAGTCAGAGTAACTGGGTTTTGATTGTAAAAAGAGATAAAACTCTTTCTCTGTGTTTATACTAATTAATTCAATTTGGTCCCTTATTGTATGTGTTAAGATGATAGTAACCTGTCACGTCCTTCTCCTCTTTTCAATTGAAATCATCTTTTATTTTTGCTATTTGGGATAATATATTGCTTTTTTTTAAGTATATAACATATAAATGTATTAACAAATAATATAATGTGTTTTTGTTTCTGTCTTATAAAATATTATAATAACAATGACTTGTGCATTTAAAATGCCTTTTCAGAATCAGTGAGTATGATTTTTCTACCAAAATATATTGGCACGTGGTTTACACTGATATATTTCTTGGTGTTGAAACCTTCTTGTGCTCTTACTGGTCGTGATACTCTGACTCTCCAGCCACAGCCACAGGCAGGTGCCTGCTCCAGGGCCCTTTCTCGGAGGTTGTACCTCAAACCCAATCTTGTGGGTTTTTTCTCCCCAATATACCTGACCACTAGCTAGCTATCATGCTGTTCAGAGAGAGATTGAAAAAAAAGGTAGAAAACTATCCATGACTTTCTTAACCTGACCATATACAAATTTCTAGTCAACCCATGTGAGATGGTAATGATATGAATGATATGAAATAATATTCCAGTCAATGCAGTTATTCTGCTAGGGAAACCAATTGCATAAAATCTCCACCCATGTTGAAGTAATTCAAGTTTATAGGGCTTGGATATATGTACCCTGCTTATCTTATGTTTATTTGATCAGGGTTTGATCTCTTCACAGCCTGTTGGGATTATTGGACAATATTTAGGCTGTGGTATCATAGAGTTAATTTCAGTAGTTGTTTGGATTCATCACCATAAGAAAATCAGAAGGCAAAAGAAAATAAAGAGATGAAAAAATAATTAAGAATTATAATAGAATATCCTGCCCCCGACTCCCATAAAAAGAAGAAATTCCTACAGAATAGAATAACAATGGTTTTCACTTATTGAGTAACTACCATATGTCAGGTATTTTTTTTTATGTCATTTTACTTAGTGTCCCATCATATCCACAAAGCAAAAATTGGATTCCTTTATTGTCTGGAAAATCAAGCCTCAGAGATTGTCAGTTTCTTGTTCAAGTTCTCATAACTGCTAATTAGCAGAGTTGGGCTCATATCTGTATGTGTCTCCTTTTGAATTTCTTATGCTAATCTCTCCTTTGTGATACAATAATTCACCTTTAAAGATGAAAAAATCCATAAATAACTAGAAAATAACCAACTCGTGAGCTATAAAAATATTGTTTTATTCAAGAATAATGCTAAGCAAAGTTAATTATTGTTGTTTCTGATAGAATTTATGAGATTAATGCACAAGGGAGGCAGTGGATGCCATACATCTTTATATGAAAATGGAGCTCCCTATCATTTGTCATGTAATGAAATTCTTTCAGTTGATCTAAATTGGCTTTTTAGCTTCTCCAAGAAGCTCTTATTATTGACAGAATAAAAATCTAATTGCCTTAAGTGTCTGTTGCAGGAAGTTTACTTTGGACTGTGCTAGCTCTTCTCCAGGCAGGTCTGGCTGTCCCTTTTGGTGCTGGGCTTTGGGGAGAGAATTCCAGAGCCAGGGAAGGGGTTCTGCACAGCCTCTGCCCCAGTCCGGCCCATGTCCTCTTCACAAGCTCATTCTTGAGGCCTGACACCTCCACCCTCCCCATCGTCTCTGTGTACTCAGCTCACCCTGTTTTCTCAATAAAACCTTGCTCAAAAATAATCCACCCCAAATAGCCCACATTGAGTTTCCCTTTTCCAAATCATTCAAGTGTGCACTGCAGGAATCATTGTTCTTGGCCTTCGGTCAGATGCTACCTTCTATTATTGTCCTTCGTGTTATACATTTTAACTCTACAATAAAACTTATAGGTCCTCACATGAGCAGGCTTCAGAGCCATGGTGAGTTTGAAGAATGTGTTAATAAACACTAGTCCAATAATGCAAGTTGACTTGACTTGAATTCCTGCCTATTCAGAAATAAGTCAGGACCTGATCTGAGAGGGACTTTGAAAGTCTGAGGAAATCTCTCTATTAGCTAAACTATGGTGGAGGGTTACAGCCAGAGGACCCAGGGTACTCTTTTAGTTTTTTCTGGAACATCATCGACATCTCAAGTTGACACTGGGTTTCAAGCCAGACCATGCATGTCCCCTGGCCTCAGCTTTGGCTGAGGATCTGGCTCAAGTGCAGATAATTCTACTTCTATCAGAAACACAGTTCAAATACCCAGCAGCCTCCTAGTTTATATGCCTCCACTGGTGTCCAGAACATTTCCAAGGCTCCTGTTGTAAAAGGATATGCCCTCTGAGAGAAGTAGAGCAGCACAATTTCCATTGTGCTGTGGTGAGAGAAGAAATGGAAGCAACATTGGACACTGCCAGGAGCAGGTATGTTACCCATCTTGCCCTCAGGGGGATACGGTGTGTCTGAGCATGCTTAGCAGGGGGCTGCCATTTCGCAGACCTTCTGAAGCATCCCGTTCTTCTCCCTTCCTGTCACTGGCACCAAGGCAACCCTCAGCAGGGTGCAGGCCATCTTGAATTCTGGGGAGAAGCTCTGAGGGGATTGTTGTAATGAGGTGCTATTTCATAGAGGACTGTGTGAACCATAGCATATCATTTTGGGGATTAGCATTTCAGTGTCTTGGAAGATCATGAGTGGGGAAAGAAAAGACCACTGTGTAATAAAGCATACCATGTTTTGATTTCAGCCTTTGTAACAAAATGATTTCATGACCTTGGTCAATTTGCCTGCCTTGTCTGAGAAGGAATCCTGCCCATCCCTTCATAAATAGAGACTTAGACGTCAGTGAGGAAAATTATTAGCTCCTCTGCATTACGGTTTCCACTGGGCTCGTTATCTGGCTTCTCAATGTGCCAGGTGCACAGTAGCTGCTCCACAAAAAATTGTTTGATTTGCTCATTGACTTTGTGGCTTTAGAACTGACTGGAATCCTATAAACATCAGGCACTCCTCTCCTCAAAAGTCAATCTGGAAACTACCTGCTGGATTTGGGAGTAGCCCACAGCCTGCCCCAAATAATGGAGTGAGCAGGGCTGGAGTGAGAATAGAATTTGGGGGCCTGGTTTTGTGGGGACTGACCCAGAAGAAGATGTAGCCCTCGGGCCCACTGAGGGAGACAGGGACCCAGGTTGTTGACACAGTCCCCCTCCCTCCCATTCAGGCAGCAAGTTCAGAATCCATTTCCAACCCACTCCAATCACAGAAACAGGCTGGAAAAGACCAAATGAAATGAGATCATCAAGTCCATTGCACAGCCAACAAAAGAGGCCATCCAAAATGCAGGAACAAATAAAATAAAAACCTCTGGCAGAGCTAAGAGAGAAAGGACTGCAATTCAAAAGGGAACTGAAATTACTTTTAATAGATCTTGGTAAAGCTGCCGAGAGACCACAATCTCTCAGCTCTCCATATTATTTATTGATTGGGCTGCCATCCTCGCTGATTCATGAGTGCTTTATAGAATTACACAAGCTTTGGGTTGTGGAATGCAGCCCAGGAAAGAGAAACTTTTATTCTGGAGCTATTTCTTCTCCAGCTGTGTGGTTTTGTTGCTTTTTGCTCATACCTTAATTTCCTCATCTGGGAAATGGGGAGATACACACAGGCATTTGTCAAGTCTTTCTTAGAACTCTTTAACTAGGCGGTCATTAAGCATTGACAAGATTTTTCATCCTTTAGATTTAACAATGAGTTCTTCCAAACAGCACTTACCCAGAGACTTTTTACCTGGAGTTCATAAATCAGCGAATCTGCAGAGAGAGAGAGAGACCCTAAACATTCTCGAACTTTCCTGCACCCCAGTCTGTGACTATATGGCCAACTCACATGTCTCTGATAGATACCATTTGCTCCATAAAATGTTTTGGGCAGATTGGTTGCAAAAGGTCAGAACTTGGGTTCAATCCTGCCTTTGTCACCAGCTTGTTATAAAGTCTGGAACAAGTCAATTTATTTATTTTTTCTCATCTGTAAAATGAGAGCTTTGGACTAGGTATCTTTTAATGTCTCTGGCAGGTCTTACAGTCTATATTATAGTAATGAAATTTGTGACATTGCTTCTTTTTCAAGAAGCAAAAAAAAAAAAAATTGGCTTTAAAGACACAGAAGAAAAATGGTAGCTTTCTTTCACTCCATTAAGAATAGCCCCCTGTTGCCAAATTAGTGACATGGTAAATTGGGGTTACAATATTCAGTGTCTCTCCTTGGCTGGCATAGACTGCTAATCAATCCCAGCTCTGTGAAATAGAACATTCTCTTTAAAACAAAGACACCACCAGTAGTCTCAATAATAATGCAAATCTAGAAAAGATGGAAAAGGTTTTTCTTCTTTTTTGGGGGGGCGTCTATATTTGTTGTTAAATAAGCAAGATTTCTATTTGAAGTTACAGTGAGAATATGTTTTACATAGCAGCCAAAATATCTGCCTGGATGTCTACCTGCCTGTCTTTATCTCTCCACACCGTCCCTCCTACATCTGGTCATGGATCTTCTTTACCTTTGGCAATAGTATTTTTTTTTCTACTCACTGTTGCATAGATTTGGGTGAAATGGCAAGGAGCAGGGACAAGCAGGGGCCAAGGCAGCATGGAATATAGAGAAGGCATGGCACCATGGAGGGAGCTGAGGGTGTTCATCTGCATGGTGGGGAAAGCAAGCAATGTGCACAAAAAAAGAAATATGGCGCATGTGATGTTTGGCAGTAAATCTTCCTAACTAAGCCCATGAAAATTTCTGGCAAATAAAACAATTATTTATATACCAAATGAGGCTTTCTGTGTGCTTGGCATTCTGAGGATGGTGTCGAAACTACAGAAATCACGCCTGCATATTTTCAACTGAAGAATATTTCTTTGATGCTCAATAATGGATATTGGACATAAAGGAAAGCTCTGTGATGGGTAGAGGGGGAAATAGAGGATTAAAGTTGGAAGAGGACAGCACTACCAACAGTGTGATTTGGCCTGGGCCATCCTGAAGGGCTCCACCACCAGGGCCTCTACAGGATCTGCAATGGCTCTCCCCATTCTATTTCAAGGGTACAACCAAACGAACATGTCCCTTGCCATGCAGAAACTCCTTTTCCAAATGGAATCTTCTTTTCCCTAAATGAGTTTACAGTCTTCTGTACTTCTGTTGTTCTTCTTGTCTGCTTTGTATAATGACTTTTACTTTTTCATTCCCCTGGAAAACTTTTACTTATCCTTTAAGACTCACCTGTGCATCTTTTCCTATGATATTTAGTTAAATTTCTATCAGTTCAAACACCATTTACCCATTTTTCTGTGCACACCTAATAATGTCTTTGAGGAACGCTTCATTTTTAGGTGTTGTTCTATGGCTTATGACTAACTTTTTTTTTAAGATTTTATTTATTTATTCATGACAGACACAGGGAAAGAGAGAGAGAGAGAGGCAGAGACACAGGCAGAGGGAGAAGCAGGCTCCATGCAGGGAGCCCGACATGGGACTCATCTCAGGTCTCCAGGATCATACCCCCGGTTGAAGACAGAGCTAAACTTCTGGGCCACCAGGGGTGCCCTATGACTATTATAACAACTTTCAGCAAATAACAGTTATGAAGAGCAATGTAAAGTGTTTGCTGCTTTTATATCCTGTGCGCATCATCTCAATCTCTTTATCACCTTTAGTATTTGCAGTACAATTCAAAGGCATGGCAAAGAATACTAGTGTTTCATGAATATTTCTTATTTGAGCAAACTCATAGTTGTATTTTTTTTTCTCACTTGAGTGGTATGTAACTAGAGTTTAAGCAGCTTCTGTTCAAAATCAGCAGGAAGTCTCGGTCAAATTGATATTTGATGCTCTGACAGTAGTTGCAAATTATGCATGTATGAGACATACTAGCTCTCATTGCTTTGAAATTTCTTCTATCCGTTCCAAGGGATTTGGCAGTTTCTACTTTCTTCAGCTGCTTTGAGTTGTATGAAGGGCAATCCTTTTTTACGCATCTCAGGAACAAAATGTAACACAGGTTCATCTACTTGGGAATGTATTCCTTTCTTAAATCTAGTATTCAGTAGGTGCTTTGCAAGAAAATATAGAGCTGGAGTTTTTTGTCTCATATCAACATGTATGTCACTAATTTAAGTGTGTGCCCTGTTGATATATTTCCCTGTCTTTCTGTATCCACAGTAACTTTATTTCATTGCCAAGTTACAGGGAAAACTTCTTGGAGACATTTTACATGGCAATCATCAATAATGCTCATATCTAAGTGAAATAGTAAAAATATGAACATGTATGGTAAAGAGTGGCAGTGACAATGACGCTGCAGCTGCTCCCAGGCCACTGTGATGGCACTGGTATTATGAGATAAGCTTCTATCTTGTAGATCTGAAAATGTGAAAAGAAAAAAGTGGGTGTGTGTTAGAATTGATGAAATGTGGTGGAGATGTGAAATAACATCTAGAGCTTTTCTTTCAGGAAAATCCATAGCTCAGACACCTACATCATGAAACAATAAAGAAGAAAGCAAAGTGACCACTTAAGAGATGTGAAAAAGGTAAAAAAGAAGTTAAACCTAAGGAAGAGACTGTTCAAGCTGTATGGAGAAATGAACAAGTTAGAAAACCCAAAACAGGATCTTTTCTAACAGTTTCCTATTTTCTCTTATCATTTTTATTGTATTTCCTGGACATAGAATAAGAACATCAGCAAAAAAGTATTCTCTCCTTTCAATTTCTATGGTTTTTGTTTGTTTGTTTGTTTTTGTTTTTTTCTTTTTTTGTTCTCTCTTGTTTAATGGCATTGGCTTGCATGCCGCTGGCTGTTGGTTTCAGATGTGTATCTTTCCATCCTGTTTCCTAAGATTTTTTTTTTTCATGCTTGGAATAGATGGAGAACTGAGTCAGATGCCCTTTCCTCTCATCATTTGCTGAAATGATCATATGGTTCTTCCCTTTGATCTAATCATGGAGCACACATCAACTTTTTAATGTTGTGATATCCTTGAATTTATGGGCTTACCTGCATTTGTGTTTGCTTATCAATTTAGCAAAATATGCTTAAATACATTATATGAATTATATTATAATATATTATATTAATTACATCATATTATTTCACAAGGTAAATATTAAACTTCCATATTATAGCTTATAGTATATAATTAATTAAATCTTAAAAAAAAAGTCTCCCATGGTTATTTCTCCCTCTCTGATGACTTCTCCTTCAGTTTTTTGTCCCTTATCGTATGATCACTCTGTGCTATTTCCTATATTCCACGTATGAGTGAAACCATATGATAATTGTCTTTCTCTGTTGGGCTTACTTCGCTCAACATAAAATTTATCCTCAAAGATAAAATGTACTGTTCCAGCTCCAGGTCCTAAACTGTTCAAATATTTGGGATCCCCTTCAGGCCATTACAGGAGCAGGGCACCTAACACCAGGATATTTCCTGGCCCTAGAAATAAAGGAGCGATAAGAACCTTCAGGTGGATACTGATTTTTTGGTACTTGAAATTCCCATTTCATGCAAATGAAGAAAATCAGTGTAAGATGTGCACAGAGAGAAGAGGCGTTCCTAATTTTGAAAATCTAAAATGCCACAGAGGTGAGAGAGAGAACCAATCTGATGAACATCAAGCTGGATGGTGACTAGAGAAAGGCACATTTGTCAGAGCCTGAATAAATTGTGATTGGAGCTGTCCTTCCAGAGGGGTGTGGTGGTTCATTGTTGGAAGTATGGGCCACATGTTGCCTGGCCTGATGTTCTCTCACAGGTCCTCATGAATGAAGACTCACCCAAGCCTAGTGGGCTAATGTGATGGTCTCGTACCTTCTCTGGGCTCACACACCTGCTTTCTCAGAGAAGGTCCATTGAGACAGCTTCAGCGAATTGTTTTGTGAGGGAGATCATGTTCATTGTTATATTAGAGTGAACTTTTAATGTGAACAGATTCCCTGGAGAAATAGTAGGAAATGAATATAAAATCATTTCAGTTCCAGATCACAGAAGAAGGGAAATTACAAAAAGAAGATAAAGTATCCAGCTCTCCAAAGGTCAGTAATTCTCAGTTAAAAATTCTGGTTGTCAATTCAGTCTCAGAGATCTCAGACTCTGCGTCACTGCCTTTCTCCATTATCAGATTGAGTCTGGCCAAGGCTTTGCTGTGTTCCCCTTTAAGAAGGAGTCTGAGAATACTGACCATGGTTAGGGATGGGACATCCGGGTCAGGCTGGTGCCTAGGGCGGTGGGTCAGAACACAGAGAATCATGTGGACCTGCTCTCCATTCCATTTCCTCCTGGCCACTGGGGCTTGTCTACACAGACACATAAACCTGAAAGTCAGACTGGCGACTGAATGTTGCTATCAGTTCCTTGGGTAAACACGTCTTCTGAACAGTTATAAACAAATGACTTCATCTGCAACACACAGAGCCACTGTGGTCTGAAGTTATACAATCTCTTTCCCTCCCTCACTTTTCCATCTCTTCCAATTTCTCTCTCTCTCTCTCTCTCTCTCTCTCTCTCTTTCTCTCACACACTCTTTCTAATGTCCAAACACCTTTTTATGTCTAACCTGGAATAGTTGAGGGATAATTTTCAGCTGGCTACAAAGCTTAACTACTTAAATGTACTGACACAGACTTTTGATTATGTGATTCTTGGTTTAGTGACTCTTGGAATTACAAAAAAAAAAAAAAAAAAAAAAGAAAGTCATCCAACCTCCCATGGGATAATTCTTGTTTTGTAGGACCTAGGATTGTTGAGACTGAAAGATAAGTACTCTGAAATAAGAAGAAAGACACCAAATCTGTGGGAGGTGAGGGGCGTGTGAAGGATGCCAAACCTGCCCTACCCCCATGCCTGCCCCCTTAGGGTCTTTGCACTTGCTGCATGGGGACGAGACCTTCCTTCTTGTTCCCCATCTTTGCATGATTTGCTCCCTTCCTTCATCAGGGCTCTGCTCAAATGCCTCCTCACCCAGTTGGTTTCATTTGTAGTTCATAAGAATTCTCATCACCTGATGTGATAAATGTATTTGTTCACCAGTTAATTCTTCATGTCCCCCTTGATGTGAATCTAGAAGGGCAAGGCTCTTGCATGTCTCTTTTGCTGCTCTTTCCCTGGCAGCTCCTGGCACACAGTGGGTGCTTAAGATATAAGTGTTGACAGAGGTGAGGGATATGGACCAAATTGCTGGCATCACTAATGGATTGTAAGTCCGCATATTCTTGTTGGTCGGAGAGCTATTTGAAGGCCAATGTATAGTGTCTGCACTGCACTTGGCAGAGGGGTCATCTGCATCCATCTAACTCTCAGGAGAGAAACTCCCATCACCAAACAATTCTTTCTACTACTCCCCGGCCACCATCCCCCAGCTTCTCCCTCTTCTCTAATCAAGCCACCATCACATTTTACAAAGATTGCCTAATGGTCTTCTCCTAAGTAGCTTCCTGCTTTTTTTTCTTGTCTTTGACTAACCTATTTTCTCCATAGTGACCAGAGTGATGTTTTAGAAAAACATATCTGATCACATTGTGGTCAAACTCCTCCTACAGCATGTGCCTTGTCTGACTCATCGCCACCCTGTTCTACCCACACTGGCTTCCTAATGTTCTCAGTGTCAGTTAATTCCATCCTGCCTCAGGGCCCTTGCACTTGAGTTCGCTGTGGCTAGGATATACTTCCTGTGGTTTATTGGATGGCCAACACTATCTTTTTCATCATTTTCATTTTAAAGATTACCTTCTCTTTGATCACAGCTTCTCCTATTATTTTCTAGAAAAATCCTCTGCTTATTATCTTTTTAGCTACCACAGGTTGTAACTCTTGATTACTTGTTTTCCCATTACACTGTTGGTTCATGTTTATCACAATCCCTGCTATTTCCTGGATGCCTATCACAGTGCTTGGCACATAGTAGGTGTTCAGTAACAAAAGTAATTAAATGAATGAAAAATATTGTTGAATAAATGAATCTCCTCAATTACAAAGAAAGTCAGAGTCCCAGTTAAGATTACTCCAAGACAGTATGGTACTGGTACAAAAACAGACACATAGGGCGGCCCAGGTGGCTCAGCGGTTTAGCACTGCCTTCAGTCCAGGGCCTGATCCTGGAGACCCAGGATCGAGTCCCATGTTGGGCTCCCTGCATGGAGCCTGCTTCTTCCTCTGCCTGTGTCTCTGCCTCTCTCTCTCTCTCTCTCTCTCTCTGTGTGTGTTTCTCATGAATAAATAAATAAAATCTTTAAAAACAAAACAAAACAAAAAACCCAAAACAGACACATAGATCAATAGAACTGAATAGAAAACCCAGAAATGAACTCACAGTTATATAGTCAATTCATCTTCAACAAAGCAGGAAAGAATATCCAATGGAGAAAAGACAGTCCCTTCAACAAACAGTGTTGCGAAAACTAGACAGCAACATACAAAAGAATGAAACTGGACTACTTTCTTATACCACACACAAAAAATAAAATCAAAATAAATGAAAAACCTAAATATGAGATAAGAAACCATCAAGATCCTAGAGAAGAACAGAGGCAGTCGCCTCTTTGACATTGGCCATAGCAACTTCTTACTAGATATGTCTCCTGAGGCAAGGGAAATAAAAGCAAAAATAAACTACTGGGTCTTCATCAAGATTAAAAGCTTCTGCACAGTGAAGGAAACAATCACCAAAACTTAAAGGCAAACTTCAGAATGGGAAAAGATATTTGCAAACAATGTATCTAATAAAGGGGTTGGTATTCAAAATATACAAAAAGAACTTATAAAACTGAAATTGCAAAACCAAATAATCCAGTTAAAAAATGGGCAGAAGACATGAATAGCTATTTTTTCAAAGAAGACATCCAGATGGCTAACAGACACATGAAAAGATGCTCAACATCAGTCATCTTCAGGGAAATGCAAATCAAAGCCACAAGGAGATATACCACCTGTCAGAATGGCTAAAATCAACAACACAGGAAGCAACAGGTGTTGGTGAGGATGTGGAGAAAGGGGATCTCTCTTGCCCTGCTGGTGGGAATGCAAACTGGTGCAGCCACTCTGGAACAAACGGTATGCAGTTTCCCCAAGAAGTTAAAAATAGAACTACCCCACAACCCAGCAATTGCACTACTAGATATTTACCAAAAGGATACAAAAATACAGATTTGAAGGGGTACATACACCCCGATGTTTATAGCAACATCATTAGCAATAGCTAAATTATGGAAAGAGCCCAGATGTCAATCAACTGATAAGTGGATAAAGAAGAAGAAGTGGATAAAGAAGTGTTATATATATATATATATATATATATATATATATATATATATATATAAAATGGAATGTTACTCAGCCACCAAAAAGAATGGAATTGTCCTTTGCAATGAGGTGCATGGAGCTCAAGAGTATCATGCTAGTGAAATAAATCAATCGGAGAAAGATAAATACCATATGATTTCATTCATATGTGGAATTTAAGAAACAAAAGATGAACATAAGAGAAAAAAAAGGGCAAACCAAAAAACAGACTTTTAACTGTAGAGAACAAATTGAGGGTTGCTGGAGGGGAGATAGGTGGAAGGATGGGTTGAATGATTGACAGGTATTAAGGGGGGCACTTGTTGTGAAGAGCACCAGGTATTTTATGGAAGTGATGAATCATTAAATTCTATACCTGAAACTTATATTACACTGTGTGTTAACTGGAATTTGAATAAAAACTTGAAAAAGAAAAAAATATATAGGAGAAACTGCAAAAAAAAAAAAAAAAAAAAAGATGATCATGCCAAGAAATCTTATTGAATAAATTTCAACTGGGTCCTAATAAAGATTTTCTCCTTTGATCAAACCAGAGTCAGGCTCCTCTAAGCCCTCTTCTCCAAGAGGCCCTGAATTGGGCTCTGTCTTTGGTCTGCTCAAGTCCAATTTTAGCCAGAATTATGCTGAGTCAATTTAGCCTAAGTCCTCCATCCTTAGTATCCAAGCACTCTTCATATCCAATTAAGTTCCTTATTCCCACCTTTGATATCTTATCACTAGTGTGCTTTCAGCAAGAGTCCTATCAAGTCTGGTCTAGCAACAATCCCCCCTAGCCTTGATGTTTCCTCTTAGTCATTTTCTATCCACTGACCCCCACTTTGCATCTTCTTGGCTATAAATTCCCAGTTGCCCATGCCCAGTTCGAAGTTGAAACCAACTCTCTAGTTCTAACCATGCTTGCCCTCTCCCCATGCACATACCCATAGCTGGCAAACCTATGCCTGAGATCCTTAAAATTTTATAGCTGTGATACTTGGACCCTCTGTAGGTATGATCATCTGTCACATATTCAGGATCCTGCCCTCAGGCTCTATATTCATAAAGATAGGCAGCAGGGGTGCCTTGCTTATGTCATAACAACATAAACATATACCCTTTCCGCAGGAGCTATGTTCCAGAAAAATTATTACTATTAGCATTAGTGGGCTAAGATAATTTTAAATGTATTCAAATGCTGATGTCTTAGGGGACCTAGTAAATGGATCTTTCTTCCCTGCTATGCTTATGAAGAAATGGAGAGAAAAAAGAACAGGAGATGGAGGGCAAAATCACCTTTATGGCTGAGAGACTCAACAGGAATCAAGGTTTTTGGCAAAGGAGCCTTCCTTATAGTGTACCCCAGAATTCAATGAAGGTAGTCACCATGGAGAGTCAATCCTGGCCTTATTGAGGCTGGTTTGGGGGCCGTCACTGGGGGTATAAATGGGCCTATTGCCAAGAGCGAATTTGAGCTAGATGGGCCTCTTAATCACCAGCTTACCAATGAGCTACCCATCCCATTTCTCCAAGGCTAAGACAGTAAGGGACTGAAAATACGAAAGGTATGCATTATTAAGAAGTCTCTTTCTTCTAATGCCAGAGTCCACTATTTTGCAGAAAACATGAAGTGAATATATTGGTCGGGATGTTATCCAATTTACAAACTGTTGACTAAGGCCAATTAGATCTTCAGATTTACTCAGTCAAATTTTGTTTTTGAACACTTTTAATTGCTAAGACTCTGTGACTATTTCTCCCCACTGGAAATGGCATTTTACTGTGAAAATTTAAGCTGGAAAACAACATTTATCAGAAAGAAAAGACATGTTTTTCATGAATGAGCCATCATTTTCCTGATGTGTGTTCCCTTATGCTTTCTCTGTTTGCAGAGGCATGCAGGTGGAGATGGATTGGGGGAGATGTCAGAAATAGCGTCTGTTCACATTGGAAATGACATCTGAAACAAGGTCATTACCAGAGAAGGACAGTAAATAACAGAAAATTGTCTATTTTCTGGGTTTTTGGCACACAAGAGAGGATGAATAAAATAAGTCCATGTTTAGCTCCCTATCCAATTGCACCAGTAGCTTCTTTCTTTTATTAACTATTAAATCTTATCCCAAAGCTAAAACAAGTTTACGGGATTTTGTTCTTAAAAAGCAATTCTGATTTTTTTTTTCCTTTCAGATACTCAAGTTTGATCAAGTGCATACAAGTTAAAAGTCAAACAAAGAAAGGAGGGGAAAAGAGGGAGGAAAGTTCACTGATAATCTAGAAACTAGGGAAGCACTCCTGGATAATGACTCGATTGCACTGTGGTGGTCTGAGGTAGTGAGTGTATAGGTTGATATCGGGACATTGTAACTTGGTATAATTATTTGTTGTGGTTAGAGGCTTTAATGAAAGTAAGATTTAAACATTCAATTGACATAGAGCACATCTTGTCAGAAATAACAGACCTAAAAGTAATAGCTGCATTTACAGATTTCTTATATCTACCAAACTCAGTTAGGGGTTTTGTATGGTTTATCTCCTTTGGTTCTTGCAGCCAGTTACCTAAGATAGGATTAGCACCTTCATTTCAAAGAGGAGGTAATGAGGTTTAGAGAGCTTATGTCAATTGTTCAAGGTCATACAATTGATAAGTAATAGAGATAGTCCTTGAACCTAGGTCTGTCTGTTCAAAAATCTGTGTTCTGAACCTCAAGGTATACCATACAGGTAACGGCTGGTAAGGAGAGTGTCTTACGTTGTTTTATCTTCCCCACATCCCAGTTGCTATTCCGTGGTGGCAGATGTCATGTTCATCTTCCTCCTCTTTGTATCCCACATGCTCAGTATAGTGAGACCAACACAGAACATTTGTTGAATAGATCAATGAACTGTGAGATTTGTTGCTAATTAATATCTATCCCATTTATAGATACACATATAGCAATTCTAAGGGACAATCTTAAATTTAGGAAGTTGGAGAAATAGAGGAAAGATTCATTGAGACTTATTTAAGTGGTGCTCTGAAATGCAAACACTATCATTAATTTAGATAGCTTATATACCTGGTTATTAAAAGAGAGACTATGAGCTTTGCCAAACACACACACACACACACACACACACACACAGTCTAGATCCTTTGTATCGAAAACCAGGGGAGTCCATCTCTATTCTGTCAATGTTCAAATTCTTTTGTTGCTCAGAGGCTGCAGCACTCTGCTGGAGTGAGGGCATTAAAATTCTGTTAAGCAGTACAGCCTCTGAAGCTGTGCTGTCTAGATTTGAGACTTTAAATCTTATTCCATCACTTACCAACTGTGTTTGTTCAAGTATTTTGAGACACAGCCATCAAGTCTACAGTAGAGAGGAGGAAACAGTAGTGTTCAGGGTGAAATCCGGGTCATAATGTAGGTGTGATGCATGGGAAAGGAAGGGAACAAAGACGATAGGGTTGGAGAGTCTCTAACTATAGTCTACTTCTAAGGAAGTCATCAGCCATGTTGAGGAGGAGACTGTTAGCCACAGTCATCTGTTATGGGAGTCCTGTTTCTGCCATACTCCCTTGTTGTTCAGGAGCAACGTGAATGCAAGCTTGGTCTTGATACAAATGGGGTGGTAGATCTAGAGGGATAGCAGCAGAGTCTACTCATCAACTATGCTCCTGGTAGCAAGAGATCTGATTGGTACATTTTCTAGAACACCACATCAACTATAACCCTAGACCAAGAACTAATCTATCTGTCTTCACACTAAAACTCATCATAAGGGTTGCACACATTCTTTACCTCTAATATCTGTTCTGTTGTGCACCCCTGAGCCTTTCACATAAGACATTGTTCCTATCACTGAACTCTTCCTCAAGGTGACCAGTGATCCTCCCAGTACCTATCCAATGGCTAGGTCTCAATCTCTTAGATTTAATAGATCTCTTAGCAGCATTGGATAGTGTTGGCCACTCCCCCCATCTTGAGATACTCCCTTGACTTGGCTTCTGGGTCTTGATCTTCTGACCTCAGTGCTTACTCCTTCTCAGGCTCCCTTGATGGTTTGTTTTCATCCTTCTGATCTCTGAGATGCTGACCTGACCCAGGTCTTGGTCCTCAGATTTCTTCTCTATCTACATTGACACTTTAAGTAATCTTATGTAATTTTATGATTCTGGTTGGATTCTAAATTTCATCATATCACACCTCCCTATCTAGTACAGATCTTTCTGCTCAACTCCAAAAGCTGCTCTAACCAAAACTCTTAGTGTCTCCTTGATTCTTCTTTCTCACACCCCATATAGAATCTATTGGAATTCCTGTCGACTCTGCCTTCAAAGATACCTAGAGTCCAACTGGTCTTCAATTTTTCAGTGCTGCTGCCCTGGGCTCAGCCTCTGTCACTTCTCCTCTGGGTTATTAGCAAGAATTTCCTCATGGTTCTCCCTACTGCAGCTGTTTCTAGTGTATAGTATATTCTGAATCTTAAGCAACCAAAATGAATTTTTAAGTTACTCTATGTCTTCCATCTTAAAGACCTTCAGTGGCTCTCTATTGCACTCAGCCAACTTCTGATAATGATCCACAAGGGCCCTTGTGATCTGACTTCTGCTACCTCTAATCTCTTCTGAGATGCTTTCCCTACTTGCTCTGCTCTGTCAACACTGATTTAGTCTTCCCAGAATGCCAGGTACATCCCTGCCTCAGGATGTTTGCACTTCCATTTCCCTTGACCTGGAGGATTCTTCTCCTATACCTACATATCTTACTGCCTCACTTCCTTTAAGACTTTTTTCAAATGCCACCTGAGTAGTGAGGGCTTCCATAATCCATAATCACTACATGTAAAATAGCAACCTTCCACCATGGCACTTCCTGACCTTCTCACCCTGACCTCTATTTCCCTACAGCACATATCATCATTTGGCCAGTCATGTATTTACCTACTTATTTATATATGTTCTCTCTCTTTTTAACATTCATACTAAAATTCCAGGCTCCATAAGGAGCAGAGACTTCATCTGTTTTATTTATACTATACTCCCAGTGTTTGACACAGAACAAACAAACGATAAAATAGACTGCTCTATGCCCTATTTTGTGCATATCAAATTCTAATTTGTGTAAGATGTTGCATTTGAAAATTGAAGCCCTTATTCTTTACATAGACATTTATTCCAAGTTTACTCTAATAGAGTCTCTGTCACTTTATTACTAAGGAGAGCTTCTTTATTCATTAAACTCTGAGACTATTGGTTATCTATCAGACTTCTCCCTCTTTGGCCCATGCTACTCTAACCCATCTGAGTTCTCTATGTCTTTTTCTCCTTCTTTGTTTTTGCTGCTAGTCTGCAGTGAAGGAAAGAGAATTTTAAGTTTGTTTTTGTTGTTGTTGTTGTTGTTTTGTTTTGTTTTTGTTTTTTTGGTGGGAAGAGTCAGTTCCTGATTGGAACCGAGCTGAGAACAGATTCTTTCACTGTGTAGGAACTACCTATCGTGGTACTCTGTTCCATGCATTTAATAGAGGTCAGTGAATATTTGCAGAATTGGTTTGAATTGACTACAGTTTATATCTTCAAAGTTTCCCTACAATACCCCTTTTTGAGTTTATGTATTTGCTTAACCAGTTCAGGCCCAGTCACCATGGCTTACATGTGTCCCATGTTTCTCCCTTCCTTTCCACTCTAACCATATAACCAACAAACAAAGAAGAAAAATTGGAAGTGGATATTTAAAACAACTGTGAAACTATCTTCCTTCTTTATCAGCAATTTATGCCAGAATCACTCCCCTAATTATTACTATTTTTTGGCAAATGTGATTAAAGTTTAGCATATGTACAGAAAATTAAGAAAATAGTGAGTTACAGCTTGACAAAATTTTACGAAGTCAACCTACCCACATAATCAGCACTTAGATCTTGAAACAAACTTACAAGGTTGCCAGAAGTCCTGTCATATTCCACAGGGTCACTAGCCCCAGCAAAGACAACTACTCCCCACTTTCCAGACTCCTAATAACAAGTGTTGGTTTTGTCTGTTTTAAAACTGTTATATAGAAAGGAATGGCACAGTGTGTACTCTTTTGTGTCAGATTTCCTTTGATCAGCATTGTATTTGTAATATTTACTCATACCTTGAGTGTTATAGTTCAGAACCCTTCTCATTTTGTCTGCTTGGCAAGACCCAGACTCCTGCTCAGTTATCCTTAGGTCCTCCTATGGGTGACTTTGAACTAGGGGGACGCATCTTCTCAAACTGATTTTTGAGTTGCTAAGGATCCTCAAGTGGAAAGCAATGAAGCCTTTTAAAATCTGTGTTTCAAGTCTCAGGTACCGCTAACTAACATGGAAAACTGAGAAGCTTCAAGAATGGTGGTCTAGTTTATTGGCCAATAATTAGATGTGCAATCAGTGAAGTCAGGCTCACAAACTAGTTACTGAATTTTCCAGGAGAGGAGCCAATGCTTTGAGGTTCCTCTGCAACAGCTATGAGGAATAAGTTAAAGGTATTCTTTAATTTATAGCAGTTTTCCAGCCACCATGATAGTTCCTAGCCCACCCATACTCCTGGAGAAACCTGCCAGGAGTTTTGTCTAGCTAGGCTAGTTGAGCATGGGAATGCCGTCATTTGGAAGGAATTGATACTGTCGTATTTGATGGATAAAAGCTAAGCAAAATGTGACCTCTCAGAGCACTGAGTTCCCTCCAGCTGCATCACTGATTAACTTTGGAGAGATGGTATAATTGCAATGGAGTCTGGGGCTCTGAATTCTTGTCCTAGTTTTGTCCCTAACTCATTGTGAAAGTTTCACCAAAGTACTTGGACCTTAGTTTCCTCCTGGAAAAAAAACAAAAACAAAAACCCAGAATGATAAAACTCTGTGGTCTCTGAAGCCTCTATTGTTCCTTGTGTGACTGCTAATCCTCACTTTTGTGCCTTTCTTGGTCTTGCTCCAGCTTCCTGGCTGATAACCCCTGTCCATCATGCTTGTCTGGAAAGACTCTCTTCCACCAAACCTTTCAGAATTAGTCTCCCTCCATACTACTCTCTCTCATGTGGAAGCTGTCAACATCAATGTGTGATGCTGCTTCACCCTTTGTTGGTCATGTTGCTTTGTAACATTGTTCTCCTTTCCCACACTTGGGGTTATCATGTCTACTCTCAAGGACTTAAGAGTCCATCTAGACATCCTTTTGCAATTTTCCAGAGTATCTCATCTCATGTGCTGAACAGAAAGACTCCATGAGGTTTGTATTACTAATCTCCAAATCTTTAAAGAACAGATTAGGATTCACTCTATCCTGTCCTGAAATATACTTCTACTCTCTCCACTCCCCAAACTCAAAGATGGCAATTGTTCAACAGTGTGAGATCCTTCTGCTGAGATGAACATGAGCAATGGGCACTCTGGGTAGCAGAGAAGACAGAAAATGAGGAGCCAGGCAAAAGACAAACCATAATCACCTCGTCTTTAAACAATAACAACAACTATTTAACAAGTAAAAAAAGATTTTTGCTTGCTTAATCTGATAAAAGGTATTTATTTTAAAATTTCAGCAAACATTAAAATTAACGACTCAGGAAACAACAGATATTGGAGAAAATGCAGAGAAAGGGGAACCCTTTTATGCTGCTGGTGTGAATGCAAGCTGGTGCAGCCACTCTGGAAAACACTATAGAGCTTCCTCAAAAAGCTAAAAATAGAGCTACCCTACAACCTAGCAATTGGTACTACTAGGTATTTATCCAAAGGATACAAACAGTGATTAAAAGGGGCACATGTACCTCTGTGTTTATGGCAGCAATGTCCACATTAGCCAAAATATGGAAAGGGCCCAGACAAATAAATGGATAAAGAAGATGTGGTATACATATATACAGTGGAATATTACTCAGCTATCAAAAATAATGAAATCTTGCCATTTGCAATGACACAAATGGAACTAGAGGGTATTATGCTAAGTGATATAAGTCAATCAGAGAAAGAAAAATACCATATGATCTCACTCACTTGTGGAATTTAAAAAATGAAACAGATGAACATAGGGGAAGGGAAGGAAAAATAAAATAAGATAAAAATTGAGAGGGAAGCAAACCATAAGAGACACTGAAACTTGGAAACAAACTGAGGGTTGCTGGAGGGGAGGGGAGTGGGGAGATGGGGTAACTAGGTAATGAGCATTAAGGAGGGCACATGATGTAATGAGCACCAAGTGTTATATGCAACTGATGAATCACTAAATTCTACCTCTGAAACTGAAAAAAAAAAAAAAAGGCAGCCTGCTATCATTGAAGGTGTCTCATTTCCAAGTATGTTACTTCTATCAAAAAAAAGAGAAAATAAACAGTTGTCCTGCTTTAGGGAAAAAAAAAAAAAGCGTTTCAGTAAACATCCGCAATAGAGAAATGTCAAAAACATCCCCTTTAAAATCAGGAGCATGATAAGAATTTTTGGTATCCCCATTTCTAACATTGTTTAGGATATCCTAGCCAGAGCTGTAAGATAAGCAAATATAAATACACACAAACACCCCCCCACACACACACACACACACCATAAAGGAGAAAAGAATAGGAAGGAAAAAAGTGCACTCTATTCATTGATTATATAATTGTTTATATAGAAGATCTAAAACGTGTTACAGGTATGATATTAGAGTTAGTAAGAGAATTTAGTAATATTGCATGATATAAAATTGATATATAAAAGTCAACTGCATTTCTATATACCAGAAACTACAGTTGACACTGCGGGATAAGGGGAATGGGAGATTATTCTATAAATCAGATCACTCTCTGAAACAAGTGACGCAAGTCCCAATCTAAGCTCTGTCCTCAGTACCTGGCAAACATGGGTCCTTTCACTTGAACTCCCCAAATGAGGAGAGAGCATTGTCTATAGAAAATAAAACAATAGTAAAACAGGCTAAAAATTGAACTGTCTCTTATTAGCACTGAGAGTAGGCAATTCTCAAAAAATGTCCGTGATGAAATGTCGGCCTATTCCCTGAAAAGTATTTTTTCCCCTAGGCTTTAAGTAACTGCAACAGTTACTGTTTCATTTTAAAAATATATAGGTAAGCTTCAATACATATGACCTCATTCTTGTGACGTTTTTATAAATATTGTATTCTTTCTTAGCCATTAGATTGCAGCGTGCAGTAATATGGAGGTCACTTTGGAGAACTCCCCCCTATATAGTCAGTGTTCCACCACATGTGGGCTCAGCTAGGTGTATTTGTTTTCTTTCTTTCTTTCTTTCTTTCTTTCTTTCTTTCTTTCTTTCTTTCTTTTTCTTTTTCTTTTGTGTGTGTGTGTGTGTGTGTGTGTGTGTATTTGTTTTCAAAGTAAGTTTGTGATGGTTTGGAGTCTTTGGAACTCTATTCCAGCAAAATGTGTGTTGCCAACTTCTCTTGCTTTGCCTATGACTGGATGTGAACAATTGATTAGAAACAAACAACTGTGGCATGGAAATCCTAAAGATGATGGAATGGAACCTGAGTACTATGGTTGTCACTTTATGTGATCACATCAGACTTTCACTTGTGTTTAAAATGTAAAATAATGAAATAGAGGGCTGTCATTAGCAGCCCAACCGTCATGGCCATCTTTCTCCCTAAGTCGGGACAAGTTATTCATTTCAACATGGTGTGCAGATGGTTGACATTTAGGAGGTGAAATGCAAACAATTTGCCATCTCACTTATAGGTCTTTTCCAATGTAGAATCCCATGGTTTTTTGTTTTTGTTTTGTTTTAAGATCATATTTATTTATTCATGAGAGACACAGAGACACAGGCAGAGACACAGGCAGAGGGAGAAGCAGGCTCCATGCAGGAAGCCCAACATGGGACTCAATCCCAAGTCTCCAGGATCACACCCTGGGCTGAAGGGAGGCACTAAAATGCTTAGCCACCCGGGCTGCCCAGAATCCCATTAAAAAAAAAAGATCAAAATTATTTTTATATGTTTTTCATACAAACATATATTATTTTGTGTATTTATTATTTTTTAAATAATAAATTTATTTTTTATTGGTGTTCAATTTGCCAACATACAGAATAACACCCAGTGCTCATCCCGTCAAGTGCCCCCCTCAGTGCCCATCATCCATTCACCCCCAGCCCCCGCCCTCCTCCCCTTCCACCACACCTGGTCCGTTTCCCAGAGTTAGGAGTCTTCATGTTCTGTCTCCCTTTCTGATATTTCCTACCCGTTTCTTCTCCCTTCCCTTCTATTTTGTGTACCTTTCTGATATTTCCTACCCATTTCTTCTCCCTTCCCTTCTATTTTGTGTACTTAATCTGCAGGAAGGAAAGGGTGGATCACATCATTTTTCAACCTTCTTTCTTCCAATTCTGAAATTTTAATTTCTCCCTGTGTGGTGCCTCATGATGTTCCTCCCCTAACTCACCTTTATTTGCAAACACAATCACCTAAAATGGCACACGTCCACACTTGGGTTGCCTACAAACCTTAGAGTAGCAGGAAACTTTGTCTGTGAAATCAACAACTGTGACTATATAATTGGGGGGAAAATACGTTCTATATTTCAAAGCCGGGGGCACTGGTTGGGGAATAGAACAGAGGAAGAAGAGGTTTCCTAGGGGCAGATGTAGGAGCTGGTTCATTCATGTCAGTAAGGAAACATGGCCCGTGGCCATAAGGGCCTCCCATGGTGACTCACAGTGCCCTAAAATGAAATTTGTTTATTCTGGGACTCATTTTATCATCTAGCCCTGGAGTTATTTAAGCTCCTAAAAGCTTGTAGGTAGTAAGTGGTGTGGGGTGCCAGAAAAAGTAATTGGATTAATGCACTTCTATCTCAGATTACTGCCAAATTAGTCTGTGGTATGTGGGCTTTTTTGTGTTATTCTGAGTGTGGCGTAATACAACCAGCTGCTCTGTGACTTTATTATCCTCCTTACATCAGACCCACCCAACCAGCCCCATCTCATCTTGTCACATCCCCAAACTGCACCCTTTAAAGTCCCTATACAGTACCGCCCAGCCCTATTCCCTTCTTGGTTTCAGCCTTCCACTTCTTCCCAGGCTTCATGATGCAATTAAACAAAACCAAACCAAAATCTTTGTAATTGTATCAAAGCCCTATCAATTGTAATTTCAGTAACTGGAAACGTATAATACTTCAACCATGACCTGACAGCAAGATATCTCTGCAGTCTCCATGCAGAGGGACATTAAGAGGAAGAAACAGGGTGTAGGACATCAGATGTCACATGTAACCAACCAGGAAAAGGAAGGATTTTATGGGTCTCAATCAACACATTGTTTTTTGTCAATGATCTACAATTAATTAGAACTGGATCAGAGTTTTGTGGCGTGAAGAGCAATGGCCTTAGCGTCAGATGATCAGGGTGCAAAGTCTTGCTCTGTCACCTTCTCTGTGATGCTGGGAACTCTAATGTTTGAGGCTGTCTTAACTGCTTCACAGCATTATAATACAAGAAGTAATCATGAAAAAGCTTTATATGTTAGTAACTTATAAAAACATAAGATTGTTTTGAAAATCATTGATTTAGGTCCTATTTAGTAATAATTCACAACTAACTATGATTACTCTATGAAACAGTGTTACAATTATACTTTTAAAAGAATCTTCTAAAATTTCGAATTTTGATGATTCAAAATGGCTTTCCCTAGATTAATTCCCATCCATGAAGCTGTGCCTGTAGCACATCAAGTATCTCTTACAAACTGTCTTTGCTGAGCCCAATGGTCATCTCTTCCCCCATATTTGATTTACATGTTGAGTTTCAGAATGGATGAGGTTATGAGTTCCTGAAGCAATTATTCCACTGAGATATTTAATTTTTGCCAGATAATCTGTCATTCCCATATTATTTTGTGTATTTAAAAATGAGATGTAGCTAGACTTTTCACAGGTGGAAGTGAGCATTGTTGAGTTCAGCTTTGACGTTTTGAGTGCCAATTTTACTTGACCAGGGTTTTGATAACTACATTGATACAGATTACTGTTCTCTTCTCCTCAGTGGCAATTCTTAAGAGATACTGCAATGATCTTAACAGCCCATTCAATCAACTTTTCAGAATCTTCCAGGTGACTCTCCTAGGGCCTTTGGTTTTCCTAAGAGACTTTTGTCTCTGTTACTTGATGAATGAAAATTTCTTTGTAATAACATTTTCTTTACTTTTTTTTTAATTTTTATTTATTTATTTATTTATGATAGTCGCACAGAGAGAGAGAGAGAGAGGCAGAAACACAGGCAGAGGGAGAAGCAGGCTCCATGCACCGGGAGCCCGACGTGGGATTCGATCCCGGGTCTCCAGGATCGCGCCCTGGGCCAAAGGCAGGCGCCAAACCGCTGCGCCACCCAGGGATTCCTACTTTCATTAGACATATTCTATCGTCAGTTTGAAAGTTGGATATGTCTTGAAAAGGCAGAAAGAAGAAAATATACAACACCCTTAATGCTACACACAAGAACAAATAACTGTTGCTTGGTTTTTGCTGTATAGCTTTCCAAATTTTCCTCTGCCATTCCGTGCATTTTATTACAATTAAATGGAATATTATGGCTTTTCTTATTATAAAAAGTGATATAAGATTGCTGCAGAAACACTTTCAAGTGAAAAAAAAAAAAAACCTAGAATCTGATACCCAGAGATAAAGGCTATTTAATTTTTACTGTGCAGCCTTCCAATCTTTTCCTATGGCTATCTATACTTTTAATTAGAATTTAAGTAACTTTTACCACTTTCTGTCACTGTAAAAGAAATATAAATTCAAGGTAAAAAATCAGAAAATAGGCAGAAGAAAGGCTAAAAATTACCCATAATGTCACCACACAAAGGTGAGCATCCTAATATGGGCACATCCTCTTCTAGGGCTTATATTGGGCAACTTTAATGCCCATATATGATTTTTTTATACAAAAACCAGATGATACCAACCATATTGATTTGCAATTTCCTTTCTTTAACTCAATCATATAGAATGACTGTGTTCCTATATCATTAAGTTTTTTCATAAAACACAAATACTAATGACTCATCGTATTGTATTGAGTTAATATCCCCTGACTTGTTGAATCAATTTCCTATTTGAGGGGGATATTTGAAATGTCTCCATTTTCTCATAATTATTAGCAATGCTGCAATGAACCATGCTCGACTATTTTTTGTGTGCATCTTTTTGTATTTCCTAAGGATAGATAGATGCCTAGAAACAGAATTTGGAAGGTTTTGGGTTCATTTTGATGAATTGTCTTCATGTATCTTTTAATAATTTATATTCCCCATAGCAGAGTGCCTTTTCCTGCAACTCTGCCAAAATTGACTATTATTTCTTTTTATTTTATATTTTTTCATATTTGAGTGTTGAAATGGCAAATATTAATATTCTGGTTTGAATTTATTTTATATTCCTTTTGATTACATTTGCCTTTAAACCACATGCTTACCAGTATATCCTCTAAATTGGTAGAAAATTGCTTTGATAGTAAAAACAATGGGACAAGAGAAATTTCTGATCTTCCAGTTGTGTGAAGGAGCCAGTGAAAATTGCATTAAATGTTCACTGGTTCATGTGTCCATTTGTTCATTTATTTATCATTTGACAAATATTTACTGAACACCTTCTCTATGCTAGGCCTTTTCTAAGAGCTGGGACTGTAGAGGTGAACACTACTGATATAGAGTCCTCATCTCAGAGATTCTTAGTCTAGTATACGACACAGAAATGAAACAAACAATAATTATAGAATTATAGGATTATAGAAATGGAAGTTGAAAGTAATTACCCTGAGGCAATTATATTTAAGCTGAGCTGGTGTATTAATAAAGTACTATTCACTGAAAGTCCCCTATGTGGTGTTTAGTTTTTCCTATAATTGGGTAGTAGGAAAATACAAGAATTGGAAGGTGCACACACAAAAGAAATGATTTTATAGAACTGAGGAAGTCTTGGGAAATGTAGAAATTATGTCCTTATTTCACTAGGAGGTACTTTCGCCCATTCCTGTTGGATAAATATGTATTTTGCTTTTAAAAATCTGCAAAAGAAAAAAAACAAAACAAAACAAAACAAAATCTGCAAAAGGACTTCTCACACTGCTTGGGTGATCTATGCATCCTTATTGCTCTTGCTAAATTGGTGCTCTACATAGTCTCTTGTCACTGTCCCTTGACACCCTGTAATCAAAGGCTGTAATTCTAGAATGTAAAAGTATCCAGGTGATCCAGTCCAACAAGTGTGATGAGGTGAGGAAGCAAGAAATGTTTGCTTTGACTGAATGTCTCAGATCTTGGGAGTTGGCCTTGGTGACAGATCATACTTCCTTTTAGGGAATGGCCCAAGTCTTACTGGGACTCGGCTTCCTGGAACTTTCACTTTTCTTTCTTTTTTTACTGTACAGTATGTTGTAGGATACAAAGAACACATAAAACACATACACATTTTAAATAATAATATTAAAATTAGCACCTGTGCAAACAGCATCTGGGTTAAGAAAACATTGACAGTAGTTTAAAAGCTCCCTCTGTGACCCTCCCAGACAGACATTCCCAGGAATCACTAGTATTCTGACTTTTTTGATAATCATTTCTCTGCTTTGTTTAGAAAAAGAAAGTTTTCACCATCTAGATATGTGTATGCATCTTCATTTATGTTTTTTACACTCCTGCTTATAAAAACTGTATAAATGGATCACACTAAATGTGGTTTTTTTATTCCTTGTTTAATATGATGTTTATTTAATACTATGTTTATGATTTATTGATGTTAGTGTATATAGCCGTAGTTTGGTCTTTTAAGAAAAGTAATGAATATACCAAAAGTTATTTATCCATTCTACTATTGGTGTACATTTGGAATATTTATGGTTTTTGGCAACTACCAACACAATGATGTTTTGAACATTCCTGCTGGTAATGCAATTGCTTATAGCCAGGAATGAATAAGTATAAATTTACTAAATAATTCAAGTTGTTTTCCAAAATGGATGAAGCAATTCATGTTCTCAGTAGCAGTAGATGAGAGATCCTATCTTCTCCAACGCCTGGTCTTGTCAGATAATTACATTTTTGTCAATTGGAAGGGTCTGCCGTAGCATATATTTGTGGGTTTAGTTCTCATTTTTCTGACTATAACGATGTTAAACCTTTCTTCCTACATTTACTTGTTATTAAAGTTTTCTTCTTTGTGTGTGAAATATTGGTTCAACTCTTGGGCTTACTTTTCTCCCAGTTTACTTATTTTATTGATTCATAGTTCCTTATATATTTCGGGTAGCAGTCTTTTTTGGGGTATATTTTTAGAAAATCCTCTACTCTGTAAGTTGTATTTTCAATTTTTAAATGTATCTCTTGATCAACAGAAGTTCTTAAATTAATAGTACTCAAATTTACAATTTTTTCTACATAGTTTATGTTGCTTACATCTTGTTTAAGAAATATTTTCTCAGAGTTCCTGGGTGGCTTGGTTGGTTAAGCATCAGACTCGATTTTGGCTCAGGTCATCATCTCAGGGTTGTGGGATCGAGCCCTGAGTGAGGCTCTGTGCTCAGCAGGGAGTCTGTTTCTCTCTCTCCTTCCTCCCCTCCCCCTGCTCATGTCTCTTTCTCTCTAAAATAAATGAACACATCTTTTAAAAAGAAATATTTTCCCTACTGTAAGTCATGAAAATGTTTCCTATATCTTATTCTAAAATGTTTATACTTTTGTTTTTTAAAATTGTCTTTATTTCATTTGGATTTAATGTCTTTATATAGAATGAGGTTTCTAAATGGATATACACAAGTCTATCCTTAATGATGTGCTATAACATCTGTCATAAAACAAGGATCGGTGAACGCATAATCTACTTCTGGGCGATCCATTGTGATCCATTATTCTATTTGTACATTGGTGTGCCAGAGGTACACGATCTTAATAATGACAGCTTAAATATCTTGTTAACTGATAGGACAGTGGCTGGTACCTTATTCTTCTTTACACTGTCTTGGCTTTTCTCAGTCTCTTATATTTTTGTATCAATTCCAAATTAGCTTAACAAGTTACTCAAATGCTACAGCTAGCATTTTAATTGAGATTGCCATATGTGTATGTGTATGTGTGTGTATATATGTATATGTATACATATATACATACAATATATATTAAAATATGTATATTTATAATATATAATAATATATTATATAATATATAAAAATATATAATAATATATAATATATAATATTTATAATATATATAAATATATATTTAAAATATATTTTTTAAGTAGGCTCCACAATGCAGGATTCCATCTCACAACCCTGAGATCAAGACCTGAGCTGAGATCAAGAGTGGCATGTTTTACCGACTGAACCATCCCAGTGCCCCCAAAAGAAAATTCTCTCTCTCTCTCTTTTTTTTGATAGTCATTTCATTTACTAGCTTTTAGAGCTTGAGTCTATTTGTCATTTAGTTTACTTTTGTAAGTCATTCATTTCTTCATTTTGTTTACATTTTCAAATTCATTCCTATAAGGTTTCTCATATGATCGTTTATTGTCTCTTTAACACCTGCAGATCTTTTCACTTTTTAAAAAAGATTTAATCATTTTAGAGATTTAATCATTTTAGAGGGAGTGCATGAGCTGGGGGGGGGGGGGCAAAGGGAGATGGAGAGGGTAAGTAGACTTCCTGCTGAGCATGAAGCCCCTTGATCTCATGGTCCTGAGATCATGACCTGAGCTAAAATCAAGAGTTGGATATTCTACTGACTGAGCCACCCAGGTGCCCCTGATCTTTTCATTCTTAATACCTGTTGTGCTTACTCTATTAAATCAATTTAACCAATGGTTTGTCAGTTTTATTATCTTTTCAAAGAACTAACTTTTGGTTAGTATTAGCTACCACAATCTTGATATTATCTGTGTTTTCTATTTGGTTCATTTTCTACTTTTATTTTAAAATGTTCTTTCTTCTTTCTTTGTTCTGTTCAGAGCTTCATTGTTGTTTTGTTTCACATGCTCAGATGGTTTATTTATTCCTCAATTTTCTGTCCTTATTCTTCTAATCTGTGACTTAAGGTTATAATTTTTTCCAAGACCTGCTTCACTTGTCTCTCTTAAGTTTTCTAAGTAGTATTTTTTATTATAGTACAAAATATGTTTACAGTGCTATCATGAGTTTGTATTGTACTACAAATATTTTAATTCCATGTCTTCTATATGATGTACTAAATGGCTGTGGATTTGTCTGGTACTCCTTATAGTTCATTAGTTTTTCTTTATGTATTTTCAGGCTATGTATGCCTCGAGGCACAGGCAAAGTTTTAATTTTGTACCTTCCCATTGAATCAAAACTGTTCTGTTTCAGGGATCCCTGGGTGGCTCAGCAGTTTAGCGCCGCCTTCAGCCCAGGGCGTGATCCTGGAGATGCCGGATGGAGTCCCACCTGGGGCTCCCTGCATGGAGCCTGCTTCTCCCTTTGCCTGTGTCTCTGCCTCTCTCTCTCTCTCTCTCTCTCTGTGTGTGTGTGTGTGTGTCTCTCATTAATAAATAAATAAAATCTTTTTAAAAAACAATAAAAAAAACTGTTATGTTTTAAATTGACCTTTATCTGTACTGTGCTCTTTGACTTAAAGTCTCTTTTCATAAATACTTACTTACATCAACTTTCCTTTGGTTAGAATTTACATGATAATACTTGCCACATTTTTATGTTCAACTTGACCAGTTAGGCAGGAAGTATTTCCCCCTCATCAATGAACCTCAATCACTAAGCAAACTCTCAACAGAATGAGAAAGCTTCATATGACTTGTCACTATCTTCAAGTTCTCTTAAACTTTTTATAACGAATTTTGTAAGCACACGAAAGACTGAAACATGCTATAATCAATAGCTATGTACTACCATGTAGGTACCCAGCTCTATTAAATCATAGCTTTTTAGTTATATGTGCTAAATTTTATTTTGTTTAGTACACACTTTTCATTAAAGTAAAATATACACACAGCAAAGTGTGAAATTATGAGTGTGCAGCTAGATGAAATTTCACAAAGTGAACACAACCCACATCAAGACAGACAGAGTTACTAACATTGCAGAAACTTGGTATCTTCATGAAGCATTGTCACTGCTTTAATCTTTCTCTCAAAACTGACAATTATTCTGACTTTCAATGTTAATTTTTTTCCTATTTCTATGTTTTATGAATAAAATCATACCACTGCATGTAGTCTTTGTGCCTACCTTATAATGCATCTAATTTATAGCATCCATATAACCATTCACATTGCATGTACCAGTGGCTTACTCGTTTTTATTGCTGCTTCATATTTTATTAATTTGTCCATTTTACTGTTAGCTGACATCTGGATGGTTTTCAGTTTGGAACTATACTAAGTGATACAGTTTTATAATTCTCACATGTCTCTGATTCTCAGGCATAATTTGATAACATCATAACTAAAAGGAAGCCATGCTATGTGTACAAAATGCCATCCAAAGCCATGGGACATTAGAACTGAAATGGCCACAGTTGGAAGAGCTGACAGTGTCTAAGGTCCAAATTCATACAGCCTTGTAGAGACAGAACAGGGATTGACAGGTGTTCGATACATAAAAATCTCTCAGTAACACTTGGTAGGCCTGAATAAAAATTTGAAAAAAAACAAAAAAACAAAAAACACAGTCCAGCTAATTAACAGAACCATCTAGGCTCAGCTATTGAGACACTATTTGTTCAAACGCAAATGAACCAACAAAGCTGCAGCAATTCAGCCAAAACATTGAGCACATAGATAATCTGAATAGGGACAGGATTTTGAATTTGGGATTATTTCTTCAAATGTCTATTTATGGAAAAGAAGAATAAATCTTCTGATCGATAGTAAAATATTAAGACAAGCTGACTGTAGAATTAAAACAAAAAATTTGAAGGGACATAACTTATCTCTTGAGTGCCAAAGAGATTCTAATAATGATGTCAGCCAAACAGATTGAGGATCCCATTCAAATAGATCAAAGCCACATGTTGCAAGATGTAAGACATTATCCAAAAGCCAAAACATGCTCTCCCTCCCAGCCCCAATGGAGCATCAGTGATCCAAGCCCAAAAAGTACATAAAGCGCTGGGCTGGTTCCCTGAAAATCAGAGGGATGCATTTTGCATGTGTGACCCAGCAGACCACTGCCTGGGTGGTCTAAGCAGCTCAGAGAATACAGCAGCCAAATCCTCTGAGAGGGTTTGGTTGGCCTATATTCTCACTTGCCCTTGGACCAACCCACTCTCATCCGGCAGTCATGATACAGTCTTGCCTAAAAGCCTTCAAGAACTTCACAGGACTTACAAAATCAAATTTGAACTCCTACCATGCTCTGTTAGACCCTGCATGATCTGATCCCTGCCTGCATTATAGGCCCCCCACACAGTGGGGCCCTCCTGGATAGCCATTGTCCCCCCAGGGAACTTTGCACAGGCCACGCCTTGGATCTGGAGGGCTCCTCTTCTTTCTCTTCTGTAGCTAGCTTCTTTGTCTCATTCTGGCCTCAGGTCAAATTCCTCCTCTTTCTTCTTCTCCTCTTCTTAGCTTTTTGGTGGTCAAAGCTAAGCCCCTTTGCCGGAACCTGCACACTCACAGGCACACTTAACCTTCCATTGCTTCTTTTCCCTTCATGGTACACATGCCAATTTGTTCCTGTTAAAATCTGTTTATTGTCGATTTCCTCCAACAGCCTACAAACTGCTTGTTTTATTCATCACAATATTCCCCGTGCCCTAGAGTAGCACTTAGCATAATGTAGTTGCTTAACTATTTTTTTGTTGAATGTATATAGAGAAAAGAATACTAGAAATAGATTGTACTAGAGAGGACCAGTTATATGCTCTTTCAAAGCACTTGACACGTATCACTGTGTTGAGTCCTTGACACAGGTCCTGTCTTTTACGGTTGATGAAACTGAGGCACGGCGAGGTGGAGGAGGGATCTACAGAAAGCAGGGCAGAGCTACAGCTGGAGCCTAAACAGTCTGAAGTAGCAGAGATCACAGGTCTCTCTTAGTATGTCCCCGCCTTGCCTCAATAAAATAGCAACACTCCTCAAGGAAGCATTTAGCGTACATCAGAGAAATGTAGGGATTTAGGACATCAGAGAGATGTTTGAAGTCTGAATGGTCTTCTGGGCCTCTTCAATTCATTGCTCCCTCTGCCTGTAGTCCTGTGTTCTCGCGAGACAGCTCCTTCCTGACCGTCCTGGAAAAGGCCTCACTTTGTGCAGGCTTCTTGCAAAATCCAGCTGGCGTGCACACACGTGTGTGGGTATGCGTGCATGGATGCACGTTCAGGGGTCAGTGACTGGTTACCAGGAATATGGCCCACTTAGCTTAAGGGCTTATGAGGGAAACAGAAGGGGTTGGATAAAAGAGAATAATAAACAGGTGCATTGAAGAATACAGCTATGGGAGAGAAGACTACAACTGTACCATCTGAAGGGCTGTGTTAAAGATATTTAAAACGATAAGTAAAGGGAATTAACTTTTACTACTTTTTTTGTAACTTGTGCTTTTTAGTATTAACTCAGGCAGTCCTCACAGTGCGGCATTCAAACTCCACCTGGTAAGGAAACTGAGGCACAATTAAGTAACTTTCCTACAGTCTTCCAGCCAGTAAGTAGTAGAGCCTGGTCAAAACTCAGACGGATTGGCTGATAGCCTGTCCTCACCATAGCATTATTGCCACCAATTATGCGAGAAACCATTCTTGATGCAGCAAGGAAAGGTCTCTGCCCTTGAAGAGGGAGTCCTGGCAGCCGTGGGTGAAGACATCAGAAGCACATATTGACAGTGCCCATGCCACCTTAGCATCAGAAGAGCTCTCCTCTTTTGGTTTTCTTCCCATAGCTTCCCCTCTAAGAAGAGCTTCCTGAGAAATGAAAAAGATGTTGGGAGTAGGATGTTCAGGGCCTGAAGCAGCTTCTCCAATTCCAGAAAGTCTGTCAAAGGCTAAACCATCCTGAATCCCAATAACTTTGATGTATTTATTCTTGCTCAATCCTATTAATACACTTTCAATAGTTTCCAAATTGCCTGGTCCCTACCACTATTTAAAAAAAAAAAAACAACCACCCAGATCTACTAAAAATAGCTCCGGATTTTTCAGTTCTTTCAACCCCTACCCCAGAGTTAAACATTGAGTCAATAAGTTACTTGGGTTAGTTTATCTTCCATAGATTTATCCTTCGGTGAGGCATGGTAATCATTTGAAACACAACAGGTTCATCTTCTTTCAACTGGCTTTCAATTTTAGTTTCTTTTCTCTCTTCCTTGTTGACTTAATTTTATTTTTTAAAATATGTGGGGGATGCCTGAATGGCTCAGTTGGTCAGGACTTCGACTGGTTTTCCGCTCAGGTCATGATCTCAGGGTCCTGAGATCAAGTCCCACATTAGGGCTCCGTGTTCAGCATGAGTCTGCTTGTCTTTATCCCTCTGCTCTTCCCCCAGTTCTCTCTCTCTCTCTTCCTCTCTCTCAACACTCTCAAATAAATGAATAAATAAATAGAATCCTAAGAAAAAGAAAGAAAATAGATGGATCATTAGCATGCTTCTGAAAGTCAACCCTAATAAAAAAGATAGACTCGGAAGTGTCACTCCATTTTATATCCTGTCCACCACCTACTACAACCACCTCTTTTAAGTGACCAGCTTTACGGTCTTCTGCTTTTTTTTTCAGATTTTTGTGTGTGTGTGTGAAAATAAGCAGATACATGCAATTTTTACTACTGCTCCTTTTTCTCACCAAAACATAGCATACAGTATGTGATATTTTGCAACTCCGCGTTCTTCACTTAAAGAAGCATCACTCGGTACCAGTGTGAAGAGATCTTCCTGTTTTACAGCTGCATAGCGCTTCCTGGTGTGTGGATGCCATAGTTTATTCAACCCATTTCCCATTGACATTTATTTACATTCTTTCCAAAATTTCACCATTACAAATTAAGCTGCAGTGAATAACATTGTGCAAATGCGTTTTCATATTGTTGTAAGTTATCTTTGGGTTAGATTCCTGTTGAGAGATTGCTGGGCCACAGGATAAATGCACATGAAGTTTTGTTAGATCCTGCCAAAGTACACCCCGCCCCCCTCCACACACACACCCTGCAAGGATCTATCGTTGTGTATTTTCATCAACTGGGTGTGAAATGGCTTGTTTCATATGATTAAGGGGCGTTTATGCATCTGGTTTTGTGAAGTGTTACTTTGGGTCTTTGCACATTTTTCTGTAAGGTTTCCAACCTTTTCTTCCTCATTAAAAAATCATTTGTTCCTTAGCAATATCAGCCCTTTCTCCATGATATGTATTGCAAATATTTTCTCCCAGTTTGTCATTTTTTTCATGTTGTTCTCAGTTTTTTTTCTTTTTGCTATCCAAAGTTCTTTTCAAAAATTTATATTTAGATAAATGTATCAACTTATTATTTCCTTTTATTGAATACAGATTATTTTAGGATTTCACCATGTTTTTTTTTTTTTTTTCCCTAGTCCTTCTACAGTCATTTACATCTCTGATCCCTTTGGACTTCATGTTGGTGTGTGATATGGCATGTGTGTAATTTTATCTTTTTCATTACTTATTAAAAAGACTCTATGGGAATGTGGGGGGGGGGGTGGAAAAAAAAAAGACTCTCTGCTCCATTGATTGAAATACCACCTTTATAATATATCAGACTTCAGGGGATCCCTGGGTGGCGCAGCGGTTTGGCGCCTGCCTTTGGCCCAGGGCGCGATCCTGGAGGCCTGGGATCGAATCCCACGTCGGGCTCCCGGTGCATGGAGCCTGCTTCTCCCTCTGCCTGTGTCTCTCTGCCTCTCTCTCTGTGTGTGACTATCATAAATAAATAAATTAAAAAAATATATATCAGACTTCAATATGTAGGTGGGTCCATTTCTGAACTTGGATCCTATTCTATTGTCTATCTATTTACTAATATCTGGTGGGAACAATCTCCTATCTCCCTTGGCCATGTTTCCCTGGATATTCTTGTGTGTTCATTTTTCCATATGGACTATGATACCAACTTATCTACTTCCATGACAATGTCTCATAGGTTTTTATTGGATCATATTAAATTTGTAAACTAATATACTAAGAATTAATATTCTAATGATGCCAAGCTTTACTAATGAACAAGGGACTTCTTTATTCTTTGCTACTTTGCCTTCAGGAGAGAATTAGAGTTTTTACATATATAGATTATAAATATTTCATATTAATTTTATTCTAATGTTTTAAATTTTTTCATTGTTATTGTAAATGGAGTTTTCCTTACCTGTTGGGTATTACTTATATATGTGAATACCATTGATCTTTGCATGTTAATTTTATATCCTGCTGCTTTGTTGGATTATTGTTGAGTTAATTCAATCATTGGTTTTCTAGTGTGTATATTACTTCCCATGTATATTATCCTGTTAGTCCTAAGTAGAGGTAGTTTTATTTCTTTTTTTCTTATTCTTATGCTCCTAAGTGTTTTATCTTGTTTAATTGCATTGGGTAATAATTCCAGAATAATGTTAAATTGTAGTAAATATAATGGGCATGCTTGCCTATTCCTTACTTTGTGGGAATACCTCCAGAATTATTTACTAAATAACTCTTCTCTTCCCTTTTTCATATTGAATCATGTTTGACTTGCATCATATTCAATTTATGATGACTTATAACATAACATGTGGATGCCCATCAACTCTAATTATCAGCATTTCAAAACTATTTGTTCTTTTCCCCACTTAAATTTTCTAAATTAGTTGCTATATTTTACTATGTGTGCTTTTACTTTTATTACTTGAAATTTTGTTATGCATTCCCATTTTTAAAAATCTGAAGCTAATGAAAACATTTCCTCTTTCTGACAATGTAAATGCCTTGAACACTTTAACTCCAGCCAGCCACTCCCTCTTGACATTCAAGCCATTCAAGTCCAAGTCTTTTGTCCTGGCATAAAAAAAAAAAAAAATTCAACCCATAGATGAGACATTATTGACATTATTATTCCATCATTTCATATGGGTATTGCCTCTATGTTTCCATACATTCACCAGTCCTTTGTTCTAAATTTCTTCTGAGAAAAAAATTCACAATTTTTTTATCATTTATAGTCTGTACACATTTATTTAATTGATATTTTCTAAGTATTTATTAGAAAATAAAAAATCACCTCATTCTTTTTTTTTTTAAGATTCATTTATTTATTTGAGAAGGAAAGAGAGGGAAAAACCATGTGAGCTGAGAGAGGGGCAGGGGGAGTGAGAGGGAGAGAAATTCAAGCAGACTGCCCTCCGAGTGCAGAGCCCAATGCGGGGCTTGATCTCATGAGCCCAAGTTCATGACCAGAGTTGAAATCAAGAGTCAGACTCTTAACCAACTGAGCCACCCAGGTACCCCTAAAACTACCTCATTCTTAAAAGACTATTTTGCTCAGTATGTAATTCTAATAGACAGTAATTTTCTCTCAACATTTCTCTCAATTATTTGGCTTCTATTATTGCTCTTAATATGTCACTATTGGGCTACCAGTCATTGTGAGGGGGAAAGATCTGTGTGTCTCTTCATCTTCAGTGTCCTGTAATCTCCTGACTATGTGATTGGCTCATTTCTCTTTATTTTTCCAGCTTGTCACACAGTGTCCATTCATCCTTCTCATTCATGTGTTTGGGCAGTTTTGGAAAATTCTGTCATCATCTTCTTGAATCTTTACTTTCTCTGCTTTGGAGTAGGATATGCAGGAGACCTCACTCTATCCCCTGTTCAGTTCTTAATTCTCTTTCAGATTTTCTCTCTCATCCCACCTCTCTGCTTCATTTGGAGTACTTTCAGCAGCTCTGTTTCATGGCTTACCAATTCTCTTTTCAGCTGTATCTAGTATGCTCTTTACCTCATCATTGAGTTCTCCATTTTGATGAAGATATTTTCCTTTCTATAGAGGTGTTCTTTTATGAAAGTTCTTCTTAATATCTATTGGCATGTTTTTGGTAGCCTTTTTGCTCCTCACTCATTTTTCAAAATTCAGTATTTTGTTGTCACTTAAAACTTTATGCATACTTTTTACTTGGTCATCTCAATATAAGAAGGATTTAGGGATCTAAACTTGCTGTGTTCTTGCCATCTTCCATAGTATTTCACTCTCCAGCCTTTTGTGTGCATGTGTGAGTTCTTGTTTCACTGACTTTTATCTGTGTGAATTCTGAGGGCCTAAGTTGAGCTAATTTCCTCCAGAAACCATTTGACTCTGCATCTGTCAACCACTTTAGTCCCTTCTGAGGGTCCCTAAAAATGAAGACGAGGTCTTACATTCATTTTGTATTGGACCCAGAGATCAGATTTCAGATCTCAGGAGCCTGGCATGAGTTTCTCTAAAAACAATTTTTAAAGTGAGGCTTGAAAATTCCCCTTGCTTTTTATTTTTATGAGTTCAGGCACTGCTTTGAAAGTTAGTCACTAATTTATCCAGTTTTCAGTTAAATTATGGCAGAGGAACTTGGAATTTGCCATATTGTGTATTGCATATCCTTTCTTTTCATTTTAAAATGTTTCAAATTTACAACAAACTAAAGAGAATTAATAAAGCATGTTATATATTTTACTGACTCAAATCAACAAGCGATAACATTTAGCTTTATTTGCACTGAGCTTTTTAAAAAGATTTTTAAATATTTTATTTATTATTTATTTGAGAAAGAGAGAGCACACAAGAGGGGGAGGGAGAAGGAGAAGCAGACTCCCTGATGAGCAGGGAGCCCCATGAGAACTCAATCCCAGGACCCTGAGATCATGACCTAAGCTGAAATCAAGAGTCAGACACTTAACTAACTGAGCCACCCAGGCACCCCTGAGCTTTAATTGTTGGGGAAAAAAATGTGTAGATACAGTTAAAACCTATTCTCTATGTCACAAATCTTTTTGGAGCTCCATGGGCACAGGGAGCTGTTCAGAATTGAACTTGACATTTTTTTCCATAAACTACTCTCATCTTGAACTCAGTTTCTGACAACAGAAACCAAAGAAATTTTCTCCAATTATTCCTATCTCGAATCCCACTTTCACTGTCTTGGTTTAGGCTCCTATCCTCTTTTAATTTGATTACTTCACTCTCCTACCCGGGCTTCCTGCCCCTAATCTAGCTTTCAGTTCTCCCGACTGCAGAGTGATTTTTTTCCCTTACAACATCTCACACATGTTGCTCCCTTGAATAAAAGCCCTGCAGTGGCATTCCACCACTCAAAATCCTTGGGATGGCATAGAGCCTTTCCTGTTCTGAGACCCTTTGACATACCTCTCATCCTAAACCTTTAACTCCCTGTCCTATTGAATCTCTACTATTTCCCCCCATTTCATTCTTAGTCTTAACTCTGATGGTTAATCCATACTGTTCCCTTTGCGTATAATGCTCCTCTCATTTCTCTAGAGTGGTGACTCCTTTAATTCTCAGCTAGACTTCACCATACAAAGACTTCCCTGACCTGCCACGGCTGGCCAAAGCATATTTCTGATGTACTACATTATCACCCTTTGTATATATTTATTGCAAATGCATATACAATAAAATATATAGATACACAGATATATCTGTTGTAATAATCAGGTAGGGACTTCAAAGCCCATTTCTTATTCATCTTTCCATTCATAGCACCTGGTAAATGGCTCAACTTGAATCTGTCAATATATTAATGGTCTCTGGGCTCCACATCAAGTACCTGGAGAATAGTGGCAATGCTTTTTGAATATCATGCCCAATTTTTTAATATAACTTGAGTTGAAGGGTAGCTCAAATGATAGCCATTGAAGTGATTCTTGTCCAGAATGACCTAATTCAGAAGTCTCCCAAGCCCAGTAAATTATTAGGGGTAAGTTATAAGAATAATTATGTTTAACAGTTTTACTGAGTTATAACTGGTGTACAGTAAACTGCATCCATTTAAAGGACACAGTTTAATAAGCCTTCACATATGGCTGCACTCGTGAGACCATTCATTATCTAGAAAAAGAACGTATTGATCACCCTCATTGGGTTTTCCAGTTTGGGGTTATTTCAAATAAAGCTGTCACAAATGTTATAAGGCTGTATATAAGTCTTATGTATGAATACATACTTCCATTTAGCTTAGGTGAATACCTAGGAGTGGAATAGCTGTGCCATATGGACAATGTATATTTAACTTTTTAAGAAGCAAGCTGTTTTACACAGTAGTTGTATCAGTTTACCTTTCCACAGGCAGTGTGTCAGAGTTCTAGTTCCTTTGCCAATTGGCTCTTGCCAATTTTAGACAATCTAACAGGTGTGAAGCAGCATCTCACTGTGCGTTTCTCCAGTGGCTAATAATGTGAGTATCTTTTCACACTGTTATTTTCCAGCTGTACAGTTTCTCTGCTGAAGTGTTGGTTCAAATCATTTGCTCTTATGTGGTTGTTTACTTTCTTACTATAGGATCTTGAGAGTTCTTTATAAATATGCGGTAAAAATTCTTCTTTTTTTAAATTTTATTTATTTTAGAGAGAGTCAGCAGTGAAGAGGGGAAGAGGGAGAGAGAGAGAGAGAGAAGCAGACTCCTTCTGAGTATGAAGTCCATCGCAGGGCTCCATCCCAGGACCCAGAGATCATGACCTGAACCGAAGGCAGACATTTCACCAACTGAGCCACTCAGGCACTCCCAAATTCTTTATCAGTTATGTAATTTGGAAGTATTTTCTCTCAGTCTGTGGTTTCTTTTTTTTCTCCAAGTTTTTATTTAAATTCCAGTTAGAAAAAAAAATGAAAATAAAATAGATAAAAATAAATTCCAGTTAACATACAGTACAACATTAGTTTCAGTAGAATGTAATGATTCATCACTTCCATTAAACACCCAGTGCTCATCACAAGTGCCCTCCTTAATACCCATTACCTATTTAATCCACCCCCCCACCCCTCCAGTAACCCTCAGTTTGTTCTCTATAGTTAAGAGTCTGTTTCTTGGTTTGACTCTTCTTTTTCACCCCCTATGTTCATCTGTTTTGTTTCTTAAATTCCACATGAGTGAAATCATATTGGATTTGTCTTTCTCTGATCGACTTCTTCTGCTTAGCATAATACACTCTAGCTCCATCCACATCATTGCAAATGGCAAGATTTCATTCTTTTTGATAGCTGAGTGATATTCCATTGTATACATAGACCACATCTTCTTTATCCATTCATCAGTGGATGGACATTTGGGCTTTTCCCACAAGTTGGCTATTTTTAATAATGTTGCTACAAACATTGAGTGCATGTACCCCTTCAAATCTGAATTTTTGTATCCTTTGGGTAAATACTAGTAGTATTTGCTGCTGGGTCATAGGCTAGTTCTATTTTTAACTTTTTAAGGAACCTCTATACTGTTTTCCAGAATGGCTGCACCAGCTTGCATTCCCACCAATAATGTAAGAGCGTTCCCCTTTCTCCACATCCTCACCAACACCTGTTGTTTCCTGTATTCTTGATTTTAGCCATTCTGACTGGTGTGAGGTGGTATCTCCTGGTGGTTTTGATTTGTATTTCCCTGATGATGAATAATGTTAGCATCTTTTCCTGTGTCTGTTAGCCATCTGTATGTCTTCCTTGGGAAAATGTCTATTCATGTCTATTGCCCATTTTTAAAGTGGATTGGTTTAAACTGGATTGTTTGGTTTTTGGGTGTTCAGGTTTAGAAGTTCTTTGTATATTTTGGATACTAACACTTTATCAGCTATGTCATTTGCAGATATCTTCTGCTATTCTGAAGGTTGCCTTTTAGTTTTGTTGATTGTTTCCTTTGCTGTGCAGTAACTTTTTATTTTGATGAAGTCTCAATAGTTCATTTTTCTTTTGTTTTCCTTGCCTCAAGAGACATATCTAGTAAGAAATTGCTATGGCCGATGTCAAAGAGGTGACTGCCTGTGTTCTTCTCTAGGATCTTGTCTCACATTCAAGTCTTTCATCCATTTTGAATTTACTTTTGTGTGTGGTGTAAGAAAGTTGTCCATTTTTCCCAACACCGTTTGTTGAAGAGACGTCTTTTCTCTATTGGATATTCTTTCCTCCTTTCTTGAAGATGAGTTGATTATATAGTTGTGGGTTCATTTCTGGGTTTTCTATTAAGTTCTACTGATCTATCTGTCTGTTTTTTGTACCAGCACCATACTGTCTTGATTACTAAAGTTTTGTGATATAACTTGAAGTCTGGAATTGTGATACCTCCAGCTTTTCTTTTCTTTTTCATGACTTCTATAGCTCTTCAGGGTCTTTTGTGGTTCCATACAAATGTTAGGATTGTTTGTTCTGGCTCTGTAAAATGCTGGTGGTATTTTAACAGGAATTGCATTAAATGTGTAGATTGCTTTGGATAATATAGCCATTTTAACATAATCCGTGAGTATGGAGTGTTTTTCCATTTCTATGTGTCATCTTCAATTTCTTTTATCAGTGTTCTATGGTTTTCAGAGTGCAGATCCTTTCCCTCTTTGGTTAGGTTTATTCCTAGGTATTTGTGGGGTTTTGGTGCAATTATAAATAAAACTGAATCCTTGATTTCTCTTTCTGATGCTTCATTATTGGTGTATAGAAATGCAACTGATTTCTGTACGTTGATATTATATCCTGCAATTTATACCCTGCCTGAGTTTGTGTATCAGTTTTAGCAATTTTTGGTAGAGTCTTTTGAGTTTTCTGCAGAGAATATCATATTATTTGCAAGTAGAGAAAGTTTGACTTCTTCCTTGCCAATTTGGATGTCTTTTATTTATTTAATTGCTGTCTGAATGCTGAGGCTAGAACTTCCAGTACTGTTCAATAACATTGGTGAGAGTGGATATCCCTGACTTGTTCTTGACCATAGAGGAAAGTCTCTCAGTTTTTTCCCATAAAGGATGATATTACCGTGGGAATTTCATATATAGCCTTTATTATGTTGATGCCTGTTCCCACCAAACCTAATTTGTTGAGTTTGTGTTATAAATGGATGTTGTACTTTGTCAAATGCTTTTTCTGCATCTATTGAAAGGTGTAGCTTGTCTCTTAACAGTATCTTTTAAAGGGCAGATGTCCTTAGTTTCATCATATTTTTTCTTTTGTGGATTATGCCTTCAGTGATATATTTAGGAAACTTTTTCTTAATCCAAAGACACAAAAATTTATATCTATATTTTCTTCTAAAATTTTTATAGCCTTAAGTTTTTTGCATTTAAGTTTACTATCTTTTGGGGTTCACTTTTTATTTATGGTGCATGGTATGAGGTGAAGTTCCTATTTATGTATATAGATATCCAAGCTTTTCAGCACTATTTGTTGGCAACACTACTCTTTTTCTATAGGGTTGTCTTGAGCAACTTAGTCAAAAATTGATCGACCATCAACACATGGGTCTATTTCTGGACTCTCCACTCATTGCACCCATCTGTTTTGTTGCCATTACCATATATTCTTGATTTCTATAGTTCTGTAATAGATCAAGAAATCAGGTAATATTAGTCCTTTACTTTTGTTTTTCTTTTTCTAGGTTGTTTTATCTATTCCAGGTCTTATGCATTTTTAAAATACCTTGTTAATTTCTACAGAAGCCTGATGTTTAATACTAAGCAGTATAGTTTCATTGCTTCCCTTCCAGCCTTTGAGTTGTTGTCATGCAATCCACTTTTACATATGTTATGACTTCCTTTAAGCATTTGATTATCTTTTAAAGAGATTTAAATAACAAGAAAAAAAAAAACACTTCATATTTACCAAAGAAGTTACCATTTTTGGTGTTCTTAATTTCTTTATGTAGTTCTAGGTTTTTCCCTGGTATCATTTTCCTTCTACTTGGTGGACATCCTTTAATATTTTGTGCAGTGTCAGGCAGTTGATTCTTTCAGCTTTTCTATCCATGAAAAAGTCTATACCTCACCTTCATTTTTCAAATATATCTTTGCTGGGTAATATGTTTTAATGTAACAAGCTTTTTTTTTTCTTTTAATACTAAAAATATCACTCCACTCTCTTTTTCGCTTGCATTATCTCTGACAAAAATCTGCTGTCATTCTTATATTTGAATTTCTATTCATCAAATTTGGATAAGTTTTGTCTGTGATTCTTTTCTATTTTTTTTAGATTTTTTAAAATTTATTTATTCATGAGAGACAGAGAGAGAGAGAGAGGCAGAGACACAGCAGGGAGAGAAGCAGGCTCCATGCTGAGAGCCCGAAGTGGGACTTGATCCCAGGTCTCCAGGATCATGCCCTGGGCCAAAGGAAGGTGCTAAACCACTGAGGTGCTAAACCATCCAGGGATCCCGTGTCTGCAATTCTTTAAATGTCTCTCCTCTCCATGTCCTGTATAGGCTTCAATTACATCTATGTTTGGTCATTTAAAACTAAAATTAATTAATTAAATTTATAATATTGCATCAGATTACTGATGCTATGTTCAGTTTTTTTCAGCATTGTTTTCCTCTGTGTATTTCATTTTGCAAAGTTATTATTCCTATGTCTTCAGGTTCACTAATATTTTTTTCTGCAATGTCTAATATGTTGTTATTCCATCCAGTGTGTCTTTCTTCTCAGACATTATAGTCTTTGTTTCTACAAATTCCATTTGGGTCTTTTGTATGTCTTCCATATCTCTACTCAGCATGTTCAATCTTTTTTAACTTCGTGAACATATGGAATCAATTACAACAACTGTTTAAATGTTCCTGTTTTCTTTTTTTTTAATTAATTTTTATTGGTGTTCAATTTACCAAAATACAGTTCCTGTTTTCTAATTCAATCGCTTGTGTAAGTTCTGCCTCAGTGTTAATTTATTGAATTTTCTGCTCATCATTGCTAGTATTTTCTTGCTTCTTTTCTTCTGTGGTATTTTTTTTTATTGGATGTGAAACATTTTGGTTTTTATTTTGTCATGTTTGGCATATTTTTATATTCTTATAAATATTTCATGTTTATTTCGTATTCATATTTCATCAGGATTTTGTTCAGGGACATGCTTAAGTCACCTGAAAACAGTTTGATCCTTTTGCGTTTAGCTTTTAATCTTTGTTAGGTTGGATCAAAGCTGAATTTCAGCCTGAGGCTAATTTTTCCTACTATTGAGGTGAGACTGTTCTTAGAACTCTAACCAGTTCTCCCTAAAGTATAAGGTTTTCCACTGTGATTATTGGGGATGGATAATATTTCCAGCCCTTTGTGAACTGTTTTCTTTCTAATCTTTTAGGGTGGTTCTTTCCCCAGCCAGTGTAAATTAACTTCCCAGTAGTTAATTTACATTCTTGTAAGAGTCAGTATTTAGCTGAGTACTCTGGAGACAGCCTCTGCAGATCTCTAGGGTTCTCTCTCCTTGGAGCTTCTCTCCTGTCGTATATTCTGCACCATGTGCTGTAGCTCTCTTGGCATCCCTGAAATTCTAGCTCTCAGTCTTCAGTCAGGGAGACTGACGGGCTCTCTCTGCCTCAGCTCTCCCTGCCTGTGCCACTTCCTGAAACTTTCTCGAGGCGGTAACTGACAGTAGCCTAGAACACACCTCATTAGTTTTCTATTTCAGTTTTCATTGTTGTTCATTGTCTAACATCCAGTATTTTGAATGCCATTGTTTTGTATATTATTTTTCATGTTTTACTTGTCCCAGGCAAAAGGATAAACCCATAATAAATCCATCCTTCACTAATCCATCTTTTCCAGAAGTCCAGGATAAATTTTGATTTATAAGTTTCCTAGGTGTTTCTTATTTGCAGTCAATCACAGGGAAAATGTGACTATAAAATCAAATGGAATTTGGGGTGCCTGGGTGGAACAGTCAGTTAAGCGTCTGTTTCTTGGTTTCAGCTCCAGTCATGGATCAAGTCCCACATCAGGCTCCACTCTTAGTGTGAGGTCTGGTTGAGATTCTCTTTCCCTCTTCCTCTCCCTTTGCCCCTCCCACTTGCATTCTCTCTCTCTCACTCTAAAATAAATAAATAAATAAATAAATAAATAAATAAATCTTAAAAATAATCAAATGCAATAAAATGGTAAATAAATGTTGATATACATTAAGCTATGAGAAATAAGGACTTTGTCAGAGTTGTGTATTTTCATTAGAGTGCCAGTGCTTCAGAGTTGTTCCAGATGGGAACAATGGAGTCAAAGAGAATTTTCTTGAGCTCCTATCAATTCAGTATCATTATATAAATTTTTAATTATAATTTAATTTTGTTTTATACAATAATATCATTTACAAGCAGGGAGATAATTCCTGAATATAACAGATATCTACTCCCTTTAAAGACTTTTTTTAAATTTATTTATTCATGACACAGAGAGAGAGAGAGAGAGGGAGAGGGAGAGAGGCAGAGACACAGGCAGAGGGAGAAGCAGGCTCCATGCAGGAAGCCTGACATGGGACTCGATCCCAGGTCTTCAGGATCATGCCCTGGGCTGAAGGCAGTGCTAAACCGCTGACCCACCCGGGCTGCCCCTCCCTTTAGATAATAAACCAGAACTTGAGTTTGCTTTTCTAGTTTATTAAGAAAATAGAGGAAGAATTTTCAGGAAAGTTCTAAGATATACTATCCCCAGTTGTTTTCTTTCCCATCTTGGGATTTATAGGCAGTGGGAACTCCATTATTATATATCTGCTGTGTGATGATAAAGTGGCACCTGTCTACTCTTCATTAATGGATGAAAACCAAAAGCAAATATTCAGCATCCATAATCTGAATCAGAGATAAATATGTTACCAACAAAGAGCACAAAATGATAAGATCTGAGACAAGGGCAAAGTTGGCGGCATTAAAACAGCAGAATGAACTGAAAAGGTATGACAAGGGAGACTTCTCAAGATTTGGTCATTGGAATTTATTGAGTATTTTGAACAAATGAAAGTGGGAGAACCAGAAGTGCCTGAGGTCTGGACTCTGGCCAGTGGGGAGATTCTGGGACTGTGGACAAAAGTAAGGCAGATGGAAGATGAGGTAGGTGACTTTTATATATGATATGCTTTTCTCAGCAATACCAGACAGTAAAATGACATCTAATTCATTTTCTCAGCAGCAGCAGTCAGCAAGTACTTCCTATCTCCTACTGTGTGTAGAACCACTGGAAAGACCACTATAGGAAACAGAATGATGTACAAAACAGAGCCCCTACCCTGAGGAAGCTGGAATAGTACTGAGAGCAAGAGCAGAGTGAGATAGTTTGGACCCATCCTAAACCAGCATTTCTATAAGTTAAATAAAAAATAAAGGGGAATGTGTATGGTAGGTCAGGTACTTTATGTGTGTTACCTTATTTATTCATCACAGGTACTCTATGTGATAACTATTAATATTTTTCCTATTTTGATGTGCCTAGGTGGCTCAGTAGGTTAAGCATCTGCCTTGGGCTCAGGTCATGATCTCAGGGTCCTGGGATCAAGGCCTGCATTTGGCCCCTGGCTCATTGGGGAGTCTGCTTGTCCCTCTGCCCCTACCCTCACTCATGCTCTCTGTCTCTCAAATAAATAAATAAAATCTTTTAAAAAATATTTTCCCCATTTTGCAAAGAAGGAAGGGAAGATGCAGATGATTTAAAATAACTTGATGTCTTAGTCTGTTCAGGTTGCCATAACAAAATACCATAGACTGAGTGGCTTATAAATAACAAATATTTATTTCCCAGTTTTGGAAGCTGGGAAGTCCAAGATCAAGGCATATTCAGTGTCTGGTGAGACATGCCTTATAGTTCATAGACATTGTCTTCTCTCTGTGACCTCAAGTGGAGGAAGGAGAAAGGGAACTCCCGAGGATTTTTTGCATGAGGCTACGAGTCTCATTCATGAGGGCTTCACCCTCATGACCTAATCCCTTCCCAAAATCCCCACGTGCAAATATCATGTCATTGGGAAGAATAGGTTTGGACAGATGAATCTGGGAGGACACAAATGTTGGATCTACAGCACTTACCTTTGAACACATACCTGGTGAATAACAGAGCCAGTATTTAAATCTGAACAGAGTTTGTCTCTGAACCTCTTCCTATCATCACTGCCTATCACAAAGGGTTGTTAAGAGAAAGATTTTATTCTTTAGGATGAGGACTTTGTGCTAAGTTATAATAAGCATTCTTGCTTGGATCTTATGCCATATCTTTCTCATGTGAGTCCCTCTGACCAAGAAAGCATCCAATTAGAAGAGGAATCCACAGGCAGCTGCAGGAAACTGAGGAAGCTCAGAGACTATCTTGGGAGGGAGCAAAGACTGCCATCCTTTGGCCCACATGTACACACCTCCTCCACCAGAAAACAAGTCCCATGGGGATAGACTGTTTTATGTGTCACTGTAACCCCTGGCATGTAGAACAGTGTCTGGCACATAGTAGCTGCACAGGCAATGCTTGTTGAATCAAGTGAATGAATGTGGAAAAGCTAGTCAGGGAGAAGGAGAGTTCAAACCAACCCTGTGCTTACACCTTGCCTGGTCTTTTAGTGCCTCCGTCACATGGCACCAGTCCAGAAAACCTGGTCTCTTGAAGAGATGCACATACAGAAGTCCATGAGCCTGCAGGGACACAATTTTCCTCACACATAAGGCCACCTAGGGACACCCAGTGTGGCCTTACATTGCCCAGAGGTTGGCTTTACCCCAGGCACTGTGAAGCCAGCCTTACTGAGTTGCTGGAAGCACTGGAAATAGTGCCCATAATTCCTGGACCTGAGCCCATCACTGTCTCTCTCCACTGGATCAAGTTTCCCAGTAGAGAACTAGTAGCACAGCTCCAATACTCTGACATCCTACTTTCAAGTCCATGCTTTTGATTGAATAATTTGCTTTCTATTTCACCCCAAAATGTTTCCTGTGGACACTGTGACAAACCATACTCTTGTTGGCTTTGCTAAAAATGTCTGTTTGTAAGTAACAACCAAATTTTAATTCAGTTTTCAAATACCCTCCCCAAGAGGGTATATAAAGTCACAGCAGGCCAGGACTTTAGCTATAAAACCCACTCTTTGGTATCACACACAAGTAGGCATTTAATAAGTGCTTAATGGTGATAATGATTTACATTTTGGCATGGGCCAAACAGAATGTTACTGTAGAAAGAACAGCATAGCACTTGACTCCCTCACACATGCAATGGTTTGGCAGCCAAGACAGGAAGGGGTGGTATGCCTGGGGAGTAAGGGCCACAAAGTCAAACAGAGTATGTTCCTCCTTGCACCTGGCCACTGATGTCCACAGGAATTATAAATGGAGTAATTTGATCTTTTTGTATTGGGGATACAAAAGTTCCTTTAGGTAAATATTTTGTTTTACATCAATGCCACAGAATAGCCCATGATACAGACTTATACATGGAGTAACTAGAAATCTAATGTGTGAAGAATCAAGTTGTTTAGTTAATGATGGATTTAAAAAATTCTAACCTGATCTTACTATTAAAAACTTGCCCCACAGTGTGAAATTTCCTTAAAAAAATTCACTTCATATTGCCATTTGGTAATTTATTAAGAGAACAAGTCTTCTTTAGTAAGTTCTTTAGTTCATGCTTTGGGAGACATATACTATATAGACAGTAACATCCTGGGACTCAAATTTATAACTGACACAGAACAAGGGAATGTATATGCTGAAATTCATATATGAAGCTACCACTGGGCAGTAATTAAAGAGTAACATTATGTTTATTATAAACCAAGGTTAAATATTTTATCAGAAATTCTGATGGCTTTCACTGTTGTTTTCCACAGGTGTGCGTAAATTCAACAGGTGTCTAACCCATCACTCAATTGCTTGCTGCTTGGGAGCATCATCCGGCCTCATGAATCTGAGGCAGACCTCTGCACACAAAGCAGCTACTATAGGTGTTCAGGAATTCAGTGATTCCTGATTAAATGAAATGATAGCTTTCCCTCCCACATTACTTCCTCCCTCCCTTTCTTCTTACCTTCTTTTTTCCCTTTTGTAAGTGAAGCCTATCTGCAGTGAGGCACAATGTTTGGTGCTAGAGATGCAAAGACAAATAAGCAATATCCCCTGCCCTGGATAGGCTCATAATTGAGTACAGATAACTGACAAGAAAGGAGACAATAAAAAGAGAGTCAGGTAGATACTTGAGTCCAATGTATCTGGAGTTCAAGGGGGAAAGCTATTTATTTCAGGAAAAGAAGGTTTTTATGATTTTTAGGGAAAGGGCTCTATATCTAGCATGATCACTGGTCAGTCCTTGGCTAAGGGGATGGTAGGTAAATGATGTTGTAAGTGTCAGAGGAGCTTGCATTATAATAACGAACAAAATAATATAGTATGATTATATATCTGCTTATTTTCAAAATAGTTTTATTGAGATATAATTCAAATACCTTATAATTCACTCATTTAAAGTGTACAATTCAAAAGTTTTTCATTTATTCACACATATGTGCAGTCATTACCACCACCATCATTTTTAGAACATTTTGATCACCTCGAAAAACAAACAAGCCAGCAAAGAAATAAACTTTCATACTATTTGGCTATCACTCACCTCTTTCCCCATCTCCTCTCCCAGCCCAAAGGCACTGTAAGTCCATCTTTTATCTCTACAGATTTCTCTGCTCTGGATTTTTCATATCAATTGGATCATGCAATATGTGGTCTTTTATGATTGCCTTCTTCTGCCTGTCTAATGATTTCAAGGTTCATGCATATTATAGCATGTAACATCACTTTATTTCTTTGTATGGCCAAACACAATATTCTGTACATGAATATATACCACACTTTGTTTATTGATTCATCATTTGATGGACATTTGGGTTGTTTCCACATAAATCTACTTCTGATCATGATCTCTGGGTGGGAGAAATAAAACCAGGTATGCCTCACCCCTTTGTTTTCAGAAATCCAGCCTAGGAAGCCCTAAGCCTCCCAACCCAGGACAGAAGAAATATACTAGTTAATGTTTTTCTTTCTAAAATACAAAGGAAGCATTTCCACCCAAGAATTCCCAAGAAATATTATAAAGCAAACCATTAACAAACAAGTTGCTTAACACTTTTTAGGTTCAATACCATTTCAAGGTCACTGTAGATGGTACAATGAGGGAAAAGTGCATATGAGGGGTTACTAGCTAGAAGAGAATGTTTTATTGACCGCCATATTCATGACATAGAGGCTGCTATCACTCCCACATCCATTGAGTTATCCCCATGGGTTACAAATAACCCAATTTGGGAAGCACCACTACATAATGGAGAGTAAATGAACTGTTGCTAAAAATATATGGAGTTGGTGGAAAGTAGACAGAATCAGGCATCAGAAAATATATTTGCCATCCCTGCTCCAGCGCTTCTTAGATATGCATTCTTGGACAGGTCATTTACAGGTCATCCACTTGTTGGGCTTTCAATCTGTTAAATGGACTACTATTACCTAGTTTGTATGTTTTTCAAGGCTAATACATACAAAAACTTTCTGTGAAGCATAATTATAAAATTATCAGCAAGTGTTACCAGCTCAAAATCTTGTTAAATTACTGCCTTTCCTCATCAGGCCCTGGAATGTAATAAAGACTAACATTTAGTATGGACATTGATAAAAGATCAGAAGTTTTCTAATAGTTTTTTTTTTATTTTTCATTTTTACAATTTATTCCCTCAAACTCCTTATTTACTGGAACTCCAAGTAAGGAAATCAAACAGGCTTATAATACAAACCAATGTCTTCTGAATTCGGAAATTGCTTGCAAGGACATCCACTCCACCTTCTGTCTCCACACATTAAATTACAAACCCAAAGACATCCAGAAAAGAACAAGCTGTAAGATGCACTGACCCATTTTTTATGGGTGACCAGTCTTCAAAGGAATAGGAAGTCCTTTAGTTTTGGAAATAGTCAAAGAAAATGGAAGAAAGAACTTCCTATCTGATCCTACGATTAAAGGTGTTTGTCACAAGGTCTCAGATAAGAAAATCAAACCAGTTTGGGTTAATTTCAATAGCATTACAATTGGAAAATCCGAGTTGTCTTGGAAACTCTCTCCTTCTCTCTCTACCCCTAAGTCAATCAATCAGTCAATCTTTAAAAAAAAAAGAAAAAGAAACATTCATTAAGCAATTCTTCCAAGTCACGTAGAGTGATGAGCTAAGACCAGAATGCATTTCCCTAACTTTTTGAGCACCTTTGTTCAATATTCTTCCCATTGAGGGACAATTTCCTCTCCTGATCAGTGAAACAGTTTCTTCTTTTTAGGGTGTGGCTAGGGTCTACGGTCATCCAAAAGGAAGGTAACAAACACCAGGATGTCATGCTAGGATCACTTTTTTCTTACTTTTACTTGGCAAAGTACAGTATGGGTTTTGTCATGACACATCTTCAGACTCTCCCATTAAGTTATTTGCAAAAGAATAGACCTGAAAATGCATTGAAAATATATCTTTGAATGTTAACCAAATAAATTTGGTTAACTGATTATACTACCCCCTTCTGGATTTTTAACTTGAGGGTGGAAACTAGATGTAATTTAAACCTAACACATTTTTGATGGATTGAAACAAGTCTACAAAGTCATCCTGAATGTAGTTCATGTAATCTGATGCTTTATGAAATATGCTTCTGTAGAAATATGCAGTATTGTTATCTGACAACCTAGAACAATGTGGACTTATTAATAAACTATCAATAACTTGCGTGACTCCTCTCTCTTTTTTTTTTTTTAAAAAAAAGCTCTTCTTATACAAAATTAAAGGAAGAACATCATTGGTGAAAAACGTGAACTCTGTGAATTTTATTCTGTTCAGTTAACAGGCAAGAGAAATTAAAGACAAAGTAAAATCTTTCCAATTTCTTTAACTCCTAGGCCATCTCTTTTCCATGCACAGGTAAAATCCAGCCTTATATTTTAAGTCTTTTGACCAGCTGCAGTCTATGTATGCCTTCCTGCTGCTCCCTTTATACCTTGTACATATCTCTATCCTAGGATCTGCCACAAGGTTTACTTGTTCATCTCCCCAACAATGGTGAGATCCTGAGAGCAGGATTTAGTCTTACTCATTTGTCCACCTCCTATGTTTATCAACAGAGACAAGGAGATGGCCTGGGCTTAATAAATATTTGTTGAATGAATAACAGTTTGAATAAACTAGTGAGTACATAAAAATTCAGTTGATAATAAAATTAACGACTATACCTACAATTCTAATTGCTGGAATATGAATAGAAATATATATATATATATGAATAGAAATATATATATATTTGATGGTAGTTCATTCTCAAAACATAACTCCCAAAATCCAAATCTCAAATAAAGCAGCATAACAGAAAAGGCTACAAAAAATACTGTAATATTACACTCCATTTTCAGCAAACTTCAGAAACACAAACTCTCCATCATTTGGGGAACCAGAGGGAGATAATGGTCCAATCTCAGCCAAACAGTGCTATTAAAAACACAAACAACTGAACTCTATGTGCATTCCAATTTCCCTTGTGGTTCCAATTAAGATCACATCAATTAAGTGAACTTATCATTTTGCATCATGGAGCTCTTGAAAATTGTATAAAATTCAAGTTGGCATTTTCTTCCTTCCCTGATAAGGAAGGGACATGATTGCATCACACTGATTGCATATTTAGCTCTCCAAACAGCTGCATAAACATTATAAGCAATACAGAAAAACAGAAAAAAATGTGTAGAGACTAAAATCGAAGGACACATTTCTCAAACAGAGCATGCTATGGGCGGTTGGTTCTAATTGAGAGATGATTCAGAAATATGGAACCAGGAGAGGAGTGGGCACCGCAGGAGAGAATAGGATCCCCCACCCCCACCCCAGATCCTAAAGTCAGAGTACTTGTTAAAACCTTAAATGAACTTTCCCAGTGATGGCATTATTGCCACCAGCAAGTTGGACAATTTCCCCAGTGCCAGGCCACGTAGCGCAGCATCTCTGTGGAGGGGGAAGGGAAGGGGATAGAAACTGCCTGTTAAACCAACTTGGAGAGAGATCAGATTCCTGCTACCATCTTCCTACCCTTTAGGAAAGCTCACAAAATGGACGGATGATCTCCAAAGCAGCCTAGCATAACTTTCTTGCAATGGCAGATCACACACAGTAGCAAGGTTCCCCATTCAGCCTATATATTAGCAGTTGATAAGAGCTTGGTCTTATAGGGTCATTTTATCCTAGCTTAAAGGCTAGCTCTCCTCAGACTAATTTGCGTGACCTTGAGTACGCTACTTAACCTCTTTGTGCTTTGTTTCCTCCTTTGTAAAATGGAGGGAATGATTGTAACTACACTATACGGTTGACACAAGAATTGAATTCGATAATGCATATAAAGCCATTAGGAGCAAAGATATCCCTCAGTAAAGGGCAGCTGCTCTCATGGCTGAGTTCCCACGTTGCTGCAGCTGCTGTTCTGAGCAGTTTGATCTGTTCTACGCATGGGTCAGAGGTGCCCCCCAACAACGAAATCTGCCCCAGACTGCACTCTTCTCTTCCTCATGAGGCTGCCAAGAGATGCCCCAAAAGTATAGGCAGGGCTCACAGCCTCCTTTTCAAGCAGATAGAACACTCTTTCCCAGAGAAATAAGTGGCACTCCCCAGACAAATATAAGAATCTGCCTTAAAATGCCCATACTATGATAAAAGGTGATACAGTAGAAAAAAGGTAGCAAACCATATTGCTATAAATACCCAGCATGGGATGAGCACTGGGTGTTATACTATATGTTGGCAAATTGAATTTAAATTAAAAAAAAATTTTTAAAAATATAAAAAAATAAAACAATGAAACAAACAACAATAAAAAATTACCCAGGATAGCATTTCAACTCCCTACAGGTTAATGGGTTTTTGTGAGCTAGTCCACAAACCTGCGTAATATCATCACTCTGGATTCCAGGTAAGAACTGATTTGTGATTGGAGTGTGTCTGTCTAGGGGATGAAATGCAGCAAGGCAGGTAGAGAAAGAGAATATCTCCGTTTTACAGAGAAAGCAACTGAGGCCCAGAGAAACTGTTACACTGATGAGGCTTTGGAGGTGAACGTAATACCATTATTCCAGGTGCAAACACACTCACCAAGTTCTCAGGCCTAAGATAAGGAAGCAGTTTGTGGCTGCTGATAAACCCGTTTCCCCTGTTCTTCTAGAATGGCCTTCCCACTTCCATCTCCCTCTTGCCTGTGATGTTTCTGTTGCCCTTCAAAACATAGTCCATCAGAGAAGGACAAACATTATATGGTCTCATTCATTTGGGGAATATAAAATATAGTGAAAGGGAATAAAGGGGAAAGGAGAAAAAATGAGTGGGAAATATCAGAAAGGGAGACAGAACATGAGAGACTCCTAACTCTGGGAAACAAACAAGGGGTGGTAGAAAGGGAGGTGGGGGGGGGGTGATTGGGTGATGGTCACTGAGGGGGGCACTTGATGGGATGAGCACTGGGTATTATTCTATATGTTGGCAAATTGAACACACACACAAAAAATAAATTTAAAAAAATAAAGCAAAAAAAAAAACCAAAAACATAGTCTAAAATGAAAAAGTAGAGGAAATGGAAGGAAATCCACTGCAATGTTAGTGAATGGTTGGGTTATGGATCGTAGAATTTTATTTGTGTTCTCGATTTTCCAAAGTTTCTGCAGTGAACATCTTATAGGATACAGCAAGCATATTATTATTTTTAATTATTTTAAAAGTTCTGCTGAAAATTCAACCTTTGCAGTAGCACCTGGGTGGGTCAGTTGGTTAAGCATCTGCCATTGGCTCAGGTCATAATCGTGGCGTCCTGAGATCAAGTCTGGTGTCAGGCTCCCTGCTCAGGAGGAAGTCTGCTTCTCCCTCTGCTCCTCCCCCTATTCTTCCTCTCTTTCAAATAAATAAATAAAAATCTTTAAAATAATTTAACCTCTTCATAAAGTCTTGCTAAGCCAATCCCGTTTACCTCCAACAACTTCATCCACTCGGATGTCCAAAGTCACGGCTTTGACTCTTGATAACTCATATATTCTTTTTCATTTCTCTTCCTTTCCTTTTTTCTCTACCTTCCTCTTCCCTTTCTCCCTATTTCTCTTTTTTCTCTCCCTTGAAGTTCGTATTATATGCCAAGAGATTTAAACATTACACAAGTGTAATGAAAACATTCTAGTTGTTAAACATTGCAACAATACCAAGGTTCATGGGGTAAAACTCGAGTCTTTTATGACTACTTCCCCTCTCTCTGAATCCCATTCTTCTCTTCCTCTAGGTTGCAACTTTTCAACTTAGAACATAATTTTAAATCTTCCATGTGTAAGTACACAATATATTTGTATATGATTGTATTTGTATGTATGCATGTTGTTGTTGTTTTTTAAAACAAATTAACCCAAGTATCATTTTCCTTCCTGCAGAGCAGCTGTGATTACTGCCTTGGGGTGTTAGTGTTTGACTCTGAGTTAAGGGCCTATAGGTAAGACAGACAAGCTAGAAAGGGCCATTTCCAAGAGTGCCCTTGTCTGAAGGCCATGGGCCATGGTGACCTTCACACAACTCAGCCCCAGTCCAGGCCTCACCATATGGCTACATGTACAGTAGCAACACAAATGAGCTGTTGGCTGTTGAGCCTAGTGATGACAGGTGCAAGTGCTATGTAAAACATGTGCCCTCTAAAAATAGGATTGAGAAAGAAAGGGTCTCATGTCTGGCCCTCTGGGTGGCCCATGACTAAATGTTCACCCAGTTAATACTTAATGGAAACAACGCTATTTCAACATCATATCACCTGTGTTTATATGGACAGATGTATTGAGCTCTTGGAGAAGTCAGCTAGTTGGTTGATCAAAATGGTAAATTGAGGGTCTCTTTGCCTGAATCACAAGATATCCAAAGAAGAAAAATGAGAAGACTAAATGTGTTTTGCAAAATGAGATCTGGTTGTTTCCATTTTCTGAGGCAAATTTTATGTGAGAGTCTCTCCTTTCAGCCTTTGTTAGTGACTTTTCCATCATTTGCTGAACTGCTGCAAACATAAAAAATTCTTGCCCATCATTTTCAAAGTTCTAATGAGAAAAAACACTGGACTTCTGCTTCCTGCATTTTCATAATAAAGGAGACAAAAAGAACACTTTTAGAGGAGTCAGTTTAGGGGGATAAATTCTAAAACCAGAACAACTAAATCCTAGTCCTAGTCCCATGTTGGTTGAGATAAATACCTCACTTTGGTGTGTCCAAGGAAAGTGTGAGTGCAGAGCACTCAACAAATGAATACGTTGTTCACACAGCAAGCATGCGGCTGGGCACCTGCTGCATTAACTCTACCATATTAGGAAGCAGGAGAGGGGTCCACCTTGGTCCTTGACTCCAAGTGGCACTCAGATACTACCCAATGGGATTATCAGGTGGCGCCTTCCCTTGGTTCATGTTCCAGATTTTCCCCCTGCTTTGATAATACAAGCCAGAGCCGCCATGATATTGGGCTAACGGTTATTTTTGCCCCCAAATAAAAGCACAGAAAAGCAGTTGGACAGTTCGATATCTAGTGATCGATTGAAAATTACACAGGATAAAATATCAATATCAAAAGAAAGTTTACTGTAAGTATTTTAAACCCGATGTGGGGGGTGAGAGGGCGTGTATGTGCCTTAATCTTACTGAACCATAGTTTAGTTGCTTCTCAGTTAAAGGGAACTTCTTTTTTTTTTAAGATTTTATTTATTTATTCATGAGAGACACAGAGAGAGAGAGAGAAAGGCACAGACACAGGCAGAGGCAGAAGCAGGCTCCATGCAGGGAGCCTGATATGGGACTCGATCCCAGGTCCCCAGGATCACATGTTGGGCAGAAGGCAGCACTAAACTGCTGAGCCACCCAGGCTTCCCTAAAGGGAGCTTCTTTGTACTGGTTTGCCTGGGGGAGAAAGCTATCCAGCTGGTTGAGAAGAAACTCTTTATATTACATTGGAACAAGTTGGAATAGTCTGGATTAGGGCAGAAGAGGCAAATTTTAGGCACAAGCCACACTATAAATTACCCATCAGAACCTCCTTGATAATTCAGATGCATCTCTGAAGTGTCTCATCTGAATCCTACCATTTAGTTGTATTCTCTCCGGCTTTGTAAGTTTTTCCAGTTGTTACATATGCTTATGTGTTGTCTCCCCAGCTCCTGAGTTCCTTGAGGGCAGGCCCTATACTTGTCTACATTCTGATGAACTGTTACTGAGTCTTTGGCAAATCCTCCCAGGTGGGTTTGGCAAGCTGTTGCTGAGAAGTGTGCAGGTGAGAGGGACATGTGAGCATGTGCACCCATCCCCGCCCTCCCCAGGACCCTCTTGCTGCTCTCCCACTAAAGCTCCATCACCCACCGTAGGACAGCATTCCCTGATGGGAGAGCAAACCGCTGAGATCTGCATGCACCCTGTTCAGTCGGTGACCCACTCCTCCAAACTTTCCAATTCACCTTCCAAGTTACAGCCGGTGCCCTGAGTAGGGCATTTCTAGGGCTAGAGGCACATGGACCTGGGCCCACATTCCTGGATGACGCCATTACTACTTGGCCATCTGTAGGGGGAGCATGGGCGCCTGGAACATCTGGGCTGCCTTTGGGCCAGCACGTGTCCATCTTGTTTCCAGCCTCCCTCGTGTGACCTCACTGTGGGGGCAGGCCAGGTCACCGGGGAACTGGAACTATTTTTGAGAAGGCCATTGGCAGAAGGTCTTTTCATCCACTGCCCAAGTACCCCACATTCTCCATTCTCCAAGCCAAGACTTTTAGAGCCATTGAAATAGGAGTAAGAGAGGGAGCAAGGCCAAAGGGTGGAGGGAGAGTCTGCAAACCGACATGGCAGGAGTCAAGAGCAGGAACTATCTATTCCTGATCCTGATAAGGTCTCTGGGTATCTTTAGAGGCCTCCTTGCTGGGTTGTGTCCACAGTCTGTGTCTGTGGCACAGAGTGAGACAACTGCTTTCACCCACCTTCCTGGAGTGTGGGGGCCACAGTTAAAAGAATATTAAGATGCACAGGTAGGAGAGCTCCCCACATTAAAAAAAAATTACTAAAACTCATTCAGTATACAGGGGACTATCAGCCATATGCTGTTTCTCTTAGGTGTTGGGCAGAAAGTATTCATTATCCTCTCCATGTGTGAGGTTGTTGAGATGTTCTGAATTGCGCTTACACTTGTTGACTCGTTGTACTGAAACAGCAATACTGAGAGAGGGAAAGAGAACTCTTCATCCCCTGTCTCGTAGAAACTGAGGTAGCAAAAGGAGAAGTGGCCTACCCAGAGTTGCAGAGAAAGTTCAGGATAGGAACATGACCTGACACCAGGAGAGAAATTGGGGCTACTTCTTCATGGTCTTTTGTTTTCTGAGGGCATACACCTTGCCTATTCTAGTTTCAGATAGTCACTAGTTACTGCTCAGGGTAACTGGCTTCCTCTTTCTTGTTTGAGTACAGGGAAGAGCATACCTCCCCTGCTGTCCTTATGGTTGAGGGAATCTTCTGAGTGGTTCTAGGAGCCTGCAAGAACCAATGAATAATTTATTGAATTCTCCCTCTGCCAGCTACACAAATCAAATGCTTCCAGCTCTTAAGGCCCTCCATCAACGCGAGGTGGGCACGTAGTATGAGCAAGAAATGAATCTTTGTTATTTCAAGCCACTGAGATTTTGGGGTTGCTAGTTGCTGCAGCATATCCTAATTTATGTGGACTCGTACAGGATCATGGAAATGAACTTAAAAGTCCCAGAGCATGACAACATCAGATGTTTTTATTAGAAAGAACCTATAAAGGGCCCATGAAGAAAACTGAGAGCCAAGTTCACGGGCCCCTGCCTCTATTCAGAATTTCTTTCCACGTTAGTGTACTTCCAAGTGCATCTAGTCCAACTAAATCCTGAGGTGTGGCTCTCTTTACGACATTACCAGGTGGTCTTTGAGTTACCCCCCCTCCTTGAATATTTACTTTGATAACTTTAGAAATGGGAGATTTGTCATACTCCCCAAACATTTCCTTTCCATTCCTTTTTTTTGTTCTTTAGCAATCAGTGGTAAAAATGCTCTTCTTTACGCTAAGTCAGCATTTTCCTGTAATGTAAATTCAATTGCCCCTGTTCTTTCCTCCAGAGCCACAGAAAACATGTGTCATTCTCTTTTTATGTAATCCTTCTGAATAATTTAAACAGCATGAACACTCCAAATTACTTCTCCATGTTGAACACTCCCCACTTTCTTAACCATTCCTTATATTGAATTATTTTGAGGTCTTTTGTCATTGTGTCTTTTTCATCAGGACAGGTGCAGTCTGTAAATATACTATGTAAAATATGGCACCCAGGAGTACACACGGTGCTATGTGAAATGAAATAATATTACTATGTTCTGAGTGTCCAAGCTCCATTAAATCTAAATTTAACAAACACAAAAGGCCCCAACTTAAATCCATCAATTTTAGATCCTGATTCTTTTATTACAATATTAGCTACACCCTTAGTTTGATGCTTTTCCCCTGTTGTAACTATACGCTCTCTAGGAAATCATCATAGTCACAGATATAACATTGAACTGGAGATTGGCCAGATGGAGTTTTAAGAAACAACAATGAAGACATCAGTCTGGTAGTAAAGATCCCTTAGGTTCAGGCACAAAGCATTTGCATATTCCCTTCACTGTATTATCACACAGTTGCACTGCTCTGTCTGATATGTCTGGTCATATGAGAGAATCTATGAATTCTTTGCCAAATTACAGAATATGATGTTCATTTTATTCCCCTAACCCGCCAGTCGGGTGCTCACGAGTCACAAAAGGGTATATATAGTTAGTTTGTTAAGCTCTGCTTTTATTAAATGCATATTGGTTACTAGAGGCCACTTCTCTATTCCTAAGTACATATAACCTGTTCTAGCATAATACTTAGGATTATTAGCATGTTTGCCAGTTTACATTTTTCCCCTTTGGAGATATTGTGCCATCATTTATCCAACATGTGTTCTGCTCTCCATGTTTTGTTTTGTTTTGTTTTGTTTTTCCAGAAAACAGACTGTGTGTTAGCTGAGTTATTTATATACACCCCCAAGTATCCCGAGATGAAATTTGTTACAGACGTAAACACACCAAGAGCAGCTTGTACTTTCCTACCATGTTTTTTTTTTTTTTCAGTTATTTTAGTGCATATTTGTTCTATTTGTTTCTGTCTGAAAAGTCATTCTCCTACCACAGAAGACAGGTATGAATTAAAGGAGTTTATAATCTGGTGAATTCAGAAACCTAGCATGCCCCTGTCTTAAGGGGTCCGTGAATTTATACCCAAAGACTTTGTGGCTATTAACCACATAGCTTCTCTCCTCTTCCTTCATCTCTTCACCACCTAAGGTCATTTTCTCCCCCCTTGCTCGCTCTGAAATCCTATAACATCTTTGGTTTATAGCTTGATAAGATTCTTTAAAGGGTTAATGATACTCTATGTTAATGGCAAAGAGAAAATATCTTTTATCTTTTTCCCTGGTGCTTAGCTGTACTCTGTATAGTGGGATATTCAGTAGATATGGGTTGAGTGAGTAAATGAATAGTGTTCCCTCTTTTCCAAGAAAGGGAGCTACAGTTTTCTCATTATTATTCATGCTTCAACAGTGGGTTTTTTTTTTTTTTTTTGAGTCCTTTCCTCCTTCAAAATTTCGTTTCAAGCTTTAGTTTTTCTGACAGTCTGCCTGCATGCATGTTGTCCTCGTCTTTATAAATTGCTTTTATGATCTTCTTATCTTCGTTCATATGAGTTCACCTTGGTTTCTCTAATTAAAATAATTCTTCCCTGTCTTCATGATATGAGCTTTCTGCACAGTTAAGAGCCCGTCGGTGGTTCTGGACAGTGCACTACTCAGATATTCCTTTCCGAGGACCAGCAGCAAAGAGCATGATTGTTGACAATTTCCCTGCTATTGTGTCTTAATTTCCACTGTTCATGCACAGGTCGTGCCTCCTTGGGCTGTTCCCGACCAATCCTGAAGTAGCTCAGAAGATGATGGGACTACCAGAGCCAGGCCTTTCAGGCCCAATGCATGACTTCTCTAAGAGGAAATTGATTTCTCTCAGGATTTGCATATTGCCTCGGTTGAGATTTTCTTAGGCCTGTGCTACAGAGATATCTCAGTATAGTCAGAGATTTTTTTTTAATTAAGTAGGCTCCACACCCAACTTGGAGCTTGAACTCATGACCTTGAGATCAAGGGTCACATGTTCTACTGACTGAGCCAGCCAGGCACCCCAATATCTCAGTATAGTCTAGTTGATCACTCCATTCCTTGGGGTTAAATTTTCCCTTGCTTGTTTCTCAGAAACAGTGAGCTATAATGGAGTGAAAGAAAGGAGGTCAGAGGCTCCAGACCTGGCCTGTCAACCTGTCAATTGTTTCCTTACCTGTTTGGTCTTCGGCTTTCCCAGTTCTCAGTGAGTAGGAGGCGGGGAGGGGGGTGCCTGAGTCAAGTGCTACTTCCATTACCTGAGTCATCACATCCTCTGGGGAACTGGGGTGGGGTGGGGTTGGGGAGGTAGCTGTTCTTTCTTTAGCCCCGGGGTGTCACACTCTCTTCCACTTACTTTTTGACCACAAAACCAAAACCATGAAAAAAATCACACTTAAGATGATGAAATTTACCATCCTCCCGTTGCAGGATGTCTTTTCCTATTCTCCACCCTAGAGACGGCTTGGAGGAGAAAATGGTCACACTTCAACAGATACTTTGAAAAAAAAATCAGCAATTAAGGATTCTTGTATTTGCACAGAGACAGCTGTTTTGAAACTTCTTTGGTTGAGGAATACCAGCTCCTGATATTGCCTAAGATGGAACTAGTCAGCAGCTTGTAGAGCCCCAGTGCTGGTGGATAAACAGAGGATCTTCATTTCTAGGAAAGCCAGTCTCCTACTGATGTGGTGAGTAGGATGAAAAAATAAAAAGACAAAAGGAAACAAGACCCAAGCCACTGGCATTTGAAAAGGCAGGCACTCTGATTTCTCCCTGTGACCTTTGAAGCACTGATTTTTGAAGCTGAAGTAATCAGAGTGCAAGATGCAAAGAGCCGATAAAACACAAAAGCCATTATAGAACATAAAAGCCAATATTGAGGGAAATGTGATTTCCAAAAAGACAAACTATTATAGTACTTGTTGCTGTGCTTGGCTGTCATCTTGCCGTCAAAGGTGAAAAGGCTCCAAAATGCAGGCGATTATTATTAATCTCTCTAATTACAAAACCAAAGTCTTTGTTCCATGGTCTATGAATTTCTGTAATAAGGAGGCATGATGGGGGAGGATTTGGTCCAAGGAATCCTTTCAAGTCTTCCTGAAATCACTCCCTCTGGGGAGCTTTCTATTCTGACAATGACCAAGGTCTCCGGGTTGACCAGGCCTCTCTCCAAGTCCTGTTTGTTCTGGTCCCAGAAACAAAATGCCCTTCCGATCTCTACATGTGGGTTTACAGAATAGATCCATGTAGGCAATAAACCAACTATTTTCCCTCCCTGTAATTTCTCTCTCAATTTGCTTCCTGGAGAAAAGTGGGTAGGATTTCAGAAAAATACCAAGGAGGAAGGGACAACTCAAACCATACGTTTTTAAGCTCTCCCCAGCTGGGTAAGAGACCATGGCAGATTTCTTTCCCTCACTGAGGAATCTCATCCTATGCATCTAGCGTTATTCTAAATCAGAATGAACACACCGTTACCTAGAATTACAAGACTCACACAGACAACACGTCAGTGATCTCTGCATTTCTGCAACGCTTCTAACATCAAGAACGTGTTCGTGGTCTGCAACCTGGGGAACTGGCTCTTCTCTGGGCTTTATTTTCTTTCTGAAAAAGTAGATATGGTTTAAATTTAGTCCAGTGACAAACTGAAGACTCCAGAAGGACAGAATTTTGATCCCTGGTACCTGGAGAGAATAACCTACTTGCATGTTGCGTGGGAAGAGGCAGCTGCAGAAACGTTATTAAGTTATCCCCAAAACTAATCAGAGCAACACATGAGTAATTGTGCGATAAGAAAGAGGAAGAAGTAGAGGATTTAGAGCTGGGAGGTCCTGTTCCTGAGTGTTGTCACCATCCACCTCCCCTGCTCCCCTGCCCCCTGTTGTCATTTCTTCTAGCTTTCTGACTTAAATGTCACCCAGGAAATCCTCCCTGACTAGTCCTGCCACAAGGTGATTGTCCTCTTATCTACCAACGGCCCCAGGAGTTTCACATAGATAACTGCTGTTGTTTCCAGTGGTGTGTTTTCTTTTTTTTTAATTTATTTTTTATTGGTCTTCAATTTGCCAACATATAGAATAACACCCAGTGCTCATCCCATCAAGTGCCCCCCTCAGTGCCCATCACCCAGTCACCCCCACCCCCTGCCCCCCTCCCTTTCTACCACCCCTTGTTCGTTTCCCAGAGTTAGGGGTCTCTCATGTTCTGTCTCCCTTTCTGATATTTCCCACTCATTTTCTCTCCTTTCCCCTTTATTCCCTTTCACTATTTTTTATATTTCCCAAATGAATGAGACCAAATAATGTATGTCCTTCTCCGATGGACTTATTTCACTCAGCATCATACCCTCCAGTTCCATCCACGTCGAAGCAAATGGTGGGTATTTGTCATTTCTAATGGCTGAGGAATATTCCATTGTATACATAAACCACATCTTCTTTATCCATTCATCTTCCGATGGACACCGAGGCTCCTTCCACAGTTTGGCTATTGTGGACATTGCTGCTAGAAACATCGGGGTGCAGGTATCCTGTGGTTTCCGGTGGTGTTGATGGTGATGTTTTCAGGTTCAATGACAGTTTGGGGAGGGAAAAAAAAATACTCCTGATGAGCTGAGACCTGGTGGCCTATTCCTCTTGGCTTTTCTTTCCTTCCCACCTTTGTCCTCCTGTGTATTTAGTACTTAATAAAAGCAGTCTAAGCTGCTTGGAACATGCTCCAACACCTTGTTAACCCTTTGCTACCTGACAAGTGGTTTGACCAGCAACATGGACACCACTTAGGAGCTTCTTAGAAATGCAGAGCCCAAGGCCCCATTTCAGGACCATGCTCCGATCTATATTATTAGGAGACCTCTGGGGGATTGGTCTGCACCATACAGCTGTCCATCTCTAGCACCAACTTATGACTTATGTATACCACTTAACTGATGGCTAGCCACACCATCTTGGCTTTTCATGCCTGTGGGCTTTGTCAAGCCGTGTAGAACTTCAGTGTGTCCATGTATTTTGTCTTGGATGTTCAGTATTGCTTCATGTATGTATGTCTTCTATCCCCAAGCCAACTGTAAGTTCCTTGAGGGAGGTTCCTATCCTTGGTGTCTCTTTAAATCCCATCAGTGCTATGGCATTGGGCTACTCCTCCATAAAATAATAATGGCTAATACTTGAGAAGGAACTGCGTGTTAGATCTTGCGCCAAGCATGCTTGTACACTCTCTGACTACTCACAGTAACTCCATGAAGCAGCTAGTATCCTTTTTTTTTTTTTTCATTGTATAATGAGAAAATCAGGGCCTTAGAGAATGTGGTCAATCATTGATGGGTCTCACATTCATGTCTGTTAGATTCAGGAGCCTGAACTTTTAGTCGCGGGTTCACTTGGTCCCTGATCGATTGATGAATAAAGAAAATTGTGCTTCTGGAAGTAAACAAATATATTTTGTTATTGCAGGGTGTTAACCTGATAGAATGGAATGGAGGCCTGCTTTCTTCCTGCCTAGATGTTCTCCTGATAGAAATGTTTCTTAAAGAAAAAGAAGCAGCACTTCCCCTCTCCTACCTCCCTGGGACTCTGCACATCCCCCCAGCCCCATTCTCTCCCTCCTGCTGTATTTATTAACTCCCCTCTCCCACCTTCTCTCTGCTTTTGGCTTGCAACTCCAGTCCATGTCCTAACTTTGCATGGGCCCTCCTGGCTTCCCAGCTCTCCCAGGAAAGCATTTGGACTGGTCTGGCCGAGGGGCACCACATGAGGAGCTTTATCAGGTCACAGACTGTCTGGGCTTTCTCCGCGCGAGTGGACGTGCTTGCATAGTAGATGGATGACCTTTCGTTCTCGAACACCCAGAGGGCCAATCAGTCTGTTCCTGCTCCACTGAGAAAACTGAATAAAGTGCTTGCCATTTGACATGAAAGTAAAGAACAAGGAACCACAAAAATAAACAGACCCCCAACCCCCTCAAAACCCAGACAAAGCTGAAGCACTTTGTGTTTCAGGGTACCCTGAGTCTGGCAGATGAAGGAGGCCTTTTCCCATGCTTCCTTTGACAATGTGAAAAATCACTTTGCTGGAAAAGATTCCCACCAGGCCAGCGAGCATGTGCACATTTGCCTCCAGCCGCACGCTGCCCCTGGCATGTTCTCTTCTCTAGGAAGTGCTGGGGACAGTTTCCACTCGGGTGGCTGGCAGGATGCTTATGCAACCATCACCTGCCAGGAGCCACAGACCTACACTTTACCCGGACAACCATACTCCCTCAACAGTCATGCTTTTGAGGCCATGGGACACCCATGGCAGCTTTGTCGGAAAAGTTCTACAGAAGTTTGGACTCCAGAATGGATCAGGAGGGAGGAGAGACAATGTTCTGGGAGAGCCCCCAATGGGAAAGGCAACGATCAGGTGTGCTCTCCCACCCAGCGGGGACCCCAAGGATCCACTGAGGCCATGGCAAAGCAAAGGCAGGAGCTATTTCTGCCTTTGAAGGTCAGTTGGCTCATCCCTACACATATGACTGTAGTTAATGATTTCTATGCTCAGGAACTTTCAGTCAGACCATCTTTCTTCAATCTGTCAAGGAAGTACCTAGAATTAGGATCAGGAAATCTGCATGGATCACTCAGCTCTGGAATTCACTATCTGTACAACCTTAGGTAGATCACTGGCCTCCTGAGGGTTTCCATATCCTTATGTGGCAGGTTGAACTAGGTTTGCTGGCCTCTCGGGTGGCTTCAAATTCTAGCATCCTTGATTCTAGTGACCTCAACTTTAGATGACGGCTTCTCAAGTTCGTTTTGTCCACCTCATACTCAGGAGGGAAACAATACCAGTAAAGGTGTTTGTCTGTAAGATTATAACACAACACATCTTCTATATATATCTGCTTCTACCTTTAAATTCACCATTGACAACCTAATACACCTAAAGTCAGCTACAAACCTTCCCAAGCTTGTTGGACTCATGTAATGTGCTTGTCCAAAAGCTAGCACTGGTTCATTTAATAGTCCTTGCATATTGGGTTCTATAGCCACCTCCTCCAGTGAATGAGTAGGAAAATTAATTTTAAAATGTTTCTAGAAGAAATTGCCTTTGCACTCCCACCATTGACCCAAGTGTTGAGATTCAATTAAATTAGGAGAGATCACAATTAAAATGCAATTTAATTATCCTCCTTTTATGTAAATGAGATTTCTGATTGCAGAGAATCAATAAACTTTGTTTAAGCAGCTCATCAGTTGCCTATTCAAGTGTCGCTTTGTCCCTTCTTCACTAAATCCCTAATCTCACAAACCAAATGGAAGAAATGTTCCTGGAAATTCAAGGACCGAAATCTCAAAGCCACGCAGCTTTTCCCTGGAAAGCAATGGATATAGCAGTACCACACCCACTGTTTTCCAATGTAGAACCTATTCTGTTTCTAAGCCTCACAAGCAGCCGAGTAAAGGCCACTCTCATCTGAAGGCCTGAAAGAATTCTAACGTGATCTGAAGGACGACATTTTTATAACTCGTAGACATGAAGACTTGTCTAAGTCTGGCCTCCCAGAGGCTGTTCTCTGCTCGGACAAATGTGTTGGTCAGCAAGTCAAAACATAGAAGTGATTGGCATTATCCCTGGAAGGAGGAAGAAAAAAAAGAATTTGCAAATATTTATGTAGAATCCCATTTGTAGTAAATTCATTTCAAAGCGAAATTGTGAAAACCTGATGATCTATTGCTGCTATTGCTGCCATAACGTCGTATAACAAATCACCCCCAGAACTTAGGGGTTTTCAGTTACAGATTACTGAGTGCCTTGATGTGCAGGCATGTGGTTCTTACCCTGATGGGGGCGGAGTCCGGCCAGGTAGCTCTGCTTCAGGGTGCAGACTCAACTCTACCTGGAGATTGTGTTCAGTGTGCTCAACGTGTGTTTTATGGGGGCCCCCAGCCACCAGCGCATGTTCTTCTCATGGTGAATCTCTTGAGAACCCAAGGCGAAACAAATTGCACACACATATTTCAGGCCTCCACCTGGGTCCTGTCTGCTAATGTTCTGGTGGCCCAGGCAAGTCACATGTTCAGTCCCAAACCAGCAGGCTGGGAAAGCAGGCTCCACCCTCAGTGAGAGGGAAGAGAATATTTACTCAACATAACCTGACTTATCCCACACATCCTTAGCCCAGAGATTTAAAAACCCAAATGTAACAGCCTGGATATCTCTGATTACAACAATGCAAACTTTCCAGCTGTTTATTAAGAATCAGTTGTACATAAAGATATTTAAGTAGCCACTTTTCTGATAACTTGTTTATATTTATGGTCACACATCAGCACAGTGAGCCTGGTCATTGACCAATCAAATCATCAAAATCACCCCTGATTGAGAATCACTCTTGTGCAGGAACCAAATGGTTCATTCAGATACAAAGCTGGAATATTTCTAAACTTACACCAGAAACTTTGCTTGAAGAAGAGTTTAAATTAACTTCAAAATCGAATCTTTCCTCAAAAATATATTTTAATACGAATTTTTAAAACTGAAATGTATACATATTCATTACAAGTTTTAGAAATTACATAAAAAGATGATCCTTCAGAGGGGCTTCTGAAATGAGTGATTATAATTCATGATCACTAACAAGACAGTGTCCAATGAGTGTCAAGCATGTCCTAGCAACTCTACATACTTACTAATCCTCACAATCACGTGAACTGGCTACTATTAATATTACCATTTTACGTAGGAGAACACTGAGGCACAGAGAGTTTAAGTAACCCCCCAAGACCACACAGTAAGATTCAAGCTAGGACTGGAGCTGTCAGCCAAGCAGACATGTGTCTCAGGAAGAAGGCCCTGACCCTGCATTCCCTGAGATCATGTGTCATTTTAGTGTTTAGGGTTCTCCTCTGGACTTCTAGCACATTTCTTTTTATTAATTTTTATTGGTGTTCAATTTACCAACATACAGAAAAACACCCAGTGCTCATCCTGTCAAGTGTCCCCCTCAGTGCCCGTCACCCATTCCCCTCCAACACCCGCCCTCCTCCCCTTCCACCACCCCTAGTTCGTTTCCCCGAGTTAGGAGTCTTTATGTTCTGTCTCCCTTCCTGATATTTCCCAACATTTCTTTTCCCTTCCTTTATATTCCCTTTCACTATTATTTATATTCCCCAAATGAATGAGAACATACACTGTTTGTCCTTCTCCGATTGACTTATTTCACTCAGCATAATACCCTCCAGTTCCATCCACATTGAAGCAAATGGTGGGTATTTGTCGTTTCTAATTGCTGAGTAATATTCCATTGTATACATAAACCACATCTTCTTTATCCATTCATCTTTCGATGGACACCGAGGCTCCTTCCACAGTTTGGCTATTGTGGCCATTGCTGCTAGAAACATCTGGGTGCAGGTGTCCCGACGTTTCATTGCATCTGAATCTTAGCACATTTTTTATACCAACAATTGTATCAAAGAGAAGGCTTGAGTAAGGTGCCCTTGAAAGAGAGCAGAGTGATTCTTTGCTGAGTAGAAGTTGCCACACCCTGTCTCATGACTCCCACCCCAAACACTAGCCCAAAACACCTGTGCTGCTCCCATAGCAAAACAAGGAGGTACCCAAATGAAGTGATCTGAGGAATTCCAAATGTTTTGTAAAGATTTACAACATATCTACCCTACCCTACCGCAAGACCTGACTTTCTTACCAGTTGTAGTTTTTGATCTTCATGAGTCTATCGTTGGAATGGGTGGTGGAGGTGGAGCAGATGCATCCTGCAGAGGCAGCTGCTCACCTGGAGAGGGTTGGGCATGCGCTTCTCCAGGGCTGGGCAACAGGTGCCACCAGGCTCCTCCTCAACCCACTGCATCTTGTTTCTCAACAAAAGGATCACCACATGAGCTTGGCCTTGCTGTTGGTTGTGGTTGCCTGGCCAGGTCTGTGCATCTGCCAGAAGTTGGACGCCTTTGCCTCTGAAGGTCTGCCAGCCTGCATACCCTTCCTCTGGGTACTCAGCTTCTGTGGTTTCGTGGTCTCTCCCAACCTCTCACTGCAAAACAGCTACAAGCACCTATGAGCTAGTCAAGGCCATGGCCATGGTGGCAGATGGCTATCAGAGCCCTTCAGAGAAGAATTTCTCCACCAGAATACAGGTCAACACTGCTTCATAGAACTTTAGGTGCAACCCCAAATTCTTATTTTGATGGGAAGTTTAATGTCCTCAGAATGGTGTTTATCTCTGGCTGTTTCTGTTACATCTATTTATCCAGTGTGGGTAGGAGGCACACAGCATGAGTGGTGCATAGACGCCATGCAGGTGCAGTCCTACCAGGTACCCAAGTCTGCTGTCTGGTGGTGGCCATGCTGTTTTTTGAGTCAGCGTGGAGGAGAAACGTGATCCCCACTCAGTTTTTGCTTTGTCTGTGGCGTTGCTCTCTGGAAGAACATCTGTCATGGGGAACTTACCAATTTACTAGATCACTGGGTGCACTTTGATACTCACGTATGATGTGTTTGGGCTCTTTGGATTCTGACCGACTTCACTTAGGGCACATGTTTTTTTTTTTTTTTTTTTTTAAGATTTTATTTATTTATTCATGAGAGACACAGAGAGAAGGAGAGGCAGAGACACAGGCAGAGGGAGAAGCAGGCTCCATGCAGGGAGCCCGACGTGGGACTCGATCCCAATTCTCCAGGATCACACCCTGGGCCAAAGGCGGCGCTAAACCACTGAGCCACCCGGGCTGCCCAGGGCACCTGTTTTATTTAAAAAAACACTGTCAATGAGTCAAGGTCCCAACATTTTATGTAATTATTTTGTATTCTTGCCTATGCCCCTGTTAAACTTACTGAACAGGAGGGAATCAAGACTAACTGGTACACAGGGTTTTTGTGGAGAAAAGAAAGTCACCCCCAGAAGATTAAAAAAAAAAAAGTAGGGATACCAGTTACACTCAAAAAAGTAGGAAAAAAATTGAATTGCAAAATTTACTGAATGGTAGTTTGCAAGATGTAAGACAAAGGGGAATTTTATTTATTAAATATGACATTTAGTTTTAGAGTACTTTTTGAAAAAATTTAATTCTTCAAAATAACAATGGTTTAACCTTCTTTTCAAATATGATTGTATGAAGCACAAGCACCCGTGTGTGTTACATTACGTTCATATGTTTTTGACGCTATTGCACGGACTGAACAACTCTTACCTGGTGTCAGGCCCTGTTTAGGGTGAGGGAATGAGTTAGACCCAGTGCTTGGCCTGAGCTTTCCTGGCCTTGCAAGCCCAAGAGTCTGAGCCTAGCATTTGAGGCCTAAGACCCCCTGCTATTTCCCATGGCTGGCCTGCTTTTAGTTACTTTTGCATTTTGGCAGCCACACACCGTGTACTCATACACCTTCCAACCATCTTGCCCTACCCTCTCTGCCCACCCAGCCCAAATACCCACATCTCAAGATTGAGCCTGGAGGTAATGGGGACCATTGGAGGCCTCCTGTACCTTCCCTCTCCGCCCTCCAGTCTGAGTAACCACAAGTTTGAGAAACCTCAATTACAGCCCACTCCAGCCTCCTAATATCACCGGTACTCTATTTTTTTCTTAAGCAATAACTTTCTTGCATTTCTTTAGGGTTTTATCACATAGACAATAGAGTTTAGACTTGCCCATCAAACATCTTGTCTTTCTTCTAAGTTTCTCATTTTTTAATTAAGCATTTTTAGTTGTGGTTAAATGCACACAATGTAAAATATTAACCATTATTAAGTGTTCAATTCGGTGGCATGAAGTGCATTGGTACACAGCCACCACCACCTTCCTTCTCTTCATCTTGCAAAACTGAAATTCTGTCCTCATTAAAAACAATAACTTCCCATTCTTCCTTCTCCTGACCCCTGGCAACCACCCTTCTACTTTTCATCCCTATGAATCTGACTGTACTGGATACCCCATGTAAGTGGAATCAAGGAGTAGTTACCCTTTTGTGACTATATTACTTTGCTTACAGGATGTCTTAAGGGTCACACATATAGGCATGTGTCAGAATTGTCTTCCTTTTTAAGGCCGAATGATCTTCCACTCTATAGATATGCCACATTTTGTCTATCCATTTATGCACTGAAAGACACTTGGGCGAGCTGCTTCTACCTTTTGGCTATTGTGAATAATGGTGTTATAAACTCAAATGTATTAAGTCTCTTTTAATCTAAAGTTCCCCTCCCAATGCTTCCATTTCCTTAACTCTTTGAGCAACTGATTATTTGAACTCTGGAGTTTCTCAAGCCTGGATTTTGCAGATTGCATGCTCATGGTGCAGTTCAACATGTTTCTCTGTCCCCTGTAGTTCTTAGAAATAGGCAGTTGGGTCAGAGGCTTTGACAGTCTCAAGTTCAGTGCCTTTGGCAATATTATCAATGGTGGCGTTGTGGTCTTTCCTCAGGCGGCACATGGTGTCTGGTTTCTGTTTCAAGGGTATTAGCCAATGATAAGGTACATCTGGGGGGGGGGGTGTTGCAACAGGGTAGGGTTCTAACTTCTTTTGTTTTCATTGATCATCTAGAATCCTTTTATAAAAAGATGTTCCCCTGCATCTACTATCTAGTTACTATCAGTGGTAGAGTTAACAGAGAAAAATCAGGATAAGTACTCGATTCCTTCCTTTTATTTACCCAGTTTTCAAAGCACATGGTTTTATATCATTTTAAGTCTCTTCATCAACACAAAAACTGAAATGTATCTTATGACCGGCAACACATGTGACTCTTATTTTTTTTTTTTAAAGATTTTATGTATTTATTCATGATAGGCGGAGAGAGAGAGAGAGAGAGGCAGAGACACAGGCAGAGGGAGAAGCAGGCTCCATGCTGGGAGACCAACGGGGGACTTGATCCTGGGACTCCAGGATCATGCCCCGGGCCAAAGGCAGGCACTAAACCGCTGAGCCACCCAGGGATCCCCCTCTTACTTATTTTTTTAAAGAATTTGTTTATTTATTAGTGAGAGACACATAGAAAGAAAGGGAGAGACATAGGCAGAGGGAGAAACAGCCTCCCTGCAGGGACCCGATGTGGGACTCAATCTCAAGACCCCGGGGTCACACCCTGAGCCTAAGGCAGATGCTCAACCCCTGAGCCACCCAGGCATCCCTGACTCTTACTTACTGAAGTCAAAATTATTCTATTACTGGCCAGTGGAAGTATTTCTAAGTTATCCCTGGAATCCTTTTCGCAGGATCCTAATAGTCTTTGATAGCTTTCTTGCTTTTTGGTATGTTAAGATGTTCCAGGTTCTTTCTGATTTTTACTGCCTCAGATGTGGATCAGATTTTTCTCCAAGAAGCACCAATAACTTTTAATGGCGAATTGTACTTCAAAAGCATAATCTGGACATTGGGGACACTCATTGTTACCAGCTGCTCATTGTTTCTAGGCATTTTTCATCTCTCTCTCTTTCTCCTTATCATCTAACAACTATCTGTATATCTATTACTATGTGAATTCACAGTCATATTTCCAGTTTAATTCAGAACTATGAGACTTTTTATTTAACTTTTTGATGTTACATCTGTTTGTCCTTTCTATCACACCCAAAATCCTGGTTCTGAATGACACGGGAGATTGTAGAATTCGAATAATCCAAGATTACTGCATGTTTATTTCATATTTAATATAAAAATATCAGATAGTAATAACATCATTTATGATTAATAAGAATACTTTTTAATATTTTATTTATTTATTTGAGAGAGAGAGTGAGGAGAGAGAGTGAGAGAGATCCCAGAAGGAGAGGGAGAAGCAGACTCACCACTAAGCAGGCAGCCCATCTTGGGGCTCGATCCCAGGACCCTGAGATCATGACCTGAGCTGAAGGCAGATGTTTAACTGACTGAGCCACCCAGGAATCTGATAAAAATATTTTAAAATTGTATATGCTCTTCTTCTGCCACTCCAATTTTTAAATAGTTGTCAGAACATCACAAAGTCTCCATTTTTAACACTTCCATAACTAACCTTGGTTCTCCTAGTAACTCCATACTTAATATACATCAACAGTCCTCATATTGATATCTATCTGGTCATTTTGTTTGCTTGAAGTTTTATCTCTAATAAATTTCCTTAGGAAGGGCTCATGGGAAAAATATTTTCTGTTTTTTTTTCCATATTGATAGAAGTTTTGTCTTTGCTCTTACCCTTTCACACCTGCCTCTCAGCTGTGTGCTACTCGCTGTTGGCTGTTAATATCTCTTCATAGTACCTCAGTGGTGTTCAAAAATAGTCATCCAGTGTGACTATCTTTGTATCTATCATTTGCTCCATATCTCTAAATTTTCAGATACATAAATCCTGCTAGAGCATTCCCCTACCCACCCAGTTCATCACTGGGTGACAGGACTCTAGTCTTTATTAGAACAGATTTTAATGAGCCAGGATTCTCAGAAACATGGTGTGCTCTTTTAATATTTTATTTATTTATTTTTATTTTAGGAAAGTTGCCTTAAATCATAACATCCTTTTTAAAGGTTTATTTATTTATTTGAGAGAGAGAGAGAAAAAAAAAGAGAGAGAGAGAGAAAAGCCACACCAAGGGTGGGGCGGGGTGGTGCACAGAGGGAGAGAATCTTTAGATAGATTCCCTACTGAGCACAGAGCCCGATCTCATGACCCTGAAATCATGGCTTAAGCAGAAATCAAGAGTCAGGCACTTTAACTGACTGAGCCACCCGGGCACCCCAAATTACAGTGTTTCTTAATTGTTCTATTTCCTTGCTTTGATTTTCTTCTTTGGAGACTCATATTTCTGTGTATTAGGTCTTTTTTTTTTTTTTCAACATATGTCAGAACGTTCTTATCACTTATTTCAATTCATTTCAATGTTTTAAAGAGTTTTCCCCCTTTTCCCTTCCTATTTCTCTTATAGCATTATTTGTTGTGTTACTTTGCTGTTGTATACCTTCTAGTTTAACTATTTTCTGAAATAATTTTGTTTCTTTTATTTTGAAATCATTCTTAAGTTCTATCACCTTTTTATGAGGTTTTCTATTTATGACTTATGTGTCCTTCATGTTTTACATACTTTTCTCAATTCCCATAGTTGCTTTGAAATAGCATATTATAGTTTTAATCTATTTTTGGAAGATATCTTTCCGGAGCACTTTCATTGTCTGCAATGAGCTTATTTTGCTTCTCATTGTCTTATCTCATTGTTGGTAGCATGTCATTCTGCTTCTTATTCTATTGTTTCTTATATTACCATTGTGTACCATTGAACTGATAATTTTCTGTTGCCTATTTTCCCATGAAGTTAGTTTATTTGTACTTTTAGGTAGGCTTTTTTGTTTTTATTTTTAAGGAGCTCCCTCTTCTGTTGGTGGGAATTGTTGAAAGTAGAGGGCTTCTTCCTTTTTCTTTCTCACTCAAATGCCAGATATTACTCAAATATCACACAGTCTCCTAGCTGTTGGCCATCTGTCCTCAACCACTTGTATTTTGAGATTCATGAGGATGCTCTGTCATCCAGTTTTGTTGTAAGTTATTTTCCATGCCTTTTGTTTGCTTGTTTGCTGTCTCTTAGCTTTTTTGCTTTCCATGTGAGGATTCAGAAAGATCCAGAATCTCTGCTGCCACTACTTTCATCACCCTCACAGACAGAATCTCACATCATTTAAAAAATATTAGTCTTCTGGCTCTCTGCAAATATCGTCAGTGTAATCCACTGCCTCGTTTTAACATGCATTTTCATCAAGACTCCTTCTGAGGCTTAAATGATGCTTTTGTCTGGCAGATGATGGCTGTCTCAGTGGTTTCTCTACTCCCCTCCATCCTTCCTCCATGAGGTAATATAATGTCCCCATTGTGCTAATAAAAATGGCATTTCCATTCTCAGACTGCATCCACTTTTGAATTCAGTGTCCTTAGAGCCACTCTGAAGTCTTAATTGTTCTCAGGCTCTTCTCCTCTCTCCCAGGAACCTCCAACCATCCGATTCTCCTCCCCTTTCTGGAACATACTCTCAGCTCTAGTTAGCAGCAACTGCTGATATTCGCATGTGTGTGGCTTGTCTATTCCTGTTTCTTTCTCTTAGCAAACACTATTTTTCTCACCTATGAAATCATATCTTTCCAATATACTCAAACTCACATGGCAGACTCTTGCTGACAAATTTTCATGAAGTCAAAGAAGCACCGAGTCAACCAGTTTAACTGTGACTCTTCAGCACACTTTAGTACTTTGAATCTACCATGGCTTACACATATTTTTTTTTATTTCTATGTATTTCTTAGAGACCATTAGACATCCTTTCCTGTGTATCATGGCTGAAGTCTGGCTGTTCAACCCCTGCCAAGCTTCTCTCAAACATTTAACATTGATGAAAAGGGGAGATTTTGTGGGAATATTGGGAAGCCAGAAAAATTCATGGCCTATTGGAGGAAAAAGAAATAAAAGTTTATGTAATATCTCCTAGAAATTCACCTGGAATTTCTCAGTTTATTCTTTGGGATTCGCTAACCTACCTGATTCATACTTGGCAGGTTATGATTTCAGTCTATAGATTTCTTTATTCAAAGGGACTATCCCATTTGCTTCCTAGAAGGATTGAAGCAGCTTGCAGAAAAGAAATATATTTTTTAAAAGCAATTAAAAGGGAAACAGGCCATCTAAAATCTTTAGAAATCTGGTAAATATATAAACCACCTAGATTTACATTGTCAGTAGAATAAAAAATAAATCCAATTTAGATTTCTAACAGCCAATTCAAAAAGGAAAAGTATAATTACATAAGCCTAGTTAGCTGGAGAAAGAAAGATAATTTAATTCAATACAACCATTTTCATGAAACTGTGAAAAGTAAGAAGGGTACAGAAGAGGATGGCAAGTCAGAGGATCTGAGTTTTGATCCCTTCTGCATTATTTAGCAGCTATTGGGTTTGGGCAATTTATCTAGCCTCAACTTCCTCACAAATAAGATAGAAATAACAACCCAAATTTCAGAGGATCTTTATAAAGACCAAAGAGAACTAACTGTACAAATTGCAATTACATGACCAATGCAGAAATTTCTCCAGTATTTCCCTCCTTGCCATCTCCTGGGTCCTTGAAGAGTTTCCTTGAACTGTCACAAGGAGGACTCTTACATGCCTGAATCCCAAAGTAGCATTGGCTCAAGCCAGGAGACCCCTTATAGCTGTGCCAGACACCCAGAGGTAGAAGGGGGAAGAATGCATAGACAAAGGAGAAAATGCAGAGAAGTTGCAGACAATCAAAAAACACCACCCAGGAGGAGAAAGACACTAATTTAAGTGTTGAGGAGCAAAAGAACCATGATGGTCTAATGAACAGGGATATAGAGTCTGTGCGCCTGAGCCTCATTTGGAAGTTTTCAATTTTCTTAAATGCCATCACATTTATACAATCAGATTCAACTATTGGTGTAAATAAACTTGGACACTTAATTTCAGGTCATTTTTGTTTCAGTCACTTTATTTAGAGGAAGTATGACATAGAGGGTAGGAATATGAGTTTTGAATAAATTAGGGGTGGTGTTGGATCTTTCCTCAATCTCTTACCAACTTTATTTTAGTTCATTCACTTCTTTTGACACTCATTTCTATATTGGAAATAGTAGAGTGGTTGTTGGTATTAAAGAAAATGTATATGAAGCTCAATATAGTGATGACAAATAATAAGCATGTGAAATAACAGTTCCAATTTTCCATTTTCCACTGTGTGTATAAAAATGGATCTATGCTGGGGAGGACAGTCAGATAGGCTCTGCTGTTACAGGGAACACAGCAAGAAAATTTACCAAGGCATGATCTTATCCCAGCAGAAGTTTTTAATTTTGAGAGAGACTCCAAAAAAAAAAAAATTGCATTCTTCACAGGGTCTTTGGACAAGAGAAAATTCCAGCTCTCTCTTCAAAATATTGCCAATAGAAACTAAGAGAAAGCTTCTTCCACTGGACTGAAGTGCAGACAGCAACCTGTCCTGAACATAGCCATGATTGGGTCGCTCTGGACACACCTGCACTGAGTATGCAACAATTCTACGTCTCCTACAACAACAACCACAGTGCTTGTGGCAGAGCGGCTGTGAATGTGGCTGATGAAGCAGGCTGGGGCTGAGACGAGTACAGATGTGTGACCTAAATCATGTCATAGTCGCTTACCCGTTCTGTATGCTCTGAGACCCAAAGGCAGAAATTGTCTCCTTCAGAAATGCAAAACACAGCCTCCCTCAGAGAACTTGTGTAGGATTGTTGTCACCAGAAGGTGAGGGTCCAGAAAAGTGCTCACAGAACTGAAAGGAAAACACTGGGGAAGGGGAAGTTGAAAAGGAAAGCACAATCACCTCTACTAATATCAACATTGTGTCTGGTAGGAATGTCTCTACACAGGGAGAAACTACATAGCTCACGGCCTGACCCCTGTGCCCCAAGATTTGCCTTCACCTTCATTGATTAGATAGACTTGTTCCCAATACCTATTTTGGAAAGGTGGTTTATGGTGGTGTTTCTCATTTAACACTTTAGATTTTCCTTTTGTTTCCAATAGCACAGCCAAGCCAAGTCTGAAACCCTGACATACAACTTTACCACAGACTTGGGATAACACAAAGGTCACAAACCCAGGCAGTGTGACCACAATATAGCAGCACGGGCTGTGGACTGTCCAACTCTGGTGTGTTGGGGAGGGGCAAGTGCCATGCACCTAGGCCGGGATGACAACGTTGCCCCTTAGAGTTGCACAGCAAGGCAGCCCTGTACGAGGATATCTCAGAATTAGACAACTCCTTGAAGAGACATGTTTTTCTCTGAGCAAGTCTCATTTACCTCATCTCCTCCTATGGCATCATATTGCTCACTCTCCTGGAGCCCATACATAGAAATTTGTCCTCCAAAAGGTCCCAGAATCAGAAAATGAGGGCCAGAAAGAAATGAGAATTTCTACACTCAATTATAGAAAACATCTCAGTTAAGATCTGGTTTCCTATCTGAGGAACTGATTTGTCCCAAATTAACTAACACAAGGAATGCTTCATTCAGAAGAAACTTTATTCTGTGATCCCATTGAGACAAGATGAGCATAAAAGCCACATGATATATATACTCAAATAAACAAGGGAAGAGGTAATTATATTATAGAAAGGACTGGGCACCCAACATACACTAGGCATCTCACATGCAAGGTCCTGACAACAACCCAAGGAGGTGGATCTTGTCTTTTCATTTTTCCATTCTACAAAAGAAGAAATTATCTGAGAGTTTAAATAATTTGCCTGATGTTACAGCCAGTAAGTGGCAAATTTGTGATTAACCCAGGTTCAAAGACCAAAAGTAGCACCAGCTACTTAATTCAAAAAGTGAAGGAGGAATGTTGAAAGTAAAAATGGAATTGGAGGTGTAGATCATATTTGTAGATGGATGCCAGGCTTGAACTTATGTGGGCCCTTTCTGGGAAGTGAATTCATAAAGGTGAATGGGATGGACAGAAAAACAGAACTGTCTAACCCTACGGTTAAAATAACACAGCAGCTAGGAAGCTGAATTGTATACATCGCTGATTCTGAACTGCAATAGGTGAATCAGAACCCTTGACCATAAGGACATTCCAGCCACAAGACTGTCTCAGAGCCTGGCTGTAAAGCAGACTGTAGGTTGGGAAGCTGTGGTTTCAGGCTGCTGGGGAGAATTTGCAATGGTGTGCTGGTCCTGGGAGAAAGTTGATAGTCAGGAAGTACTTGCTTCTAGTTCATGGCTACATAGACCTGGCCCTGGGAGGCAGCTGGTTTGAAACCCATAGAAGAGCAGTTACCATGTCCGGTACTGAGGTGATAGAGCCCTGGCATCTCAGAAGGAGCTCAGTCAAGAACGAGAACTAGCACTCTAGAATACCTTCATGTCTGCCACTGGGGTGGATGTTGCATCACGGCTTTGGGCTCCCTATCTTCCCGTTCACCACATCATTGGATGTTTCAAGAATGATCTTGGTTCCCACCATGCCTTGCACGCTGCATGCCTTAGTACATCACACTGCTGCTGCAGGAGCATCTTTCTCCACCCTATTACCACCTCTTTCCTCCACCTCACCGACTCCTACTTAGGTTTTAGGCTCTGGGACTCCTTTTATCCACACTCCAAGTTGGAATAAACCCCATCACACACACTCCCCCAAAGCAACTTACCCCCACTCAATGTATTGTTGCATTACACTGTAGTGAATGGTACAGATCCCAAAGCCCTTTTCCCTACACATAAAATATACAAAGCTCTGAAAGCCAATTTCTTTTAATGTTAAGTTTGGTGCAAACATATCCCATTTGGTGAGAATAGTCATATATATATATATATATATATATATATATATATATATATATATGTCATAATAGTCATATATATTTTTTTTTCTGTAAAAAAATTGATGTGTGTGGCTTTGGAGTGCTGTCTTAGCCCCCTTGGAGAGTGTTAAAAAATTTATACAATAGAGGTACCAGATTATCTTTCTAAAGCTGAAAAACATGTTTTGTTCTGAAGTCTATCAGGCCACAGAGTGTTCAATAAGGGATTGAGTCAGCCCTGTGCTGCTTTCCATTGTGTGGTGAGATGTGTTATATTATTATTTTACTGTTCTTAGACTTGACTCTCCTTGAGGACAGGAACTGTGCCTTATTTGTCATTTGATCTCTTTTGCTTAGTACAATGTTTATACACAATCAGTGCACTTAATAAATGAATGAGCAAGTAAATAGAAGAATGAATGAATGAGTGAATGAATGAGGAAATGAAGACATGGCAGACTGGAGACTGAGGAGCTACAGCTCATTCCAGGTTGGTTAGGTGTCCCTAGATACCATCCCAAGATGGAGAGTTCTAGTGAACTCAGAAGACTGGAAAGGCCAGAAGAAACTCTGAAATGCTTTTGGCACTTGAAACACACTGGGTTTCACTCATGCATCCATTCATTCGTTTACTCAGCATTTATTATACAACTATTCTGTGCCATATAATAAACTAGGCCCTGGAGATATTTGAGCAATAACGACAACGCACATTAACAACAAAAAGCAGAGAAAGCAGAGAAATTCGGAAAGAAATAAAAGACTGGTGCAGAGCAAAGCTTCAACTCAAATGAGATCATTTATTCTCCTTATATATGAAATACAATGACTGTTTTTGAATTCTTAGTCTGAAAAAGATGTATGTGAGCAATTCACTGTTCATTTTGTATCATTTTACTCAGGCATAACAAAATCTCTTGGTACCCCTTTTTATAACTACTGAATAGTTCTTTGTCTTTTTTTTTTAAAGATTTTATTTATTTAATTATGAGAGACACACAGAGAGAGAATGAGGCAGAGACACAGGCAGAGGGAGAAGCAGGCCCCATGCAGGGAGCCTGACGTGGGACTCGATCCCGGGATTCCAGGATCACACCCTGGGCTGAAGGCAGGCACTAAACCACTGAGCCACTCAGGGATCCCCAGTTCTTTGTCTTTTTAGAGTGTTATCTCACAATGAGTTTTCCTTCAAAATAATAAGAAATTGGGTAGCTATTTCACAATGAGTTTTTCCTTCAAAATAATAAGAAATCAGGTAGCCTGTTACTGGTTAGGGTTTGGTCAGAAAACCAGAAATGACTCTAGGAATTTACAGATGGAAGGAGTCTAACCCAGCATGTGAGAAGCTTTCCCACCTCTGGGAAGCTTGGAGAAGGAAAGGATGGAGAGCCACTCTTGAGAGACACAGAAGAGCTGGGAGAGCAAAGGGCTTCTACCAGGGTCCCCACTTTCTCCAGCACCAAGGTAGGTGATTCTTAGAGGACACCCAGAGACCCTGAAAGCCAATGATTACAGCTACCTGTCTCACCAAAGCAGGTGAATCTCAGAAGGCTCCCTGAAAATCATCTGCAAACCCTTCTTCCTGTACCTGCCTACAGCAGCCATAGTATAGTAATGCCTTCTCCTCTTCCACTTCCCTGTCTCCCCCAGGCATCTCTCATTGGTGAAATTTATCCAAAAGGAGTTTGGGAAATGTAGTTTCTAGACTTTAAGTCCCTATAGCACATGGGAGAGCTGACCAGGAGGGAGATAGTATGAGGTATTAACAAAAAACATCCGCTGTGGTAAACCTTTCTCATAAATGTTTGCTCAAACATTTCATCTCAATTCCTCTCTAGATCTCCAGGAATTAAAAAAAAAAAATAAGAGAAAGAGAGCAGAGAAAATGATGTTCTTTCCTAACGGGAGTTATTTTGTTTTCTGACTTTTTAAAAACTATGACTTAAAACAGTCAAAGAGATAACATGAGGGGCTTCTGGGTGATTCAGTCCATTAAATGTCAGCTCTGGGCATGATCTCAGGGTCATGAGATCAAGCACCACATTAGGCTCCATGTTGAGTGTGGAGTCTGCTTAAGATACTCCCACACCCTCTCCCCATCCCATTGCACTTCCCACCCCTAAAAAAAATGACAATATGAAAACTATTATAACTAAATGATCTCAAACACACTGCTTGATAAAATGGCTTTGTGAAGCTCAAGTAGTTTGGGTCCCAAATACAGACTAACTTATATGGAGGGAATGGCAGGTTTACGTAGAGCCCCAAGAAGACTGCTCTTGGTGTCTATTTCTTATATTTGGATGTGTGTGTGTGTGTGTGTGCGCACGCGTCTCCTAATGTCTTCAACTTCTGATGCAGTTTTAGAAAACTGTGGGGTAAAACAGTAGTCCTGAGGTAGTAAGAGATTATAATTTAAAAATGAAATTCCTCAGCTGCTTTAAAAACATTCTCTTCTTACAGGATTATAGAAACTTACAAAAATGGTCGTTAAAATGATGATGATAGGGTATAGTTTTCTTGGTCTCAGCTGAGGAAAATACAAACGTAAATATTTATTAAAATGGCTAGGGGCACCTGCGTGGCTCAGTGGTTGAGCATCTGCGTTCAGCTTAGGTGTGATCCCAGGGTCGTGGGATCGAGTCCCACATGGGGTTCCCTGCCTGGAGCCTGCTTCTCCCTCTGCCTGTGTCTCTGCCTCTCTCTCTGTCTCTCGTGAATAAATAAATAAAATCTTTTTTAAAAATGGCTAAAGGTGTATTTGATCCCGAGCAGTGGCTTTAATATCAGAGTTGGGCAGAAAAGTGTAGAATTTCCTCTCAGACTCTGTGCAGATTGAGTAACCTCGGCTAATGCAAACCATCACAAAACACCAACTTAAACCAGAAGCATGCCTGATCAAGATACGAGGATTCGGATGCTTGAGTCGTGAAGAATGAGCAATTTTCTGCCAGTGTATTTATAATAAATGTGCATTTCAATCAACTCTGCTTTTACACTTTTCATCCTCTTAAAGGAAAAACCAACCTGTAAACTGAGTCCCATAGATTTTCCAAATTATCCAGGGTATATTCAGCAAATTAAAATTAATATAAAGCATGAGCACATTGAAAGATGGCATTACTCAGCAAGCCTCCAAAGGGCTCCAGATTCTTTGAAGTGATCCATTTCTCTCCAAGATTCATGAGCTGCCTGTCAACAAATTTAATTGGATATTTATTGAAATTAATGGCAGCTGCAGCTGATTGAACGGCCTTTACTTTAAGTTTTGCTTTTATTTTTTATGGCTGTTTTCCCTCATCCTGCCTTTCCATGTTGCATGCTGATGAAGCCATGATAAAATGAATGTGAGGTGGAGGGGGGGCTTGGCCACAGAATTGAGAAACGGCTCTCCTCACCATCCCTCACAAAATGGGAAAATATTCCCAATGATGGATGGCCTCTTATCCCCAACTCATCACTGTGCAGGCTTTTTAGAACCCATTTTCATGGGAAGCTACTGTCCAGCTTTGGGGGTTAAAAGCAGAAGCTCCATAGGCACACGGCCTAGGTTAAAATTCCTATCTTCCATGTATTTGCCCCTTTGTCCCAGGCTAGTCCTCCAGCAATTCTCTTTGCCTCAATTTCCCCAAGTATACAGTAGAACTGATAATAGTATCCAGAGAAATCAGCTGGCTCAGGGCCTGGAACTTGATAATCGCTCAATAAGAATTAGTGACTATTATTTGGTTCTCTGCTGGAAAAATCAAATCATATGGTTATATTGTGTTCCTCTTGAGATCAACAAACAAGTATACTTTTAAAACTACAATGAAAGCACCAGACTCTGCTTTAATATAACAAATGAAAGCCTAAAGAGGTATTAAGTAGTTCCTGCTACAGGGAAGGGGAATAATTTTTTTCCCATTCTTTCTTCTTCCTTCTGCTGATTCCAATTCCTCCTGTTGTAACATATTTTATAGACTTCTTTCTGAGATTTTGAAGATCCTGCAAAGAATTGAGTGGAAGGGGTAATGTAACAGAGGTAGGGAAGACAAAGGACAGCTTCCTACAGTGGGTTTTATTGGAATTATGGTTAACCTGATAGTTAGTTTTCTAATCTCTCCTGCACATTTACATTCCTTTCTTTCTTTATTTAGTAAACACCACTATGTACCAGGCATGGAAGTTGGTGCTGGAATTTCTAAATTGATTAAGTTAGGAAGCCAGTCCTCAGGAATCTGGTCCTTGGTAGAGTAAACAACATTTACAAACCTAATGATTCTAGAAGCACAGAGTAGGGTGGTTATGTGTCCAAGCTCTGGAGCCAAACTCTCTTGGTTTGAATCCTCCTATCACTTTTTGGCCTTTTGGCTAAGATCAAGTGTGGTTTGAATCCTCCTGGCTTTTGTGACTTCAACTTAGATCAATTTCCTTTATCTCTTTTTGGCTTCATTGCCCATCTGTGAAATGGTATTGTAATTGTACCTGTTATTTTGAGGATTGAATGGATCTTTGTATATAAACTTCTGGAATAGTGCTTAACTTATGGTTAACATTAAATAAATGTGTGCCTTTTATTACTATGATGACTCCGAAGTTTATATTGGGAAATTGAAGAACAAAGAAGCAGATATACAAGGTAAATGATACCTCCGTTTTGGGGACACAATGATGTGCTTTGTGGATGCCTAACTGGAAGTTTTTATTAGATAGTGAAGTTAGTCACGGAGATCTGGCTCTCCAGTGAGTATTGTTGGCTAGAAATAAAGATTTGGGCATCAACCTGTGAGTGGTGGTTGAAGTCTCGGGCATGAATGAAGCCAGTTAGGGGAAGTGTAAGATGCGAAAGGATAGATGGTTTAACACAACATATGCTTAAAAGAAGTGCAGACTTACAGGAGCTTCTGAAGGGGGAGATAAGGGTGGGCAGGAGCTGGTGAGGGGAGTATGCACGTGTGTCAGGGGACCCAGGTCACTTACTGCCTTAGCTCCTTTGTATTTACTTTTCTCTTAATCATTTCTGGCCATGATATTTATTAACTTGATAGAAAATAACTAAGGGCCAGATGAACTTGCCTGGAAAGAGGTGGAAAGACATAGGGAGAGTGCAGTGATGACCCATACACTGTTTCCATAACCCCCTTCCCTCCTCACATAACATGCCCTTCATAATACCTTCTGCATGCATTTTTTTCCTTAACAATTTGGACAGTTTGACTCCAAATATTGGGTCTTTCAGACCACATGTCAAACATTAAACAAATGCTGTGCCCCAAACGTGACATAGAGATATCATCATTACACAGATGGGAAAGCCCTGGTCTCTTAATTTTCATTCAGCATTCAACTTGAGTAACCTCCATTTGCCAGGATTTGGGGAATTGGTGGTGAACAGAAGTCAAGAGGAGAAAATGGATTAAGTAATTATAAATATTCAGGGGAAATGACAAGGATCCTTGGTAGGAGACAAAGGAGAGAAGTCCTGAGCTCGCCTAACCTATCCAGAAAAGACTCCCAGATAAAACTGATTTTTGCAATAAGAGTTACAAAATAAATGCATTTTTTTTCAGGTAGAGGGTTTGAACAATGGGAAGAGCGTTCCTGGCAGAAGAAACAGGGTATGCAAAAGTCTAGATGCAAGGGAGAGTGAGTTCAAGTTGGTTCTGTAGAGCTGGAGCATCTTGCAGTAGAAAGGAAAACTCTAAAGAAAATTGAAGTGGTTAGCATGGTCTGGATTATCCAAGGATAGGTGCTTGAGTTTATGGGAGTTGGTAATTAATTGGAGGGAGGAAGTCAAGATTGATTCTCAGGACTTTGCATCAAACAGTGTGGTGGCTGATGAGACTATGCATTGAATAAAGAATAGGGAAGGTGACATTTCAGGTGGATAGAGAGGGAAAGATGATTGTTGCACCTCTGCCTACACTAATTTAAGAGTTCTGACTACATCTGCAGAGTTGAGAGTCATCTGCCAATAGATGAATGGAGACCATGGGAGTGGTTGAGATTTTATAGGCTTGTGTGTAGAATAAGAAACAAAAGGAGCCCTGGACAACCCTCCCCCCCCCCCAAAAAAAATATTAAGGGATGAGTCAAGAGGAAAAACCAGAGAAGGGTGAAAAATATGTAGGTGGGAGAAAGGGACAAGTGGAGAAGAGCTGTCAAGGTGAAGTAACAGATAAAGTCATCTGCTGAGAATGTGGGTAAAGGGCCATCACCCTAGCCCACCCAGGGCTATAGCATCATGTGGATTTGCCCAGCCTTCTAAGAGTGAGTATGGCATAAATTAAAATCTGTTCTAGAAGGCTCAAGTCTTTGAGGGTCTTCAGTTCCAGCCAGAAGAGGAAAGCCTCCATTTGGCAAACATCTAGTCTTCTCCTGATGGTTCTGCACCAGAGGGGGTAGAAGGGTTCATATGGACCCGTTCTGGAAAAAAAGGATGTATGCTTTCTAATCTGAGCATTATGTCAGTAACAAACCTGCAAGACGTTTTTAAGATTACCAAATCTTTAATATTTTAGCAAAGAGCAGTATTTCTGCTTGAAGTACATCTCTTCAGGTTGTTCTACTCAGATATGGGTCACAATACAACAAGAAACCAATGTTTCTTTTTGATTCTGGAAGGTGTTTCCATCAGTGAGTCTCTGGCAGTAGTCCTAATTCTTTGGCAAAATATGCAACTGATACAAAGTATTATGAAAGTACACATATAAAATGACATGTAACAATACAATATTGAAATTAGGACTCCCTGAAACCAACCTCCACTGTCTTTGATCTCACCTCAAAAGCCTGGGAAGGACCTACATTTTATTATTTTATTTTATTATTTTATTTTATTTTATTTTATTTTATTTATTTTATTTTAATTTTATTTTATTTTTCTAATCAGAGCCAAATGTACTCTTAGCATCGTTACAAAGAGATATTTTTAGGAATTTTTTCTTGTCCCAAAAAACTTGTGGACTAGATCCTTTAACAGTAATATAATAACATATAAACAAGTTAAATGTAGTAAACTTAAGATCTACCATAGAAATATGTCTATTTTATTCTATAAATAGTTAAGTGAAGCTTATTCCAGAAAATAGTTAAGTCATCCATAGTTTGCTGATTTAGTCAACAAATATTTATTTATTTATTTATCATTTAAATTCAATGTAATTAACATATAGTGTCTTATTAGTTTCAGAGGTAGAGTTTTGTGTTTCATCAGTTGCATATAACGCCCAGTGCTGATTACATCAAGTCCCCTCCTTAATGCCCATTACGCAGTTACCCCCTAGCCCCCACCCATGTCCCCATTGATTACAAACTATGTTTCTTCTTGGACTGTTAGCTGAAACCCCCCAGTAGATTTCACTGCAATTAGAATAACAAATTTCCTTACCCTGAACTTCACAAAATCTGCCCCTGTCTTACTTTTGAGACCTTCTCCTGTGTCTCCCTCCCCAGTACTCACAACATTACAGTCACATCGATGTTCTATTTTGCTGTCAGCCATACAAGCTTACTCTGGTTTCAGAGTATAGTCACTTTCTGTTCTGCTCATCCATAATTTTTTTCCTCTACCTCTTCTCATGGCTCAGCTCAAATTTCACAGCCTCGGAGATACCTGCTTCTAAGAACTCAGCCTAAATAGACACCCCTGCCCAGGCACCCTGTCAGGGTTACCTGCTTGATTTTGCTAGATACTTATCATTATATCTGAAACCATCTTGTGTTCTTGATTACTAATTCTCTCTCTCTCTTCAAAGACAATGGCAGCAACCTGAGAGCGAAAATTTCACGTTCTTGTTCAAGGCCATATCCCCAGCGCCTGAAATGTTTCTAGGTTAGACGAAGCATTTAATTAAAATTTGTTGAGGGAATGCATGAAAAGTGGTTATAATGAAAGTGTAAAACCACAGAACCTAGGTAAAAAACCACTAATAAATAGACAGGATTAATATTATATGTACACAGTGAATACAACTATATATCATTAGTTTATGCTTTAAAAATCTAGGTATATCTGTGTATATATATATATATATATTTTTATATATACATACATATATACATACATATCCACATACATATACATATATATACATACACACGAAAGATGCCAGAATTTTAATAAAAGTAAAAATTGCATTTTTAAATTATTTTTTAAATTTAAATTTGATTTGCCAATCAAAATTATATTTAAAAAAATGTTTTTGAAGAAGGTGTATGAAGGCTCACATTCCAGCATGCAAAAACCAAGAGAGCTTTTTTAACAACTAAGAAACCAGGTAGTGCAGCTCTGGGAGCAGTTTTCCCAAAAACAATTTTCACCATCAAATAACCAAAGAAACACAGGCAGGTTATTCAGCTCCTTGTAGAAATGCACTAGAAGGTAATTCTTATTGTTTGCCACCTCAGCAGGATGCGGAATAACTGTCATAGGAAGGTGCATCCCTCAAAATACCTTCCCACAGGTGGGATAAAGTCATCGTGGATACAGAATATGTTTATAGTAGAGAGTTTGGGAAAACACAGACCACAAGAAAGCATGGCTTGGGCAAGAATAAATGTCATGGATTTCTCCCTATGAATGTGTAAGAAAACATTCTTTGTTGGAGATTAAAGAGTAAGATTTATACTTGGTCTAAATTGATGACATAGGCTCACCTTTGAAGCTATGTTAGGAATGGCTTTTCCCCAGAAAGCTCTTTTTTTTTTTTAAGATTTTACTTATTTATTCATGAGAGACACACATACAGAGAGAAAGAGAGAGAGAGAGAGAGAGAGAGACACAGGCAGAGGGAGAAGCAGGCTCCATGCAGGGAGCCCGATGTGAGACTTGATCCTGAATCCCAAGATCACACCCCAAGCCAAAAGCAGATGCTCAACTGTTGAGCCACTCAGGCTTACCCAACCCAGAAGACTCTTGTAGTAGTGCCTTTGAGATGGCTTCCCATGATCTCTGCTTCCTGGTATTCCCAGTTTTGCATAATCTCCTCCCACCAGGACTGGAGTCTGTGACCAACAGAATAGGACAGACGTAATGGTGTATATCACTTCTGAAATGAGATCATAAAGGACATTGTGGCTTCCATCTGGTCTCTCTCTTTCCCAGATCCTTTGATCCTTTTCTAGGAAAGGAAAGTGCCATGTCGTGAGCAGTTCTCTGGAATGGACCACATGGTGGACAACTGAGTCGACAAGGAACTGAAGGGTTCTGCTAGAAGCCACACCAGTGAGCCTGGAAGTAGACCCTTTCACCCTAGTCGAGCCTTCTGATGGCTATAGCCAAAGCCAACATCTTGACTGCAAACTCATAAGAGACCCTAAACCGCAATACTAGCCAAGCTGCTTCCAGGTTCTTATCTCTTAGAAACTGTGCGAAATAATAAATAGTTGTCATTTTAAGCTACTGAGTTTTGGGGTACTTTGTTATGCCACAACAGATACCCTCATACAGCTCCTGACAAATCCTCCTACACGTTGATCCTTTCCTCTGCTTTTCTCCACATAGGTTGTCCAAAAGTACAGCCAAGCCCTGCCTGCAACTCCATTTCCCTGAGCTGGTGACCAGTTTATCTGAAATGCAAGCTGCACATAAGCAGCTCTCATAATCATCCACCAGAGTGGAGGGCTCTCTGTCTTGGGGATCAGTGGCTGCAGTGTTCTGTGGTGAGAGTGGCAGCTTCAACAAAGCCAGGCCTCTTGCTTTTGTCTCCTTTCTCCCTCTATTTATGCAGCCAGAGTTCCCTCCTTAGATCATCCAGGTTTTCTAATATTGCCTCAACCTAAACATTCAAGACATTCATTCAAGCGTAAATGATGGCTAGCTTTGTTATATTTTCTGATTTTTGAAATTATGCGTGCATAGAGTCAACCCTAGAAATTTACTGTAAATAATGATTCTTAGGTCTTCCTTCATCTGAATCTGTATATGAGATCCAGTAATCTGGATTCTCAGTACACTCTTTGAGTGCTTCTGAAGCCTGTGATCTACAGAACATATACAGAAAGACCCCACTGTGGTTATTCCTGTCTTCCGTCTTGTTGCTCCAACTAAGACTCATGCTTCCTAAAGGGAGAGACTATTTTTTTTTTTTTTTTTGTATTTGCTCAAGGCAGTGGGGCACTGCTAGGCTTTCAGTGAACTTTCAATAATGTGACTTGCAAGGGGAAGTCATCGTGCAAATGGATATTGACCACAGGCTTATTTACATTCTGCCAAGGGCCCATGGGCTCTGACAAGGAATGGATGGCACAGTTCCTGCTTTTAAGGAACTTGCAGCAAGAGCAAGGAAACAAGAGAAAGACTTGAAAGACAGTTGTGAAACTCCAGAGAGGATTAGATGGCCCGCTGGGTTATAGGGTACAGGCTACTCCTATTTTTGGAGGCATTAAAAAACCTAATGATGTCAGAAAAGCTTCGAGCAGAAGCAACATCATGGTGACCCTGAACTGCCAGATGAGGAGCCTGGACATAGTCCCATTTGTTTTAGCAGCCAAGCACCTGGGAGCTTGCACTTCATTTCTCTGAGCTTCTGCTTCTTCTTGCGTAAAATCACCATGATGTCCTGGAATCCTGGTTTTCAAGCTGTCCTGAAGGATACTGTGAGGTAGCAGGGAAAGGAAGACACATGATGAGGTATGACTTTGAGTCTTGCTGCCCTGGTTTTATCTGTCCCAGATATTGGAGTTTCCACAGCAGACCCCATGTGACCACAAGTCCTGTTGCCAAAACAATAATAGCAACAAGGTGTGGAAACACCACACGTCAATTTGTAGTGCCCTGAAGTGCATCTTCTTCAACATTTCTGTTTCTAATTCCTTTTACTTACCACAGGCAAGGAGTTTCTTGATATTAAGGGTGCTGCTGCCTCATTAAAATCTCTTCTGAGTAGGGTTGCCGCATAGAGGTGGCCTTAACAAGCTGGAATCAACCCTCTAGTTATCTAATGATTTTATAGAACATTCTTTCCACTTGGATGGAAATTGTCACCTTGCTGTACCTAAAACTACAATCCAGAGCTGCTAGTGTCCAGTTGGACAGCCCCTTGCTGCATGACACCTATTTACATGTAAATTAATTAGAACTAAGTAAAAGTAGAAATTCATTTTCTCAGCTGTCCTTGCCACATCTGTAGTGCTCAAGAGCCAGCCACACATGGCCAGTGGCTACCTGATTGAATGGTATGAATCTAGAACAGGTCTATCATTGCAGATGGTTTCGTTGGCCAACACTGAAGCTAGAAATAAACCAATAAACGGGCATGGTTACTCTCTGGCTGGATCCAGCTTCAATTCTATTTTCCAGACAAAACTACACCTGTCCCCCAAGAATATCAATAGGGGATGGGGCAATCTCCAGGGCTGCTAGCATTATGTATTTCTTTAGTCCGCTAGAAAGATCAAGACATTTAAAGGTGTTCAGGGTTTGGATGCCAAAAAGCCGAGCTGAAAGCAATTGCGAAGCAGTGCTTAACAGAAAAGAAAAACAAGAATAAAAAAAGGAGAGCTCAAGATATGCCATGGCAAATTGGCCCTGCAAATCCTCCTGGCTCTCAGTTGGGAATCTGGAGGGACTACATCCCATGTGTAGGATAAAGCAGCAGTCAAATGAGCCTTACAAAATCTCTACAAATGTCTTACAAAAACTCAAACCGGTCCAATAACTGATTACAATGAGCTCCTCTGTCCTAATCTAGCTGCCTGCCAGAAGGTGGTGGGCTCTATCTCTGAAAGAGGCCATCATGTAAAATCTCTACAAATTCAAGTTTAGGGGACATCTGATTTATAACCATCACATTGCCTGCCTTTCGGTTTGACATTATGATTTTTTACTCTCTAAGCTGTATGGGCTGGGATAGGATCCAAAGTTGGGGTATGTGGTTCAAGAATATATGTTCTAAACACCAAAAAGTACTGCCTGTCTACCTTGTGTTCTTCCAATTACACAAACTCCTCCATGATGTAAGGGGAGAGAATGATAAATCCCATTTTTGAATAAAAATATTTTACTTACCTTTTCTTTTATATTCACTCTTTATAAGCTTAAGAATACAGAAATTACATTAAAATTGAATAAATCAGTCTTATTCTGATCCATTAATAATTATTTTAAGGGTACCTGGGTGGTTCAGTCAGTTAAGCAGCTGGCTTTTGCCTTTGGCTCAGGTCCTGATCTTGGGGTCCTGAGATCCAGCCCAGTGTAGGGTTCCAGGCTCAGTGTAGACCCTGTTTGAGGATTCCTTCTCTCTCTCTCCTCCTTCTGCTCCTCACCCTGCTTCTCTCAATTTAATAAGCAAAACATTTTAAAAAATAATAATCATTTTGAGTTTGTTTAAGTTGGAGTGTGACTTTATTCTTTGGTTATGGCTGAATTCATGAAATGCTTGGAGAGCTGGGACTTTGAAGGGCTGTCCCAGTTGAGAAGATGACTCCAAAAATGAAGAGTAAGCATCACTGATATGGAAATGGAGCCATCGGAAATCTGTACTTGACTACTACAGCTTCAACTGGCACATTGATTTTCAGGGCCAACCTTATTGAATAAATCTGTCTTATAGTAGGCAACATCTTTCAAATGCACTGAGCAACATCTCTGAAAGGAAAACTCCTCTGACCAGAGCATCATTAACATGGGCTTACCTAGTGAGGCTTTCTTGGCTATCCTTATTCATTAACTTCATTTGCTCTACCTGTTACCCGTCCGTTTCTTCCGTTCCTGACCCAGGAACTGATCAGTTCCTACAGGCTCCCATTAAGCCTATATTCATGCCTGGTGACCTCCCTGTGCTCTCTCCCTGTGAATCATGGGTCACATTTGAAGCTTTCCCACCAATTTCCTATTTGAGTCTTGCCAAGTTATATATCATTTGGGGCACAACAGAAGGAAGAACTCAGCTGCCTATTGAAGGAAGTGATCCTTTAATTTTTCTTACATGGAGAGTACTTCTGATTCTACTTCAAATTCCAACTATCCTGGAAATCCCAAAATGAATTTTTTTTTCAAATTCTCTTCTTTTGCTCTTGGAGCTGAAATCCCTATATTAAGTTTTTTTCTTTAATATTTTTATTTATTTATTTATTCATAGAGACACACACACACACAGAGAGAGGGAGAGAGAGAGAGAAAGACACAGGCAGAGGGAGAAGCAAGCTCCATGCAGGGAGCCTGATGTGGGATTCGATTCCGGGTCTCCAGGATCACACATTGGGCTGAAGGTGGCACTAAACCGCTGAGCCACCCAGGCTGCCCGGTTTTGTTTTTGTTTTTGTTTTTGTTTTCATTTTTTTTTTTAGTTATTATAGAGCTAGATAATCTAAAGATTGGATCTTAGATGTGCCTAATATGGCATATAAATAAATAGAGGACATAGGAAAAGATTGCTCTCATACCAGAAATAGCTTATTTGATGTTTTGTTTCTCCAAAGTGCATGGATTGTCACATTAGCTTGGATAGATACTAGTTGGCTGTTAAAAGATAATTCTCCATGGATCTCTTATGTTTCTTCATGTCTTTCAAGGAAAGCCCTCTTTACCTTTTTATTCCGACTGTGTTGTCAAGGATGTTTGTAAACGGTCTTAGAAGATAAAAATAGTATCTCCCTCTAGAACAAAGAGCAGATTTGCCTATAGCTCAGCATAAGAGAGACAATATCTCCTTTGGAACAAAAAGGAAGTATGCTTACTGCCTATTATAAAAGATTCAGTCTCATAAACTCAGGGCTCCTCTGCTGTAATACAGCCCACAACACATGCAGACATCATGAGGTCCTCTTTATACCACCCTGTGAAATTGGTGCTTGAGGAACCAGCACAAAAATACTCATAGTCTGGCTATTGAATAAATTGTCCTTTGTCTCTGATCCAAGAGTCTTATGGCTTTTACCATCATTCATGAAACTGAGGCAGGCTAACTTATTAGCTTATGAGAAGTGCAAAAGCAAAAGTCTCCAAATGGACCTTATTATCCTATATAAACTAAAATTAAATGGACCTTATTAGGTATACAGTATCTATTTGGGAATTATTAATGCTAAACAGAGTAAAGAATAAGATAGCTTATCAGGTTGGGCTACACACTATGATCCAGTTTAAGTCTAAATTGGAGGATGGCAAACTACAGCCCTGGGCTAAATCCAGACTGTAGTCATTTTCCCTGCTGCTAGGCTAAAAGAGGTTGTACATCTTTAAATGTTTGTAAAACACACACACACACACACAAATTTATGATAGTGACCATATATGGTTTGCAAAATTTAAAATACTTGCAATTTGGACCTTTATAAAAGAGAAAAATGTTTGCCAGTCCCTGTTCTAGATACCTGCAGCCTTTCCTTGGACATCACAGAATTAGGAACAAATATATACTTCTTCTGTAATTTCCAGAAGTTGCATCTTGCAACTTGTAGCATGACTCTGTGTAAACATGAGCTCACTTCCACCCCTGTCAAGATCTATGCTCAGAAGTCAATGTGCAACAGTCCACAGGACTGGAGAGGTAACAGAGAAGGGAGCTGTGAGACAGCACTTAAGATCTAATACTTGCAAAGACCATCCCCCAGCTTTTTGGATGCTCCTGAGCAGACAGGGTATTCCCCCTGAGGTGAAATGGGCTGGAGAAGATGCCTGGTCTAGAACCCCAATCAGGGGGTGGCAGAGAGAAAAGTGTCACTAACATATTCAGACAGCTGCTATCTTGACTCATGCCATCCATGGTCAATCCTTCCCCCTTACAGGCCAGAATATCACATATAGGCAAGGATGAGTTTTATTCCCATCATGATTATGACCCATCCTTCAAATGTACCTCCACCTTAGAAATGAACCTCAACAAGTATTTAACAGAGTTAGCTGAAAGGAAGCATGCATATTTAAACAAATAGGGTCTCCTATAGGGTTCCTTTCCTTTTTTAAAGATTTTATTTATTTATTCATGAGAGACTCAGGGAGAGAGGCAGAGTCATAGGCAGAGGGAGAAGCAGGCTGCCCACAGGGAGCCTGATGTGGGACTCAATCCCAGGTCCCCAGATTCACGACCTAAGCCAAAGGTAGATGCTCAACCACTGAGCCACCCAGGCGCCCTACCATAGTGTTTCTTTTATGGCTCTGCTGAGGTCCTCATAGTCCTTGGTAAATGTCCAGAGGCAGTTGATAAAGCTCTATCCAATGCAATTTTTCTTTTAGTTTTGCCCCAACATCATGTTGTAATAATATGCAGTATCCTTTTCTCCTCCCTGGATTTTCACACTTGCTCTTTCCTAGGCATGGGATCTTACTGACATCTCAATATCTAGCATTCACCTACTTATCCTTCACATCTCAGCCCAAATAGCATTTTCTCAGAAAGTTTCCTCTGACCCTCCCAAATAAGTTAGGACTTCCTGTTTCCTATTCCTGCCATGTGCTGTGCTTTTCCTTCGTAACACCCACTACATCTGTAATACATGTTCAGTATTTCTCGTTCCCACCAAAGCACCAAACTCCATGGGAGCAAGAATCAAGAGTGCTTGTCCATTGTTTTATCCTTAGAGTGTGAGCACAGAATTTGGTTCAGAAGAACCCAGTCTGTGTGGAATGAGTAACAGGAACAGGCATTTATGTTCCTACTTTATAGATGAGAAGGATGAAGGGATAACATGGCTCAGAGAGACTAGAAACTAGCCCAAGGCCAAAAAAAAGTTGCTATGTGACTCTGGTCTTCTGAAAATAATAAGTCTGTTCTACTTTTCCAAAGCTACTTCTGTTGAATTTAGCAGTATACTGGTAAGAAAAAGCTACATTGGGATCCTCCAGGCTCTGAGATCTTAAGACTTGTAGGAGTTGTCTAGCATGCATAAATGCAAGGATTTTTATTTGTTTTTGTTTTTTAAAGCGATTGTCCATTCATGCAGAAGAAATACATCCTTTCACTTAGGAAGAAGAGTTATGTTGGTGTAGATTCAAGATGGTCTTTCTGACTCTGTCCCATCATCCATGTTTGGGAGGGACCATGGCTTTGATAAATGCCAGGAAAGAGTCCAGAGTTGACTGGATGACACCTCTCCAGATTCATAGGTCCAGAGCACATGGGAGTTTAACGGTCCCATAAATATTAGGTCCTGTCTCTCCCCTGCTCAGAAACCTCCCAAATTCATTCATCTCAATGCACTGCTGCCTCCTTCAGCACACTGCAGATTTTTTCAGGGATGTTTTATGGTTCATTTAAGTTGCCACTCACGTCCACAGGCCAGGGTTGGGGGGAGGGAAGAGAGAATAAAAGAGCAACCTATGAATAGTGTTCCAAATGCCTGCACACTTCTGACTACATCAATTGAGCCCTACTCTTTTCACTGCCTGAGTTGCTCCCAAATCATGACAGGTGCTGAAAAATATGTGTTAACTCTTTCATATCACTGGGAGACTAGAGAGTGCAAGGGTCGGCATACTCACAGAGGAAAATGCAAATCAGAACTTTCCTGACTATAGTGCTCTTCTTTGGGGAGGGAGATGACCAAATTTCACACTGACAAGAGACACACACAATTATCACAGGGGATTCATACCAGGAGTTATCTCAGAGCCTAGCACACAAACTTCTACAAAGTAGGGCTTGATAAGATTTTGTTAGACAAATACATGAACAAAATTGATCTATGACACCATATGATAAACTTAGCAAGTTCTTCTTCAGCACCAGGTCCTAAAATCCCTCAGCTCCAGTTTGGTACCTCAGCAGTAGCTCGACCAAGTATTCTTATAGCTAGAACTCAAGAGTATTCTGGAAGATCACATATAAAAAGTATGAACTTCAAAACCATAAAGAAAGCTGAGAGAGGCCATTTCAAACTCAATAATGTTTTCAAGCCAACTGCCTGAAATATAAACATCAGCTTCAGAAATAAACCTTAGTCCTTGAAATAGAATCCCATTGTTCTGCATAGAAATGGTGACAGTGCTTCACAGATAAGAACTATAGTATGCTTATCTCTTTTTAGTAAACTCATTTTTTTTATCAGATTGTCTACATCTTTCCACATGAAACAGGAGCTGAACTTAAGAGGAAAATATTAAATGAACGTGTAAAGACAACAAATAAGAAATTTAGGGGGGGAGTAGAAGTCCAAATATTACGATTAATTTGTCATGTTACTACAGGTGAGTGTTACCTAAACTGACGTCCTATCTTAAAGTTGACTGTCATAATTCTGGTCTTCCCCTTCACCATATCCATGTAACAGATAATATACATAATAAGTTTATGATCAATAATAACAATGGTTAATAATAACTTATGTGTGTGCATATAGCACCTAAGTCTTTTCAATTTTTTTTCATCTGTTATTCTCCCAATCACCCTGGTATGAGGTGTGTGGGCAGCATTTGATAAGAGAACATAATGAAGCTTTAGAGGTGGTGAGTGACTTACATAACTAAGGTCATCACCAACAAAGTTGTAATCTTACATACTGGTCTTTATTTACTTCTAAAACATCAGGCTCCCCCTCCATGACCATGAACAAGTCATCAATAGCCTCTGCTATGATGAAATTTGGTTTACTTTTTATAAATATCTCTCCTTGTTAGCCTTATCTGTATCAGTCCATTGTTGTCAAAATAATGCTGCATAACAAACAACCCCAAAACTCAGTGACTTAAAACAAACAAGCTGTTATTCCCATTCATACATTTTTGGGTCAGCAGGAGATTGAATATTCTGGGTTAAACTCTGTTGATCTTGACTCCGATTCCAATTTGGAATCTAAATCTTCTCCATGTGTCTCTTATGATCCTTGGTCCATCACTAGCTGTGGCATGTTTTTCATCACACTGGCATAAGCACAAGAGGACTGAGCAGAAACATGAGAGGCCTCCTGAGGCTTAAGCTCGAAATAGGAACTCTGCTGTGTCTGCTTGTATTCCATTGCCCAAACCAGGGCCAGTGGCCAAAAACAGCATTGATGGAACTCTCTCTGCTTCTAGTAGAGGAACTACAAGATAATATGGCAAAGGGCATGGATTCCAAGCAGGAGTGCAACCTACCATATTGCGCCAAACAGAGCATGAAGATTCATGGAGAGGACTGTCCTTGCTCAAGGTGGAAGAAATATAAGATCATTAAGCTTCAGGCAATTCTGTTGACTTAAATTGCATAATGGAGTGTATGCAACATTAACATATGAATCCATTGGCCTGGAAAAGGATACATTCACCAGAAAAAAATAATTCCCTGAGTATCAGTTTTTGCATAGAGAAACTGACCATGGTGAACTAACATTTGCTGGAGTCAATCAGCTCTCCACCCTGCTCATTGCCTCCACTCTGTCCATCTGGACACTGCAAGGATGTAAAAGTTGTTTCTTTTGTTGCTATGGAGTAGAGTTAAGGCCACCATTCCACCAGGAGTACCAGCACCCAGGTATTGAAATAAATCATCATTGGAAGCAGAAGAGCTTCAAGTATAACACCTGGATTCTTGGCCAAGTAGAATAGGCAAATTTAATGTAGGAGAAATGCAAGTAATGTTTCATGGTCACTGGGATATCCTGCATGATATCTCTTGGGGTGATATAATGAGAGGCAAGATAGGGAAGGCCTTATGTGATTCACGGTGGAAACTACATGAACACATGAAAAGAGTGACTTCAAGCTTACCACTGGTCCTCATCTAAACAGTTGTGTTTTCACACATGCTTAATTATTTATTTGAAAGAAGAAGAGGGAGAAGAAGGAAAAGAAGAGGAAAAAGAAGAAAGAGAAGAAGAGGAAGAAGAACAAGGAGGAGGAGGAAAGAAGAAAGAGAAGAGGAAGAAAATGGAGAAGAGGGAGGAGGGGGAGAAAGGAGAAGAAGAAGGGGAAGGGAAAGCAGAAGAAGAAGTAGAAGGAGGAGGAGGAGAAGGGGAAGTAGAGGAAGAAGAAGAAGAAATCAGTTGTTGCCATTGTGGTAGTCATTGTTTGCATGTATGTGTGTATTTCAAAACTATCTAGCATAGCCTGCCATAATAAATTGCTAAACAAAAAATGGTGGCTTAAAACAATGGAAATTTATTCTCTCACAGTTTTGGAGAGTACAAGTATAAAATCAAGGTATGTGCAGGGCCATACTCCCTCTGAAGACTTTAGGGAAGAATCCTTTCTTTCCTTTTCCTAGCTGCTGGCTGCTGATTTCTTGACTTACGGCTGCATCATTCCATCCTCTGCATACATAGTCATACACATGTCTCTGTCCAAATCTCTCTCTCCTTTCTATTATAAAGATATCTGTCAGTGGATTTAAGGCCCATCCTAATCCAGTATGACTTTATCTTAACTTAATTACATCTGCAAAAACTTTATTTCCAAATAAGATCACATTCCCATGTAACCAAGGTTTAGGACTTGAACATTTCTTCTTAGGAGACACAATCTAACCTGATGTACAGGCTATGATGGAATCCCTTCAATGAGATCAACATGAAATGTACAATGCCATGATTTTTCATGGGATCAACAAGTATTTTATTGGTAATGCAGAAAATGCCCCAGGGAATATCATGGCTCCCTCCCTCCCTTATTCAGATCTTTTTTCCAAAGGTTAGAAAATCACCTTATACAAAAAGGCTAAAATAAAAAAACCACAAGAAATAACAGGTGTTCCAGTAAAAAAAAAAATACAATAAATAAATAAATAAATAAATAAATAAATAAATAAATAACAAATGTTGGTGAGGATATGAAGAAAAAGGAACTCTTGCACACTGTTGGTGGGAATGCAAATTGGTGCAGCCACTGTGGAAAACAGTATGGAGGTTCCTCAAAAAGTTAGAGAGAATTACCATGTGATCCAGTTGCTCCACTGCTCTGAATACCCAAAGAAAATGAAAACACTAATTTGAAAAGATAAATGCACCCCTACGTTCATTGCAACATTATTTACAATAGCCAAGTTATAGAAGCAATTGAATTGTCACAGGCATATTACGGAGCCATAAAAAAGAATAAATCTTGCCATTTGCACAATATGGATGGGTATAATACTAAAGGAAATAAGTCAGTTCAAGAAAGACAAATGCCATAGCATTTCACTCATATGTAGAATTTAAGAAATAAAACAAATGAACAGAGAAAAAGAGACAAACAAAAAAACAGACTCTTAAATACAGAGAATAGGCTAGGGGTTCCCAAAGGGGGGGGTGGTTGGGGAAATGGGTAAAATAGATAAAGAATTAAGAATACACTAATCTGGGGTCCCTGGGTGGCGCAGCGGTTTGGCGCCTGCCTTTGGCCCAGGGCGCGATCCTGGAGACCCAGGATCAAATCCCACGTCGGGCTCCCGGTGCATGGAGCCTGCTTCTCCCTCTGCCTGTGTCTCTACCTCTCTCTCTCTCTCTGTGTGACTATCATAAATAAATAAAAATTAAAAAAAAAAAAAAAGAATACACTAATCTTGATGAACACGGAAAGTGTATAGAATTGCTGAATCATTATATTCTATAGCTGAAACTAACATAAGTAACACTGTATATTTGTTATACTTCAATTTAAAAAATGCTATTTAAAAAAGCTAGGAAAAAAAAAAAAGCTAGGAAATCAGGGAGGTTTTTCCTGACAACTGCATTAGAAAAAAACAGCACACCATACCCTCTTATCCCTTACCCTACTTAATCTTTTATAGTGCCCATTATCATCTGTTAGATTATATATTATTTCTTTTTTAAAATTTTTATTTATTTATTTATTCATGAGAGACACAGAGAGAGAGAGAGAGAGGCAGAGACACAGGCAGAGAAAGAAGCAGGCTCCACGCAAGGAGCCTGACATGGGCCTCGATCCCTGGTCTCCAGGATCAGGTCCTGGGCTGAAGATGGCGTTAAACTGCTGAGCCACCTGGGCTGCCCTATATATTATTTCTTAATTTGATATCTGCCATCATTAGCATATAAGCTCCAGGAGAGCAGGGATTTTGTCTGCTTTGTACATTTCTATGCTCTCAAAGCCTTGCTCAATGCCTATTACATTGTATGTATTAGGCGATATGTATTTATTGAATGATGGAAAGAATGGCTTAATGAATATGTTAGCAGACAAGCCTTTTAAAAGTATTCATTTTACTCAGAATGTGTCCTCATGACTTATAACTTCTGTTTCCCATCTTCTTCTCCTATTAATAGCATGATGGCCAATGATAGAAATGAATGGCCTAGTGATTTAAATATAGCTTTATAGGTAGTAAGCTCATTCTATGCTACTTTTTTTAAGTCAGAAACAAATCATCCACTTTCTACTCACATTATTTTGATTTGGAATACTACTTTTTTTGATTACTTAAGAAAAGCAATGAAAGCTGTATCTTAGAAACGGATCATTAATGGATACCTAGTGATTTTAACAATTGGGAGTAATTCTCAATCAAAAGTAAATTTAAAAAATACTCAAATATTAACCAATGATGGGAATAACCAACAGCCAAAGATGAGAATTATGGACAGTATAATATGATTGGTCAACTAGTCACCAAACACAAGGAGTCTTGTCTTCTTCGATAAATGACTAAACCTTGTTAGTGATAATGCTGAAAAGTTCTGATAAACTACTGATAAACTACCAGGGAGTAAAGAGAAGAGATAAGAAAGGAAAAACAGGGAAGGATCATAACAAAGAGAAGAGATCTATAAACACCAGAAGTGATAGCAGAAAAGGTGACAGAGATTAGAAATAATGAATGAGGTCAGTGGAAAATAAAGATGACTACCAAAGTGCACCCAGAAAGAAGCATTGTCTCAGAGATATTTAGTACGAAGAAACACACACACACAAGCAGTTTTAGATTATGGAAGTCAAGTTCAGGGAATATACTGGGACTTCACAGGAACTAGAGTCCTTTGACAACCCATTGCTCTGTAGCTCTCACTTTCCTTAAGTCTATTGGGTCAGTTCCTCCCCAAACATCTGCTTGACCCTTCTTGTTCTGAAGATCTAGTCCCTCAATCTATGGCCTTCCACCTCAAGTGTCCAACCCTATTGACTCTGTTTCTGAGAATCTGCTCTCAATTTCTGGGACAGAAATCAAATTGACTCAGGTTGGATATTGTATGATGCTTGGCCCATGAACAGTGGCTGAGTAGGGGGTAGGTTGTCTAGCTATATTTAGAAACCACTTCTAGGTTATAAGAGGAGTTGACCCTTTGGGAAGTTAATGTGTGGTGAGAAAAATAACTAACATTTCTAGTACAAAATCAAACAGAGATACCACTGGACCATGAAATCAACCATTCTTTGGGTTGACATTGTTGATGCTCATCCTTAACCCTTTTCTGAAAATGGCGCCCAACACTAAGAATATAATTCATGTTCCCCAGAACATGTACCCCTCCTCAAATTTACCTCCTTTCATAAATTATTTTCTGACCACAGTGACTTTCTAGCCTATGTGGCATTTTTGTAATCCATAACTACATGACCAGCTTAATTGTACTATCTTTATTGATGTATCATATTTCCTCAGTTACTTACTGCTTATAACGTGTATATATGTTAGGCATTCAATGGAAGTTGATTAATGGGGGTGAATGTGTCAGTTGGAGCCTTTAATATCTCAATTGCTTGCAAATGAATTATCCTGCTGGCTGGAAATGTTCAAACTTAAAGTGCAGAGGGTGTTGGAAACATTTTGTGAAGGGAAAATATAAGCTTTACATATTCCATATTCTTAATAGCACCATTATATTCAGATGGTACATGCAGAAAGCACACAAGCAGTACTAGAAAAATGTGTGTGAGGCGTTCATGTAATTCAGGTGGAATCAACAACAGTCAGACGTCAAAATTATTGTATTTATTGCATGTATGAAGCAAATTGAATCTAGTTTTAGATTTTTTCTAAATATCCCACTTGGATTTATTTTGTGTTTTTTGGTTTGAGGATTTTTTTGTTTTGTTTTGTTTTTTGCCAAAGAGAAGGGATAAATACAAGTTTATGCTAACATTAAATTACATAAAAAAGAGAAAAATCTTTGTACATGCTGGAAAAATAGCAAGCATTAGGAAAATGTTATTGAAAAAAAAAGAAAAAAAAGAAAAATGTTATTGAGCAAGTACAACATACCATCATTTGTGCTATATAGATCGCACTTGCAAAGACAGCTGGTTAAATTTGAAATCATATAAAAATTTGCCAATATTATGTTACTTTTTATTGCATGGAGTTGATTTATGCCGGATCCTCCATACTTAGCATACTTCAGTTCAATGAAAAGGTAAATATTTACATGTGAAGAAATTATGTGACTATTCAGAAGGCAGGTTTTATTATTTCTAAGTGAATAAAAAGTAAAAAAAAAAAGAAAGCAAATGAAAACATTTTAAAAATAGTGACTATAAGAAAAAAAGTGACTCACAGAATTCATTTATAAATTTAACCTACTTATTGAATATTTTTACAGTACTGGTGTGAATTGTGAGACATTTGTAAAAGTTTGTCTACTGGATGCCAGTGAATCTAGACTTGCATTCAATTTAAGTAAAGGCCACTGACTGCAGGAGCTAGCATGGAAAATTGCAGAGAAACTCCATCCTTAATGACCGAATGTGCGATTCTCTATCATTGAAGAAGATCTCAAATACTACTACATCTTTCCTGTTACAATAAGATTACAAGTGTTACCTGATGCTTGCTTTGTAAGGATCAAAGCCAACCCTAAAAAAAGGCTTAGGGAAAACGTGACCCGATGTTACGTTTTCAGAAGTCTTTGGTGATGATGAAGCATGTGTGGGCTTTGAAGTAACGCCTGTCCAAATCACACTGGCACTGCTTCTCCCTCACACTCCATCAACAGAGAAAAAAGTGGCTACAAGCTGATGAGAAGGTTGTCCTGAAACATGACTTGTCAGTAGCATTCAAATATCTGTTCTTCTCCACAATTAGCACAAGGAACAATAACAATGATGGACTAAAAACTTGTTTTAGAGGTTAAAAGAAACAGAATGTTTGAGATCTCAACTTCAAGGCTTTAATTCACTAATTCGCTTTGCAGGAAAACAGCCACATTATACCACAAACAGCTTATGACATCCTATCCTTCATTATAAGAAAGCTAGCATGACCAAAAGAGCAAGGTTATTTTTATTTGAGAGCTCTCCATTGAGCATTTTTTTTTACCTTGAAGGCATTTGCTACTTTGTTGAACAAACCAATGAATACATAACAACAGTAAAAAAAATAGACAGCAATAAATGCCACAAGATAGAGTACTATGGGAGTTCCAAAGGAGCAGTGTTCACTTCCGGCTTGGGGAGTTTAGGGAAGCATTCATGTGGGAAGGTCACATTTGATGGCCCAGAAAAAATGAGCAAGATATACATTGACAGTTGGTGGAATAGCATTCTACGTAAAAGAAAGTGTAGACAAAGACTTGCTGCACTAAAGCCCAAACGGAAGGAAGGGTGCCTGATGCCGAAAGGTCTAGGAGCCATGACACCAGATCACCAGGGCCTTGGAGACCCAACTGGGGTCTGCTTCTTCCTCTGTAGGCTTGTGAGGAGTCTTTAAAGGCATCTGAGCAGGGAGTGACACCATCAGGTTCTGCTTTAAGAAGATTTATCCCCCAACAGTGGATGAGATAAGCTGGAGGCAGGAGAAATGAGCTGCAAAAAGATCAATTAAGAGGCAGTTAGCAAGGTCTCGATAAGAGATAATGAGGGCCTAAGTTGGCCTGGAGACATGGAAATGGCAGGAGGGAGATGAGAGAGAGAACTAGTTCACTGTCAGACCTGTCAGATTCCCGACTGAGCCAGGGTGAGGGACAAGCAGGGAGCAGGAAGGAGGTCCTGTGCTGGGTTGTTCAGCCCTGTGATGAGGGTGGCTTTCACAGAAACAGGGAAGGATGTGTGGGTTGGAAGACTAATTGAATTTGAATATCTGGACTTTGAGAGGTTGGCAGGACATCCAGACAGACATAGCTAATGGGCGGGTGGAGAAAAGAGCCCTCGAGCTCTGTGACAGCGAATGCTGAAGACAGAGCAACCCTGAATCCTTTCTCTTCAAGAAGTCAAGTTCCAGAGCATTTTTCTGACAGGAGCGTTTAATCAGCATTATTTTCCTCATCATCTGTATTTGCACCTACAGAGAGATTGCCAGCGGTCTGTATGATGAGCCTGCACCACCATGAAAAGTGTTAGTATGCACTGGAAAGCGTGCAGTGCCTTCTGGAAAGTTCTCCACAAGAAATTATATTCTCCTAACACACGGCATCCATGGGATTATCCAGGAGGATTGTCCCTGTTTCAGAAAACAAACAACAAAACCCTGATGATAAGGGAAACCGAGGTATCACTTTAGGCAAACAGGGAGTGTGTGATAAATGCATGTGGGTTGGTGGATCCCTGGCCTCTGCTCCTGACAAAGGAGGGATATGATATGAATTGAAGGGGCAGAGGCAGCTGTGTGGTATAGGAGGACTGTGTCACCGGGGAAGCAATGGCACAGCCCTGGGAGCACCACAGTGTCTCTCGGAGTCCAGCTGCTGGGGCTGGTTGAGGCTCTGGGCTTCCCACTCTCCCCCTTGATCAACTATTGACAATTGACCCTTGGCATCACTATCCCTTCACTGTTTATCTCTGCACTTGCTCTCCCAGGATCTAAATCACTTCTTCAATATCTGAGCCAGTGGCAGCTCCCTCTTGCCCTCCTCACCCCTGCAAGAGAGCCAGGATCACCTGCCCTCCATCCCTGTAAGCTATGCACTGCACCCTAGGCACCCTGCCCATTTGATCTCCCTTTCACCCTACTCCAAATATCGCAGCTCTAAGATCTTCCTCATCCTCCCAGGAAGTGCAGTGCAGCACTGGGTTTGGACAAGTCTCTGGGGAAACTGGTTTCTGTAGCTTCTGGGGGTTTCAGGCTGCAAAATCTATGAGAGGAGGATGTTTATCACAGCATGTTGCTGCCGCCCTGGGCCCTGTCTGCCCTGCACTGAGAGTACAAAGTCCATGTACCCCCATCTGGCTTGTTTACCCTGTGCTCAGTGAATTGAACACACGCTGACCAGCAGTAGGAATGCTTGGTAGGGACTTGGCAGCATAAGCCATGGGCCAAGGAAGCAGGGAGTGCAGCCCAAGGAGTAGAACCCAGAAGGTTCTTTCTCTTTCCTCTCAGTTTGAATAGGAAGGAAGGGTTCTACACATATCCTCTCTCGTTAGCCCTTCAATCAGTACTAGAAAAAAAAGAACATACACAACACTTAAGTAGAGTGCCATTAAAATTCCTTCTTCTAGAATAGTCTTAGGGAAATCAAGAGAGATTCCCATTTATGCTGCAGCAGTACCAGGTTTGACTGGAAGTCAAGAGCCTAGACTAGAATCAGCATTTAAATCTGCTACTCAAGGGCACCTGGGTGGATCATTGGTTGAGCATCTGCCTTTGGCTCAAGGCGTGATCCCGGGGTCCTGGGATTGAGTCCAGCATCGGGCTCCCCGCAAGGAGACTGCTTCTCCCTCTGCCTATGTCTCTGCCTCTCTGTGTCTCTCATGACTAAGTAAATAAAATCTAAATAAATAAATAAATAAACAAACAAACAAATAAATTTACTACTCTAGGCTCTTTGACCTTGGACTAATTACTTAAACTTTATGGTTCTGAGTGGCCTTATCTATCATCTAGAGATGACAGATGGATCTACCTCAAAGGTCTGGTGTACAAACAGGCAGTAGGATGTATGAAGTGGCCCACGCATTGGAAGTGGGGGCCATCATGGTTGTTTTCATTATTATCTATATCTGAGCACAGTTTCTCGTGAACATTTAAGGGACTCTGCCCACCAAACACAGGATGATGGAGAACCCTATTTCCCTCTGATCTATTGGAAAATAGTCACAGCATTAAGCCAAAATTTTTGTGCTAGGTCCCCAGAGTCCTATTTTAAAAGTCCAGAGCTCTGAAGCAAAACTAAAAAGGGATCCCTTCTCTGACCTGCTACTCAGGGACCCTGGAGAGTCACGAGACACGGTAGGTACAGGTGATGTCACCACATTTTGTGATAACTGAACAGGCTATCCAGGGCTGAGAGAATGCCGGTGGTATTTTGTTGACACATGTGACTTTAGCAAAACTGTAGACCAGGCAAAGCTGGTCTTCACAAAGAATTACATTTTTTAGTTGCATACTCTCAGTCCAAATTGGCAACTCAAGACCTCACAAGTCTTTTTTTTTTCTGTTTCCTAGATGTGCTTACACAAAAATATTACTCATGATTTTCTTGCTTCATTTTAGATGAGATTTACTTTAGACATTCAGAAAATAATAAAGCATGCATCCATATGCCCATCACATGGATTTAATAGATTTTGAATTTTTGTTATCCTGGCTTCATGTTTTCTTTTTCATTTTTATTATTTTTGTAAATGAAATAAAACATCAGATGTAAATCAAATTTTTTTTTTTAATCAAATCTTCATTTTCTGTTACTTTTCTCTACCTGACCCCTAGAGAAAAACAGTTAAGTAAGTATCCTGAGGTTGGTGTATATTATTTCCTTGAATGTTTTTTAAAAAATAATTTTTTGTATAGAAATCTATTCCTAAATTATAATATTTATATATGTTATCATCATAGATTTCCTTTTGCGTGTGTGATTATTTATTTATTTATTTATTTATTTTTTTATTGGAGTTCGATTTACCACAGATTTCCTTTTGCAACTTGCTTTTTTCACTCTACATCATATTCTGAAATTTTGAATCATTTCAAATGCTGTGAAAAAAGCAGTTTTTTTTTCTTTTTATGCTGCTTTGATCATTTCTCCCTGCCTCTTGTGTACTTATGGAAGAATTTTCCATAACACAAAGCCTGAGAATATATTTTCAACTTTACTAGATATGCCAAATCGCTCTCTGAAGTGATTGAGCCAATTTGTATTCCCACCAGAACTGAATGAGTATTTTCATTTTCCAATACTTTTGCCAACATTTGCTATTATCAGACTTCTATATTTTTTGCCAATTTTGCGGGAATGAAATAGTATCTATTGTTTTAATATGCATTTCCTGGTTACCCATGGATTTGGGCAGTTTTTCATATATTTAATGATAATTTGTTTTTCTTTATGGGTTGCCTATTTATATCCACTACATATTTTTCTAATGGGTGGTGTCTTACCAAGTTGGGAGTTCTGTAAAGTTAGCTATGTGCAATGCAAACATCTTCTTTTCAGTAGCTTATCTTTTTTTTTAATCTATCTATATAAAGTACAATTTTAAGATATCCATGTATATCAATATTTTCCTTTAAGATTTGTGGATTTTGTGTATTGTCTAACAAATTATTCCCTACGTAAAAATAAGAATATTTTTCTATATTTTCTCCAGAAGGTGTCAAAATTTTCATTATATGTATATGCATATATGTATATATATACACTTAATTTGAAACTGTGTATGTGTCTGTGGTATAAGGGCTTTTTAATTTTCTTTTTTTAAGATTTTATTTATTTGAGAGAGAAGGTGAACACTAGGAGTGGAGAGAGGCAGAAGTAGAGGGAGAAGCAGGCTCCCTACTGAGCAGGGACTCCAATGCGGGACTTGATCCCAGGACCCTGGGATCATGACCTGAGCCTAAAGCAGACCCTTAACTGACTGAGCCACCCAGGGGCCCTTCAAATACTTTTTAATTAATATTTTCATTTCTTCTCTGCTTCATAAATTATCTTTTTTTAATGGTTAAAGAACAGGGACATCCATTTCTACTTGGTATTTGTTTATCTTGTGGCACTGCCCTCTGAGAACAGGGTCAGCAGATCAGATCCTCAGAGTTTGTTAAACATGTGCCAATGCATTGTTTCGAGAAAACCACTTAAGATGCAGAGACACATTCTACCTCTTGAAGATTATCACTTAAGCTGTGCTTTGCTGATGTGATGTCTTTGGGAAATCAGAGCCAAATCTTTTGCTTTATTTTTTTACCGTAGATTCCAAGTATTCTAAATTGTGTAGGAGAAAGAAACCATTTTCAGCCCAAGAATACAGAAGCATCAGTAATCATGAAGCTTCATAAAAACCCCAGTTTATTTTAAAGGATTAAAAAAAAAATCCCTGAACACACAAAAGGTCATACAATAAGTTCACCTTTTCTGGAATACTCTCTTGTAAGTGTCCATCTGCTCCACGCTAGTGCCGGTTGTAGTCTCACAACAGGTGGTGTAGGCAAAAGGGTTGCAAAAGTTCTCCTTCTCAAATGTTTTATTTCATTAATTTCAAACTGCACATTTGGAGTAAAATTTTGAAACCCTCGAGTAGGACTGTGATAACAATATTGGGTATTATTTTTTTTTTAATTTTACTTATTTATTCCTGAGAGACAGAGAGAGAGAGGTAGAGACACAAGCAGAGGGAGAAGCAGGCACCCTGAGGGGAGCCTGTTGCAGGATTCGATCCCAGGACCCCAGGATCATAACCTGAGCCTAAGGCAGACGCTCAACCACTAAGCCACCCAGGTGCCCCCAGCTTATAATTTTAATTGGCAGCTCTTTGCTGCCACCCCCTCCGCTTTATAAAATGATGGGGAGCCTTAGAAACTTAAGGTGTCTTAGCTTAGATGAATGACATTTCAGTCACCTGGGATTCCACAGGTAAAATTATTTCCTTCATCTTCCAGGCCGTGAATTAAATCTGTGATCTTGTCGAGTCACTTAACCAAATTAATTAAGCCTTACGTTCTTCACTTTGTAGGATTATCATGCAAGTAAATACATGAGTGGATCTAAAACATGTAGACATTGACCTGAGCCCTGCTACCCCGAGAGTCCTAATCCGACAGGAGCACCTGAAACCTTTAGTTCAGGGATGCCTGGGGATGCAATTAAGAGGAGACACTGTCGCTATACTCCCAACGCGGCCAGCAGCAGGTACAGGTCATTTCTTAGCAGTTTATTTTTTAGACCAATTCAAGCACACATTTAGAAAATGCAAATGCAATCTGCTGTAAATGTGTGGAGCAGCTTTATCTCCCCGCTGAGTTTGCCATATTTACTCTCGTGGGTCCTTCTTCACACCAGGAAATCGAATCCCCTTTTCCCCACCTGGCTCCAAGGGCAAGGCTTGCCATCCGGGTGGTGGGACAGTTCCCCTCGCAGGCTTGATGAGAGCAGCCCAAGAGTGGGAATAGTGGGTATTCTTGCCAACGTTTAGAGCCGGTGTCTCCTCCACTGTTCTTCTCAGATTTGCCATGCAGTGGAGTCTCTGGCGCTGACAAGGCGAGAACTGATTTATTCCTTGGTGGAGGGATGGGGAATAATACTCAAGTTGGAAAAATCAAGCTGCTTGGCTATAATTCTCAAATTGGAACTCTCCTGCCCTCATTCTCAGCTGTCACCCAGGCCATGTTGGGCTATCTTGTCCCACCCTGCAGCCCCTGGAGCCACAGGCTTCTGCACACCAGACCCCTGTCCCTCCTGTAGACATCTCCCTTCTACCTTGGTTCTCTGCGCCCCTCTGCCTGCTAATGGAGGAGTGGCCTTCCCCCCTACCCTGCTTTGTCTACTTCCTCTTGGCTTTGCAGAGTCCAGTGGCATGAGCCTCAGTCTTGTCACTTGGTAAATGTATCGAGACGTTTGTCAAACACTTAACCTTGGCAAGTGTTTTGCCAAGTACTGAGGAGAGAACGGTAAATAAGACCCAGTTCCTGTTCTCAGAGACGACACATTCTGCTGGAGGAGACCTGCCAGTGAACAGATCCCTTATAATACAACAGGTAAGAGTTATTGCAGAGATATCAGCAAAAAAAATAAATATATAAATATATTTTTTTACTTTTATAAATTTATTTTTTATTGGTGTTCAATTTGCCAGTATATAGAATAACACCCAGTGCTCATCTCATCAAGTGCCCTCCTCAGTGCCCATCACCCAGTCACCCCCACCCCTCATCCACCTCCCCTTCCACCACCTCTAGTTTTATAAATATATTTTATAAATATATATATATACATATATATATGCATATATATATACATATATATATATAAAGGAAAGAAGCCACGAAGTAATGGGAAGGGGTCAAAGATATGACACTAGAGCTGTATCTAGAAAGATGAATAGAGATTTACAGCATTTGGAAGGCAAGGCTTCCTGCAGAGCAGAGTATCCTGCACATAGGATTGTGCAAGGAGCTGTTGGTGCTTGTATGGAAGGTGCAAGGAGTAACAGAAGATGGGACAGGAAAGGGCACCTGAGGCCCTCACAGGACAGACCTTGTACATTAAGCTAAAGCATTGGATTGTCTTGGGGCTACCAGTGAAGAGGCATATTGACTTATATATGAGGCGGTGTGATTTTAGGTTTTTTAGAGCCAAGAGTCTGGCAGGGGTTTATGGACCAAAATGTGACCCCAGATACCCACAGACTACCTGTTGAGCTTGTCAGAAATAAAGACCCCATATTTCCTAAATCGCCTTCTGCTGGGGGTGAGCACAGGGCGCAGGGATCCTTATTTTTAAAAGCCTCCTAAGACATGTGTGATGACAGGCCAATTGGCTGATCTCTAGGTAGAGGATGGCCTGGAAGAGGAGATCTACCAGAAGAGACCAGTTAGTCATCTAGGATAAGAGCAGAAAGAAAAGGGGTGACTGGTTGTCTCAGTGGATTAAGCATCTGTCTTCAGCTCAGGTCACGATCACGGGTCCCGGGATCAAACCCCCACTGCCTGCCTGGCAGGGAGTCTGCTTGTCCCTCTCCCTGTGCCTCTCCCTCTGCCCTTTCCTCCCATGCCCCCACCCTCTCCATCAAATAAATAAAATCTTTAAAAAAAATAGAGAAGATGAAGCCCTCAGGGAAACCAGGAAGGCCAGACTCAGAGGTTTGCTGATGCTGCCCCAAGACAGGTCAGGGAAACCTCTTTCTTTCTTAATGCCTTGGGCATAATGATTCCTTCATTCTTGCTTTATTAGTCCATTCTTTCACCCAAAAATCATTTATGGAAATTATTTATTGGCTGGGTCATCTTCTGGCCACTGAAGATATAGCAGTGCACAAAAGAACAAGTACATGAAAACAAGCAAGTAAACAAATGCACAAGATGATTTCACTTAGTCCTAAAATTTTCGAGGAAATCAACATAGGGGGGACACCTGGGTCGCTCAGTGGTTGAGTGTCTGCCTTCGGCTCAGGTAATGATCCCGGGGTGCTGGGATCGAGTCCTGCTTCGGGCTTCCCACAGGAAGCCTGCTTCTCTGTCTGTGTTTCTGCCTCTCTCTGTGTCTCTCATGAATACATTTTGAAAATCTTAAAAAGAAAAAAAAAAAGAAAGAAAAAATCAACAGAGGATGTTGAGATACAGCTTGATGGGAAAAGTCTACCTGAAGGGATAAAATTTGAAATGAGACCTGAATTGGAAAAAAAAAAAAAGGGGAGGGGGGGAGCCAGGCCTGAGAGTATCTGAGAGAAGAGTGAGCAAGACCCAAGCAAGTGTGAGCCTGGCAAGAGAGGATAGGGAAGGAACAAATCACAGATTTTACAGGGACTTAACGTCCTGAGTGCTGTTAGGGTATAATTTTCAAAAGTTGAAATTATGACCTTCTTACAAATATCACTAAGATATAATATGACGTTATATATATTAACTTTTATATATACACATATACATACGTATGCACTCATGCACAGAGATGTGGAAATATATTTGTCAATAGACGTAAACTATAAGTGACTGTACAGCGATGCCAAGCAATGTTTAGGATTATCTTTTCCACAGGGTAGAAATCAATTGTATTTCTACCAGAAAAAAAAATACATCTCCATTAGACAAGAGTCATTTGTATTGTCCATTTTCTACAAAGTAAAAATTACAAAATAGGCTCAAACCTTATAGTAGGAGCTGATCCCAGAAGGCCACCTGGGGAGTATACAATAGTCCATTAAAAGACACCCAGGAATCTCTTGCCATTTTAAATTATTTTATAATTTTTTTTTCCTAACAGAATAGTGGGGGATGTTCTGGAAAGTTGAAAGCAGCAGACGGGCATGGTCTGATTTGCATCTGGAAAAGAACACCTTGACTGGTTTTTTCCTCATACTGTGTGTACTGGTTGTTTTATTACTGACTGATGATGAGCCTCCTTTTTCACAATAGATTGCGAGTTTCTTAAGAGCAGGGGTTGTGACTTTGCTAACACCATGTCTGGTAAAATGGTTCATAGTCACAAATGTTTGGTAAATGAATGAGGAATCGAATGGCCTTGGTACTGATAGGACATGGCATTCAATGACACAGAATTTCAAGTTTCTGGATTGGGAATTCATGAGGATGCTCATAGCACTTACAGAGTTGGAGAATATGGATTTGGGACAGATTTTGGAGGGAAGATACGATTGGCTCTCTCTAGTGCTTTTTGAAACCTCTGTGAGAGACTGGCTAGACCTTCCCCAAAGCTGGCTCCCCAGTGCGAGGCCGGAACCCCTTCCAGCCTGGCTCCTATGTGGTTAGACGTGCTGTGTTGCTGTGCTCTGGCCAGTGGAGTTTGAGTAGTAGGGATGTGGGTTCCTACCAGGTTGGGCTCATCAATCTGCCGACTTACAACCCTCTTCTTCTTCCTTCCTCTATTGGCTGATGTCAACAACCAGAGTCGCCTTGGAAGACACACGTTGATGATGGCAAAGCCCCATCATCCTAGAAATGGTGGATTTAGTCTCAGCTTGCTCTAGGTTCCCACGGTATTTAAAAATACCAAAAATTGTATTTTTATATAGCATTTGTTCTATTTTGTTTTAGAGTATGACCATGTCCATTTTAATCTTGCTCTTGCAATTGCAAACCTGTAGTGTCGTGTTTCTCAGAGGGGTGTTATTTGTATTATGCATGAGGCAATTACTGTGTGGGATTGGGCTTGGTTTACCCAAGGTCCATCCACTAACTGCCTTGAGCTCTCCCCACCCCAGACCTCCCCACCTCACACAGTGGTCAATGGGACAAAACCATCCTTAGTTTAACAACTTCTAGAGCCTAATGTTCAGGATACTACATTTTTTTCTGTCTTTGATACAATGAACGCGATGCAAGAGAAAGAACTTAAGTCAAAAAGAGCAAGTGTCAAACCCTTGCTCTGTCTTTCACTTGCTCGGTAATTTTAGGGGAGTCTCTTATTTCTCCTTTAGCTTCTTTATTTTCATCTATCAATGGAGGTCAATAGATTCTACTCCACGGGGTGATTTTTAGGAATAATATGAGCAAAGACTTTTTTTGGAGTAGGTGTTTAATATATTTTTTGTTTCTATATCTCCTCTGATCTTAAATTAAATCAAAATTAAGAACCATTTATTACCATGTTCTCTCTTTTGGAAAAGGTCTGTGGCTCAAAAACTTTTTTTTAAGGGAATGTGTGTGTGCATGATATTTTAGGTATATGTATCTATTGGCACAAGATTGAGAAAAGTTAAATGGGGAAGAGTAGACTTTAACTCATATTTCTTATTTTTCGTTATATTAATTAATTCACTGAGGCCATCAACAGAGCATAAATGACTTTTGTAGTTTGGAAAGAAACATTCTAGAGAATCTAAAAATAATTTTTTAATTGATTAAGTTGGATCGGAAAGCATCATGCTTCATTTGGTAAGAAAGCAAAGGATGTGCTCATGGGCTGCTTCTGACAGATTTTTGGTTTGGTTTGTTTTTAGGGTAGAAATTTAAAAGGAGAAGAAAATGAGATCTTTCCAAGTCTGCCTGAAATAAAATCAGAAGTGCTATCTCACAGAGCTTGATCATGATGGATCCGCCACTGGGAATTAGCAGGGAGGGCCACTTGCCCACATGTGAGACTGTCTCCAGTGATGCCACAGACCTGTGCTCTGCAGCCTGGCTCTACAGAAACAGGGAGACAACCTCAGAGAATACACAGTGGTCTCTCCTTCCCCTCCAGGTGCTGCTGTGGGGTTTCTGTGTTCCTGGAGCCAGGAGGACTCCACCTGGGCTGGGGCCTCCAGTTCTTTCTCTGAGAAATGCAAGGCAGGGGCAGGGCCAACAGAATAAGAAAAACATAGCATTTTGATACCCAGGAAAGGCAATAGTCTGGAGATATTTCACACTTTAGGAAATCAGGGCCTTTATGCCTTACTTGCCCGATGGTAGACACTCAATAAATATTTGTATTCTTTAAGAAAAACTACGACTAAGGGAGTGCCTGGGTGGCTCAGTCTGTTGAGCATGGCACTCTTGATTTCTGCTCAGGTCATGATCTCAGATCGTCATTTCAGGTTGGTGAGATCGAGCCCTGCATCAGGATCTGCACTCAGTAGGACATCTGCTTGAGATTCTCTCTGTCTCTCTCTCTTCCTCTCTGCCCTACCCCCTCTTCCTAAAATAAATAAATAAATCTCGTTTCTTAAAGATTTTATTTATTTTTTTGTATTTTTTTTATTGGAGTTCGATTTGCCAACATATAGCATAACACCCAGTGCTCACCCGTCAAGTGCCCCCCTCAGTGCCTATCACCCAGTCACCCCAACCCCACGCCCACCTCCCCTTCCACTACCCCTTGTTTGTTTCCCAGAGTTAGGTGTCGCTCATGTTTTGTGACCCTCACTGATATTTTCTCTCATTTTCTTTCCTTTCCCCTTTATTCCCTTTCACTATTTTTATATTTCCCAAATGAATGAGACCATATGATGATTGTCCTTCTCCGATTGACTTAATTCACTCAGCATAATACCCTCCAGTTCTATCCACATCAAAGCAAATGGTTGGGTATTCATCCTTTCTAATGGCTAAGTAATATCCATTGCATATATAGACCACATCTTCTTTATCCATTCATCTGTCGATGGACGCCGAGGCTCCTTCCACAGTGTGGCTATTGTAGACATTGCTGCTATAAACATCGGGGTGCAGGTGTCCCGGCGTTTCACTGCATCTGTATCTTTGGGGTAAATCCCCAGTAGTGCAATTGCTGGGTCATAGGGTAACTCTATTTTTAACTCTTTGAGGAACCTCCACACAGTTTTCCAGAGTGGATGCCCCAGTTCACATTCCCACCAACAGTGCAGGAGGGTTCCCTTTTCTCCACAGCCTCTCCATTTGTTGTTTCCTGTCTCATTAATTTTCCCCATTCTCACTGGTGTGAGGTGGTATCTCATTGTGGTTTTGATGTGTATATCCCTGATGGCCAGTGATGTGGAGCATTTTCTCATGTGCTTGTTGGCCATGTCTATGTCTTCCTCTGTGAGATTTCTGTTCATATCTTTTGCCCATTTCATGATTGGATTGTTTCTTTGGTGTTGAGTTTAATAAGTTCTTTATAGATCTTGGATACTGGCCCTTTATCTGATAGGTCATTTGCAAATATCTTCTCCCATTCTTTAGGTTGTCTTATAGTTTTGTTGACTGTTTCTTTTGCTGTGCAGAAGTTTTCTATCTTTTTTAAGATTTATTTATTTGTGAGAGACACATAGAAAGAGAGGCAGAAACACAGGCAGAGGGAGAAGTAGGCTCCTCGCAGAGAGCCTGATGTGGGACTCGATCCCAGATCCTGGGGTCACGCCCTGAGCCAAAGGCAGACACCCAACCGTTGAGCTGCCCAAGCATCCCTATCTTGATTAAGTCCCAATAATTCATTTTTGCTTTTGTTTCCCTTGCTTTCATAGATGTATCTTGCAAGAAGTTGCTGTGGCCAAGTTCTAAAATGTGTTGCCTGTGTTCTCCTCTAGGATTTTGAGGGATTCTTGTCTCACATTTAGATCTTTCATCCATTTTGAGTTTATCTTTGTGTATGGTGTAAGAGAATGGTCTAGTTTCCTTCCTCTGCATGTGACTGTCCAATGTTCTCAGCACCATTTATTGAAGAGAGTGTCCTTTTTCCAGTGGCTAGTCTTTCCTGCTTTGTTGAATATTAGTTGACCATAGAGTTGAGGGCCCAAGATTTTATTTATTTATTTGAGAGAGGAAAAGTGAGCAAACAAGACGGAGAGAGCACCAGTGGAGGGAAAGGGAGAAGCCGACTTCCCACTGAGCAGGGAGCATGATGTGGGGCTGGATCCCAGGACTCTGAGGTCATGACCTGAGCTGAAGGCAGATGCTTAACTGAGCCACCCAGTCCCCCTAAAATAAATACATCTTTTTAAAAATAAAGAAAACAAGAAAACCTATGAATAAATGAATCCACTTGCTATCACTCTTCCATCAGAAAGAACATATATGTGTGCACATGTAGGTTCAATGAGATGGGATCTTTATAATTATAGACCAGTAAGAGTGACAGGGCAAAGCAAGAAGGAATAATACATGATGTGCCCAGGTATATGTTTAATCAGTGCTAGAATCCAGATTCTTTTTTTTTTTTTTTTCCTTAAGGGTAGAGACCAGAGAGTTAGGGAAAGATTGTTCATGAGAGCTCCTATGCCCAAACTAAATGCAGGACAGAGAGGGTGATCTTCTCTGAGCTCTCCCCAGATGTGTTACCCTCGTGTAATGCCACGTTGCTTTGGCATCTTCCACAGGTCCTGCCCTTCTGTTCTAAATAATTACACAAACGAAACTTAGCCACCCAGTTATTGATAGTTAACAAATACTGGTCAAATACCTTTGCTTACATGCTGCTGCCTGTGGAGCTGCTGAGCATGTCCTAGGCTGGGGGTGGAGGGCGCCCAGAAGACAGATGAATGAGAGGGAAAATGGATTGTCCCCTTCCTCACATACTTCAGGTGCTCCTCTGATAAAGGTGACCGGATTTGCATATTTGCTATCTATCTACCCGATTCCCAGCTCATCAGTTGTTTCTGACAGCCTCCACCCTGATGGTGGAGACTCTTTTACCTTCCCACATGTGACAGTATTTCATGCATCCCCTACTACATAGTGTTCACAAAGAGCAGAAACACACATGCAATGATTCAAATGATAGATGAGCCCCACGTAAAATAACAGGACTGAGTAATCCCAGGAAAGTATGAACATTTATGACTAGAAATTTCCAGATTGGGGAACACCTGGGTGGCTCAGCGGTTGAGCACCTGCTTTTGGCTCAGGATGTGATCCCAGATTCCCATGTTGGAGTCCCACATCAGGCTCCCCGCAGGGAGCCTGCTTCTCCCTCTGCCAATGTCTGTGCCTCTTTCTTTGTGTCTCTCATGAATAAATAAATAAAATCTTGAAGAAAAAAAAAGAGAAATTTCCAGATTGGAAAATTACATTTGTCAACAGAACATTTCAGTGAGCCCAGCACCTGGACACTTACTACGGATGATAAGTCTGTATTTTTTTTTTTTTTTTTTTTTTAGTTCATGGCCAGTTTTCCTCTTCTGTAGACTTAATTATCCCCTGCGCACTGCTCCTGGCAGAGGCACAGAAGAGAGACACACAGCACTCTCTTTTAATCTATCAGATATCTTTTCTCCAATCCCTGAAGGTACAGAGGCAAATTCCAATTTAGTAATCAAGGTCTGAGTCATTGAATAAATAACTCAATTTCTCATTCTTGTTCACTGAGCCAGTTGTATGAACAAACCCAGTGCTTTTTATGCCAACTGTGCGAATGGGCTTCCCGGGACATTGCATTCAGAAATTGCATAGAAATGCTGAAAATCATTCAGAGCAAGGCAAGTGGTTGAAGAGCCAATCTCCAAAGTCAGAAATAGATCTCTGGAGATGGATTTTTTTAAAAAAAATGCAGATAAAGCAAATTAGTTCTCAAAGCACTACAACCCATTAACCAATAAAAGTAGCCTTAAGGTTCTAAACTAGTGCATAGGAAAAAAAAAGGTAGAAACTTTTGTTTCAGAAGGATAATTTGTTGGATAAAAATGTTTGGGTACTCATTCATTCATTCATTCATTCATTCATTGAACGGAACATTTTTTGGTGCTTAGAATGTTCCAGCCCACTCTACTAATAATAAAGATACAAAGATGAACCAATTACAATTTTGCCCAAAGCTTCTCATTTAAACAAATAGTCCAGCAAGGAAATAATATGGATATGCAGACAGCATTATGGAGTCATCAATGAGAGGTACCAGACCAGTCCAAGAGAGTCCATGAAGAATGTCACAGAGAAGCTGATGGCTAAGAAGAGGCTCATAGGAAGAAGCCAGAGAAGGAGGGTGGGGTGTGGGGGTTGGGGGAGAGGGTTGGGGTGGGAAAGGGAGTCAGGAAGAAGGCAGTGAGAACTATTAGTTCTTCTTGCTCTTACTCAAGGAAGATCCAGTTTGAGTTGCTGGAGACAAAAGACAGCAGCATTTTAGAGAGAGCACAAGTTTATGAAATCTTACCCACCATCTCCACCAGAGTAACCATAGTCACCATTTGTCACTGACCCACCATGTAGTAGGCACTGTGCTAAGCACTTCATGCTCTTGGTCTTGCTTAATCCTTTGCGCAACCCTGCCAGGTGTGTATTTTTATCTCATTTTACAGATTAGGAAACAAAAGGTCAGAGCAGTTGGATAACTTGCTCAAGGTCACACAGCTAACAAATGGAATTGAAATCCATATTCAAGCTGATTGCAAATCTCTTGCTCTTGACCTTAACACTAGACCCTTCATTATTTTGATCTGTGGTAGTTTTGAGGTGAGGCCACAGCCTGGGACCTTGCAGGTCAGATACTTGTCTACATGACTTGAAGTATTTTTTTTTACATCTCTCCTGAATTTCTCAATTGTGTGAACACCTATCATGAGTGGAATCAATCTTGTTCTATATGATGAAGGTATAGACACAATAAACAACAGGTAGAAGCTAGAGGAAGACAGATCAGGTCTCAATTTGTAGAATTTGTCAGTCATCTGAGGCTCCTAATTATCTAATGATATATGGGATTTTTCAAAATGTATATACGTATCTTGAGAGAGAAAGAGAGAGATTGATTTTAAGGAATAGACCCCTGAGGTTGTAGATCTGAAATATACAGGGTGAGTGGGCTGGCTGGAAACTTAGGCAGAGTCTTTGTGTTGCAGCCTTGAGGCCAAATTCCCCATTTGGGAAAATGTCCATATTGAGCTTAACTTTTGCCATATTGTGATGAAGATACAAGTGTCTCTAGACTCATGGTAAGACTCAGGCTGAGCCAGAGGTGGTCTGGGCTTCACAATGCAATTATTATATGACTTTGAGATTCTGTGATGCTAGCTTGTGTCCAAAATTTAGCAGAATTCATGTGTTTCTTTCTTTCTTTTCCTTTTTTTTTTTTTTTTTTTTTTTTTTAGAAAAGGAGTGGGGGAGGAAGGCCAGAGGGAGAGGGAAAGAGAGAATTTTAAGCAAGCCTCATGTCCAGTGTGGAACCTGACTTGGGGCTCAATCTCACCACCCTGAGATCACAACCTGAGCCAAAATCTGGAACCAGATGGTTAATTGAGTGAACCACCCAGGCATCCCTGAATTCCTGTGTTCCCTAAACCTTGAGGGAAATGTTATATAATCCCTGCCAAGGGAAAATGTGGTATCTATATTATAATTCGTGAATTGTAGGAATTGTGCCCTTTATTTGAAAGACAAACAATATCTTCATTTATAAAGCTCTGCCTTCAGAAATGGCCATGCAGTTTCATTTAATCTTATAGCATTTCTAATAGATGGTTTTGCCATGGTGACACAGAGATAAGATGTTAAAAACACATTGTATCAAGCTAAATTCCCTATGTTATGTTAATGGCACCCATTTCTATATGAACCATTTTCCTGTTGTCATACATAACATTTTCAGACTTATTTTAGCATACAGATTGAGATAAACTACAAAAGGAAGGCATAGTGTGTTTCCATTTTATTGGTGACAAAATCTGTGTGCAAAGATTGAAGACTCAATCTGAGATCAAGCAAAAGATCTATACACCTGGCATCATGGCATCACTGGTGCCTTGTTCCATTCAGCAGATCCTGTTTCCATGGTTCTAAAAGTCTACTGACCAGTCTGTCACCACTCTCTCTCACACTTGCATGCTCTCTCTCTCTCTCTCAATTATAAAATAACACAAGCATGCGGTTAAAAATTCAATATTGATCAATGGCATTATATAAAAACTAAACATTCTGCAATCTATACGCACCACACCAATCTACTTTTAAAAAAAAAACCCTTACAATGTCCAACTCTTCAATCTTCGTCTTTATTTCTTAATTCATCAACTTTAGACCATGTATATTTTCTCTGGAGGCACATTTTTTTTTTTTTTACACAAAAGTTTGGAAATTCTCTACCCTGGCAAATAAAACCAACTGAGAAATGAGGCAATGCGATCTCATTAAATACATATAAAGGGTAGTGGAAGGGCTCTCTCTCAAAGCAACTTTACTCTTCCAGTGGTAGGAAGACAAAAGGAGAAATAAACACATTTAAAAGAATGTAAATGCATTCTTTTTATGTGGTGACTCTCAAAGCATTTTCAGCTATCTTCTTTCCTCCTAAGAATGAGTTATAAGTCTACCACTAAGTGCATTTTTCCTCTACAGATTCTTTATTTACATTTTTATGTATTTTATCACAGGAGCCATTCCTATAAAATGTCAGCTTCCTGTAGACATTCACATTTCCTGCAGACATGAAGCCTAAAAAGATAGACTCTGACTCTTTCAAGTAATCATAGTAGACATATTTGGGGTCGTAACAATGGGGACACTGGGACTGCGGGTACTGGCCACCCTGGATTTATCCCTACATTCTGAGTGCTCCCCAAGCAAGCAGCCAATCTCCCATCCTGCACACTTTCATAATCGCTGCTGTTTTGAAGACTTCTGCTAAATTTGCTCATCCAACTGCCCTCTTTCAAATTCAATCACGACTTCTCAGAAAGATGCCATCAGGACTCTCCTTTGGTCTCCCCTCTCCCTACACTGAGAGTGTTGAGTTCACGGATCATGAACACGTTCCATCTTGTGATGATCACTAAAGTCAGGGCCCTGTCAACACCCAGGAGAACCCCAGCCCTGGGGATAGGATGGTGGGGCAAACCATACGTTGCCCATGAAGACATACACCAAAGCTCTAGATTAATGCAACCACAGCTTGAGGTGAACATGAACAGAAGCCCCTAGCCTGCAATGAAATATTCATCCTTCCATCACACTGGCCTGGGGGAGTGAGGGAAATGAGGAATGGGATGGAAGAGAAGGTAAGAAATGCTCTAGCATTTTTCTGCAGTAATGTTCTGTTTCTTTAGACTGTGTTTATCTATTTGGCATCCATTAATCACAGAACTAAACTAATGGCCAAAGTTGTTGACATCTCCCCTGTGATCCAGCTTTTGCAGGCACACAAAAATTATATTGTAAGCCCTCTGACAGATGCCAAGTCCATACCCTCAATCATCTGCTTTATTGAACTCTCACACATCAAGCCACCCCAAATAACCCAGCACCAGGTATCAAACAGCCAGGGACAGCCTCTATGCCCCCAAAGGCTGTGGGGATGATCCAAACTAGTTGATTCTAAGCTGTTTCCTCTGCTTTGCCTTGCTCCTGGACATCTCAGTAAAAGCCATGGCCTATACCTTCCTGTCACTCCTGCTTCCGTCTCCTTATCAAACCTGGTGCCTCCCCATATGACCTCGCATGGCATGGCATGGCATGCCTGCTGCTCTTTGGAACTCCAAGTAGTATGTTCTCCTTTCTTGTCATCACTCAATCAGTTTTAGAAATTAAGACCCAGGAACATATAAATGAACACATGAGCTCCAGTCAAGTACCTCATTCACTTTCTAGTCTAAAACAAAGACTGAAACTGTAGCCTCCAGAAGAGAAACAGCCGCCCTCAGCAGAACTTCCTCTGCTGCAAATCAGAGCACACACATGGCAAAATTCACTAGGAAGCCGGTGATTTCTACATCTGATTTTATAAGGCTCCAATATAAATACTGTCTGTGATCTGATATTCTAGTTCCTTCGTTCCAGATGTATCAAGTTCATCCACAGGAAGGGGCCAAGGTTAGGAGAGTAAGGAGACAGAAATTTAATTCTTGAAACTGTGTTTGATCCCCGAGCTCCAAAGGGACTCCTCACACACTCACTCCCCTCACCCTGGACAACTGGTCAGACAGAGATACTAATGGAATGTTCCCGGGGTCCGGGGACCCCAGTTCATCCCCACTGATGATTCTCACCATGCTTTTAACATGTAGGGAGAGAGAGCATGCAGGATAGGATGAAATATACAGTGAACATGCAGAGGAAGTGTGTTCTGGGTCATAGGAAGCTACTCTTTTCTCAATTTCTCTTCCTGGTCAATAAAAATAAAGGCCTGGTGACAGCAATTGCTGGTGGTGCTGGAGAAAAGCCTGGTAATCTGGCCTCGATCCTTATGAGGATTCTGCTGTGTGCTGCCCAAGTGATTATCTGCTGGCCTGATGATACCTTCAGATCCACAGAGAGACATGTTGGAAGAACGTGTCTAGTTTAGGCAGAATGATCACCGGAGGCACATGGAAGGAGGTAGAAGGGAGAGATGTTTTGAAACCCTCCCCTTAAAAAAAAAGAAACCATCCCCTTGGATATAAGAACTGAGAATAAAAGTGAAAGAAAGTGACATCTAACAACTAACTCAGAGGGGGTCTTTTTCAAGTGTAAATAAAACCCATGAGTCACACCTAGGGTGGAATCCTGGCTCTGTCCTTTTTTTTTTTTTTTTTTTTAAGATTTTACTTATTCATGAGAGACAGAGAGAGAGAGAGAGAGAGAGAGACAGAGAGAGAGAGAGAGGCAGAGACACAGGCAGAGAGAGAAGCAGGCTCCAATGCAGGGAGCCCGACGTGGGACTCTATCCCGGGTCTCCAGGATCAGGCCCTGGGCTGAAGGCGGTGCTAAACCGCTGAGCCACCCAGGCTGCCCCTGGCTCTGTCTTTTGCCATGTGACCCTGAGGGAATGACTGTGTCCACAAACCTCACCTGTGACATGGGAGCAACGCTAACATTTTCAGGAGTCAGTGGTGGAAAACACATTCCCATGTGTGTCTGATAAATATTCAGTGCTATGATTTGCTCTTTTTTAAATGTTGTTTCCTTGCATGTTTACTTTTGAACAGAGTGGAGCCAAAGAGCTCAAGAAGTGGTCCCCTGTTTGGTGTCAGCCTCAGCCTATTGAGAGTGATCCTGTGAGCAAGGAATGTTTGCGGTGTTCACCGGGGCCCGATCACTTTTGCCACCCTCCAGAGGCCTTACCCTGGACCCAAACCGATCTCATGGCCAGTCGGGCCCTTGTGATTCTTTTTTTTTTTTTTAAATAATAAATTTATTTTTTATTGGTGTTCAATTTGCCAACATACAGAATAACACCCAGTGCTCATCCCATCAAGTGCCCCCCTCAGTGCCTGTCACCCATTCACCCCCACCTTCCACCCTCCTCTCCTTCCACCACCCCTAGTTCATTTCCCAGAGTTAGGGGTCTCTCATGTTCTGTCTCCCTTTCTGATATTTCCTACCCATTTCTTCTCCCTTCCCTTCTATTCCCTTTCACTATTATTTATATTCCCCAAATGAATGAGACCATATAATGTTTGTCCTTCTCCGATTGACTTATTTCCCTCAGCATAATACCCCCCAGTTCCATCCACGTTGAAGCAAATGGTGGGTATTTGTCATTTCTAATGGCTGAGGAATATTCCATTGTATACATAAACCACATCTTCTTGATCTATTCATCTTTCGATGGACACCGAGGCTCCTTCCACAGTTTGACTATTGTGGACATTGCTGCTAGAAACATCGGGGTGCAGGTGTACTGGCATTTCACTGCATCTGTATCTTTGGGGTAAATCCCGAGCAGGGCAATTGCTGGGTCGTAGGGCAGGTCTATTTTTAACTCTTTGAGGAACCTTCATGCAGTTTTCCAGAGTGGCTGCACCAGTTCGCATTCCCACCAACAGTGTAAGAGGGTTCCCTTTTCTCCACATCCTCTCCAACATTTGTGGCTTCCTGCCTTGTTAATTTTCCCCATTCTCACTGGTGTAAGGTGGTATCTCATTGTGGTTTTGATTTGTATTTCCCTGATGGCAAGTGATGCGGAGCATTTTCTCATGTGCATGTTGGCCATGATTATTAATGATTGCAAGACTCCTCAGCTCAGCAACAACCATCAGGGAAAAACAAGGTTTATTACTCATAGGTTATGGCGGGTACACAGCACGCATGGGCCACACAGGATGGTTGTGGATAGAGAGAGACAGAGAGTGAGCACGGACCTGGGGTTCTGCTTCTTGGGGGGGGGGGCGGTGGAGGGAGGCTAGAGTTTCAGGGATTCCCTCTTTTTTAAAGATTTTTATGTATTTATTCCTTACAGACACATAGAGAGAGGCAGAGACACAGGCAGAGGGAGAAGCAGGCTCCATGCAGGGAGCCCGATGTGGGACTTGATCCCAGGACCCCAGGATCACGCCCTGAGCCAAAGGCAGACGCTCAACCACTGAGCCATCCAGGTGCCCCAGATTCTCTCTTTAAAACATAGCAGCAGATATGAAAGCACAAAAAGGGAAAAGGAAGCAGTCAGCTCTCTGGGTTACACAGGGCTCCCTAAAAGGGGAAACTCATGGGTGGGGCAGCTTGGCTCTTTATTTACTTGTGTAGCTGGCAATGTGCTTATTTGAGAAATGGATGTCTTTGAAATGGATGCCACTGTGGCAATCCAAAGCTTAATGCCAGGCACTTACATTACAATCAATAAAGCTAATTGTCAGGCTCTTACACTAAACACCCTCTCTGGTGGCATGACTTAGAAATGGTGGTTTAAACATCAACTCCAGCATTTATGGGCTGAATGGTTTGGGGAAATTGATAATGACGTCACACCTAGTGTTCCTCGCCTGTACAGAGGAAATAATCATGAGGGTCTGATGTGTCGGGGAGACTGAGGATATTCATACACAAAGTATGTCCACAGGGTCTGATGGCTTCACCTCCCCTGGCAAGTCACTTTTCTTTTGTGTCTCAGCTCGTCCCTCTGTAACATGTGGATAAGGATGTGCTTCCCTCACTTAGGTGTGTGGAGGCGTCTGCTTGAGTTGACATGTAGAGAAGACTTAGAAGGATCTTGGGACACAGCAAGTACTCAACCAACAGGGGTTATTGTTACAGGAAGTGCTTGTCAGTAAGAGCCGCTGTTGCATTGGATGGAAAGGGGAGATGAAGCCGATGAGGGCAGGATGGTCACAGGGGTGAATTCTCTGGTGCCTGTTCTGAGGAAGAGAGCTGCTCTGGAATGCACATGGTTTGGAACTGAGAAATGGATCTTTTCCATGCAGACCTATTTGGTGAATAATGTTCTTAGGAAAATTCCCTGCACACCCCCCCCCCCCCCCCAAATAATGAGTGGCTGGCTCTAAGTCATCCGGGTGAGGCAGCAGATTGAAGAGCTCCACTTAGAGGAGACAGTCTTCCTCAAATATTTCTCTCCAAAATGTTATTTATCTGCTCCCTCCTTCCAATTTCCCAAAGAAGCCATTCTCAATTTTATTTTGTTTTGTTTTTCCCCCTATTTACCAATCTTGTTATTTACCAGGTCTTATAATTCGTACCTCAGAAGTGTCCCCAAATTTCCTTTCTCCCCTTTAATTCTGCTTGAACCTGCTCAATTCATTCAATGTTCCCTTCCAGCCATGCCCACTGGCCACGAAGGACCTCCCCAGCTCTTTGAGCTGCCCTTCACCCTGCCACCTGTCACTTGTGCATGTTCCCTGTGTCTCATGTAGCTCCCAACCCTGACGATGCTCTGTGCCCACCACCTCATCTCATGTCCTGACCATACCACGCCATCACTTGCATCATGAGGCTGTCTCATGCTGGAGGAAACACTGGCCTCTTGGGGCCTATTTCAAACCCACAGGCCAGCCTTACTGACGCCCACATCCAGGGCTGCCTGTCGGGAACTGCCACTCCTGTCAAAGTCCCAGAAGTCTTGGTCTGCCTGCTGCTCTTTTATCTTCTCTCATCCAATGGTCATAACTGGTTCATGAGCATCAGTTTCTCCCCATTCCTATCCATTACTGACTCTGCTTCCAGAGTGAAGTAGAGTAGTCATGTTGTGCATTCAACAAAGTTTTGGCAGGTTTTAAAGAGCCCAGATCCAAACTCCAGCCTCTGCTCACCTAGTCACCCCTTGATACTGCAACAGCATTAAGACCCTTCTCAATCTGCTCTGGTGCCTGGACACCCTGACTTTCTTATCATTCCTGGAATATGTTGATCCCTCTAGACCCCCTCCTTGGCAGGCACTGGTCAGCCTGCCGTGCAAATCTCACTTCAATTCTGCTCCTTGTCTGCTGGCTACTTGACCCCTCATCATGTTTCAGGACCCAGCTCAAATGTCTCCTCATTCTAAAGCCTTTCCTGACCTTCCACAAGGAATTAGGCTTCTGCCTTTCCAAATTCTCATAACATTCTGTTAATATTTCTTTTGGATACCTTTCATTGTACAATTCTTTTATTTTTCAATAGTATGCATTTCAGGGATCCCTGGGTGGCGCAGCGGTTTGGCGCCTGCCTTTGGCCCAGGGCGCGATCCTGGAGATCCGGGATCGAATCCCACATCAGGCTCCCGGTGCATGGAGCCTGCTTCTCCCTCTGCCTGTGTCTCTGCCTCTCTCTCTCTCACTGTGTTCCTATCATAAATAAATAAAAATTAAAAAAAATAGTATGCATTTCATTCAGAAATACATATTAAGGGCAGCCTAGGTGGCTCAGTGGTTTGGCGCCTGCCTTCAGCCCAGGGCGTGATCTTGGGGTCCCGGGATCAAGTCCCACGTCGGGCTCCCTGTATGGAGCCTGCTTCTCCCTCTGCCTGTGCCTCTGCCTCTCTCTCTCTCTTCCTGTGTCTCTCATGAATGAATGAATAAATAAAAATCTTTAAAAAAAAGAAATACATATTAAGTGTTATTGAGTACCTTCATTCTTCAGGGCTCAAGGAACAGAAATAAACACAAAAGTCTGTCCCTGCCTTTGTGGAACTCACAGTGTAGGAAAAGAAAGAGACAGGAAATGTGATAAACAAACAAACAAACAAGACTTGCCAATTTTATAACTGCTGAGAAGATAAATGAGACAAGGCAATAGTAATTAGGGAGGACAATTTAGAAGTAGACTGTGATGATTGATTTTATGTGTCAATTAAGTCATGGGGTGTCCAGATATTTGGTTAAACATTTTTCCGGGTGTGTTTATGTGGGTATTACTGAATGAGATTAAGATTTGAATCAGTAAATTGAGTGAAACAGATTGCCCTCCCCAGTGTGGGTGGGCCTCATCCAATCAGTTGAAAGCCTAAAAAGAACAGAAAGTTTCTCTCTTTTAGTGCCAGACTGCCTTTGAGTGGGAACATCCATTTTCTCCCACCTTTGGACTCAGATTCTGACTAGAACATACACAATCAGCTCTCCTGGTTCTCCCGCTTGCCCACTGGAGGTCCTGGACTTCTTGGCCTCCATAATTGCAGAAGCCAATTCCTTATGATAAATTTATATCTATATTTCTCTGTATCTCTGATTGGTTCTCTGGAGAACCATGAATAATACACAGGCTTAGGGAAAGTCTCTGAAAATATGACAGCTGTGTTGAGCTCTAGAGAAGGAGAGGAAAACAGGTATTAGAAGAACCAGCAAAGAAATAATTCTAATAAAATAGAATATGAAAGCAAAAGCCTGAGGCTACAAAGAGCCAAGAAGGCAGTTAACTTGTTCAGAGAGAGAAGCAGGGACCAGACTGCTTGGGTCTGGTTGGTAGGAAAGGAGCTTTCATTTCTTTCCCTAACAAGCATGAGAAAGCTAAAATTAATGCGCAAAAAATATTCGTGTGACAAATGAATGAATGGCTAACTAGTTATTTCCCATATGGAGAAAGCAATTTTAAAAATCTAAAAGGAATGATGCATTTTTTGTCCCTATTCCTTGAAAGTTTGCCTTTAGAGAGACTGGAGGCAGGGTCATCAAAGGGAGGGATTCACATAAAAGCTGGCCGTGTCCTATAAGAACAGCAGAAGCGATGGATGTGCAGCCCTCAACACAAATGAGTTTCCGGACATTTTTGCAGTTTGGGGTTTTTATCTGTTGTTGCAGAAGCCATGTGTGCTAATACAGACTACACTTACCAACTCTTATAAGCAATGAATCATCTGCTCGGTAAGAAGCGAGGAGCCTTCACCTCCTCCCAGGAAGCCGGCCCCAGCTTTTACACAAGAGCACCCTCTTCTGTGCAGCTGCGGTCCCCAGACTTCTGAGAACCACAGTCAAGGGAAAGCACATCCTCATGAGCTTCTGTCTTTTTCTCTATACTCCAGAAGGCCACATAAAGCAGGATTTGTGTGCAACGACAGCCTAAGCACACAGATAGGACAGGGAAGGACTCTGGAACAGCTTATTGGAAAAGGAAGGGAAGAGCTTTCTAGCTAATAGAATTTGACCTCTTCATCCAACATTGCAGGAATTTCCAAGATGCTCAGCCCTGGGAACTAGGGGATCAGACTGATGCCCAGAGTCTACAGGGCAGAGAAATGCCCAGAGATTAAAGGGGAAGAACCAGCACAAAGCCTGCATGTGTAGCAGATCATGTTGTGCTTTGAGTGGAGTAACTTTGAGACAAGGGCATCGGGTTCTAGAATGATTCCATATGGCTTTCAGTAGCCTTCTTCAGGGAAGAGTCCCCTGTATGATGGAAAAGTAACTACTTTTGGGCACCTGGCATATAGTACTTACTTAAATATTTATTAAGAGTGTTGGCTTCTCATGTCTTTCAGAAGAAGGAAACATGAAATCCTGTTAGCCATTTATATCTTAGTTTACTGGTTATTTCAGATCACTATAGCTGCGGTATTACTGCATATGAAACATCCACAAAAACCTCAGGAACATACAAAAATGGGTTTATTTAGCTGATAAACGTGCTGGTTGCTGGTGCAGTACTATTGGTGTCAGCTGGGGTCACTCATGTGTCTGCAGCTGCTTGGGGTCAGCTGGTGGGCTGCTGATCTGGTACAGCCTCAGATGGGGTGGGTCAGCTTTGTTCCTGTGACTTGTGTCCTCCTGGGATGAATTGCCTGTCCTGGGCACCCTCTTCTCATGGGAATGGCAGAGGTCCAAGAGTAGGAGCTCAAATAAGAAAACACTTTTCCAGACTCTACTGTTTCATGGCTGATGACATCCCATGGGCCCAAACCAGTCACACAGCCAAGGGCACCATCGATGGAGTCGGTACTTATCTTCTTCCCATGGGAGTCATGGGGAGGGAGTGAATATTTCTGAACATAACCCACCATGTAGAAGTTTTTTTGCAAAGTGAGTAGAAGCAGGACAAGTTAGACACGAGTATAAAGACGCCAGGACAGAGTCCTGGGACATGGCCAATTGAATGCTTTCTGAGGGCTAATCCTCAGATTAACCTTATCTCATTTAGTCCTGAGGAAAAAAATACTGATGAAACTGAGAATATTAATCTCATTTTGAGAGAGAGGTGAAGGCTGTGAAGAAATGCAGAAAATTGCTTAAGCCCACTGAACCAGGAAGTTGCAAAGTCAGGACTTGAACCAGATCTCTTCTATTCCAAATCCTATGTTCTTTACGGCTCTGGAACCTCCCCCCAGGGAGCAGCCCTGATTGGTCACAGTTTTACTCTTTAGATCAACAAAGAGCAAATTTAGCCTCTTCTCTGGAGGTCCATCTTTCATGTATTTGGAATCTGCTCCCCTGTCTTCTCTCCTTGAAGTCAAGCAAATCCACTTTCCTACTCACCCTTCCAGTTCCATCTCTACAAAGTACTCACTGACCCACATGTCGGAGAATAGGAATAGCAGATAAAGAGACCTGAAGAAGAATATTCAGAGAAGACTTTAATAAAAGAGCACATTTTAGATTGAAGATAAGTGACCAATAACAAAAACAAAACATTTCATTTGTGCTAAAAAGCGAGATGAAAGCTTGGAGAAAGGTAAGCAAATCTGGCTAGAGGTGTTTTGGGAATCACTAACCATACCCTACTTGGATATTCAGTTGAGGGAGCACATTTTAAGAAAGAAGGAGAAAACAGAAATACTTAGAGTTGACCAGTTAGAACGATGAGGGAATACAAAGCCATGTCACTTGGGGAGTATTTGAACACAGGCCCTTCAGCAAGGGAAAAACAAGATTTAAGAGTAAGGCAAGTGTTCTGTTAAAACACATTAAGGGCTACCAAGTTAGAAAAAGGACTCAGATTTTAGAATGCAGAACCAGTACTGAAGAGTAGAAATTAAAGATTTCCAGTTAATTTGATCATTAAAGCACAAAACATTAGAGCTGTTCAAATACAGCTCCAGTTTCCCTGGAAGGTGATAAATCTTACTCAAGTCTCAAGGAAGGAATGGACAATCACCTCATCATGAAGTGACTGATGAGATTGGAATTGGAGGGCCCATTGGATTAGCTGAACTCTGAGATCATTTCCAAATTTGGAAATTCCATAAAATCCAAAGAAATAGCTTTTTATTTCTGTAACTATAATGACAGTAGTAATAGTAATTCATTATTTTTCTATCATGATTTGTAGTTTAGAACATACCGCCGTCACATCCTCAAAACAGTTCTGCAGGAGAAGTAGAATGTTTTGTTTCTATTGTACACAAGGAACCAGGGTTCAGAATGTTCAGTGATTCCCCTGGACACATAGTAAGTAGAAGAATTAGGTTCTCCCAAGAGAATTAGAAGAATTGAGAATTAAGGTTCTCACCAAGAGGTGCCTTCCAACGTCATCCTGTTGCAGCCAAATCTGATCTTGAGAAGAGAGTTAAGAACCTCTCCTAGGTGTAAGTGGGGAAAGGAAGAGCCAATTTCAGAAAGGTCAGCCAGGACTTGGTGTCTGAAGGGCTCGGGGTCATGTCTCTATTATCTAGTGGGATATATCCACAAGCACCCACGAGCATTCTTGGACAACACCAGCTTGCATAGGCTCTTCCTTGAGGCATCGCAAGAACTGAGCTTCCTTGTGACACGGTGCCATTCAACGCACAGCAATCCAGTTGGCAACATTTTCTTTGCCAAACTTCAACATGGAGCACTGCTTTGCTTTTCTGACTTTTCCCCTGTTCTCGCTTTTGACAGCAGTAGCTCCTGAGCTCATTTCTGCATCCTTACTTCAGACTGAAAGAAGCATGCATGGAGATTGACCCCCTCACTCTCCTTCCCCTGCCACCAGCCGAAGGGATGGCCAAGGGAAAGCAGGACAGGGACCAACTTGGCTTCTCCCCTCTGCCCTCCTGACAGCCTTACACCCTGCCGAGTCCTCCCTTTCTGAGGTGGAGGACTCAGCATACATCCACCCTGTCCCCACTGAGGCGGGGCACTCTGAAGCCAGGACTCTGGGACTCCTTCCGGACACTTGTTCTCGAGTAATTTTTGAGCTGCCTATCAGCACTTAACAGCCTTGACTTCCCTGACTGCAAGAAGACTAATTAAAATGACAAACCTCACATTGATTTATTACCACACAGATGAAAACAATAAACAACCATGACATTGCTATGTGTTGGGCTCTCTCTCTCTCTCTCCCCCCTCTCTGCGCATCTCCCACACCTGCTTTGTGACAGAAGCAGGGGGGAAATGGTGACCACAGTGCCTTGGGCCTTCCCTATGCTTCCTCCCCAGCCAAGCCTCTTCACCCTCCACCCCCCATCACACACACACAAGAATATAAGGTTCCCATTCACACACTGTTGGTGGAAATGCAAGCTGGTGCAGCCACTCTGAAAAACACTTTGGAGGTTCCTCAGAAAATTAAAAATAGAGCTACCCTATAACCCATCCATTGCACTACTAGGTATTTATCCAAAGGATACAAAAATAGTGATTCAAAGGGGTACAATGCATCCTGATATTTAAAACAGCAATGACCACAGCATGCAAAGAGTCCAGATGTCCATTGGCAGACAAGTGGATAAAGATGTGGTGTATACATACAATGGAATATTACTCAGCCATGGAAAAGAATGAAATCTTGCCATTTGCTACAATGTGGATGGAACAAGAGGGTATTATGCTAAGCAAGATAGGTCAGAGAAAGACAAATACCTTATTACTTCACTCATTTGAGGAATTTAAGAAACAAAACAGATGAACACAGGAGAAGGGAAAAATAAAATAAGAAAAACAGAGAGGGAGGCAAACCATAAGACACTCTTAACTATAGGGAACAAAGTGAGGGTTGCTGAAGGGGAGGGGATGGAGAGATGGGGTAACAGGGTGACAGGCATTAAAGAGGGCACTTGATGTAAAGAGCACTGGGTGTTTATATGCAATTGATGAATCACTAAATTCTACCCTTGAAACTAAAAAGAAAAAAAAAGAAAAAAGAAAGAATATAGGGCTCCCCGCAAAGGTGCAATAGGTTTAACCTGACCAAGGGCTTTCTCACACTTTCTCTCATCCAGTCCCAATGGCGACACCCAGGGAGGCACTTGTCATCTGCAGTGCATAGATGAGAAAACCAAGGTCACAAGAGGTTGCTGATTACCTCAAGGCCGAGTAGCTGCTAAGCAGATTATTAATTAAACTCTGACGTTTGAAAGGACCAATCATTCTTCACTCTCCAAGAGCAATTATAATTTTTTTTTTTTTGAGAAACAAGTGCTTGAGCTCTAGCTATTTAGCAAACACTTATTGAACATTAACTATATGAAAATGCTGCTCCTAGGGCTGGGAGATGTGTGCAAATGATCAAAGTGGGCCCCTACTTCAAGGAAGGAGTGAAGACAGTCAGGGAGGAATCCTCTGACAGATAAAACTCTCTAGACTCCAGCAAGGCTCCCTGGCGCCTGTGAATCTGGCACAGAGGAACCGGAAAGCATCCCTACCTCGTGTGCCTTCACTGTTTTATAACGTTTCTTCATTTATTTCTTTAGACCCTCTCTTAACTTCACTCTACTGCTTCCACCTCATTTCTCTTCTTTTCATGGCAAAATTCTCATAGTAGAAGACACACCTTATATATTATATTAATATATTATATTAATAATATATTAATATTAATTAGTATAATTAAAATTATATTAATATAATATAGTCTATTAATATTATATTATAAAATAGATAAATTATATTAATATATAAATATATTATTGTATATAATATATTATAAATAATATCAATATATTAAGTACTTTTTGTAGTAACATCCATGTAAATTATCCAAGTCAGGTCTCAGCTTACAAGTCCTTTACCCAGATTGCCTGTGACTGACTACTCTAATATTCCTTCCTCTGTACACCCAATTCTCTTTACACTATTGACCATGTTATTTTCTTTAGAGTACTCACCCATCTCTGAAGTTATCTGATTGGTCTGTTTGTTAATCACCTACATGGACTGGTTTTGTCTATTGTTGTAAACTTAGGACCTAGGATAGCAGCTGGAAGGTGGAAGATGAAGAAATACTTGTTGAATGAATGAATGAACAAACATCTTCACTTCATGCACCAATAGATCACTTTCCCCTGTCTTATCCATATAATTTATTCAAAGTCATCAGAGAATGCTGTCATGAATTCTATGTCAGTTCTGTGACTTCGCTGAAAGATTACCACTAACGTGTAAATTATCAAACATAGAGTAAGGCACATGGCAGGTACAAGACAAAAGCTAGCTATTACATGATAATTATTTAGGGGCATGCAGTATTTCTATCCTTCAAAGACCTTAGTGCTATTCTGACCACCAAAATGTAATTAATAAGTGGAATTAAATTGCTTATTGATGAGAAGCCATTATACTCAGTGTTGAGGTGAGAGATCCAAGTGATGACAAGCCTTTACTCGCTGTGTTAATGACCCGTGTAGGTCAAAACCACAGGAAACTTAAATGACACTATGTGTTAAATAATTCAAGAAGCACTTGCTTAACAGCACAATAAAATAAGAAATGTTATATAACTATTATAATTAACACTGATAGAACTCTAGTTATGTAAGTGTGCTTTATATGCAGGGTCTTACTAGTTATGTCATCAGTTATATCATTAGTTATGTCATTAGTTAATTCATTACTCTTAATTCTCACACCATCCTAGGTCTTCTGATGGGTCACAGAGATAGAAAATGGAGGAATCTTCCTTCAAGCCCAGCCATCTGCCAGGAAAATTCATTCTTCTAGTCACTATGTAATGCTGGTATGATAAAGAGCTCATCTGTGTGAAGTCGATAATTTTGAACACATTGAACAAACCATATAAGATATGGTGCTAATTTTTCAAGTTCAGAGGCAGTGGGCTTTGAGCCTCTTTGGGCTGCATCGTTGGCAACACCGAGCAGACTGATACAGGAAAGCAGCTCCACGGGTACAGTTCCAGGAGCGTGTTTAGAGCATGTACAGTGTACCTGCTTTGGAATGAACTACATCTGTCTCATTAGAGTAATAATAGTGCTGATTGCTCTCCAGGGCAATGAAAGTCAGTTGCATACTTTAGAGCTGTGATATAGAGAAATGAGATACCCCACTACATATGCACTCAAGTGATTAAGATCCAAAGGGTTGACAAGGCCAAGTGTTGGCCAGGATATGGAGAAACTGGAAACTTGTACATGGCTTATGGGAATGTAGATGATATGACCACTTTAGAAAACAGTCTGGCAGCTTTTTAAAAAGTTAGATATATACTTAGCATATGACCCAGCAATTCTACTCCTAGGTACTTGCCAAGAGAAATGAAAACATATGTTGCCATTAAGACATGTACACAGGTGTTCACAAACAGCATTATTTATAACAGCCGAAAACTGGGAACAACCCACATGTCAATCAACTGAAATGGATAAACAAATGTGCTTTATCCATGCAATGGAATACTATTCAGCAATGAAAAGCGAACAAAATGATGCCACATGCCGTGTCGTAAATGAAGTTCAAAAACCTGATGCTGACTGAAAGCCAGGTGTAAAAGACTGTATATTGTATGACTCTGTTTATATGAAATGTCCAGCAAAGCTATCCATAGAGCAGAAAGTAGATTAATAGTTGCCAGAGACTGTGTGCCAGAGACTGTGTAAAATAATTTGTTATTTCCTACAACAAATAAGCCCAAGAGAACTTGGAAGTCTTCTAAACCTGGATTATGCTGATTGCTGCATGAATAATTATTAAAACTTATCAAACTATACACCTAATATGGTAGCTCTCATGGCTTAAAAACTATACTTTGGTAAAGCTATTTTATCTATTATTCATTTAGTTAGGGTTTTTTTTAGATTTCTTTAAAATTCCGGTATAATTAACCTACAGTGTATATTAGTTTCAGGTGTACAACATAGTGATTCAACAATTCTATACATTACTCAATGTTTGTCATGATAAGTGTACTCTTAATCCCCTTCATCTATATGCCCCATCCTTTCACCCACCTCCCCTCTGGTAACCATCTGTTTGTTCTCCATAGTTAAGAATCTGTTTTTTAGTTTGTTTCTTTTTTTAATTTGTTTTATTTCTTAAATTCCATATATGAATGAAATTGTATGGTATTTGTCTTTCTCTAACTGGTTCATTTCACTTAGCATTATACCCTCTGGATCCATCCATGTTGTTGCAAAAGGTAAGATCTCATCTATTCTTTTTTGTGGCTGAGTAATATTCCGTTATATATTATATATAATATATAACGGAATATTATATAATATATATAAAACTTCTTTATCCAATCATTTGTAGATAGACACTTGGGTTGATTCCATAATTTGGGCTATTGTAAATGATTCTGCAATCAATATATGAGTGCATGTACACCTTTGAATTAGAGTTTTTTGTATTCTTTGGGTAAATACTCAGTAGTAGAATTATAGGATTATATGGTAATTCTATTTTTAATTTTTAGAGGAAACTCCATAGTGTTTTCCACAGTGTATGCACCAGTTTGCATTCCCACCAACATTGCAAGAAGATTCTTTTTCCTCCAAATCCTTGCCAACACTTATTTCTTGTTATTTCTTGTGTTTTGGATTTTAGCCATTCTGACAGATGTGAGGTGGAATCACATTGTGGCTTTGATTTGCATTTCCCTAAAGATTAGTGATATTGAGCATCTTTTCATGTGTTTGTTGGCCATCTGTATGGCTTCTTTGGAAAAACATCTGTTCGTGTCTTCTGCTCATTTTTAATCAGATTACCTGTTTTTTTTGGTGTTAAGTTGTATAAGTTCTTTACATATTTTGGATGCTAACCCTTTATCAGATATGTCTTTTGAAAATATCTTCCTCCATTCATTAGGTTGTCTTTTAGTTTTGTTGATTATTTACTTTACTGTGCAGAAGCACTTTATTTTGATGTAGTCCCAATAGTTTATTTTATTTCCCTTGCCTCAGAAGACATATCTAGTAAAAAGTTGCTAATATCAATGTCAGAGGAATTACTGCCTATGCCCTCTTCTAGGATTTTTATGGTTTCAGATCTTATATTTAGGTCCTTAATCTATTATACATTTATTTTTGCTTAAAGTATAAGAAAGCAATCCAGTATCACTCTTTTCATGTAGCAGTTATCCAGTTTCCCAACACCATTTGTTAAAGAGAATTTTTTCCATTACATATTCTTGCCTCCTTTGCCAAAGATTAATTGACCATATAATCAGGAGTTTATTTCTGGGTTCTCTATTCCATTCTAGTGATCTATGAGTCTATTTTTGTGCCAGTACCACACTGTTTTGAGTATGATAGCTTTGCAGTATATCTTGGAATCTGGGATTTGATACTTCCAGTTTTGTTCTCCTTTTCAATATTGCTTTGGCTATTCAGGGTCTTTTGTAGTTCCATATAAATTTTAGGATTATTTATTCTAGTTCTGTGAAAAATACTGTTGGTATTTTGATAAGGACCACATTATATCTATTGATTGCTTTGGGTAGCATGGACATTTTAACAATATTTCTTCTTCCAGTCCATGAACATGAAATATCTTTCCATTTGTTTGTGTCATCTTCAATTTCTTTTATTAATGCTTTATAGTTTTCAGAGTACAGGTCTTTCACCTCCTTGATTAAGTTTATTCCTAGGTATGTTATTATTTTGGGTGCACTTATAAATGGATTGTTTTATTAATTTCTCTTTCTGCTACTTCATTATTAGTGTATAGAAATGCCATAGATAACTGTATATTGATTTTGTAACCTATGACCTTACTGAATTCATTTATCAGTTGTAGTAGTTTTTTTGGTAGAGTCTTTAGGGTTTTTCTATATATAGTATTATATCATTTGCAAATAATGAAAGTTTTGTTTCTTCCTTACTTATCTGGATGTCTTTTATTTCTTTTTCTTGTCTAAGTGCTGTGGCTAGGACTTCCAGTACTATGTTGAATAAAAGTAGTAAGAGTGGACATTCTTATCTTTATCCTGATCTTAGGGGAAAATCTCTTGGATTTTCCTCATTAAGTATGATGTTTTCTGTGGTTTTTCTCATACATGGCCTTTAATGTTGAGCTATGTTCCCTCTAAACCTACTTGGTTGAATGTTTTTATTATGAGTAGATGTTGTACTTTGTCAAATGCTTTTTATACACTTATTTAAATAATCATATGGTTTTTATCCTCTCTCTTGCTGATGTGATGTATAATGTTGATTGATTTGTGAATATAAGACCGCCCTTGCATCCCAGGAATAAATCCCACTTGATCATGGTGATTAATGTTTTTAATCAATTGTTGGATTTGGTTTGCTAATATTTTGTTGAGGGTTTTTACATATATGCTCATTAGGAATATGGGCTTGTAGCTTTCTTTTTTGCATAGTGTCTTTATCTGGTTTTAGTATCAAGATAATGCTAGCCTCTTAGAATGAATTTGGAAACTTTCTTTTCTTTTCAATTTTTTTTTTGAAAAGTTTGATAAGAATAGACTTAACTCTTCATTAAATGTTTAGTCAAATTCACCTGTGAAGCTGTCTTGTCCTGGAGTTTGTTTGTTGGGAGTTATTTAGTTACTGATTCAATTTCATTGCTGGTAATTGGCTTGTTCAAATTTTCTATTTCTTCTTAATTCAGTTTTGGCAGATTATATATTTCTAGAAATATATCTGTTTCTTCTAGGTTGTCCGATTTATTGGGATTTAATTTTTTCTTTTATAATTCTTTGTATTTCTGTGGTGTCAGTTGTTTCTTTTTCATTTCTAACTTTGTTTATTTGAGTTCTCGCTCTCTTTCTTTTTCTATATCTCTTTTCTTCATGAATCTGGCTAAAGGTTTATCAATTTTGTTAATGTTTTCATAGACCCAGCTCTTGGTTTCATGGATCTGTTCTATTGTGGGTTTTTAGTTTTTATTTCATTTATTTATGCTCTAATCTTTATTATTTCCTTCCAGAATGTGTGGAAACAGAGGAGGAGAAAAGGCAGCATATTAAATCCCAGGCAAGGCAGTCTAGTAAGTGTTACATTTTATTTTAAGAGCAGAGAGGCTTAGATACCTTTGGAAGCCTTTGCCCATTAGGGATGTAATCAACCTCTTCCTTTTTTTAGCTTCTTCCCTGAAGTAACTGAAGCTCCTTCTCATAGTTACATGAGTCCCAAAGGACAATATCTCAGGGACAGAAATCTCTACTCACAAACCAGTTAATCCTAGCCATTTCTAGCAATGACTTAGTTTGAACAGAGGCTAGTTTTCCCTGTGTTTTGAAAAAGACTTTCTAAAAGGGTATCCTTTTATGTTTTTGTTTGTTTAAGGAAAACCCAATAGCAGAGTTGCTTTCTCAGGAGCCATGATGGGGTTGATCTTTCATTAACCTTTAAACAAATGTAGTCTGAACCACAAAGCCATTTAGGAGCACTTCTCTGCCAATACATTGGAAATAAAATCAGTGGAAGAAATTCAATGCAAAATGTTTGGCATTGGTTGTAAATAAATAATGGACCTATCACCATAGAAGCTCAAGGAAAAGAGAAAAATGGATTATACAGGACATATTTTCATATTACTATTCCCTATCATGAAAAATGATACACCACACAGTAGCTCTTTTATACTGGCTTATTTCATGCAATCTTCGAAGTCACATATATTTCGCAATTTATATTCTGACTAGGAACAAGAAAAAGAAAAAAAAAAACCTCGATTTCTAACTAGAAGATACCAAAAGTTCAGTGTTTGTCTCAATCTCCAGACTCATTTTTGAGCCAGGGTACGTGTCTTGTTTAGGTGGAAATAGATGTCAAGATGCTACGGAACCCAGTCATAGGAGGCAGTAATTTCCTGCCTTGTCTTTGTCTGGAGGGATCCACAATCTTTCCTCTACCCACTAACGAGTAACCAAGATAAAGGGAGACCAGAGCAGCTGTATTTTTTCAGTTTGTCATATCTAAATTTTGGCTCCAGCCATTTATTAGGAATTTGGCAACACTGGCCTTGTGGTCTTACAATTCCTAAATGATCTGTTCTATGAGGTAAATCCTGAATGGATCCCTGTCATCTTCACCGATTTCCTTATCGGGTGACCAGTTATAAAGTCTCAAGAGGTAACAGTTACTCTTTTACAGTGTTATTTTCCTAAACAATTGATAAACTACCTAGTACCAAGTACCAGAAAAATAACAATATTTTTCTGAATAAATATTAAAAAATGGAAGGAAGTTGTCCTCACCCCCCACTACTCTTCTCTTCATAAATCCATGGAAAAGTTACAATTCTTTCTAACTTCTTCAAAAGCACAAAAGAAGTGTATTAACCAGTTTAATAAGCAGGTCACCAAAGTGAATAGAAGCCAGCACCTTTAAAAAATGCATTTGAAAATATCTTTAATATGTCTCTCAGGTGACAAGAGGGCCAGGAATATTTCCAGATCACTGAATTTGATGGGGGGGCGGGAGGATGGAGTTAGAATGAAGGTTCTGATCTCCAATTGAGGTAATGAGACCAAAAGTGTGCTTCATTTTAAGAAAGCCCAATATACAGGAAGCCTTAAAAGTAAGCAATTCAAATAGTGGTGATTATTCAAATTACAAAATGGTTCTTTTCTTTAAATGGAAAGCTTTCAATAGATATGTGTCACTGACAGTTACTTGAGGGAAGGGCTGGTTCAAAAGAAGGCAGAGAAAGTCAGGGCCAAGATAAATAGGAGATGAGACACCAGTGCTCATTGAAGATAAATCTGAGACAAAGATGTGCTGCTTCTGAAATTAGATCCTAAACAATTGGGGAAGGGGGGAGATCTGATTAATACAAACTGGTTTTGCTGTAACTATTTTATAAGATGAGGCACATCCAAAACTTCTTCCTTTTTGTAACAGTATCTGCTCCATTGCCTGTTGCCTCTCCCCAAACAACTGTTAATAGCTTGGTCCCAGGAAAAGCAATCCTATATTTCTAGCTTGTGTGGTGGGACCGGTTGCTTAGCATTGCAGTAAATTTTACAAAACAGTTGGCAGAAGGATCAGACTAGCTCGGCTAAATGAATTAAGCAATCATGTAGGACTGCAGGGCAGAGTTAGGAGGAATGTCCAAATTATAGCACTTGATATTCCCTTCTCACAGCCCAGCTTCCCTCGGCATATGCTTTGGCTGAGCAGGCGGTAATTTGATATTAAACAAGGTTCTTATTAAGTAGATACAATGAAATAATGCTGAGTTTTCGTTGCATTAGTGGAGTTAAATGCATTTTATTAGCACTCATTAGATGGAGAGAGAACTTGGAGCTAAGGATTCATTAGCCAAAAGCGGCCCCTGGAAGGCAGATGGATTAAACTGGTGAGGCCAGGAGGGGATCTGGGCCACCCAGGCACATTCTGAAAGCGTGTCCTCTCTCCGCCAGGACTGAAATGTCTGAGAACAGCTTGGGGAAGAAATGTTAGGTCCAACTGCAGGTCAGCTGAAAATATGTGTTTCTTTCTAAAGCTGTTAATTTGACAAAAGGCAGAAGCCCCAGAAAGAGAGCATAGTTATGATTTAGGCTTCAGATTTAAAAGGAAGTCATTTACTTTAGGGATTTTTTTGGGGGGGAGGGGGGCAGAGAGCTACCAGCTATCCACATTTGACGGACATATCACAAAATCTGCTTTTATTCTATTCTGTTTTTGGGAAAAGACAAACACTCATGCACACGCACATACATGCACGCGTGCATGTACATGTGTGCACACACACTTACACTGAGTAGAAACGTCTATACATAAACTAAGCTTTATTTCTTGAGCTCCCCATAAGAAGAAACCACATAAGAAGAAAATCTTCACAAGTTAGCCAACCTGAGGCTTACTCAACTCAACCATGGCTGAGAGGGGTCTGTTCTAAATGATTTCACACATAGGATCTTAAACAGTTGGCCCTTGGACAACATGGGGCTCGGGGCATTGACCACCCATGCAGTAAAAAAATCTGCATATAAACTTTGACTCCCCCCAAACTCAACTACTAATAGTCTGCTGTTGACCCTTACTGATAACATAAACTGCTAATGAACACGTATTTTGTATCTCATACGAATTGTCCATTGTACTCTTACAATAAAGTAAGCTAGGGAAAAGAAATGGTATTGAGAAAATTATGAGGAAGAGAAAATACATTTGCATCACTGTACATACATTTGTTGAAACAAAATCTGTGTATAAGTGGACCTGCACAGTTCAAGGGTCAACTGTACTTTCTTCTGTTTGCAATAATACTGACATATGCTGGGTTTAGGATTGGGCCCTCGGGAGTTCAGTTGAGATGTTGGCACGTGCACACGCACACACACACACACACACACAAATCATTGCTCTGAAATAAATTTCCCCCCAAAGTGTAATGAATATGATGAAACTATTCTTGCTTAAACTTCACCAAACATAATTTTGAGCTAAAGGACTAAATGATAATATATTTTAAATAGCCCTGGAACTCCAGAATCAGGGATTTTCATCTTCCCACTACGTCTCTGTGATGCAGCTTTATGGAGTAGCCAGTTTTGTGACGGGCAACCAACGACTAGCCTATTATTAACTCTTGTTATGTCTCTACTCCCAAATTTCTGTCTCTCGGGTTCTAGCTTTCCATTTCCCACCATCTGCTGGAGATCGACCACTGGCTATTCTCCAAACCCAGTATGTTCCAAACCAAATCCATCATCACTTCTCCAAAGGTCATCTTATTCCTCCTCAGTCAATGCCACCACCATCTCTGTGGTCATCCAGTGCTGTGATCTTAACCTCATTTTTTTCTTACCTTTCACACACAATCAGCTTATTAGTCTTCTAGTTTGGACCTCTGCAGCACACTGGCATCTAGCCTCTCTCCTCCATTATTGTTTTACAAGTCAGATTCTCATCAGTGGCCATTTGGACTATTGTGAAACAATGGAGAGGGTCTCCATTTCCACTCCTCCTCCCTTACACCCCATCTTGTACAGAGATGCCACATTAATCTTCCAGAAACACAGCTCCAATTGGGCAGTTTTTCTTGTCTAAAACCTCCAGTGGGCTTCTATTGTCTCAACCTGTAAAATGAGCATGATATGATCTATCACAGAGCTGTAGAGTTCAAACAAGATAATGTATCAAGCCCTCCACCCAGTGGTTATCACACAGCGAGAGCTCAGTAAGAGTAGCTGCTGTCTGTCGCCTTCACTCAGGCCAAACTGAACTGGTTACTGCTTACCACACATGCCACCATGATTTACTTTCCCTTTCCTCTTCTCATGCTGTTGCCTGGCCTGGAGGATACCACCTTCCCCTACCCAAATTCAAATTCTATTCATATTCCGAGACCCAAATTAAGTTAAGCTTTCCCATACTCTTCTGGAGGGAAGGGATTCCTCCTTATAACAGCAAGTATAGCCTTTCTGTGAGTATTCCTTAATTATTTTTGTCATTTTCTTATCAGTTTTCTAAATGCCAAAATATAAGGAGAGGATTTATGGATGCAAATTGGTTTGATATCTATTCTCTCAAAATGACTCATAACTGTATTATGGAACCCTGCACGGCTCAAGGAATCTGTCCTTGCCTCTCACCTCCCCTTTAACACTATGTCTGTGCAGACATGGAGATCAGTGAAACCTGAAATGAAATAGTATTTGATAGAGTGGCACTTCATGCTCAGATGCTCACACTAATGTGCACAAGTCAAGTGTACGTTTTCTTCCTTTTCTATCAACTTATCTTAGCAGCTCAACATCAACAGCCAAGTCTCCCTTGTATTTTTATTTAAAAAAATGTATTTTGTTTACTGCTCTCTTCTTCTAGTTATTGTCCTTGACCTCTTTCTCCTCCTCCTCCTTCTTCTTCCTCTATCTCTCTTCCTTCTCCTCCTCCATCATTTTCTTCTTATTTCTTCTTATTTCTTCTTCTTCTTCTTCTTCTTCTTCTTCTTCTTCTTCTTCTTCTTCTTCTTCTTCTTCTTCCTTCTTCTTCTTCTTTTTCTTCTTCTTCTTCTTCTTCTTCTTCTTCTTCTTCTTCTTCTTCTTCTTCTTTCTTCTTCTTCTCCTTCTCCTTCTTCTTCTTCTCCTTCTTCTTCCCCTCTTTTTTCTTCTTCTTTGTAGATGAAGAGGTAGTTCTAAAAGCCAATATATTTTTCATATCCATTTGTGTTCCCTATTAAGTCCCTTGCTCATGGACACACACTAGCCACATCCTCTGTGTCTGCTACTTATATAACTCTGGCACCCCACACAGCATCACACTCATGGAGGTTTTCAGACCATGTTTCTTGAACAATAGACATAAAACTCTTTCAATCACAATCTTTAATCTCATAAATCTTGATCCTGTAAGTTTACTTTTGGATATTTAGTCTAAGAAAACAAAGACTGATTTGTACTAATAAAATAGCTATAAAACGGAAGGAGGTGATTTGAAAATGCAACATTGGGAATGGTTACATAAACTCTAGGAGTAATAGAGGTGGTGGAAGAAGAAGGAACACCTAGAAGTAATGTGCCTTGAGTAGTGACAATGGCAGGTGCTCTGCTGCTAATTTTAATGAATCTCCAAAATGTTCACAATAAGTCTGCAGGAAATAAACTCATTTCATTAAGTAAGGAATTAACATGTGGCTAATATGTTGATACCAGAAGACTAATGACTTGGGTGAATGATTGCTGGATATTACTATGTGAAAAAAAGCTGCTTATAATACAGTTTTATGGTTCCACATATATGCAAAATGTAAAGGAGAAAAGAAAGGCTGGGCAAACAATATACCAAAATATTATTAGTGTTTATTTTTGGATGATAAGATTTTGAGTGATGGGACAGCAGCTACTTAATTGTTTTCTACTATTATTATTACTGTTGTTACTACTGTTATTATCACTGTTGTTATCATGGCGATTAGTATTATTGCTGTTGTGATGATTATTTACGTCATTATGTTTCTAAATTTGTATGAAAATTGAATTCCAAGAGATATTTGAACCCATGTTCATTGCAGCATTACTCACAAAAATAAAGAGATGGAAACAATCTAAGGGTCCACTAACAGATGAATGAATAAAGAAACTGTAGTATATGCTTATAATGGAATATTATTCAGCCATAAAAAAGAGGGAGCTAGTCACATGTTACAATGTGGATGAACCTTGAGGAGATCATGCTAAGTGGAAAGAAACCAGTCACAGAAGGGCAAAACTCTATAACTCCACTTATATAATATATTTAAAATAATAAAACTCATCAAAGCACAAAGTAGAATGCTGGCTGCTGAGGCAAGGGACAGGAGGAAATGGGGAGTTGCTCAATGGGTATAATTTCAATCATCATGCAAGATGAAAAATTTCTACATATCTATTGTAGAACAATGTGCATCTAGTTAACGATATTGTACACTTAACATTTTTAAAAAGTTAAATTCCATACTTAAAGTTTTTTATTTAAAAAAAAAAAAGACAGGGTAGAGGACCGCCTTGCCTGCAGTAATGGATAAGACATTCTATTTCAGGGGTTCAAGAAATGCAACTTTGACATCATTTTCTACAATTCTACCAAATTTATCTTTTCATCTCCCATCTGCCCAGTAATAGAAGGATTATCTCAGCCAGTTCAGAAGTCCTCTTCATCCCAGAGGTAGTAGCTATATAACCAAGGTGTCAGGAATGGGAGGAGGTATGCATATATATGGTTTGGAGTATTTATTAATTTTTTAATATTAGCACTTACTTTAAAAGAGATCATTATAAACATTTCTGTGGGAGAAGTGACAGTGGTATTCTGATCTAGCTCTCTCTCAGCCTCTGCCAGCACATCTCCTTAACTCTGCCAAAGATAAGTTACCAGTTCCCTCAATCTCTTAGCAAACCGGCCTGGGACATCTGGCTTCTCTTGTTGTTGGCTGTTGTCTTATATTCTTGGCTGGAGAGATTTGGCATTGTTACAATAAGATGGACTGCTGTGTCTAAAGAAGCCAAATTTGATCATCTGTATAATCTGAGATGAAGGTGGTTGCACCATGGGGAGCTCTTTTCTGAAGGAGCAGTACTTCTAAGATGCGAACTTACATCAGACCTTGAGGTTGTATGGTGTATATAGTTCCATGCTTTACTGGACTCCGTCCTACTTTCCCCCATGATATAGCAACCATGGGGTTTATATGGAATCGACCCCGCTTCTAGAACCATCAGTTCTGATTGGCCCATGGGCTAAGCCTGGTTACTGTAATTAGTTCAGGAGTAGGCATGAAGTCTAAGTCGGTTCATGGACTCAGTGAAACCCAGGGTTTTGGTTTAATGGTTGAGAAGAGGGAAGTCTTCTATCCTCGTGTATGTGAACAGGGATGTGAGGAAGCCCAGTTTGCTAAAGGCCGACATAGGTAAGCACAAAGAAACTTAACCTTCTTTTGTAAATTTATGAATATGCTGACTCCACACAGAGACAGGAGAGAAACCCTGTGACCTTGATGGCAGAAGTGAAGCACCAAGTCAAACCTCATGGGGAATACCCTTTGCACTGAACCTCCATTTATAAGAGCCAATAAATGACCTTTGATTTTTAAGTCAGTTTGGGGTAGGTTTTCCATAACCTGCAAGAAAAAGCATTAGAACGAATATTGAAAGAACCTGTGTTCTTACTTCAGTGATCTCTCCTCTTCCCCAAACTCTTGGAGCCCTAGGAGAAAGAGGTTTTGCATCTGATTCAGCTGGGTACCTGGTGGCACCACTGGTCCTGAGCCACATTAAGTGTTGCAGATTGAAGGTTTGGGGAATCTCCCCAGGGACCTGGGCTTCTTGGGCTGAAATTCTACAGGACAGAAGAACTCTAGTTCACATTCACTCCCGGGGCTCCAGTGGAGCATGGAACTATCTACTATAGACTTGATTTTTATGGAAAGGCCACCAAAACCAATTTCCATTTTCCTTCCCTGGTAGCCTCTTCAAGATGCCAGCAAAAGGTTTCCTGTCTTTCTAGTAGCCAGGTAGAACCAGTGATCGCTTTAAATTATTCCAGGTGATTTCATGTTCAAATGGCTCCTCTGCCGAGCTGCAAACAATTCTTGCCCAGCAAGAATTGATGGGAGGAGAAAAAGAGCAACCAGGAAGCACAGCTGACCCTTGAACAACACAGGTGTCAGGGCACCGACCCCTGTGCAGTTGAAAATCCATATATTGGATTCCCTCAAAACTTAACAAAACATCATAGCCTATTGTTGCTCAAAAGCTTTATTCACAATGTAAACCATTGATTAACACATATTTTGTATGCTGTAGGTATTGTATATTGCATTCTTGCAATAAAGTAACTTAGAGGAAAGAACACATTTTTTAAAATTTTTATTTATTCACGGTAGACAGAGAGAGAGAGAGAGGCAGAGACACAGGCAGAGGGAGAAGCAGGCTCCATGCAGGGAGCCTGACATGGGACTCGATCTTGGGACTCCAGGATCACACCCTGAGCCACCCAGGGATCCCAAAAGAAAACATTTTTATTAAAATAATTAAAAAAGAAAATACATCACAGTACCGGCATATATTTATTGACAGCAACACATTCACTAAGTAGACCTGCACCCATCAGCTATATCCAAATTAGCAAGTTCTAGCCTGAAACAGGTTGCCATATAATTAACTCAATTAATTTCTTTATCTTGCCTTATTTTGATTACATAATTAGGATGCCACTTAGGGATTTCATAATAATTAATAACAGAATCAGGAAATGTAAGGGTTAGAAGAGGGTTTAAAGACCACTTGAATCAGTAGTTCTAATTCTGATTAGATTAGAACTACTTGTTTTTTGTTTTTCCTACTTGTTTTTCCTGTGGTTATTTCCAAAAGGGTAAAACCCTTTTTGCCAGCAACTATTCCAGGGAAACTCAATATAGGAAGCAGAGTGGAAGTGCTGTCTAAGAGGAGGGAGGGAGAGCAAGCGAGGGGCGGTGCGGCCACTCACCCAGCCTGGCACGTTTCTGTGACCTTTTTTTTTTTTAAAATATCACAATCATGATTCTTCATTCTTCATTTACTTTGTATGTTGTTTGACTTTTTTAAAAAAATTATTTGTTTGATAAGCAGAGAGCACTCATGGGGGGAGTGATGGATAGAGGGAAAGGGAGAAGCAGCCCCCCCCCCCCCCGAACAGGAGCTGGATGTGGGGCTCAGTCTCAGGACCCTGAGATCATGACCTGAGCCAAAGCCAGACACTTAACCCACTGAGCCACTCAGGCACCCACAGTATCTCTGTGATTTTAACAGACTCCCTTATTACCCTTCTATCTCGCCTTGGTCTCTCCTCCTCCTCACTTCCAGCTTCCAGGATGTGCCTGTCTTTTCCTGAGGGCTTCCTTTGGTGGCTGACGCCTATCCCATCTGTGCACATAGTGGGCAAGTCCTGTTGGGGAATCCATGTGCCCATCTAGGGCAGCCCTCACCCTAGGATTTCCAGCTGGTTCACCCCTTGGATGAGGATTCTTATGCATATGGACTCAAGAGGCCATTGTCATAATCCTTTAGGAGCATTATTTACCTTTTTCACTGTGCTGCTATTTGCACTCAGTGTAAGAACAATGGTGGGAAATTTGTCTTAACATGAATCAGGCTGTCACACCTGTTATACTAGTTGTTCTAGTTATACTAGCAGTCACTGTGGTCTTCATCATCTTGTTCCAATGAGGGAAAAAAAGTCAGTTTCACTTAAAATGTCCTGGGGGTGCCTGGGTGGTTCAGTCAGTTAAGTGTCCTACTCTTGCTTCTGCTCAGATCATGATCTTAGGGTCATGAGAGTGAGCCCCCCATTGGACTCCATGCTTAGCTGGGTGTCTGCTGGATATTTTCTCCCTCTGGCTCTCCCCCCAATCAAGTTCTGACTCTCTCTCTTTTTCTAAAAGTAAATAAATAGATCTTTTAACAAAATAAATAAAATGTCCTGGGCAAAGCAGTACCAAAAATAAATAATAATTACATTTTATTATATTCTGACCCTTAGGTATAAATCCTTTTAATATTCTGTGTGATAACTCTATGAAAACTGTATACGCAGCGATTGTGCTGAAGTGTGGTGGTTCTTTCAAAGAAAAGTTACTTGTGTGATTGAGTTGAAAGAAGAAACTATACTTTTCAGACTTGGATACTTGGCAGACATTTTTCAAAACTGAATGAAATAGGCTGTCACTTCAAAGAAGCCACTGGCAGTGTTTGTTGCCAATAATAAAATCTGAGGTTTCAAGAGAAAATTAGAATTTTTGAAAACTTATATCCACCGCTGTGAGCTTGATGACTTCCCAATGCTTAACTGCTTTTCTAATGATACAAATGGAGATAAGAGTGGGCATGAATTTCTGAAGTCCTATAATGAAATACGTTAGCATTTAGAATGACTGCCTAACTCAGTGAACCACTAATTTTCTTGACCAACACATGATCAAAATTAAATATGAGTAAAAGATTTATTCAAAGTGAAAAATTCAAAAATGGATTTTAATGAAATTGAGTACAAAAAGTTCACGGATGTGATTTAAAATTTCTCGTTGAAACTAACCTTTGAGAAATTATCAACTGTCAAGATTTAGTGCAGGGGCATCTGGGTGGCTCAGCGGTTGAATGTCTGCCTTTGGCTCAGGTCATGATCCCAGGGTCCTCAGATCAAGTCCCCCATCAGGCTCCCTGCATGGAGCCTGCTTCTCCCTCTGCCTGTGTCTCTGCCTCTCTCTTTCTCTAGGTCTCTCATGAATAAGTAAATAAAATCTAAAAAATAAAAAAAAGATTTTGTGTAATGTCAAAAAATAATATACATAATTATCTGAGAATATACATAATTATATCCATAATGAGAATATTCTTCCCAATGACAAATCTGGTTTAGGGCAGAAGTACTTCAATCAAAACATACAGCAACAGATTAAATGCAGAAGCACACATGAGAATCCGCTTGTTGTCTGTTAAACCAGATATCGAAGAGATTTGTAAAAATTATGTAACATAAACTCATCTGTCTCACATCATGTTTTTGCATTGGAAAATATAGTGGCTTTTCATAAAACATTTGCCATTTGGTTAACACGTAACAGGTTTACTCTTCTTGAATTAACAGATAAATATTTAAATTTTTCTTGGTTTTATTTTTGAATATAAAAAGTATTTTTTTAAGATTTTATTTATTTATTCATGACACACACACAGAGAGGGGGGGGGCAGAGACACAGGCAGAGGGAGAAGCAGGCTCCACACAGGGAGCCCGACGTGGAACTCGATCCTGGGTCTCCAGGATCACACCCTGGGTTGAAAGGTGGCGCTAAACCACTGAGCCACCTGGGCTGCCCTAAAAAGTATTTTTAGATATAACCCATATAAACAAAAACTCCTTGGGGTCCTCAATAATTGCTAAAACAGTAATGCTGTACCATGGTTAAAAAGTTTGAAAACCACTGTTGTTTTTCTGTTTCTGAGATTCCCAGTGGCATTTATCTCAAACTGCTCCTGGAGGCAATTTTCTTGATAACACACACATTCTGGACTTAATTCACTTCCCTGTCTCACTTCTCCACTCCCAGACCACAGTTCCTGGGATCACCTTCCAAATAAACACCTTATGTGCAAATTCTTATCTTTCCATTTCTGGGGAAATCAAATGAAAAGTCCCTTCCTTAGAATCCTTGGTTAGTTTGGACAGCATTTAGCAGCAAAGCAGTTTAACTCTTTCACTCCACAAAGGGGACACTGAAGGCTGGGGATAAAATATATTATTATAATAGTCAAGGAAACACTGAATAGTACGTGTGACTCTACAGTTGCATCATTTTCATCACCCACTGCCTTCTTAGAGGCAACACAGTTTCACATCCCACTTATCTGCTCATTACTGTCTTTCCATCCTCGTCACACAACGCTGGTAAAGAAGCACAATCATGCCACAGCTACTGCTTTTCCTATTTGTCTCTGTATTTGGAGTGTCTTTTAGGGTCGTATCCTTGGGAATCTAGGGCATGGGACTTCCTTCTGCTTATAACTCTTGTTTTATCATCAACTCTGAGTGCTGAGCACTCCTGTAGCTGTGAGGGGTCAGAGGATACAGAGATGGTAAAATATTTCCCCTCTTTGCAAAGAACTAAAGGTCTCAAACTCATTTTGTCACGCAGAACGCATGTGGTAGTAGGTTCTTAGGAGATCACTCTGAGGGGCTACGTGAACAAGGGAACAGAGAAACCCAAAACCAACCTTGTTCTCTTTGTTTCTTGGGATTTTTCTGCCCAACTCCTTGTGCGCACCCAATAGCGAGCCATGTGCTGATCCCATGTCCGTGCTTGTCCTCCAGACACGGGGCAAGGGGCAGAGCTGGAATTGTCGCCAAGGGTTCTGACTCCAGAGACCTGACCGCTGCCCTTCCACTGGGAGAATTAGCCAGAGTCATGAGCCTCACCCCAGTCACGTTTATTCTTAGAGTCTGAGCCACCAACCTGATATTTTTCTCAGGTGTCAGATAAATGTTGTTCTCTGCATCTGAGTAGTTTGGCTTCTCAGTTCAGATGGGCAGTTCAGATGTTTCAAGTTTTTGGATTTCCACCCCAATCTGAAGATTTGTTGTAAAGCCAACTATTTATGCACTAGAATTACTCACTGCTAATAAGACAGCCCTGGGATACTCGTGTCAACTCTACAAAGAGGAAAAAATTGTTCTTTAATTTAAAAAATGTGAACCATGTCAACTTTCTTTGGAATCAGTATTTTAAAACTGATCTGGGACTTGGAGTTCTGAATAGCATTAATGCGTTGGAAACAAATGTGGTGCTCTTTCTACGAGACTCTCCTTGGAAGCCAAGAATTTTATGTGTTCAGGGAAGGTTTATATTATACTCAGGGATTCACAATGGACTTCGTTGACACGCCAACTCCAGTGGTAGACCTCTTTTTTTCCTTATGAGCTCAAGATTTTACATTGAGGAAATAACGTACAATAATTACAAACTTCTGAGATTCCTGTTTGAAACCTCTGCATGGATACTCATCCCAAGGAATCAGAGCATTTTATTTCCAAAAAAATGTCTTAAGATAAGCCATTTTCCCCCCCTGGTAAACAGCATAACCCTTTGAGCATCTCCCTGTGACATACTGTGTTGAATGTAGTCAGAGCTGCTAAAGGGAACACACATGAATAGACAGCATGACCGGAGAACTGAGTTGCCTTGGGGATGGGGACATATCACAAGTGCACACTAGAATTGAGATTAGGTGGTATTCATTACTTGGTTTAAATGGCAATATTTAGGGTTTGGTTTGTACAAAATCCCCAAATGAAAATTCCGATTCCAAGTTTAACTGAGTACTTGATTTATTTTAATAATTTTTTAGCACCCTATTTATTTTTTCTTTCTGATTTTAGGTCAAAGACTCATTCACTCATTCTTTTAATAGTCTTAGTGACTTTTATGTGCCAAGCATGGGCTAACTCTGGGAATACTAATGTAAACATGACAAGGTCCTTGCCTCAGAGTACTTACAAGTTTACTTACAAATTTAGTGAATATATGCTTGTGGAAAAAATATTAGATTAAAAAAAAACAAACAAAGGAACTTTTTAAAAATAATCCTGTCTTGGGTAACTTTTATTGCATAATATGCCATCCTGCTAGGATGCCTGAGACGTCATTCACCGGGTTGGCTGGTGGTTCTGGCTGCATGAAAGTTTAGCTGGGCCAATGGGTCAAAGAGCTCAGTTCTCCTACACATGGGTCTCCACAAGGGCTACTGTGCTTCGTCATAGCATACAAGCTAGATTCTACAAGGCAGGAAATGGACACAGACAGTCATGTTAAGACTGGGACCCAGAAGTCCCCAGATATTATTTCTGTAACATTCTATTGGTCAAAGCCAATCATGCGTCTGGCCTAGAATTCAAAGGCATGTGCATACACAAAAGAGAAGAGTTATTAGGGGACATCTTTATAGGCTAGAAGCTACAAATTCATTATGTTAAGGAGTGAGATGTGTGCTGGACTTCAAACCCTCCCCAACTGTAAGGACTCCTGTGATTATGATGGATCCTCTTGGATAATCTAGGGCAATCTTCTCTTTCCAGGTCCCCAGTGTTAATCATGTCTGTAAGACCCCTTTTGCTATGTCAGGTAGCATCCACAGGTTCTGGAATTATTATGCAGGTATCTTTGTCAAGCTAATACTACCCATTATATTAGCATACTTCTCTTAAAATAACATCAACTAAACTTTTTTTCCCCCCTCTATCTGAGAGTGACAGTGCCATATTTATTTTTCCATAATGTTTGCCTAGGGCTCTTCCTTTTTCTTAGAATTACAGAATGCAAATCTATGCATCTCAATTCTATTCGTTTCAAGGTTCAAACTACATCTGATTGCTTCCATGATGTCTCCCTCAAGTATTTCATCCTTCATGGATCTTTTTCCGACCAAGACTGCTTTCATATTCCATCAAATTCATCATGTAATGGCCCCTTCTGTTTCACTGTCATTCTCTTCTTCTTAGGATTTGCCAGCCCCTGGAAGGCAGGAAACATGTCCCACACACACATCGTTCAGACCTTGACTTGGTAAAATCTTCTTTGCTTCAGTATCTTCATATTTAAATCCATTCTACAACTTCAGTCTGTGTTTTCTATTTATTATTATTATTTTAGAGAGAGAATGTGTGTGCAAGTGGGAAAGGGGAGGAGCAGAGGGAGAGAGAGAGAGAATCTCAAGCAGGTGATCCATGCAGAGCTGACTGACATGGGGCTCCATCTCATGACCCTGTGATCTTGGCTTGAGGGGAAATTGAGTCAGATACTTAACTGATTGAGCCACCCAGGTGCCGCCAAACGTGCTTTGTAAAATGTCCTTTAATTGGGTCACATTTCCATCTAAAACTTTCAACAACGTGTCCAGTTGCCTTTGTTAAAGGCAAAACTCTGCTTTGGGCCCAATACCCACCCTTTCTGTGGCTACAGAGACAAATACATGTGTATCCTTTCCCCAATCCTTCTATTTACCTGAATCGTAGTCTTTTAGAACAAACAATCCAACTGATTAATTATTAAGAATAAAGATTTCTGTATGGCCCTCATTCATAAGTCTTTAAAAACTTCACCAAACTCTCCAGTGAAGGACTTTACATAAAGCCACAGGAAAACCCTAGGAATTTTTAGTAGATTTAATGTTTACTTCAGTTTTTATTTTATTTTATTTTTTTGAGAGCAATATCAAGAGATAAACTATGACTAGTATTTCAGACATGCCTTTGAGCCTTGTGCCACTCAGTCAATGTTTGTTTTGTTTTGGAAAATAATATCATCGATGCTCTGTAAAAATAATAAATGCGGGGGTTCCTGGGTGGCTCAGTCAGTTAAGCATCTGCCTTTCAGCTCAGGTCATGATCCCAGGGCTCTGGGATCGAGACACATGTTGGGCTCAGTGGAGAGCTGGCTTCTCACTCTCCTCCCCATTTGTGCTCTCTCTTTTGCTATCTCTCTCTCTCTCTCTAATAAATAAGTAAAATCTTAAAAGAAAGTTAATTATAAGAGCTCAAGAAATGTTGAAAAGTACAAAGATGAAACACCTGAAAATAACCATCATTAACAATGTATGAATAGCATTTCAATAGTGTCTCTTGACAAAGATAAGATAGATATAGATATACAGGTAGATGTTACAAAGATAGATAGATAGACACAAGGGAAGAAATGAAATATAAATCATTTCATTAAAATGGGATAAAAATTAACTATATTTAAGTCAACTTTATTGAGGTATACCTTTATACAATAAAATTCACCAATTTTAAGTGTTTATAATGCCATCTTTTCTTGGTTTTATTAATAAATATCTCCTTAAAAATAAAAAAAATAAATATTTCATTAATATCATCCTACTTTAATTGAATCAGAACTCTAGTTATTTCATTTATTTATATTTCAGTTCATACTGGAAGGGACCATGATGTGCTGAAAGAAAACTGGGCATAGAGCAAAGGGGCAGAAGTTTTAGTTCTAGAAGCTGGTGACTTTGAGCAGGCTGTCAAATTGCATGGACCCTTGGATCCTTAGTCATAAAATGCAGACATTGGACCAGGAGGTCACCGATGTCTCCATCATTTCAGAGTCCACACCACAGCCTCTGCACACTCCCACCAATGAATGTAGGATTTGAACAGGTGCAACAGCAAAAGCGACCCTGCCCAGCAGGTTGCAGAGAGGGCCAAATGAGCACGTGAACAGGTGGATGTGGCCTGGCCTTCCTGGTCTCTATCTGGCATTTCATTAACCAAGTCTTGCTTGATTCCTTTATTTTTTTCAGCCATTTGTAAAATGAGGAGCTTAGATTAAATAAATGATAGTCGATATGCCGCTACCAAAATCTGTTTTGTTTTGAATTTGTACTTTGAGAAACTTTATATATTCTCCAGATTATATTTATTGAATAGTAATTACCTCACTTTCCCACTTTAAAATAATAACTGACCAGCGTGCATATATAAATCTTTAACCCTGGTTCTCAAATATGTGCTAAGATCTGAACGTTCAAGGTCTGAGGTGGAGCTGGTCACACCCATACCTGTCACCTGAAGGCGCTCCTGAGAGGATATGAAAAAGTGCACTGTTGTTTCTTGTACTCCATGTAAGGGTGGTGGGAGGAGCTACATCTCTGCTAAAAATGTATGTAAAAAAAAAATTCTTTAAAGAAATTATGTTTTGGGATCCCTGGGTGGTGCAGCGGTTTGGCGCCTGCCTTTGGCCCAGGGCGCGATCCTGGAGACCCAGGATCGAATCCCACGTCGGGCTCCTGGTGCATGGAGCCTGCTTCTCCCTCTGCCTGTGTCTCTGCCTCTCTCTCTCTCTCTCTGTGACTATCATAAATAAATTAAAAAATTAAAAAAAAAATCTAAAAAAAAAAAAAAAGAAATTATGTTTTCTAATTGTCATGTGCAAGCTGCTGATTATTTTCACTTCTGCTTTTTCTAATAATAAAAAGTCAATCCTGCTTGTGTAGGAAAGGATCTGGTGAGTGAAAACCACTCAGGACTACCTGCCCTGCCTAGGCGGGCGACCTACAGAGATGAAGCGGGTGGGTCCTAAGAGAACAGAGTGGGAAGGTATAGAGGGGCAGTCTGGCCAGCGAGAAATTGCTGCAAGTCACATTCATTCTTGGCTGTCAGTTTGTAATCTCTCCGTTAAAACTGTTTTTTCAGGAGATCCCTAAATGGCTCAGCAGTTTGGTGCCTGCCTTCAGCTCAGGGCATGATCCTGGAGTCCTGGGATCAAGTCCTGCATGGAGCCACTTCTCCCTCTGCCTGTGTGTCTCTCTCTCTTTCTCTCTGTGCCTCTCATTAATAAATGTAAAAATCTTTAAAAAATAAAATAAAACCGTTTTTCATCCACAGACAACTACTGTTGAAAATTTAATGTGTGTTCTTTTCATTCCTTATTTATATACACCAACCGTATATAAGTTCAATTTTTTTAACAAAAACGGTATCAAAATGAACAATTTTTACTTGCTTACTTCACTTAATATCACGAGCATGTACTCATGTCATCAAATGATCTTAAAGCTTCTTGATATAACTTTGAATATATTTCAAGCAGAGTGAAAACACGTTAATGGCTGCACATTTCTTTAGCACCGCCTTTTGAGAACAATTTCCTCTGTTTCCACTGTTTAGGTTGTTTTCCAAATGTCAGAATAAACACCTGAAAGACTTCGAGGTGACTTGGTTCTAAAACTCTTACGGCTGTTTTTTTTGGCACTCAGACCTATGTGCATCTTTCTGAAAATGGCATGGTCTTTTGCGGGCAGAGGGCCGCTGGCAGGTGCTGCTGGCAGGTCTGGCATCGGTGACACCCTGGGACTCGCTCTTTGTTCATACGAATGTGTGGGTACCAGTGGAAGAGGCCACATCACATTTATGCTTTGTCACCAAACACATAGTGCTTGCCTAAATATTTGAAACAACTTGGAATTGCTGCAGGATGGAAAATCGCATCGATTTATATCCTACCTGAAAGCTCCTTGATCCAACTTTGAATGTATTTCAAGTATAATAAAAACATTGTGACAGCCCTGAAGTGTACCTCTTGATTTCTGTTCATTTGGCAGGATGACTGCAGCAAATTCAGGCTGTTTGCTCTTTTTTTCCCCCAGATCCTCCTCGGCTCTTCATTGTTCTAAAAAGAGGTCCCTATCATGTCACTCTTTTGTTCCCCAACCATCCATCTCCTGACTCCTCACTACTGTCCACAGAAAAACACTCATCCCCCAGAGCTAGGCCTGCAAAGGCTTTTTTTTTTTTATTTAAAAAAAATTTTTTTTTCCCTGAAAGCCTTTTATTCAACGCTCCAAACTGCCTCTGCAAACTTATTCTCTAGCTCTCCTTCATAAATTGTCTGCCCAAGGCAAAGTGACATGCTGTAATTCTGGTCTGCTGTCTGCCTGCCTTGTACCAGGCGGTGCCACACGGTGCCCCCCACACCTCCACCAACCCTGCAGGGTGTACCTGCTAGTTGTGTGTATGAGGCGACAGAGCAGTGTGTGTCGGAGAAAGAGAATTTGAATTGATGCTCTTTTTACTTTTGCTTCACTCCTCGGGAATTTCTAGTTGGCCACTGGCTTTTCTGTTTCTGAGCTTTTCCTTCTGCTGCTGAGCCTGCCGGCTCTGTCCTGATTGGTTTTCTAGTTGTCGAAATCCTGTCGGTTCTGCTATCTGTACCTAGCCCTGTGCCTTACAGGCAGGAGCTGCTCAATAAGTAATGAAGAGTTGGTTCAAAGTTTCCTGTATCTCTGCGAAAACATCTGAAGATCGTAGGAGGCAGAGATGATGTCTTACTATTCCCCATGATGCCCACACATAGCAGACAGTTGAGAAGGAATTTATTCAGTAAATGAAGTCTGCATATCTCCTGGAGCAAAGTGCACAAGGCCATGTACCTCATGGGGTGTCCAAGACCCCATGTCAAAAATGTATGTTTAGAAAAAAAAATGTATGTTTAGGCAGCAGGAACACACGTGAAGCAGGAGAATATGAAAGTACACTGGAAATTTTTGCTAGTTGGGTCAACTCCAATTTGGCAAAAGCAAGCCTACTGCTTTTTCTCCAGGGCTCTTTCTCCAGGCATCACTTATTAATGCTAATTGGTCAAGGGTGTGCTGTGATGCAGAACACTTGTGACCCGTAAGAATTAGAGAGAACTGTCATTTCTCAAAAGACCCACGAGGGGCAGCAAGAGGAAGGTACGGGGAAGGAGGGCAGGGAAGAGAAACTTCTCTCCAAAGACGTGCACTGAAATAAGCACACGTAAAAATAAATCCACATATAAAACAACTGTACAAATGTTAACAGTATTTTCACAGCTGGGTTTCTTTGCCTAAAATACTTAGCACTTACTTCAGAAAACTCTCTTCTAAACAGGAATGGCCTGACTGATCACAGAAGCTGAACCCTGACAGAGCTCTGACTTTGAACTTCACTTCTGCTTGAATGGGAAGAAAAACACGACTTCTCATAAGCAAGGATTTTAATTGTCATGAATGCACAGCAAACTGTGGTGAGTGACCTTTTGCTCACAGATGAAGACACTGAGGTAGGGCTTAGTTTAGGAAACTGGATTCATAACATTCAGCGTATTTATATCCAGATTAGGGCTCTGGATTTAGAACACTGGAATACACCAACATTGTCTGTTGCCATGGCAGTGCAAACACAACACTTGAATAAGTGCCCAGTCACTTATCATAGCAGGATTAGTGGTCTTCTAAAAGGATCTACATTCACACTACTGGTATTTATTTCCTGTAGATATTTAGAGGGTATGCAATGGTCTTTGGTTTCAAAGACCAATGCCATAGAACATGACTAATCATTCTGACTCACTTTTTGGGACTTTCCCCTTAGAAGTGTCTCCCAACGGCATGAGGATGGGCTGTGCACCTACTAGTGAAAATACACCTTTCATTTCCAAATGGCAATGAGCAAAGCTATGCTGATGAATACGCTAGCTAAATAAAGAATAGCGTAAAGATTTGTAATGATTAAAGTGTCGTACTGACGTCATCTTTCATCCTTTATTTAATAAATATTTCACGATTGATGAGACTTCTTTGTGTTAGAGTTCTAGTGACCGGACTATACCAGTGGAATTAGACACAGTCCATGTTTCGATAAGCCTTCTATCTAGCAGACACCATTCCTAGCAATAAATGGGATTTTCTCCACTCAGTAATTTTTTGGTCAAAACAAGGGGAAGTGTTCAAAATTATGAGAAAACATACTTGGTTTAAAAAAAAAACCCAGAACTAAACAGAACAGTAAACACAAACAATTATTCCTTCTTGATCAAATTAAGAAAATATTCTTTATGCTTACGGCTCCCAGTGATCATGACCTTGGATTTGTGTGGTGCAAGTCACTGACATCTTTTTTTTGCCTCTCTGTCTCATTCCTTTGCCCAGGTTGTGAGCTCTGAGTGTCAGAGCCTCTGCCTGACTCATCTTTGTACCAGCAGTGCCTCATACATACCTCCTGCCTCCCGATCTTGTAGGCAGCCTTGGCTGAAGGAGGGTGTCATTAGTTAAGTAAGGGTGAGATTGACACAAACTGGTTTCACAAAGGTCAAATGTGAGTGCATTGGTGTTTATTAGGGTCTTTTTTAAATATTTATTTATTTTTATTAATTTATTTGTCTTTAGATTCTTTCTTTCTTTCTTTCTTTCTTTCTTTCTTTCTTTCTTTCTTTCTTTTGTATTTTTTTTACTGGAGTTCAATTGGCCAACATATAGTATAACTGAGGGGGGCACTTGACAGGATGAGCCCTGGGTGTTATACTATATGTTGGATCTTTTTTAAAAAATTGGATACTGATACTGACTTTCCTTTTTTGGTGTTCAGTCATATGAATTTTAACCTATTTATAGATTTGTGAATCTGTAAATTTGTAAACCACCGCTCACCAACAATTGATATTGTCAATTTTTTTTTGACATAATAGATGTGTAGTAGAATCTTACCATGGTTTAAATTTGTGTCACCTTAATGACTCCTGGTGTTGAATATCTTTTTTCAGGGGCTTCTTTGCCATCTTAATATCTTCTTTGGTGATATGTCTGTTTAGGTTTCTTTCCCATTTTTAACTGAGTTGTTTGATTCCTTATTGCTGAGTTTAAAGAGCTCTTTATATATTCTGGATACAAGCCTTCTGTTGGATATGTGATTTGAAAATATTTTCTCCTGGTCTATGGATTATCTTTTTTATTTTCTTGACAGTGATTTGGCAAAGTGTTTACTTTTGATAAAGACCAATTTTTCCTTTTATGAATTGTGCTTTTGATGTTATTCTTAACACTTTGTTTAACCTCAGATCATGAAGATTTTCTTCTATGTCTACTTTTTCTTTTTCTTTTTTTTTTAAAGTAGGCTCCACACCCAGCATGGAGCCCAGCATGGGGTTCAAACTCAGAGATTAATTTAACTGAGATTAAGACCTGAGCTGAGATGGAGAGTTGGACACTTAACTGACTGAGCCACCCAGACACCCGTCCTATGGTTACTTGTAAAAGTTTCATGGCTTTATGATGAGTGCATTGATTTCTGATGAACAAAGGAAATGAATTACTTGATAAGAGATTTTCTTCTTACTGTTGCATTTGCTTCTCTTGATTCTAGGGCATTACAGGAGCCTTCTGGACAGGACTACATGTATGTAATCAGCTCTTTCATCACATACAGGACCACAAAATTACAATTAAAAATTTTTAAAAGTCCAATAAGCAAATTTTCTCATGTATGTTAGAGTTATTTAGTGATCACACTTGATCTGAACCTTAGTCTTTATCCCTCTTAATGTGTCCATTATACATTCCAAGACAGAGCTACTCATGTGCTAATTATAGGGTCCTACTGCAGTCCCTGATGGGAGTCTTACACACTATTTAATATATGGGCTGTAATACATATTTACCATCTGAAAAATTATGAATCCTGAAGCACATTTGCTCAAAAGGATTTCAGAAAGAGGATTGTGTACCCGAAATTTAAATGACTCTTGGGACAAGATAATTCTTGCAGTGGCTACAGGAAAGCTCCCCTTCAGGCATCTCCTTAATGCTTGTCAAAACTTCTCGCCTCTGTGAGTGAGGATGGGCAAAGGGGAATGTTACGTGCGTGCTTTATTCAACCTAAATGAATATGTTTTCTCTTGCAACAAAAGAAAATGTATACCTTTATCCTGTTGTTCTTGTGGTAGTCAATAAAAGTACTGACCAGCCAGACCCCGAACATCAAAGAAGGCTTCCATTTTCACATTATGGCGTGTGGGTACGTGCACACGCGTAAGTTACAAAGAGGAGGGCATACCTGGGTGAGGCTCAAGCACAGATGCCTCAGCCCTTCATCTGCCAAGACTCGGATGCCATGTGTCTATCTGAGGACCAGGTCAGAGCACCGACAGGGGGAGGGGATGTGACATGACTTGAGACAGTGCCTGGCACACAGCAAAGGCCCAAATAAAGTTAGGCAAAGGCCATCCCATCCTTACCACAATATCCTGTCATTTCAGGTGCAGCAGTACCTGGGATTACATGTCAGGGAGTCAGCCCATTAGACTGACCCTGCCCTACTTAGGTGGTAGCTGGAAAGCGGATCAAGAAATCACCAGCTCTGTAGCAGGTCCCTTTGTCAGCCATTTTGATGGGACTGGAAGACACACTGTGTCCTTCTGACACATCTTTCCTCCTTATTGACTGCTGTGAAGATTATAATGATTGGATTCCATTTTCTGATAACGAGTAGACCCTAAGGAAGCCGGGGAACTACTCCCTATCGGAAGTTCCAAAGCTTCTCTCCAAACTTAGAAATGAAAGAGAACAAAGCTAGGCACCAGCAGCAACAAGAAAGGGGATTTTTGCTTCCCCTTTCTTTCAGGGACATAGTTTTGTCTTGCAGAGGCCACTTTGGAGAGAGCAGTTAGACAGCAAAGGGGTCGGTTCAGGGACAAGGCCATGGTGAGAGGCTCAAAATGCTTGTTTTTGTGGTGCCAAAGGAATCGACACTTCTTTCTCCCCCAAAGAAAACAGAAGCTCATTATTCTGACAGAGGAAATCCAGACGTTTCTAGGTGGAGATTAAACCTGACTCTCACACACGAAGGCCTCCTGTTCAGCTTCTTCGTTAAGAGATTTTAGTAGCTTTAAAAAAAAATGGTTAGTATGCTACATTGGTCATCTTTCTAAATAATTTAGAGAACTTGTGACCTGGAGCTCTCGTGGCGTTGATGTAACTGTGCTGGAAATCTCTTGACTTGAACTTGAGACTCACTTCCCTACAGCTGCAGTTTGTCCACCGTCAACAAGCGTCTGTACCCAGAAGACAAGGAGGGGAAGGGGTGCGGGGAGACATTAAAAAAAAAAAGAAAGAAAGAAAAAAGAAAAGAAAAAAAATTATTTCCTGGGCTGCAGTTCCACACATAGGCCACCAGGTGTCTGTCTTCACACAAGCAGTCCTGCTTGTGTAATGGGGTCCGACTTGGCTGCCAGAGTAGTTTTTAAAACCAAAACAAATCTCTAGATGTTGGTACAAGTAGATATAAAGGTGTCAGTGTAAGGTGACCTTTCAGAGTCAAACTAAATAATTTTCAACTCATCATCCAAGTAGGAGGAATCAATGGGACCTTGTGTTTATCTTCTAATGTTGTTTGGGAGAAATAATTTGCCCTAATAAGTGGTCCACGCACTTGAAAAATGTTGGGGGAAAAAAAATGTGTCCTCTTCCAAAAAATCTCATCTGGTGTTTGTAAAATTCAAGGTTGTTAGCATGCAAACAGGTGTATGTTCCCAGGCACATTTCTTTTGGTAAAAATAGACAAGTTCTATTCTGAGCTGGTTTCTAAACTCTAGAGCTAAATTTGATGATTCGGTTTTTACCTTACTTTGTTCTCCAGTTTCAATCCTTGGCCCTGATACAACTGAAAAATATCCCCGCCGGGAAGTTCAAGAATGAGATTTGATTTCTTTCTAACCAGAATTGAGAGCGACATTGTAATAGTTACCTAATTAGATAACTCTAGCAAGGTTTAGGACGCACAATCGATGCACTTGAGTCCAGCGTGGGGTTCTTGTGGTCTTCCAAGAAATGTCATCAGATGAAGCAGTTTCACGGATGTATCTTCCTATCTCCCCATCTCCTTTTATTTTTTATTTTTTGAGTTACCAAACATAGTTGCCACCAGTTTAGCGATCCCCACTTTTCACACTTGCTTGCCAAAGCATGGAATTTTCTGAGAGCCCTAGGTGTTACTATTTATGCTCTCATTCAGTCATACACAGACACAACTAAAAAAAATCAGCTGGCACAGGAGATGTGCTTTATGAGAAACCATTATACACCTGAAGACTTCCCTTTTTGTTGTTGTTGTTAATTTTTGTTTGGCATTGTTTATTACTTTTAATACCTTTAGGACTTTAAAATCAGTTTCTCCACAACTATATACATGGAACCATTTATAGCTGGAGCAAAACACACTCTTGGGAGTGTGCTCTAACCAGTGTTGGTCTGTCATTCCTGGTCCCTCCAAGATTTATGGACATTTTTATCAAAGCTCAGTTTCCTCCCAAATTTTGTGTTCCTTCACACCATTTCTTATCTCACTTGTTCATCAATCTGATCAGTGTTTATTTACTGCTTACTGTGACCTTCATGCTGTATATAAAATAAAAATGACCAACAACCAGTCCGTTCTCTCACAAAACTATTAAACCAGTGAATATAATTTTACAATCTATTTCCTAGATACACTTCTGGGTCGTATTGAATAAAGTGCAAATATTTAATGCTGCTGGTGTTTGTAGTGTAGAACAAATTTCTGTTTTTCGGTCACATAACATTCTTTTAATATATAGTTGTTACATTCAGAGAGCAGTATTCTTAAAATACATGAAATAATGAGTGGGACTACAGTGGAATTAGAACACAGTGATCTACATGTTTACATAAAGTTACCATACAATTGATTTCTCCAATATTTTTTAATTAACCTAATGGATGCAAGCAGAGAGGCAAGGTTTGCTATACCCATTCTATAAAAAGGAAAATAGAAATTCACTTTGTAAAATCATTTTCACTTGGCTTCGGCTGTCTGTATATAATTATTTTACTTTTATTATTATATTGAAATCATTACATCTGTTTCCAAAATGTTCGGGAATGGAAGAATTAACAGGAAGCAAGTTTTGCAACCGAAACCCCTTTCTCTCCAAGCATAGCATCCATGGTGATGAATGAGCATAGGGGAAAAAAATAAAAGCTGCACAAAACCAGAAGGAAAACCTCTAAATGCTCAGGTGCCTTGGCGAGAATGAGACACTCCATCTCCATGTTTCCTCTGAAAACCACTCTTAAGAATCCCAGAATACATGTTACAGCAATAGTCAAAGGCCGAGTGAATGTTTTTTTCACTTGGTAAAATTGTGGAGAGAAATTTGTATTTTTTGAGGTTGTCAAATCTGGGTCAGTTACTTTGATGTGAAAAGGAACCAAGCAGAGCCATGCTGCTTTGTAAAACTGAAAATAAGTTCACTTAAGCAGAAAAGGCCCCTGTAAAGTCTGTAGAAGATAAATTCAGGGTCAAGGAAGTTCTCCATACTCTTTCATTTATTTGCTGAGCTATGACTAATTTGCCAGCCATAAACTCTTGCATTCATCTGGTTATTTTCCACTTACGGAGGTCATTCGTGAATTCAGTCACTTAACATTTATTGAATGTCAGGGAACATTCTGTAATGGAGATGTAGATGAACAGAGGTGGGTCTCACCATCAAGTGGCTCCCTGTCTAATGGAATAGCAAACGGATCCCTTAACTCACCAAAAGTATCACATTATGGATTTATAATGATATGACCACAACTCCAGCCGCTCAAAGAGTTGGTTCTGACTATCACACACTAGGGAGTATTTGACCTTGGCCTTGGAGAGTAACTAGCTTTTGGTCTGCCGTAAGCTAGGGAAGGTGTTTTAGGGGAAGATGAAGAACACCATGAAAATACCGACAAAATGGAATCATATGCTTGGGAGAAATGTATAGAATTGTGTGGCTAAAGCATGTGTGAATGGGACGAAAGTAGAAGAGATTATGATTAAAAAGGTAAATTAAAGCAATATAATGACTTTTCCTGATACCATGGGAGCATAGAGCTTACTGTGTAATCATGACATTTAGACCATGTTTTACATTTAAAAACTAGGACTCTTTAGATTGCAAGTAACAGAATACTCAGTGCAAATGGTTCAGGCAGAAAGAGAACTTATTATTACTGGTTTGCATAAATAAAGAAGCCCATAGATAGGCCTCATGCACTTCTTGAATTCAATGACCAAACAAGATCACCAGGATCTATCTCTGTTAGTTCCAGGCTGACTCCAATTCTTAGGCTCCTGGTAGTAATTAATGTATTACTTACCTCACCCTGTTGCTATGAACTCAAAAGCGTGTTATCAAACATAGTTGGATAAGCTAATCTCCTGAAAGCTCAAATGACAACGTTGGCATTGGGTCCCTTACCTGATCACATGCTAAATCCTGAAGGGAGCACTGTGTTCGGGGGAATGGGATGCACTGATTTGTTTTTTACCGAGGACATGGACTCCACCCCAGGACCTGGGCTCTGTCAGAAGTCTTGAAAACACTGTGGCCACAGAAAAGAGGAGCTAGTGTTGAGCACAAGACAAATGGCCAAACTGAGTTCTGGAGAGGCAGAGGAGCTTGCTGCTAAGTCTCTTTCTGCTAGTGAGCCGCAGACCCTTCTAATCCCTAGCCCCTGGCTGTTGAATCCATCATTTTAGAATAACCTCAAAAAAAGACCACTAAAGACTTTTTGCAAGGGGGTGATACGGCCAGGTCAACTTTCAGGAAGGGAATCTGTGGCAGCATGGAAGACAGATGGAAGGCAAGAGAAACTTGCCTTCAGGATAACCAGTTAAGGAGAGTCTCTCATCTGAAGTAAGGCAAGGGCAGAGGGGACTAGTGGGGAGCAGGTGGGTGAGGGTGTTGTCAAAGGTGGGATGAGGTAAACCTAAATACACTCAGTGAGAAGACGAAGGAGAGGGAAGCACACTGTCTGTTCCTCATCCTTCACTCTGGAAAGTGTGTTAAAGATCAGTTTCCCCAATAATTGGATATTTCTTAAATTCCTTTCATATGAGCTAGGTTTTCATTTAATAAGCCATCCATCCAATAACTAGTCAGAGAAAGTGTGCTTGGTCCTCTGCCAGTTAGTGGGAGACAATGTGAATGAGAGAGTCCCACTCTTCCCTCAATAAACTGGGTATAATGATGCCATTGAGAAGGCAGGAGTGAAGGAGAAGGAATGACACCACAGGAAGGAGAAATAATGGAGGAAAGAGTGGCCCCATTTCCTAAGACTGAGGCAGCCATCATTCTACCATCGCTGGGAGAGTTGGGGCTCGCGGCTCTCAGCTCTACTGCTTGGAATTACCCTCTACTGGAGGGAGTCACTGCATTCAAGGCTCACCTCCCTGGAAGTGATGGGAGGTCACACAGTAACTCGGGTATAAATGCCCAGCCTCCTTGCCTTGAGGCAGGAAAGCTCTGAAGGGCCATCCAGCTCCAAACCTTCCAGTGGGATCAGCTGGGGCCACTGTTGTGGGTCATGTTGAACCACTCCTTCTGCCTACCCACATGTACTTCATTGCTCTGTTGTGTTTTATCTCAAGAGTTTCCCTCAAGTAGAGCTTCTTCTCAGGGTGCCCTAATCAAAGACAGTGGACCTGGCATGGTAAGTTGAGATGCCTATGAAGTCTATGTAGATGTCAAGCAGGCAGGTGCCCCTCAGCTCTGGAGCTCAAGTTGTAGCTGAGGATCCAGGCTTATGAGTCAACAGAAGTTAGGTGATGGGAAGTTCTCTCCTTCCAAAGTCATAAAGACTTACCCATATTTTCTGTCCTAAAGATTTTCAAATATTGTCTTTCCCAATGAAATTCTTAACCCATTTGGAATTTAGTTTTTGCTCAGTGTGAAGCAAGTATTGCTTTAGTCTTTCCCACATGGATAGCTGGTTTTTCAGTACTGGTTATTATTCACCCAAGGGCAACATTACATTCGCCTTAAAGACTTTAGGATCAATTTGTCAAGTTCTATGAACCATTCTGTTGGAGGGGTGCCTGGGTGACACAGTCAGATAAGTGTCTGCCTTCAGCTCAGGTCATGATCTCAGGGCCCTGGGATCGAGCCCCACGTTGGGCTCCCTGCTCAGTGGGGAGTCTGCTTCTCCTTCTCACTCTCCCTCTCTCTCTCTCTCTCTTTCTCAAATAGATTTTTTTTAATTAAAAAAAAAACAATTTTAAATTAAATTGTTAAAAAACAAAAAATATTCTACCAATATTCTGTTGGAATATTGGTAGGAATAGCATTAAATCAATCAATTAAACTTATGGAGAATTGTCATAGTTATAATATTAGGTATTGTTAACCACAGACATAGTGCATACCTCAATTCAGTTGGATATTTCAAGTCATTCAATTCATTTTTATAAGGGTTTTACATATACGTTTGTTACCTTTCGTCATGAATGTTTTATATTTTCAATTGATACCCTAAATAACATCTCCTCATTGTATTTCCTAATTGTAACTGGTATATACAGAAAACTTGCATAATTTTCTTCTAAGTCTAAAGTGTCTGCAGATTGTTCTGGGATTTCTATATAGGATATAACATCTGAAAATAATAGGATTTCTTTTTTTTCCAACAGTTAATTCTATTTTTATTTTGATTCATTATGTTGGACAGAACTTCTGAAAAATGATGAATGAAATTGGTGATAGTGGAAGATACTAAGGAATTTTTAAATACAAAGGATGGATGTTCAGCATTATTTCATGTTCTTTCCATATATATTGAAGCAATTATATAAATTTTTTGTTTGATTTGTTCATGTGGCAATTCACATTAATAGGTTTTCTAAGATTAAACCAATCTTGTATTCTTGGAATATACTTAACTTAGTCATTATGTATTTGTTTTATGCAATAAACAATTCTGTTTGCTAACATTTTTCTCAGTATTTCGCATCTATGTTTTCTGATTTCCCTGTTCAAGATGTCCTTATATATGTTTGTTATGCAGATTATATGAGTTTCATTAACTCGGCTGGTAGTAAGTAGTCTCCCTCTTTCTATTCTTTGGAAGATTTGGTGTAGGAATAGAGTTATCTGTTCCTTAAGCATTTGAATCCTCCATCTCCAAAACAAGTTTGTGCCTTGTGGTCTTCTAGAATCAGTTTTTGTAATTTGTATTTTTTAGAGAATCTATCCATTTCCTTTAGGTTTCAAGACATGTACACATAAAATTTTCATAATGCTTTACCTTTAAAAAAATCTCTGCTGTATCTGTAGTTACATCTTCTTTTCATTTCAAATATTACCTGTTTGAACTTCTCCTTTTTATCCTGATCAACCTTACCAGCTTTGTCTTTTCAAAGAATCAGCTTTTGTCTGTGTTTATCCTTTCTCGTATCATTGCTTTCTATTTTGATAATTACTGTTCTTACCCTTATTATTTTCTTCTTCTACTTTACTAAGATTTACTATGCTGATCTTTTTCTAACTTTGTAAGTTGGACATTTAACTAAGTTTTGGACTGTCTTCTTTTCTAGGATAAACATTTGAGGCTTTGCACTTTAATTACTGCTTTAGTTCAATCCCACAAACTTTGAAATGTGGTTATTTTCAAATTATTCTATTCCAAGTAGTATCTAATTTCCACTAAGAATTTTCTGAGCTTTTAATACAATTGTTATTTTTATTTCCAAAGCTACAGATTTAAAAAATTTAAATGTTTATTTTAGACTAGATTTCAATTTATAGAAAAGTTGCAAGAATTGTACATAGAATTCAAAGTTTCCATATATCTTTCACACAGTTTCCCCTATTATGACATCTAATGTTACCATGGTACATTTGTCAAAACTGATGAACCAACACTGATATATAACTAACTCAAATCCATACTTTATCCGTATTTTCTTAGCTTTAACCAATTATTTTGTCTGTCCCAGGATCACATCCAGGATATCGCATTACATTTAGTTGTCATGTTTCTTTAGGCTCCCCAACTTTATGACAATTTGTCAGATTTTCTTTGTTTTAGATGACTTTGATAGTTTTGAAAAATGAGTCAATATTTTGTACAATATTCTTCAGTTTGGAATTGTCTGATGTCTTTCTCATGGCTAGTCTAGGGTTATGGATTTTTGAAAGAAGAAAGTGCCATTTTCATCACATCTTATCAAAAGTATGTGCAAGGGACATTTCTTAATGTCTATCTTGATCACCTGCTTAAAGTAGTATTTGTCAGATTTCTCCACCATATTTACTTTTTCCCCATTTTACACTGTGCTTTTCAGGGGACTGTCGCTCTGTACAATCCACATTTATAGAGTGGGGAGTTATGCACCACCTCATGGGGGGGCATTGATATCATTTATTGTTCTTCTGTAGAGTAGACTTGTCTCTTCTGTCATATTTTTTGAGTCAATAATTTGTTTATATCAGTATGGACTTGCAGATGTTTATTTCTACTTTGGGTGAATATAAACTATGTTATTCAATGTTTTGTTTAAATTATTTCATCTTTGACTTTCTATGGATTTTTTTAAAGATTCTTTTTTTAAAATCCCAAATATATATATATATTTATATTTTATTTTTAAAATAAATTTAATAAAATTATTAAATATTTATTAAATAAATTTATTTTTTTATTGGTGTTCAATTTGTCAACATACAGAATAACATCCAGTGCTCATCCTGTCAAGTGCCCACCTCAGTGCCCGTCACCCAGTCACCCCACACCCCCGGCCCCCTCCCCTTCCACCACCCCTAGTTCATTTCCCGGAGTTCTTTTTTAAGGCTTGATAGCTATCTTTTTACTATTTATTAACTATTTATTTCAATTTTAAGTAAGATTATGGTTAGAGAAGGAACTCTGTAGGATTTTGATTCTTTGAAATTTATTACAATTGCTTTATATTCTAGTAGATATTAAATTTTGCAAAAAATCCGAGTACTCTAAAACAATTTTTAATTTCCAATTATTGAGAGCAGTTGCCTATCTATGTTACATACTAACCTTACTACATTATTTTGTCTGCTGAGTATGTTGAATATATATATACACACATACACAGAAATAGGTGTAAAACTCTCCCACTACTGTGATGGTAAATTTTCAAGTTCTTTTTATATATCTGCCATTTTCTATTTATATATTTTACAACCACACTATTAGGAAACTGCAAGCTTAGATCTATTTTATTTTCTCCATGATTTAAAGCTAAAGTTTTATATAGTAGCCCTCTTCATTTTTAATTATATTTTTTTATTAAAGACTTATCTTTCTGACACAATGAAATTACATATTTTTTTCTAATTAGTGCATGTGTGGTTTATGCTTTTTTCATTAATTTACTATAATTCTCCTGTGTCCTTATGTTTTATAGGTGTCTATTTCAACTATCAAATATCTGGATTAAAAAGATATATTATTTAGCTTTACAATCTTTGTCTCTGAACAAGAAATTTTAAATATGTTTATTGTGAGAATTTCATATGCAGATGTATTTCTACCTCATTTAATGGTTTCTGTTCTGTTTTTTCTATATTTCTTTTTTGCTCTTTTCTACTTATTTCTGGATGCTTGATTTTTTTTACCCTATTTTTAAGAGGTTATGCATTCTGGGTTTTTTAGTAGTTACTCTTGAAATTTAGTGGGGAATCCCTGGGTGGCTCAGCGGTTTAGGGCCTGCCTTCAGGCCAGGGCATGATCCTGGAGTCCCAGGATCAAGTCCCACATCGGGCTCCCTGCATGGAGCCTTCTCCCTCTGCCCGTGTCTTTGCCTCTCTCTGTGTGTGTCTCTCATGAATAAATAAACAAAATCTTAAAAAAGAGAATTTTAATTAGTATTTACAACATTAATATTAATTGATATTTTTATCCTAGTCCAGAATAGGAGAAGGAACTTTGAAAATCTTAGATTACCTTCTTCTTCTTTTATGCCATTATTGATGAACATATTCGCTGTGTTTTAAACCCCATGAATTAAGCTCAAGTTCACATTTTTACTTTTTTTAAGTACAATTTATTCTTTCTGTTAAAGCTTTTTTTTCTGCTTAGTATTGTTTTAAATGATATTTACTCCCTATATTGCTAGAAGTGAAAGTCCTGCCCTAGGTTTTTAATTTCCCAGAGCAGTCCTTAAAATATCTACAGCTTGGATTTCACTGTTCCTGTCACATAATTGTGACACGTCTGTGTTAATTCTTCCTTTCTTTAACAAGAGTCCTTTGGCAAGTGTAAAATGTTGGCTTTGCAGTAGGACTAGCTGAAGTTTTCTGAAGCCTGATTTTCTTTGCTTGATTTAAGACCATAATCGTTTCTCTCTTGTTCAACGTGAAAGTAGTATTTCTTTTTTAAAGAATGAAGCCCTTCCACCAACTATCTTCTTCACCCAAAAGATTGGATTCTAATAACGCATTTGAACAATCTGTCTTGTTATATACCGATTTCATTTAAAGTCTGTATTTTGTGGCTGAAAAGAATTAAAGTGTAGCCCTTCCCCCCCTTAGAAAGGCATGGAACATCTGAACATTATCTGTAGCAGGCACATCTGGTACCTAAAAGAGCGTGGAGAACTCAGAATGTACCTGTAACCATTACAAAGACTATATATAAGCATAGAGCGTGTACAAGCTGATGGAGAAATATCCCTGGTATGAGACTTCACTCGTGAAATATGGAACTTATTACTGGGTTTCAGTTATTAATGAGTATACCAAAGGGTCTTATGACTCCATGGCACAGAGAGGGTTTATTCTTGGCTGAATACAATCTGTCAACATACTCATTCTGAGTCTAATGTCCTCAAAACCCAGACTCTCAGCCAAATTTTTTCTGGTGTTCTAAGATGCATAAAGGCTTACTTTTAACATCTTAATTTTAAATGTGACTCTAACCAGAAGTGACAAAGCTTGGAACACTAAAGTGGTGAAGGAGAAGGAAGGCATGTGACAAAGCTGTCGCCCTGAGTGGGTGACCATTGCACTCATACTCATCTCTGCCTGGGGGGAAGATGCCTAGTGGCTTTGATTATAGGAGCCGATGCCGGGGACCCAAGCCAAGTTCCACTCACATATAGGAAGCACACCTTCTGCTGTTTTTATGAGAAATTGTGGGTATTAATATCATAAATCTCCATGATTGCTGAGACAGTCCTGCAAGCCGGGGCCCCACTGCTAGTTTGTACTTTACTCAGGCCTTGCCCTAACACCAGGCTCCTTTCAAATTATTTTGGCAGGTGTGTAGCTGTTCAGCAGTAATTAGGAAGAAGAATGAGAGAAACAGAGATCAGACTCTCTCTTCCTCTGGTCAGCAGTCTTCTCTGTGTCCAGTGCAACAAACCAGATAGGGAGGGCTGCAGTTGGCATCTGGACTTGAGAGGATGTGGAAACAGAAATTGGAAAAGGTCTTGAGGGTGATCCTACCTCCCCATCAGAGCTGACCTGAAACTTAATTTGCCATTACAGTCCTTCCCTATATTCATCATGATTATAATATTAATTTTCTGAAATAGTCATGATTGAAAATAGAGCCATCTTATTGTTCCTAAAAGGACATTTATACTTATGAGACCATGTGTCCCAAATCTGGGTCTGGAAATTGTTTTCAGAATGCCTCTGCTCTGTCACAGCCTCAGCGGATAATCTCTACTGTCATTTGTCCTTATTCAAGTTGAAATTAGTGACAATATAGAGTCCTAGACTACAGACATTCTGGCCTTCCAGTCCCTGAGGTCTCTACCTTCTGATACTGACTTTCAAAGACACTATTTGGGGTTGTGGCCCACTACTTACAGAGATCAAGTCAAGTGAAGAAATCAGAGAGAGGTCCCTCGTGCAGTCCATGAATTAGTCTTTTTCTCACTCAGAACCCTCTCCCTCAGCAAAATAAAAACACAAAATGGCCTTTAACAAATATGCACATTAACTCTCCAGGTAATTTTTTGTTGTGGCGGGCCATCCTTGCAAGGCAAGGCCCTCAGCTGTATCTCTAGCTTCTACTACTAGATGCCAGGAGCACCCCACCCAGTGGTGACAGCCAAAAATGTCCCCAGATTTATCAAATGTCCCTTAGGGAGGCAAAATCACTCAGTTTTGAACCACTAATCTAGTATGAATGATTATTATATCCTTTTCCTGAAATTTGTTTTTCTGGTAACAAGAGAACACTTGTCAATGATTCCTTTGAAAATTGACCTCTTTGAATTACTTCACTGCCCCCCTTTTTTTTGATTAAGTGTGTGTCACCTTATCATTAGTGTGAGAGATATGATCTTGTTGTTTTCCTCTCGGTATTACACAAACAAGTTATAATGACTCATTCTTTGTAGGCACAAGAAATCTCAGCCTTCAGGTGCTCCGGGAATGTTCATTATAAATCATAATTATCTCAATTGTTTGGAGCTACTATTATAAGGCAGGGAACAATGACTTAGGATTTTTTTAAATGAGGGAAGTTCCTTTCTACTCATTTGCTTTATTCCTGCAGTAATCACACATACACAGGAACTGTTTTATTCTTTATTGCACTCTTTTATCTTAGAATTCTGAGCCTTCATAGAAGTGATAATCTGAGACAAAGAAATCAGTCAGGAATGGAAAAAGTGTCAGGGTTCAGGTGGTTTTGCTTTAAGACTATCACTCTGACTCTGGATAGTTGAGAGAGCTCTGGGATCCGAGACAGTCCAATTGTTACAAAAATTCTCCCCAAATGCCATATAGAGATTATGAATTTTCAGACAGGCATACCGTTGTCTCCTTCCAGCAGTTCTTTTTTTTTAATATGTAACCAGGAATACAGAGGACTGTGAAGCTCCATCACGTTTACATAACTGTTTTTGCTTGGTTGATTGGTTGGCTAGTTGGTTGATTGGTTGGTTGGTTGGTTGGTTGGTTGGTTGGTTGGCTGGTTGATTTTTGTGGCAAAAAGTGATCTGAGACTTGCTTTTATTATAACTTGTTAGTGAGATTGGGAGGAAGCAACTAACCTCACCACCCCCCAACAATTTGGTAGCTACTGAGTTCTACTTAAAGTAATGTAATTATTGCCTGCAATATATATATATTGTGAATTGGCTTAAGCCAATTCACAATACAAGCAAAACTTTTTATCTCTGCAACAATCTCAAAAGCATTTGTTCATGTAATTCTTCATTTAAACAAGGTTTTCTAAATACTATGCACATGCTTTGTACTGGGGATACAAGAGTAAACAAAAAATCTCCCTGTCCTCATGGAGTTAAAGATCTGGTGGAGTAAAGAGGCATTAATTATACACTTTCATAAATCAGTGTTCCATGTTCTGAAGGAGAGGTACCCGGTCCTCTATATTATCTGTATGCAGGAAGGCAGGGACAGCTTCTCTGAAGAACTGATAGTTACACAGAAATATGAGGAGCCATAAAAAAGGGAGAGAACAGTTTTTCGAGAAGAGTCACAACATGTGCAAGATCTCTTGGAGGAGAGGGAAAAATGGTGACAGTGAGGAACAGAAAGCAGACCAGCATGACAGACATAGAGATGGTTAGTGGAGAGAGCAATGTGAGACACCCCTGAGAAGTGTGCAGAGGTCAAACATTTCAGTTTAAAGCGAGTGCTGCCTAAATCTTACTAGCAATGAGAAGACTGAAGAGTTTTAAGAGAAGAGTTCATGGGATCCCTGGGTGGCGCAGCGGTTTGGCGCCTGCCTTTGGCCCAGGGCGCGATCCTGGAGACCCGGGATCGAATCCCACATCAGGCTCCCGGCGCATGGAGCCTGCTTCTCCCTCTGCCTGTGTCTCTGCCTCTCTCTTTCTCTCTGTATGACTATCATAAATAAATAAAATTAAAAAAAAAAAGAGAAGAGTTCATATAGCCAGTGTTATTTAAAGAAGAGGTTGACAAAATTATGTTTTGAAATTACTCTGGCTGAGTTTAAGGAATGGGTGGGAGAAGGGTCAGAAGAGATGCTGGCAGGTGATTTAGGAGTTTATTTAACTGGGCCAAGCTATGAGAAGACAATAGTTTACATTAGAGATGCACTATCAACAGAGGTGCGGATGGAGAAAAGTGAGCAAAACCCAGAGATATTTATAGAGTAATATCAATTGTAATTTATATATGTAGTAGCAGAGGGGTAGGGATGACAGGAGGGAGAAACTATAAGCATGATCCTGGGGAAATTGAATTCCTAAAGTGAATATTATTCTGTCTGAATTTTAGATGAGGCTCAGATAATTAAACCAACTTTACCCAAGTTCAGAGAAACCATCCATGACATAGCCAGAGTGGAACCCAGGTGAGTCCAACAGAAGGGCAGCAGCATTTTCATGGCTGACATAGCTCTTACATACTTTGTAAGAGTGCAAATTTGACCCAGGAAATGAGACACTTAAAAAAGGACAGGTGGTAAAACCTGGAGTCCAGGTACTTGTATTTTAATGAAATATAAAATGTATCTCTTGCTGTAGACTTCTTGCACTTTGGCTTCCATTCACATTCTATTTGGCATGTGACTTACCCTTAACTTCTAATAAACCAATTAAAAATGTGATTCTAGAGGGAGGGCAGAGGTATTAGCTGCACTGTTTTCCAATCTTTCCAAATCTCAACATGGAAAAAGATAGGAAACTAGATAGCAAAACCCAAAACACATGGTAGATGTTTAAAAATAAGACTAAATAACAAGTTATACCCACAGTTTTCCATCAGGATGAGTACAAACTATTAGCAGCCACAAAATCATCATAGTGTGGGTATTTGTGTCCCCTGAAATGCTTGAGGAGAGGAGAATTCAAAATAGTCAGCGTAGTGGGAAGTGTCACAGGCCAATTTTAATTTAGCAGCTGAAAGCTAGAGAGATTTTTTCCCGACATTATAGTGAAATAATAAAATGGGATTGGGGCAAGAACTAAAGGGGCTGGAGTAGTAAGTCCCCAGTGAATTCTCAAAACTGCCCCTCAAAATCTCCCATATAGGTAGACCCACACATACAAAGGAGAAGCTCCTGGAAGTGAAATAAAATTTTTTAAGGATAAAGAAAATGAAAATGGAGTAATAAGTAGTCCAGATAAAAGTGATGAAAGGGAAATGAGTCAAGAAAGTTCAGAAAGCAAGCTACTATATATTTTTTTAACTCTGAAAGAAAATAATAGAGAGGTAGGAAAAGTTTCCCTGAACCACACTTCTTTCTAGAAGTTGAGAAAAATTCATTTCACTTGGAAATGAACACAGAAAAGATGTGAGTTTAAATTCTATATAAAATTATGGCCAGAAAAAAATGTAATAAGGAATAACATCCCTAGAGGCAATAGAATTATGCCAGAAAGTTATATCCTAGAACAGAATGATCCATTAACTTCTATTTCAAACAAAAGAGAAAATCAACCAGAATAAAGCAAAATAAAACTCAGCTTCAGAAAATCTCATAGACTGGGGTACCTGGGTAGCTAAGTGGTTGAGCATCTGCCTTTGGCTCAGGTGGTGATCCCAGGGTCCTAGAATCAAGTCCCACATCCAGCTGCCTGCAGACAGACTGCTTCTCCCTCTGCCTATGTTTCTGCCTCTCTCTGGGTGTCTCTCATAAATAAATAAATAAATAAATAAATAAATAAATAAATAAATAAAATCTTAAAAAAAAAAAACTCATAGAGGGCAGCCTGGGTGGCTCAGTGGTATAGCGCTGCCTTCAACCCAGGGTGTGATCCTGGAGACCCAGGATGGAGTCCCACGTCGGGCTCCCTGCATGGAGCCTGCTTCTCCCTCTGCCTGTCTCTCTCTCTCTCTCTCTCTCTCAAATAAATAAATAAATAAATAAATCTTAAAAAAAAACTCATAGATTTATTTATAGACCTCAGGAAACAATTAGAAATAGAATACAATTTTTTTTCATAAATAAAAACTAAGAAAAACACAAGAGCTACTGAATGTAACAGACAATGTCTTAAGGAAAGGAGATGATGCCTTAGTGAAAAAGATGAAGAAAAGCAAGAAAGATCCAATATAGGTAGAATAGGAGTCACTGATGCTAGAACTAAACTAAGAGAGTAAAATAAATACTAAATACTGTACTTTAAGAAAATCTCCTGAAATAAGAATAACTTGAAACTACAAAGTGAGAGAGCACACTACATACCTGAGAATTTTGACCTAGAATGGTCAATATCAAGAGATGTTCTAGAAAAATTGCTGAGCCTAAAGTTTTTATTTTAATTTTGAAAGTTTTTCCTAGTTGCTAAAGAGTTGTTGTTTGACAGATCTCATTTATTACTACCTCTTCAGTGATTTACTTGGCTGAGAAAGGCCACTGTGCCCAAGGTCAACAAGCTCTCTCTGGGACACCCCATATACATTGGTCAACTCTGGGATTAAAATTTCTGATTTCCTCTCCCCAGCTTGAGACAACTGCCAGAGGCAGAGCTCCTTACAGGTTGTGAGCACCGCAGCTCAACTTCCCTCTCTACCCTCTTCCTCCAACTGGTGTTAATCCTAAAAACACTCTCTGATAAACTTCCTTCATGCTGATTGTCATACCAGTGTGTGCTTCCTACCTAATCTGATATAAGTTGTATAGGCAAAAAGAGCATTTGCCTTACAAGGGAAAGAACATAGTTCATCAACAGGCTATTTGACCACAGAGAAGAAAATAGAATAATGTGTTTCAGATACCGAAAAGAAGAAAATGTGAACAAAAGCATAAGAGGCATAGACAAATTACTATTAATTTGAATGAACCCAGGAAATATAACTCCCAATAGACCCTCCCTAAAGAACTTAGCAACAGATGAGCCTCTGACCACCAGAGGATTAGAGACATAGATGCACTGGAGAAGTGAATTTGATATATAGACACTTGCAGAACTAAGACACGGGTTAACAGAATGAAGGGGTTTGGCACCTGTTGCCTATTGGCACAGACAATGTAGACAGAGTGTACTAAGGACAAGGGGAGAGAGAACAAGTGGTGCATTTGAAAAGCCTATTTTAACTCTTCTTAGCAAGTGTACAGGTGGTAATAATAATATGTTATTCCAAGACTGTTGAATGTGAAATAAGTAAATGAGCAGGGATGGGATATTCTAATCTTGGTGTTACCTATGTCCTTGTGAACCAGGATTTCCAAGGTAGAGTAGGGGTTGGCAATAATGGCTCATGGGCCCACCACCTTTATTTTTGTAAATGACTTCTTATTGTATTGTAGCTATACCCATCACTTTACATGTTGCTTATGGCTCCTCTCTGTGCCACAAGGGCAGAACTGAGTAGTTGCAACAGAGACCATACGACCTGCAAGGTAAAATAATTACAATTTAATCCTTTATTATGAAGGTGAGTGACCCCCTAGAGTAGAAAAACAGAGTTACAGAAATAATATAGAAGCTGTTGGGCAAAAACCAGGTAGTCCCAATTTCAATTAGAAGAATCACCATATCAGTGTGAATTTGTGGTGTGTGTGTGTACATGCTAGAGAGAAAGATAATTATTTCGTGGCTCTGTCTACTCAGGAAGTTTAGAAACAACAACCAAATAAATAGCAGTGAACATCTGTATTGATCATATTGCAATCTTGAAACACATTGACCTACTAAAAGAATCCAAAACTTCTAGCAGATAGGAAGTATGCAAAATTATCTTACTTGATATTGAGAAGGCCATAAAATGGTTCCTGAATCAACTTGAAGAGGCTCACACTGCCCCAAAAGCCTCCACTTTGTGCTTCAAAAAACATAATAGTTACAGTGGCTTAAAACCCATTAGATATGTTTAAATCCCTGCGTTCATGCTGATATTAAAACATGAAATGCTTACCTACCTTTTTAGCATAAACTGTTCCAGTAAGTAACCAAAGAACAGATGAGGGAGCAGTTTCTTTTATAAAAGTTCCCCTTCTAATAAATGATAAATTTAGGATGACCTTGCTGGTAATCTCTCAAGTTATCGAAGGAACTCATTGTCAAGCATCCATGGCTCCTAACGTCACAAAAAAGAGACAACCATATATCAAATAGCTTCCATTGTAAAAACACACCATCACCAGTAGTCCTGTCAAGTGAGTAGAACCTGAGTCTGATGAGCATTTGTCTTATCTGATCCACTTTGCAGCAAATACCATGAGTAGAAGAGCATGCTGAACTGGGTCTTATGTTAGCAATTGGCAAAAATACAGATTGTGAGGCAAATATCCAGGTCACGTATGTACTCTTTACTCCGAAGGTAAATTATAAAGGAAAAGTATGGTATGAGGAGAAAACCTGTGGGTTAAAAGATGTGCGTGTGTGTGCACGTGTGTGCATTGTGTGTGCATGTGATTGGGATGGCTTCTGAGGTGGCAGCAAATTTTATTTCTTGACCTGAGTGATGGTAACAAGGTTATTCATTCACCTTCTAACTCATACACCCCTATACCTGCTCTGTCTGGTTACCTGTTTCCCTACTTCATTTTACAATACAAAGACAGAAAAGAAGGAAATGTAACTTATTTGGACAAGCCCCAGTTTATCCTTAAAAATAAAATAAATGGTTAGAGAGATAGACTGTGGTACAGGTAAAGTATTAAACATGTGGTTATACTTACTAAATCTGCAGCTGTTCCCACTGAGAATTAAGAAAGAAAATTAATTTGCAAACCCAACCTATAGCCTTATTTGTATCCAACTGAATTAAGTGACTTAGATTTATGTCTGAAATTTACCTAAATTTACCTAATTTGCATATAATATGTGTTCTCAAGACTCTGTCTCTCTCAGTGTAATAAAATCTTTGCACTCCCAATGGTTAGTGTGCCCAGATTATCAACAATGCAAACAATATTCCAAGAGCTACCTTCCACATAGGTTGTGAAAGGGGAAAGAGTGTGGTTGATGCCAGGGACATAGACTTTGGATGAGAAACCTTGCTTGATTTCCCAGGTTATATCAGCAGAAATTTCCCAGAGTGAGGAACAAAAGGACAGTGAATGTTTAGGTGCTGCCCTGAATGCCCACAAGATGTTTGGTTCATTATTGTGATGTTTCCACAGCTGTCTGCTTGTAGAAAGAGCTGCAGGAAATATGTCATCCTTCTCAAAAAACAAGCAAGAGCCACTAAAGCCCCATTATTGGCCCAAAGCAGGAAGTACAACAAAGCCCAACATAATACAGTTCTGCTGAAAGGAATCTAACTTAGGAAAGAGTGGTGAGTTTTTCTTAGGATTCCTAGTGTAAACTGTTCCCAGACCAGTCATGATTAAAAGATATGCTTATTTAATGGCCAACAGTTTATGACAAATTGGGAAGGCTATCAAAAGGAGAAGGAAGCCTGTGCATCAAGATGTAATCCTTTTCTAATGCACCAGGAAATATTACCCGCTGATGGCAAAGTAACGTAAAACAAAGACAGTTGTTGACATGCCATTTCTGGAGTCGTGCCAGAAATGTTACTGCCCGTGGAGACAGGGAGGCCCTGCAGAGTTGCCCCAAAGAACCGTTACATTGGGTTTGTGCTGGCCTGTCCAGCAAGCCACAGTTGTGAGCTAAGGGAAAGCATTCAGCTGCAAAAGAGAGACTTCTTTTTTAGTGGGAAATCAAAAAGATTTGGTTAGTAGTCTCTTTGTGATATTCATTAGCTGGGTCGTTAGTCAAAACCAGCAGGCCACCTTTCAGAGGAAGTCCTGTATATTCTGGGAGGTATGTGGGAGCTGTAGTGATACTGCTTTAGAGAAAATGTGTGCATTGTCCAGGTGCCAAGTATAAAAAATTTCTGGATAGCAATGGACAATACACTGTGAAGTCTCAATTTTTATCTAAAAATAGAAACCTACAGTTTATCTAGTGGTTTTCTTCAGAGACATTTAAAATGATTTATTCAGTAGTTCCTTCTTCTACCCAAATAAACATTTTGCAAAATTGGTAGCTCTCCTGTGTCTTTCAGTCTGCTTAGGACCCACTCAATTGCATCAACATCTTCCCATGAGGAGGCTTGGAGCCACCCAAGCCTTGAGCCTCTGAGAACCAGGCTTCTTCTTAGATTGAGAAATTCTTCCTCACTAGAGATTGAGGGATGAATCCTGATATGATGTCCTATACCCAGTATTCACTGTCCTTGCGATAACAGAATCTTGGTCCTCTGTGAGCATTGGGCCACGGCCCCAGTCTTCCTTCCACTGTATGGGCCCATTTTGCCTAACAAAATTGGCCTTTGGTGGCATCCCCAGCTCAGCCCTCTATCCAGGCCAGTTGAACAGATCTTTCCTCATGTCCTTTCTTCTCTCCCTCATTCTCCTTTTCTCCTAACACTACTACTATTCAAGATGTGTGTGTGTGTGTGTGTGTGTGTGCGCGCCTATGTGTCTGTGTGCATCCTGGGTGGTGTAGAAGATACAGAAACGAATAATACTTGATTTTTGCTCCTAAATAGTTTTCAATCTGGTGGAAGAAGCATGTAGAAAATTAGCAATAACACGGGTTTAAGCAAACTCTGTACAAAGAAGCAGAAGCAAAGAGGTAGGAGAATGTTTCCCATCCATCCTACTGTCACACTTACATTTGATAGCTCTGAGTATACAGGCCTACAAGCCTAACACATGATTACAGGTGTCTTGTATATTCTCCATAATTTGCCTTTCTGGCCAGATAATAGACTTCTTGGGACCTGGGCATGCTTATTCATCCTACCTGGTTTCTATGACATTACTAAATGCTCTACACAATATTGGACACAAACTCAATGGCAATAATGATAATAGCAAATATTGAGTCCTCGCTATATGCAAGACAATGTTTTAAGTGCTTTACATGATGAACTAACATACTAAATCATTGCCACAGATCCTCATTATAGAGACAAGGATATATATATGCACAGAGAGATTAAGTAACTTGTATAATACTGAAATTTTTGAGGGCATCCAATTGATAGTGTCCATCTTCTCAATCAAGTTTTGGGTTCTGAATTAATTTAGAAATAAGCCAAGATAAGAGAGGCATGATTGATATATAACTTTTTTTTTTAACTCATTAACCCTGAGTATAAGAAGTAGCTTAAAGAAAAGCAGATAGTAGGGGCAGCCTGGGTAGCTCAGCAGTTTAGCGCCACCTTCAGCCCAGGGTGTGATCCTGGAGACCTGGGATCGAGTCCCACATCAGGCTCCCTGCATGTAGCCTGCTTCTCCTTCTGCCTGTGTCTCTGCCTCTGTGTGTGTGTGTGTGTCTCATGAATAAACAAATAAAATTAAAAAATCAGATAGTAATACTGAACCCCACAACTGGGGAAGCTTATCCACTTAGCCATGGCAGTGCTGGACTGCGGAAGACTAGTTTGCCTGTGTTCTGTAGGCAAGTCATGCCCAAGAGGGTGAATTGAGTAGCTGAGTTGAGAATATCTAGGTTATTCTTTTCAAATTTATCAATCTTATATATTTATTCATCTTTTTGGGGGTAAGGTGATTGAAGGGGATAGAGCCAGGCCAGAGTGTTCACAATTGAGGTCCTACCACTTGGAGGAAATAATAGCTGTTGGGAAAATGTGCAGTACTTCCCAGATTTTTGTTCTCTTAATATGTCAGTCCTAACCATTAAGCATACCATCACCAAAGGGTGTGACTATCCTATTTGGTGATTAACAACCAGCATTTTTGTTTCCATCTGTATGAGGTATGCTCCAACTCCACAGCATATCTTCCTGACTTCATTGGTGAAGAGTTTAGATTTTGTTCTGAGATTATGAAATGGTCAGAATGCTATGCAGACCAATCAACTCCAGTCAACTCCATACCAAAATAGCATAGTAGAGGCTTGGCAATGAGATTAAGTGAAAACATTACGATATCCAAATACTAAAATGCAGAATAAAATGGTAAATATAAAAAAGCACCAAAGTTGAACACAGAACTTCTCCCATTATAACCTTCTCAGAGAGATATTAATGTCTAATAATCAAATTCTCTTTAATTTAACATCCAAATACACTCAAGACTGAGAGAATGAAAGTCAAACTATAATCTCTCTTCCATATTCAAATCCAGGGAGAAATTAAAATTCAGAGATTAGATCTCCTTGAAATCTAGAATCCATAAAAGAAATAAAATATGAGTCAAAAGTCTGAGGAAGTTCAAATGCCCCACAACATTGTTAGTCTCAATCATAAGGGTTCTTACTCCCTACATAGAGTTAGGTTCCTAGCCTGAGCTGTATCTCACTAGAATGGCTAACTGCAGCTCAGTCAGGCTTAACATCGCACATTGGTTCAACTCTGAGTATCTGAGATGCCTTGCCTTTTTAAGAGTCTCAAGAGTGAATAGAACATACATGATTATCTAGCACAAATCCCACAACTACCAAATTTGGAAAACAAACTCTCCCCAGCTTCACAGCAGTGTCCTAGGGAAACTTTTGTTCCTAGAATACTGACCCACAGTCCCTCATCCACATATCCAATATTCAAGAAGCATTTGGTGGCAAATATTTACCTCAAGTGACTGATATGATTTATAATTTTTAATATCATACTAAGTATGAATAATCTCATGTTTTGTGGCAAAAATATGAATGTTAGATTATGAGGTGGTTCTGAAGACCCTATTTGAAGTATTATGTGATATTTGGTATAGTCTGAAAAACTCTGAATTCAGAAACTCATATGGTCTCAAATATTTTGGAGAAGGAAATGTGGACCAGTATTGCCCAAGAACATCAAAAAGTGAATGGAATTAAGACAGCTGGAGATTTTATTTTCTTCAGCCACATCAAGTTGCAAGCCAGTCACTGTCAGAATTCATAGCTGGAGAACTCAAAGTCAATTGGAAGAATTTGCTTATGAAAGACTAATTTTGGCACAATACATTTATCAAATCTGGTGAAGAAATATAATTTCTGTTCTCTCTTTCTAAATGGCACTTAAGACATTGCCATCCTCTCGCAAACTAAGGAAATTTGTAATGATGGCAGTCCCAGTCACCACCTCTTCTGTGAGGTGTCTTTCTTTTCCACAGCATCAAGTTATTCCCAAGAGATGCAAAAGAGAACTGTACCAACATGAAAGTAGTTTTTAGCTCTATACCATGTTTGCTAACATCTCATTGTCCAAAGCAAGCACATGGTTAAGTTCAAGTCAGAGTACAAGAGCATTGCAAGTTACATGGCAAGGGGCATGGTCATAGGGAGTGGAAAGAATGTGTGGTTATTTCCATAAACTATCATAAATTCCCCGCATGTGAAAGCCAACATGGTGGTGGTTGGTGGAGGAGAAGTGTTTTTGTTGATATTTACTGTCACACAGCTAGAAAATGGTGAAGACAGGACTTAATCTGATTTTAGATTTGCTTTTCACCCCATCCACTAATCTGTCCCCTCTATTTCTGGATGGTTGACACCCAAGACCTGTCCAGGAGAAATGGAGTCTATTCACTAAGACAGACTCTATTAAGATTAAAACTCAAAGTGAAAGAGGGAGCTCACATATAGCTGTTCCACCTCCCTAGGCAATGCTGGGTGCATGGGTGATAGACACAGGGATGGTGTGGATAACACTCATGCTAGTGTATGGTATAGCTCTTGCTTGCTCCTGAGAGAAGATTTTTCTCTCTTCATCTCACACCACTCACACTTGTATTTTGAAACAAGAATCACAGAAGTGTAAGCCTTAGGTGTGAAGGGAAAAAGACTGAGGTCAAACATTTGTATCTACTCTCTGCCTTTAGAGCATTACCCCAAGGAAAACGACTTCATGATAGTTTTCAAGTAATTCCTGTGACTTGGGAGCTCAAAATAGGAGATTTTCTGGAAGGTAAGCCTACCTTAATGAAAAAATAAATAAATAAAATGTGACTGCTTCCAGATGAAACATATTTTATTTTCAAAGAAAAAAATTCCCCTGGGCTTTTTTACTTCTTCTTTTCTTCTTTTACCCTGTGACTTTTCTGACCTTAAAATGTAGGATGACTATATATTTTTAAAAATATTTTATTTATTTATTCATGAGAGACACAGAGAGAGGCAGAAGGAGAGGGAAGCTCCCTGCAGGGAGCCTAATGCAGGAGTCAATCCCAGGACCCTGGGATCATGACCTGAGCCAGAGGCAGACTAACCATTGAGCTACCTAGGCACCCCTAGGATGGCTATTGATGCAGATTTTTTTGAATGAGGTTAACCATCACATTAAAGGCTTTGCTTTGGCTACTGAAAATCAGCTATAATGTGATTCCATATTGGTTAGTTTTCCTTCGATTTCAAATAATTAGCAGCGTAAGATATGGAACTTAGGAAGAAGTCTAGGAATTTTTAGGGTGATAATATTGAAACAGTGAAGGAGGAGAGTATTCCAGAAGGGGAAGATGAGAGTGGGGCTTTGGAAGTGATAGGAGAAGTTATGTGGCTTGATTGTCTTTGTTAGAATGTAGGATCAGATGGCAGGGCCAAGGATTTAAATCATATAGCAGCCCACTTAGACATGCCCTAATCCTATTGCAGAATGCCTATGTTTTAAGGAGGTGAGAAAAAAAGTGAAACAATGTCTACAGGAAATAGACACAAAGAGAAAGAAAGCTGTAAGGTGCCAAGAGAAGTAGAAATATTGGTGACAGATGTTTTTGGGTTATTGGAGGTGCCCTGCTCCAGACAGCATCTTCATCATCTCTCTGACACTGCCTCTTCCCCCAAGTTTGTGGCAGGCACCATAATGGCTTTTACAAGTGTGCTTGACAAAGGGATGCTATGAAACAGCAGCATCCCATTCACCTACACCTCTATAGCAGGCTTGTAAAATAGCTTTCCTTAATCTAGCCACCCAGCAGGACACAACACTATTGAAAAAGAAAACCTAGACCATAACAAAGTTTCACAAAAGGAACACTCAGGAGAAGGCTAGAAATTAAACCTATTGTGGCTGGATGACATTATCTGTTGATCAGAGAGACAATCTACCAAATATTTTATGTTCTGTGAAATATTTTATGTTCTGTGTACTACATTGACTTCTAAGCCAATGGGCACATATGTTGGGGCACAGATAGATGATAGATATTTCCATTTATGTATCATTGATTCATTTAAGCCACTGAATTAATAAGCTGGGGAGTACCACCAATTCCTGAATCTACGAAGCATTTCAATGCTCCAAATAGGTCTTTTTCCTAGCTCAGAGGAACAAGATTGATGTTACAAAATATCTGAGACAAGAGAGGAAGGCAATGAGTAAACCAGATGGCAAAACTGGGAGGATAAGAAGAGAAAGCAAAACAAATCATATGTTTTGGGATGCATCAAAATTTAGTCCATATCCTGGATCACCAACACCTATGGAGTGATTACTCAAATTCACTTTACAGTGGATTTCTGCTTCTAAGATGGAGTAATATGGATTGGATTTATCCTTCCACCTGATACAAGCTTGATCAAAAATTAATTAATGGAAAATATATGAAATAACAGTGTTCAGTCCTTGGACATTGGCAAAAAGAGGACAGTGATCTCTAAGAAATGCTAAACGAAAGAATTGAGTCCTATGATTACTTCCACTTACTAATGGAAAGGATTTCGAGGTTGTGGTCCCAGGAGGTGGAAGCTTAGGTGGAACCCAGTGGTTATGCTGAGGACGTGAACCTGTAAATTCAGGGAGAACAATGAAGCTAGAGTTCCCAGGCAGAGTACCAGAAAGGAGAGGATTGTGCAGAGAGAGAGGCCCATGAGCTGCCAGCTGAGCACTGCTCAGAATAAATGTGACCAGAAAATACCTGGGGTGTGTAGACCACATGGAAGGATCCATCCCAGAGTGAGCTATCCTGGAGATAACACAGAGTGGGAGGGGCTCACACTGCCTCCAAACAGAGTAGGAAACATCACAACCTCTAGGCCATGGGAGAGAATACTCAGAAAGACTTTGCCTCAGGAGTGGGCAAAATTAGCCCTAACCTGAAAATTCCTCTTTCTTAGCTGACAAAGCCTAAAAGCAAGATCCAAAAGGGCAAAACTGTTTCCAAGTAACTTATCTACATCACTGAACAGAACTCAAGAACTTTGTAGTGCCACAAAAATATCTAGTACCCAGTAAGGCAAATTTTGCAATGAATATCTAATAAAAAATTACAAGGCATTCTAAGAAGCAGGAAAATGTGACCCATAACGGAGAAAAATCAACTGACTGAAACTGATCTAGACATAAAAAAGATGAGTAGAATGGATGGAATTAGTAGACCAAAAATTAAAATATTTACTATATCCGTATTCCTCATTCTCCAATATTTGGGAAAAATATGAATAGTACATAACAAAGACCCAAATCAAACTGGAGATGAAAATTACAATATCTGGGATGGAATTCACAACATATAAGACTTGTCAGAAGCAAGGATTAGTGACTTGAACTTACACATCAATAGGAACTATCCACCATGAAACATAAGAGAAAAAAAGTTTTAATGAGAAGAGCATCAGTGAACAGAAGGACAACTTCAAATGGCCTAATAGATTAGAGTCTCTGGAGGAGGCGAGTGAGGAATGGGACAGAAACAAATATTTGAAGAAGTAACTAATGGTTGAAATTTTTTCAGACTTGATAAAAAACTATATATCCACAGATACAAGAAGTTCAATGAACTCCAGGCACAAGAAACATGGAGAAAACTTCGCCAGGGCACATCATAATCACAATGCTCCAAATCAGTGATAAAGAGAAAATCTTAAAAGCAGTCAGGGGGTGGGGGATATATATATGCTATGTACAGAAGAACAAAGATAAGGATGGCCTCAGAAGCAATGCAAGTAAGAAAAAAGTGGTACATCTTTAAAACATGGAAAGAAAAAAGACCTAACAAACTTGAATTCTATGTCCAACAAAAAGATCTTTTGAAAACTAAAACCATGATGTTTTCAGAATATAAAAATTCAGAGAATTCTTCGCTGGCAAGCTGGTAGTACAAGAAATGTTAAAGACATCATTTGGGCAAAAGAAAAATGATACCAAATGGGGCTATGTATTTCCACAAAGAATGAAGAGCACTGGATATGGAAATTATACATTTTTCTCCTGATTTAAGATAAAACTTTAAAGATAACTGGCCATTTAAATAAAATACACTACAAAATATATGATGTAAATATAAAATATAATATGTAATATAATAAAATATATTGTAAAAAGAATAAACTCAATTAATACCAAAAAGGGCCAAAAATATGAAAACATAAAGAACCCATGAGACACATGGAAAACAACCAGGAAGATGGAAGCTTCAAACTCTAATCACTCTAAATGCAAATGGTCTAAATATTTCAATTAAAAGCCAGATATTGTCAGTTAAAATATAAAAAGCAAAACCCAACGCTATGCTGCTTATAAGAAATTCACTCTAAATGTAAAGACATAAATAGGTTAAAAGAAGGGAAAATCAAAAGAAAGCTGTAGTGGCTAAATTAATAGCAGACAAAGTAGATTTCAGAGCAAAAAATAATACTACCACTAAAAGGCTCATTTTGTAAATAACGAAGGGCAATTCATCAAGAGGATGTAACATTCCCAAATGTTTATGCAAAGAGCCTTAAAATCCATGCAGCAAAATTTGATAAGCAATACTTGATAAAAAGCAGAATTGAAAGCATAGATGAATCCACAATTGCAATAAGTATCCCGACAGTCCTCTCCCAGCAATTTATGGCATAAATAGAAAATCAATAAGGATATAGTAAACTCAAACACTATTAAGCAAGTTGACTTGACTGACATTCATAGAACACCTCACCCAATGACAACAGAATAAAAATTATTTTCAAATGCACCAGGAACATATACAAAGATAGGCCATATTTTGTGCCATAATGCAAGCCTCAACAAATTGAAAGGATTTAAATCATACAAAGAATGTTCTCTAATCACAATGGAATTAAGTTATAAATCAATAACAGAAAGATACATGGAAAAGTCTCCAAATATTTGGAAATTACATAACGGACTTGAAATAACCCATAGGGCAAAGAAGTAATCAAGAGGAGAACTAGAAATTTTGAACTGAATGAAAACGAAAGCATAGCACATTACAATGCGTGGGATGCCAATGAAGCTGTATTTAGAGGGGGAATTTACAGCAATAAACAATTTTCTTAGAAAAGAAGCGTCTCACATCAGTGATCTTGGCTTTCACCTTGAACATAACCAGACAGAAGAGCAAACTAAACCCAAGTTCAGGAGAAGAATAAATAAATAAATAAAGATTACAGCAGTAAGCAAAGCAATTCATTTTCCATGCCGCAAAAGAACAGAGATCGGATTCAGCATAATGCTATCGAGTATTTCTTGGCGTCTCCACCACATGTGTAGGGTTCTCACCACCATTCTACAGGAAGATGAAACTGGAAATGTGGCCACTTAACCATGGAGGGGCCAATGCAATGGGCAGAGAAGAGGAAACCAAGCATATCTGCTGGTTGTCAGCCCAGCAGAGACATGGCTTCTCTTATTTGATGGAGAAGTCCAGTTTGGAAAAGGAATGCATTCCTTGCTACCATATTTGGGGTCAGAATTTATGTCACCCAACAGCTAAAATTCTTCCCTGTTCTTTTATTTTCTTTGACCCCATTGCAGTGATCAAAGGGGAACCATGGACACACTGCTTATTTCAATCACCCTTGGTGGCTAATGTTAGTACTCTTTGCTTTTCATTGTTTTAGACGACTTATCAAATTCTGTTATCCTTTCTTATCCCTATGTCCCTCTAACTCCTGGGTTTTGAACCTCAAAAGTGAAAACACACAAAAACAGCCACCAGTCCCACATGTCTTGTTCTTGGGAAGTACTCATGAAGGGAAACGAAATGAATGTGACCAAATTGCTGGTAGCAAGCGTGAAAAACAATCCTATGTATAATCACGTGTCCTGCTCCCGTAACACCCCCCACTCTCTCCTTCCTATCTATGGGCTAAGCAAACTTCATTATTTCCTGAACACCACCTTGTTGTCTTGGCCAATAATAAGAAGCCTTCATTGAGTGACTGCTCAAACTTTGTGAGGGGGCCATTACTTTTGATACCACTTTCCCAGTGGAAACTGAATTAGGAAAGCAATGATCCCCAAGTCACATAGAGTAAGTGAGATCCAAATACACATTGTCTGACTTTGGATCTCATGCCATTCTGCAGTGGTGCACAACCTCTAAAGGAGCCATACTTTATCCTACAAATCATATCATTCATTCTTTCTTTTCTTTATTCGATCATTTATTCAACAAATGCTTACCGACACCTACAAGGTCCCAGACACCATACTAATTGCCAGGAATACAGAGGTGACCAATAGTCCACAAGTCAGTTGCTCTCCTGGCCCCTTGAGATCCAGGTGATTTTAGCTTGAACCTCTAATTCCATGCTCCGTGATTATCCATACTTTCTCTGGGTTTCTGCAAGTTTCTTTGGGGGTCATATTCTCAGGTTACTTCTATTAGTCTCTGAAATGTGCTATATCCCAGGACTCACGAAATATCCCCTTCACACAGAAACTTGTGACAGCAGTAAGGTAGTGTTGTGGTCTGGAGATGGGCAGGAGAGGAAAAAAGAGTTGAGGTGTCATGTCGAAACCTAAAGCAAGTTCAAGTTGTACATTAGCTCCTTCCAATTTAAAATGTGCCTTAGTGATCCCCTATGCCACAGTGTGCATTGGCCGCCTCCCCATGCAGTCCTCTGTCTCCCAGGGGCCTCTCTGAGTACTCTCTTCCTTTTCTTTCTTTCTCTCTCTCTCTCTCTTTCAATGTCTTCTCTTCTTCCTTCCTGTCCTTAAGAACAAATTGCTCTTCTTTTCTCATGAAAATTCTGATTCAGTTTAGCCAGGTTCCTCAGAAGCCTTGATCTTGCCTCCGAAGCCTCATCCTTCAACCTCCAGGGACTCAGAAACTTGTATTTGCAAATATAGTTCCTTCCCTAAGAAGAATTTCTGCCAGCTGTTGAGAAGCATACTTCAAGAAAGAAAATTGAGGCAAGGGAGGAATGCAGAGCAAGAAACCTTCATTTTAGAAAATGTGGTGCAATAGTAGGTCCTCAAAGGCACCAAGGGTTACAGAGGTGTCTGTGCCACATTTGGAAGGTGTTTCAGTCATCTCCCCTGCAAAAGGCCTCTCCAAACTCCATACTTGAAAATAACAGCCACTGGAGATCCTGTGAGCTCTTGGCTCAGTGAGTTAAGCATCCAAATCTTGGTTTCAGCTCAGGTCCTGATCTCAGGGTTGGGGGATCGTGCTTCCATTCCAGTTGGGCTCTGTGCTCAGCATGGAGTCTGCTTGAGATTCTTTCCCTCCCCCTCTGTCCCTCATCCACTGCCCCTCCCATGTGGCTGGTATGCCACATTAACTAAGTAAATTAATAAATGAAATTTTACAAAAGAGTAGAACAGCCATTGATTTGCTTAGAATTCTGTGGAACAAGATTTCAGACAGACACAGCAGGAATGGCTTGTCTCTGCTCCACAGTGTCTGGATATCCACTGAATGACTTGACCATTGGGAGAGGGCTGGGAGAGTTTGACAGGAGTCATTTGGCTGGCCCCTAGGTTCACATTGTTGTCTGGGTTTGCATCTTGTCTCACATGGTCTCTGCATGAGCCAGCTTGGGATTCCTTACAACACAGTGGTCTCGAGTGGGCTGAGCTTACATGTCAACTGGCTTTTTCCGAGGTAGAATGTGACAGCTGCCAGCTGTCTGCAGGCTTGGGCAGAGAAGTCTCAGTCATTTCTGCTTCACAGAGAATCACAAGAGAGAAGGAAGTCAACTCCATCTCTTGAAGGATGGAATAGCATAAGTATACAGGAAGGGAAAGAATCAATGACGGCCACAGAGGGAGAGCAATGGCCCAGGGAAAGCAGTGAAAAGTCACTAGGAGATATCTCGAGTCAAAAAGGAAAGGCAATTCCAGGTGGAAGAGGCAGCAAGGGCAATGATGACTGTAAAATGAAATCCTGTAGGTGAGAGGGAACATAATGTGATTGGCAACCGCAAGAAATTCAGAATGGCTAACATGTGAGATTCTAATCCTGAGTGAAATACTAGCTCAGGATGCAAAGTTAATAGAAGCCAAACCACGGAGAATGGCATATACTCTGCAAAGGACCCTGGATCTCACTGAGGATTTGGGACAGAGCCACGATCAGATGTGTGCTGTTGGTGAGTTTTTGTCTCTGCTCCGCAAGACGGATGATGGTGACCCGGATGAAAAGAAGTGGTCAGACTGGAGAAATGTAAAGGATCAAGCACCGGGAAGGGGAACACATGTAAAGGGGCAGCTTTTTTGAGGGGGGAAATTAAGTTTAGACGAAGTTAATTTTGTGACACCCTTTAGACATCCAGGGTAAATAGTATAAATGAGTCTTGAGAAAAAAAAGGAAAGGTCTGTGGTGTTAAAATCACATTTGGAGCTCATCAACAAGCAGAAGTCGAGGCTATGAAAACACACGAATTCATCCAAAGAAAGTGTGAGGAGAAACATGAGAAAAGGACTAAGCACAGAACCTGGGGGAGCAGCAACATTTAAGGTTTCCATATCCAAGGCTAGTTGTTTCAGAAGGCCTTTGAGAAAACAGACTGTTCAGAGCCCAAAAAGTATCTTGAGCCTGATAAAGGTACAGTGAGGCCCATACGACAGGTGAATAATCAAAAGGACAGAATTGGAACTCTTGCTTCCCAGAGTAAAGATGGCAAAAATTCTGTGACTGTATACTCAACCTTTTTTTTTTTTTTTTAGGTTTTCTGCCTAAAAGGGAAGCAACGTGGAAAGGGGTAGACATCTCTGATTACAGAGGAGGAGTGTGATGATGGGAATCAGGGAGCAGCTTTCTTTCCAGGTTGCATCCAGGCATACAAACTTAAATTCTTAAACTCCTCACTCTCCTTTGCGAGCCCGGGACCACTGATAAATATCAGTTTAGTTGACAATTTTGTAGCGATTGTTCTTATCCAGTGTAGCATTGTCTCTGGTGCTGGGGAGTTGAGACATTCCAAGATGGTGGCTCCAGAAAACCTAGTGTGTGCTTTATGCCACCGTAGCCATTCTCCTGTGGAAAACGTCCCTTCAAAATCATGGACAGAACAAGGGTTCCACTATGGAAACCCTACACTAGGAGTTCCCATTGTTCTCTTCAAATGTCCAAGCTGTCCCTACAGGGCTGAGACAGCTGCCAGCCAGGATGGGGGACAGGAGCTCACTAGGTGGGGGTGTTTCCCCTGCCACATTGTAGTTTATTGGACATAACAAAGGATCGAGCCAGCTGGTGTGTGGTGGAGAGTAAGATGCTCAGAAGGCCCTCTCTCTTGGCCTATTATGTGATTCTGAGAAAGGAAGCTCAGGCAAGATCAATACATCCTCTGTGTAGACGTCAAACAGCTTGTGACGTTGGTTCTTCAGGGCTGTTTTTAGTGAGGATATTCCAGTCTTATGAATTTGACATGAATTTGGCTGGGTGCCCCAACAGAATGCAATGTAGGCATAATTCGATCTTCCTGTAATTGTCTATTTAACTTGGCAATCCAGACTAATTTTTTCCTGTGAAGTGAGCCCAGGACGTCACCAGGACAGTGATTGGGTTAATTAATGAGGCATAATAATGTGCATAATAAAAGCTTATGATCTGGTTCTCTTCCTGCTGTTTTCCTCTCTCCTTCCCATAGAGAACTGCTGGTCTCACCAGAATCTGTGAGTCACGTTTCGTTAAACGAGTCTCTTCTTCTTGTAAACAACATTAAGGGGAAAATAATAACTCCAGAACCATCTGTTTGATTCAGTCCTTGACTTTTTTTTTTCATTTCCCCCCATTGCATGTTAAAGGAAGTAAATAGGAAAAAAAATTCTAATTATATTGCTGTTTACTGATTAAAGGATAACTTATTATATTTATTTTAAACATATTCTGATCCACACCCAATGCTTTTATCTTCTTTCTGTTCCTTCCCACTCCCTCTTCTTTTTTCTTTTTTTATATGTAGCTAATTAAACTCAAGCTTATTCTCAAGATTGTTTAAATTTTTGCAGCCCGGTGACACCAGGAATTGCTTGCTTTGGTATCAACAATCATTTGGGGGAAAAGAAGTGCTTTTCTGGATACCAATGGCAAGACCATTGGACACACTGCATGAGATATGGCTTTAAGTTCTAGCAGTTTCATCTGGTATTGCTGAATTTGGGGACCATGAAACACTCTTTCCTAATATGAAAAATGGGGGTTCAACAGTTTCAATTCTGTAAGTTGTTATTAAATAGTAATTATGTATGCAGCAGGGACTGATCTAGATGTGGTCATAGTAATAACCCCTGCCCATCACAAGGATCACTATTAGGATCAAGTGAAATAAAGTACATAAAAGTTATCTGGAACTTATAAAGCACTACCTGAGTCTGAGATTTATTGAGATTATTGTCACAGTAAAGCACCTGATACTTGAATTGGCTCTTTCATGAGCCAATGGGTTACTTTCAGGGTTGGGCAAGGAAATAACAGTGCACTAGACAAAGCTTGCTTTAACATTTCTGTGCCTAATCCTTCCTTGGAAAGAAGAATCCTCCCCTCCATATTAGGATCACTAATTGATGCCATTTTGCTGTGGTCATTTAGCACATGGTATCTTCCCATTGAAAATTCCTTGATTTCACAACTGCAATTTTTTTTTCTTCTAAAACTTGCTGCCTTTCTTAATCAAAGGCAAAATCTGTCTAAAGCAACTTTTGCTAGAAAAAGAGCATAAACACTCTGATGCTTGGCGCACGGTTATACGCCTGCATTTGGCTCTCGTCACTGTTAAGAGCCTGGAAGTTGCAATCTTACTGGAACACAAGGTTTGGACAGAAAGGGTACATTCCATGTGAGTCACAGGTGATGAAGTCATACTCCAACTTCTCGACATCTAGGTACATCAGCAAACAACAGTATTCATCAAAGGAAAGATTTACCCTTTCCTGCTGCTGAACCTTATCGTCTGAATCACAACTGGAGAGTAACATTGTCAGCTCCACTATCCTTTCATTAATACACCTCCTGCCCTTGGGAAGTAGTGACAAATGTTTGCTTTGCTTCCCAACAATCCCTTACAAGGACTCTCTGGTACCTAGTATTTTATTTTATTTTATTTTATTTTATTTTATTTTATTTTATTTTATTTTATTTTATTTTATTTTATTTATTTTAATTTTTTTGGTACCTGGCATTTTAAAATTAAAGTTAACTGAAAATTATTTTTAAAATTTCATCATTAAAATTTCATAATTTCATCAAAGGTATAGTTGCCAGGGAAGGAAGAGTGAATTATCACCAAAAATACCTCCAGTATGCAACAGAATGAAAGCTTCATATTTCTGCTGTAAAACAAGGGAAAGAGTTACAAATGACACAGTTTCTATCTAAGATTCTACAATTTTAGACAAGAACAATCTACATAAACATACCAAAAAAAAATCCAAGATTAAGATAACAGGTTTTAAAAATTCAGGAGAAAAAAAAATGGTCATGGTGTGAGACAGAAAGAACAAGGGAGAGAGAGTTGGGATTGAGAACAATTCTGAGAAATTACAATTTGGAACCCGGAACGAGTCAGGAAGATATCAACTTACAATTATTCAAAAATTGCAGATGGCATTTGAAGCATGATTTCATTGTCTGACTTGTCTTTTACTGGATTGGTCTCACAAAATTAGGAAAAAACCATCCTGTTGAACAAAAGCTCCATTTACAATTAGTAGTCCAGGTAAATACTAAACACAAGTTATTCAAAATTCAAGCCAAGGATCACTAAACACTATACAAATATCTTGCTAGAGTGGTTTGGGAAGTTTAATGGAAGTAGAATTAGATATGATTAATGTTTCTGGGCTAATTTTTTCTCCTCTTTCACATTTTGTTATTCCATAATCAATTTTTATAAACAAAGTCCCAGTCATGCTTCCAGGCAAGGATTCATTAGAGCTGGCTTATCTGTTTGTGACCTTGCTGGGAGTTCTCTCAAAGCCTTCTCAGGTAGGCAGCCCACTCCCACAAGTGGCTCAGACCCCTCCCCATCTCATGTTATTTGAGCCACATTTCCTGCTTTCATCCCCTTGGCCCTTTGAAGTCCTGGCTTCTCACCCCAGATTCTGCTCCAAGCCCACTATTTGGTAATCTTCAGCCCATCCTCACTCCTACCCCAACCACTCTACTCTTTTGTCTTATGGATCCCCCCTGCTAAGAGTCTATCTTGCCTCTAGCATATTCTCAATGGATCCAAACAAAACAAGCTCTCCTCAGTCACACCTTTATAGCCGAGGAAGAAGACTGATCCTTATCAGATGCACATGTGATCATCCTGTCACTGAATAATTTTGTATTTGAGCACCCATTATTTATTGGCTCTGTTTTATCAAGTTATTCACAAGACAGGTAAGTTGACATCTTGATGTATAAACTTCTTGCTGCATTTCAGATTATTTCTTTAGGGTGAATTTCCAAAGTTAGAATTATCTGTTCAAAATGTACACCATAAGCCTATTGATACATAGTCTTAAAATGCGTTCAAGGAAGATCATACAAATCTACATTATATATCCTATATAGGATGTGGCCAGCAAGGCTGTGTCTTACTAGATTGAAGACTTAGAAAGGAGTTGGAAAATTCTGAAGAAAGTCTCCCTTGGTTTTTAAATTTCCCCCTGTCCATTCTTGAAGCACCTATCAGAGAGGTTTCCTCTGGAGATCTTAGAACTAAGCAAGAGAAGGGAGGTTGGCAAAACAACGATAGGGAGACTCCATGAGTGGGCAGAGTCGGTCTGCATAGGTGGTCTTCACAAGAAGAACATGGGCCTCCGAAATTTGGAGGAATATGTGTATCCTAAAAGAAACCAAACAGAAGGTGCAAATAGGTAAGCAATTGCCAACACAACCAATAAAAATAAGTCAATGGATGATAGCTAGTTCTCTCCAAATAATTTATCTTGGGAAGGTTTATTTCATTCCATCAATCAGACTCCACTGCTTTCCTTCAATAAAGTCCTTTCCTAAATGTGTTTCTTCTCTGAGCCCTGGCCCAGAAGAGCAGTGATGATGCAGTAGGATGAGGACGATCTTGGGCCTGGAGACCTTGAGTCACTGCTAAGGATTTTCTTCATTGCGCTAAGGCCCCACAGATCCAGGCAAGATTTAGAAAAGACTAGACGTATAGAGCTCTCTTCATGGAAACAAACATCTTTACTTATTTTGCCCTTGGCAGCAACACCAGTATACTTAACAATGACATAATTTATCAACTTTGAGATTAGAGACACCTGTAAACATCCCTTTTGCTTCTTCTTTGAATTAGCCAAGGGTAAATCAAGGATGTTGCCAAACAAGGCAATGGAAAAAAAATCTACTGGAAAATAATAAGGTTGCGGATAAGTCAAGTTAAAACCATTCCACTGTCCTCCTAAATGGTTTAGAAAATGAAATAAAATAGTGACCGCTGCTTTGAGTCATGACAAGCCCTCAGAAAATTCAGAAGGCAAAATACCAAAGCCTTCAGGAGTCACTAGGGGAAGCAGGGAGTGCTGGAGAAAAAGTAAGGACCCCTGACCCTAGAGAGGCAGAGACTCGCACACAGGGAAATGAAGAAGGAAGCTGACATCTTCTACCCATCCCCCTGCCTCCAGGAAGAACCAAGTTCTCAAAAGAAACAGACTTCCCAACTGTTCCTGCCTGGGACATAATCACCCTGGCAATCTCTACCACAAGAGGAGAGCTCTTTCCCAAGATCAGGGACAGTGAGGGAGACATTTCTGAGGGGTGGACTGTAGGCCCGTTGTCCTCTGGGTGGCTACGTGCCTTGAGTTGAGCTGGACAAACTGAAATTTTAATGTTCAGTCTAGTGAAAATACAAAAATAGGTCACTGCAATGTTATTTTTTAATATAATTTTTTAAATGTTCCCATTTTATGGTGAGGCTCTACGAGGATAGATCTTAACATTTCTAAGACTTTGGTCCTAGAGTTAAGGACAAAAGGGCTATTCAGAAATTGCCAGGAAAATGTCTCCCCCTTTGGCTGCAAAGGTAGAAACAGGCATTCTTTGTAGGACAGCCTCTTTGGCTGCTTCAAGAAGCCCTCTTGGTCAATTAAGTTCTCATTATCCTTGGTATTACCACTGGGCTTCCATAAAGTAATCCAGATGCAAGTTTTTCCTCTGACGATGTGTTTTGTTTAATAACGTGCTGTGGGGGATGGGGTCCTATAGAAAATTCACCCCACAATCCTAGCTGGAGGTCTGGTATTTCGATGGAGCACATCTGGGAACCCTAGTCCCCAAAATGGTATTCAGCAGATCTGAGGAGAGGAGTCGGACTGGAAGTCAGTGTTGAGAGAGAGGTGGACAGATGAGAAGTTTGAACAAGCCCAGAGAGCTAGCTGTTTCAAAGATCAAACAAAAGAAGGCAAAGAAAATAAAAGCAATCTCTTGACAGTTTGGGATATTTTACGTGATGGTTTTTGTGGACTTTATCCTTTTTAATTGAATTAGATTTTCATCTGAGGCAATTTGTAGAAAAATGGTAATATCTACCCAATTCAGATGCCTCTGCCTCAGAATGATAATTGAAGGCCAATGGAATGTTCAAAGGTAGCATATGGGAAACCCTTAGGATTTCTTTTGTGTCTAATTGGAATTCCATCTAAAAGCTGTAGCTCTTCTAAAAATGATTGCTAAAGAAATCAAGAATTCTTTCCCTAGGCTCTCAGAGATTTCATGCAACATAGTCTATTATGAATAGTGATGATTATAAAAGAATTATTACATTTTCATGATCATTTTTTGTTCTTTTATTCTAGTATCTATTTATAACTCACCCAATGGGGACAACTGGGTGGCTCAGTGGTTGAGCATCTGCCTTTGGCTCAGGTCATGATCCCAGGGTCCTGGGATCGAGTTCTGCATCAAGCTCACCAAAGGTGGCCTGCTACTCCTTCTGCCTATGTCTCTGCCTGTCTCTATATATATGTCTCTCATGAATAAATAAATAAAATCTTAAAAAAAAAAAACCCTCACCTAATGGCTATTAACACAGAAGAATACTCAACTTGTTTTGAAACTTTATGTCAAACAGACTTTCCCTTAAATCATACGATTCCCACCCCAAATGTTACCCCCATTTCCCTTGGAGAACACAGGTGCAATTTCAAAACATCCTGAATATTCTTTTAAGGCTGTGGCTTATCTTTTTGTTTTCAATCATTAACTGTACACTTCGTGAAAACTACCAATATTGCCTGACAAAATTTGGGCCTACTTGCTGACTTCACTCCCAAAGAAAGATTTTCAGATTTCCTCAGATGCTTCTTCTAAACCTGAATAATGCTGGAAATAGTGGCAGATTGGGAAATATCTGCATTCTAATCTCAGGTCTGTCATCTACCAGATATGAACCTAGGGGACTCCACGAACATCTCTGGGCTTCATTTCCCACATGTGAGAGTGCACATGAAGGTACCCATCTCATAGGCTCGTCAGACAGGAAAATGAGAGGGCTGGTGTCACATAACCAATGCCTGGCATGTAGTCAGTCCTCTCGCCCAAGAAGTTTGTTGTTATTAATTCACTTGAGATCTCCCATCAGCATATCCCGCTGGTCACTACTTTGCATTCAGTGTTTAAGCCACAGAATGCTCACTGTGGCCTCCTCAGCTTTCTGGTCTCTGAAGGACATAACCACAGATCTTTTGGATATTGTCAGCGGGGCTTGCTTTCCTGTTCGGCCTCCGGTGTTTGGCCAGTTTGTGCCTGACCTCTGTTTCCACCCAGAATTCTATGTGGGATCTGGCCAGGGCAGTGAAACAGGAGGACTGGCTCGTGGTACAGAAGCAGCAGCTGTGGTTGCATGAAAATCAGGGGAAGGAGGATGCATGCTACCTCCGCCACCTCTTAGCTGCTTCAGCTTTGTTTTATTCCACTGAAACACAGAAATAGCAACACATACATTTAAGGGTTGTTAATGGCAAAATTCACGTGAAAGTACCAATGCTATAAAGATGGAGGTGATTATTATAACCTACATGCAATACCCTTATTTATGAACCATAGCAGCATTTTGCTGGTTCTGTTGTATAATAATAATGTAATTTTGTAATAATATGTTCCACATTTAGCTTATTATATGTCAGACTCAGAAATCTGTTTGTCACATGTGCCCACAGTCAATTATTCCTCTGTGCTAACGCAGTCCCCTTGATTCTGTCCCCATTCACCACATGTGGACAAATTGGTCTCAATACTCCAGTGCGCAATTATCTCTCCCCAAACTCCTACCACAACTCACAAGCCAGTACTGGCTACACTGCTTCCTACTTCATCGTGTTTGTTTTTCTTCCCCTGGACCACATCTTCTAGCTCTTGTTTATCATTCCAGTTGCCCAGTAGAATAATGTTTTAAGTACTTTTTTCCATTTCTCTAGGTCATTTGTTAATTCTCCGTGAAGAGGAGCCCTATCCTGGCTTCTCGTGGTTGGAGTTATCACTCAAACAAGGAGTCCTACTGCACCTCTGAGTCAGCCCAATCCCAGTGCTTCTGGTTTTCCTACATTTGCACATACACATGCTTCAATGTCTCTTCAGAGGGGCATGGCTGATGTTCCTCATTACATTATACATGGGTCACCTGACACAGAGAGAGATCCTTCTCCAGTGTAACTGAACCACTGAGCTGCTCTTAATGTCCTCTCTGATAGGACATTCTTTATCAGGAAAAACTGAAAGGCTTGGAAATGGACCAAAAAGATTACAGAGTACCTTTTCAGTGGGAAACTAGGTATTGTCTAGCCTACTCCCCCAAATTACATAGGATTCTATCAAATATGCACTTTTCATGGACTTTGAGCTATTTTTGAAGTCTGTAAAGTTTCAGAAGATTGATATGAATGCACATTATATTTATTGGTGGAATTACAGGTGAGTTTTGTCCCATGAAGTTGAAACTGCTAGAACCGTGTCCAGTGTCATAGGTCAATTTTGCATGAACTCTACAAATTCACTTCGGCATCCCCGATTCCCTAAATATGTGTCTGCTCCTTGGGTTCTCCTTCAGGCAAGTTTTTAACACCTTACTAGCTTCCTCATCAGTTAAGGAGTTACATAAAATCTCCAACACTGGTTCATTTCATGTTTGTATGAAAGTTGGGACTTACCTTTTATTTTTCACAAGTAAATATTATTCAATAACTTTATTGAGCCATTTTCCCCACAAGTAATCATAGGGCTTCCAGCTCTTTTTCAGAGAGCACACGCTACACTCACCGAAGGCTCTTTGTGTACCCCTCAGATTTTGTACTCAGTTGGCTTATCTCCAAAGGAAGCCTGAGAAATTTCCATAGAAGGAACTTGCTTTCCTTCTTTCTTTTTAATTTTTTTTTAAATTGAAGTATAGTTGACACACAGTGTTACATTAGTCTCAGGTGCACAACATATTGATTCAACATCTCTATACATTCTGCTGTGCTCACAAGTGTGGTCCGCATCTGTCACCACACAACACTATCACAACACCATTGACCACATTCCCTGGGCTGTGCCTTTCATCCTTGTGACTTCTTCATCCCATAACCAGAAAACTGTATCTCCACTCTCCTCACCTTCTTCTGTCCCTCTCCCCACCCCCACCCCCAGCAACCATCAGATTGTTCTCTGTACTTATAGGTCTGATCCCACTTTTTGTACATTTTACAGCCATAAAAAGGATGAGATCTTGCCTCTGCAACATGGATGGACCTGGGGGGATTGTGCTAAGTGAAATAAGTCAGAGGGATGCCTGGGGGGCTCGGCGGTTGGGCATCTGTCTTCAGCTTAGGGTGTGATCCCGGGGCCCTGGGATCGAGTTCTGCATCAGGCTCCCTGTGAGAAGGCTGCTTCTCTCTCAGTCTATGTCTCTGCTTCTCTCTTTGTCTTTCATGAATAAATAAACAAAATCTTTTTTTTTAAGATTTTATTTATTTATTCATGAAAGACACACAGAGAAAGAGAGAGGCAGAGACACAGGCAGAGAGAGAAGCAGGCTCCATGCAGGGAGCCCAACGTGGTTCTCGATCCCGGGACTACAGGAACATGCCCTGAGCCAAAGGCAGGCCCTAAACTGCTGAGCCACCTAGGGATCCCTTGTATTCATATTTTAGATGGATTAATCAATACATCTAGAAAAGTCCAGAGCATCCAATTTTGTGAGAAGGAGTCAGAGACAGGACAAAGATGAGAGAGAAAATTCTAGTGAGACTGGCTGCTGGAGGGAGTAGAAAAATAGAGAGGGCTGGCCTGCAGTGCTTGCCCTGGAGGGCACCCTGGATGCTGCATAGCTGGAAATTGACTTCTATTTTCCCTCCTGGCTTTCCAGATGGTACGTAACACCAAGATGAGTAGAAAGTCAGTGCTGGAACACAATAAGTGCTCAGTAAATATGTGTTAAATTAAGAAATGAATGAGCAAAAGAATGGAAACAATGAATCAAAGAAAATAGATTATGGGACAACTGGGAATATCAATTTCTTGAATAATCCAAGGGCTGACGCTAGCCTTTCAATCTGAGCGCTTTTTGGCTCTACCACTTCCTGGCTCTGTTAACCGGAAGAAGTCATTCTTCTGAGCATTGATGACTTTCCCTGGACGTGTCCTTGAGAGGCGTAGTGTCATTAGAGGCCATGCGATGACTGGATCCTGATGGTGAGTGATGGTGATGGGGGAGAGTCATGAGTGGCTGTGGCTGGGTTAAGAAAAAAGTTGGGAGAGCCAGAGTATCATTTGTTATGCACGAGTAAAGGTTCTCAGGAAGGTTCATACAGCTGAGCAGCCCAACTGATTGAATTACCAAAGTGATTTGGGTCCATGAACAGGGAAGACGTTGTCTCTGAAGTAAGAAGCTCTTTTTGAGATAAGTGCTCACTATTTCTCACCTATTCCTGCACAGTCTTAAAAAGATGTTTCTGCCCACACTTGGCTGAGGTTTTAACCAGCCCAAATACTTTCACTTGACATCCACCACCCTTTATAATATTGGCATCAAATTACTTCAATTAATAAGTATAATCTTCATCACTTACTACTCTCCTACATGTATGCCATGATTTAATCGAATGGAGCTTCTTACTGTTCTCAACCTTGCCTTGCATTTTTCCCTACTCTTATGTTTTCATTCAGGTTGTGCCTTTGCCTAAAATGCCTTCTTATGCTTTCTGACCTTTTCAATTACAGACCCCCAACATATTCTTCAGCTGTGATGTAAGCCTTTTTTATAACGTCTTCTGTTAGATTGGTCCCCAAAATACACCATCGCCCACCTTTCCATGTCTGGATTTGACACAGCTCATGATGTTTATCTCCATGTATCACTTTTTACTACTACGTACCATTGGGAGAGAGGTATCCTCCTCTTCCAAATACATGCTAAGGTGTTTGGGGGCCAGGAGTCTTTTACCTCACTATTCCTTAAAGTGCTGAGACTGTTTCCTTCTGCATAGGAGACTTTCAATAAAACTGTCTTGAATTAATGAATGAATACATGAACAAATGGACATATCCATACCATTTGTTGTTGCAATTATCTCCACCAGATGTTGAGGAGCAAATTTAGACCATTACTAGAATTTCACAGATTGAAACAAACTTCAAAGTCCCTCTCTGAGGAAATTTATGCTCAAGATCCAGACTCGCTTGGTCCTGGGAGTTTAGCCATCTAGAGCTTCTTTAACATTTCCATTTTTCTTTGTTTTACTGCTGCTAGTAAACATGCAAATCTTCAAAGACCTTGCATAGGGTCTTCAACAGATGTGCTGTTGAAAGGAGCATGCTCCCCATTATTGACCTTTACCAGCAAAAGGCTGCTGTACAGAGAATGTTCCAAATACATTGCACGCTCTGGTAACACCAGCCCCACATGTTCTGCACCGACGGATGATGGTTTATAAAGTGCTGTAAAAAATTTTGGAGGGATAATATTAGAACATTAAGGACGAACTTTGTTTTTCAGGCTACATGATAGATTAACAGACTTATTTATCAGTAAGGTTATTCATTTTCAATAAGATGATTTTAAAGGATTTAAATATTTGAAATAAAGAAGACAAGCTCTTTGCAGCTCCCTCTCAAAATAAAAAGCTTGAAGTTGCTTGCTAGGTTCCTTTTAGCCATAGTTGTACTGGACCTTGGGGGAAGAATGTATGTCACCTGAACATCCTGGACCTGTGTCATAACATGCTAACACCAGGCTGATAACGTGGAGAAACTTTCTCATATTTGTCACACATCAGGGTTCTCACTTGCAATTGGACCACGCCTTCAATTTCATTAGAACATCTTTCCTCACTGGCCTCCAGTTTAAATCATCCACACCACAAGGGAACCGTTGGCTGGAGTGTTCATTCGGCTCCTTTGAATAGTGACCAGAGCCACACTGTCTATCTCATCAGCAGCTACATTTGTCAGAGCTGCCACTTTAGGAGAATACAAGTCACAAAGAAGTTTGGAAATGCAGGTGACATCAGTGGCTACCCAAACCCACTTGGAAAAGCCATCTACCTTCTTCTGCAGGAGTCTGACTTCAACTGCAGCTCCTCTCTGCTACCCTCTCCCTCCCTCGTCCCAACCGGCCAAATGTGTTAGCCCTCTGGTTTTTCAGGGAGCCAGGCCATGCAAAAAATACCCAACGCGTGGGCTGCTGCAAGCTGTCTTCCTGATTTAGAAGACTCAGGGGGGAAACAAAAGCCACCTATAAAGGCCCTTTAATTTTTAACATAAGCTTGAGCTTGAGTTGTAAAGTGTATCTCATTGGTCATCTCAGTCTGAAGTCCCTTCCATTCCCTAAATCCATCAGTGTGTAACTGCCACAGCTGCTGAGGCTCTGGCACCTGCAGGTTACCCCTGAGAGGGAGACGCTGCACACGGACGATTTTATAGGCAGGGCGCCCTAATGGCAAAAATTTCAAGATTTGTTTTTCAAATAAGTGCATATTAAGTGAAAACAAAATAACAGAAACAAAAAATCTCAACAATGTCAACGAGCCAGAAAAAGTTTCAAGGGTGAAAAAGGAGGCTTATGAGAAATCTGTCATATGCGCTCTGATTTAGAAAGGTAAAGAGGAACAGATTGGCCCAGATTTCAAAAAGGGGCCAAAAGACAGGAAAAAAGTCTGATTTTTAATGAGTGTCATACCTTTGCTCAAATCGAGGACTCCTTCCAGCTGAAATGTTTGTTTCTAATGAAGAAGTGTTTCTTAATTTAGAGGCTAATCCTCAGAGATTGCTTTGGAAGCCAGAACACGTCTTGGGTTTAGGTGGTGTGTCTGCTCGCATTGCAGTTTCGGGGGGTTATAAGATCAAGGGAGGGTAGGACTGGATCAGAGCAGAGCTGAAGTCTGAACAACACTCTGCAGGCACATTGCTTCAACGTCCTCAGTCCCTGCTTCATGCTGCAGTTGTCACTCGGGTTGGCAGTGGGACCATGAGTTGATGGAGCAACAGAACAGGTGCTGAGATCCGGGCCCTATAGAGATGGGCGTGCCACCATGGCTGTCAGCACCCAGGAGGGAGTGAGGAGGAGCATCCTCCCCCAGGCAAGGCCCAGCATGCAAGGGCACCCACCCAGCACCGCTGTCTCTGGCAGCACACGAGATTCTCAGGCTAGTTTCCCATCATTTTTGTGGGTAAAAGGTCACTATGCTCTTTTCCTACTCTACTTGAATGCTTATCTCACATACTGAGGCTCCCAATGAGAGGCTTTGTGGGGGAAAAGGAAATCAATACTAGTCAAGACTTTTTTTTTCCATTTAAACAATTTTCTACATAAAAAGTCAGGAGACATCGTGGAGCCAAATGAAAAACTTAGCTGAATGTTGGTGACACAACAGGATACTTCAAAGACTTTTCAACCTTAGTCAGACTTTAGACCTGGATGCAAATCTAGGTTGCACAGCTGGCTAAGTTCCAAATTTGTACTGCAAGATGTCAAATAAGCACATATCAGCGTTTCTAAATTCTTCACTGCATTCTTAGTTCCAATCTATATTTATATCTTTAATAAGTGAAAGATGTAGTAAACCACATGCCATGGAAATGCATTATTATGTCCTTTTTAGTTGGAGGCCACGCAGCATAGTGGAGAAAGGCAGTGTGTAAATCACAAGGAAATGGGGAGGATGGTCTCTGCTCTGCCTCAGCAGCCAGATCACCCAGGGCAAGTCTTTTGAGCCCCTTTAACCTCAGTTTTTTTTTTTCATCTATAAAATGGCTTTACCCCTGTTTACCTCGGAAGTCAAAAAAAGATAAGGTCTGGTGAAAAACACATTTTACATTCTATGTGGAATTCTACAGTAATGTATGTGTATCTTTCATACCCAGAATGCCTCAGAAAAAAAATATTGGTTTCATGATTGAGTCCTGATGATTTTCATAGCAGAAGAATAGATGCAGAACCATTCATTGGTGAACTCCTCAGACAGATGTGCAGACACCCAATCTCTATGTGACAAGCTTTTAGTGAAGTTATCATCCTGATTTGCCTAATACTTTATTAAGGCAAAATCCACCTCTCCTGTGAGGTCCCCTTTCTTTTTTCCAATCTCTATCAGCCCCACGGGGACCCCCTGTGAGCTGACCATCCCTCAAGAGGCACAGGTAAGGTGCTTCTTCAATGCTCCCCTTATACACACTGTGACTGGCACAGGGATCAGTATTCCTGTGGACTAGCTCATGGCAACCTAAAGTAATATCTAAGAGTCTTTGAAGGAGACTGAAGTTTTGTCACTGAAATGCAAATGAAAGAATTTCCATTTGATTCCATATAATCATGATTTTTTTAAACAAATAGTATAATATTGCAAAGTAATTTTTGAGTAATATGGATTTTTTCAACAAAATGAATCACATTTGTGCTGTAACTACCTCCTCTTTCTCCCCTTCCCCACACTCCTCATAACCTGAGATTATATTTCTTAAGAATTAATTCCCAAAATTATCTCTCCTTGGGGATAATAAAAAATAAAAAACTTTTAAAGCCAAAATTCTAGAAAATGATACAATTAGAGAAGTGAGCAGCCTGTGTAGGGAAAGCCCTGTTGATGACCCCAATCTTCCTCTGACTACCTGGTCGGATCCCTGGGCAGCTCACTTCACAGACTCAGTCTCACTACTGTCTTAGTGGGATAGGCAACTGCCCCTCTCCTCCCAGCCAGGAGGAAGAGGGTAACCCAGAACATGGCACCTCTCTCTGATCTGTGGCATCAGTGAGAGATACCCTGCTGGTTGGGCCCTGCTCACACGTGAGAGTCTTCAATGGAACCCCAACACGGCACAACTAATTCCTCTCTTCCCCAGATGTGGATTCATCAAATATTCTATTGAGCAGCAAAGGGCAAGATGGGAAGTGTTAGGGGCTCAGTCCCACCCAGCGCCATAGAAGAAAAGGATAGCCCAGTATCCAGCTAAGGAGGGCTCTCTTGTAGTGTCCTCATGTACAAAAATGACACACGTGCAGAGTGAAGGCAGGCCTCCATCTCCCCCCACCACCACCCCCGGCCAATACTGCAGACAGTGTGTGCCTGCACAATCCATCTCCGGGGCATGTGTGAGGGAAGCAGGGCAGAGTGGTAATGGGAAACATAAAAAAGTAGAGCTGAAACAGAGAGTTGCAGTTGCAAATGGCCCTTAACCAACACCAGGCCTCATCTGCTGTTGGTGTTTGAAGTCTGTAGACAGAGGCCTGTGCCATTCCCCTCCAATTTCTCACGCTGGAGCTCATCAGCAGTGGAATGCAGAGACACGAAGCCTCTGGCTAGGGTCTGCTGTCAGGAACCAAAACCAGGTCCATGGGGTGGGGCAGTACATGCCCCGGATGACCCAGCTGTCTCCCAGCGGTGAGAGCTTCACAAGGGGATTGGCAGTGAGGTCCACTCAGGGAAGAGCTGTGACAGGTCTCTCTATAAAAGGAAATGCAAGTCAGGTTGAGAAGAGGGAAAACAAGGATCTAGAGCAGCAACTTCTCAGAGGTGTCCTCAAGCTCCAGCCTTCAGAGGTGAAGGCGAGTGTTTTGGCCCACTAAGAAAAATATGTTAGCTTGGCATTTGATGGTACATTCTTGGCTTCCTCTGGGGTACTGTCTTGGGAAGGGCTGATCAGTGTGAGGGTTGTCTTCTGTGGTTCGGCTAACATCCCTTCCTCCTTTACCTTTCTGCATTATCAGAACACCAGGAGCTCCAATGGCTTAACAACGAAAATCACAAGACTTAAAATTATGAGTAATTAATGTTATAGTTTGGATCAAGCCCTTAAGCTGTGTCAGTCCAGCAAACCACAGATGTTCCTCAATCTCTTCTGTATGAACTTTGAGTGTCTCTGGATCTACCTTTATAAAATTCATTTCTCAAGAACTTTCTCTTTTTTTTAAGATTTTATTTATTTATTCATGAGAGACACAGAGAGAAAGAGGGAGGCAGAGACACAGGCAGAGGGAGAAGCAGGCTCCATGCAGGGAGCCCGATGTGAGACCCAATCCTGGGACCCCACGACCATGCCCTGGGCCGAAGGCAGACACTCAACCGCTGACCCACCCAAGTGTCCCAAGAACTTTCTAGTCCTGAGAACAACAACAAGACACATTCTATTTTTTTTTGATGTGTTAATTATAAGTTTACAGATAATTCTTTCATGTCTAGAATCAGGAAAATCAAGCACTAGTTAAACCCAGCAATAATGTATGTCATTATTCCATATATGGAATATGTCATATTCCAAAGCACCTAGTCCTTAATTAACCAACAGAATTATCTAATGAAATTGGGGAAAAGACTCTAATTTTCTTCTTTTTTAAAAAATATATATATTTTTTGTTTATTAGAGAGAGAGCACGAGCAAGGGACAACAATGGAGGTAGAAGGAGGAGCAGGGAGCCCAACTCAGAGCTGGACCCCAGGACCCCATAATCGTGACCTAAGCCAAAGGCAGATGCTTAACCAACTGAGCCACCCAGGAGCCCTGAGACTCTAATTCTTATCTATTATTTCACTTATTCAACAAGTATTTATTGAGACCAACTATGTGTCAGCTCTGCCTTCGCTGAAGATTAAAGGCCTTCTTAAAGGCAAATTTATAGAGAACAGTGTGATAACCTCAACTCATTTGCTATAAGCAATTCTCAACAAATAATTTTGGAATTTATATGTTCTTGCCAACTACTCACCTCTTGAAGAAAACCTGTTTAACAAATAATCTACTTGTTTTGGGGTATTCCATTTATGACATACATTAGGGACTTCTGATCCAGACAAGATGGCATGGACTTGTTTCTCTCTGCTCCTTAACATTAAGTACAATCAGAACCCTTGGAAATCATTCAAGGGGAAGCAAAAGCAAACCCTGAAAGGTAGAAAGAAGACAAAATTATAAGAGACCCCAGCATTGGAAGACCAACACAGTGGCAGTGCCTCTTGCAAACTCCCAACCCAACAGAAAAAGGTGACCCAGACCCCATTTTTCCTGACAGCAGAAGGTGGTTAAGGTAGATTTATTTCCCCTCTATTGAATAACAGACCTGCCAACAGCAGGAGGGTCTCACTGACAAGTGGTCAAGGGAGGAGTTGTTCTTCTTCACCAGGAATGGGACTCTCCACTGACCCACAGATGCCAGGCAGTTAACCTGAAAGTTCATTGAGGGAGACCTCATCACAATAAGCACCCTGATTTGGGAAACACTGTATTATCTGCTGGACCTCAGATTTTCTCCCCATCAAGGGACACTAGGTGGCCAGGGGTACCTACAAAGGGGATTCACTTACAATAAATGGCCAGCCCACCTTAGTCTCCACAAGCCTAAGTTTTCCCCCTTATATCTAGAGATATCAGGTAATCATATAGCACCATTAAGTGGGGTCCTCAGCATTATAGATGACTTGCGCCAGGGAACCGCTTCCTCTCAATGGGCCAGACACTTCTTTCTCCACCTGGATGCAAGCAGCCTGGAAAACTTCTTAAATTTCCTGAGCAGCAACCAGTGGGAGTTTCAGCTATACCAGATACACCACCCAGACCAAATTAGCATGGCAAATTTCTGAAGATAAACCTGCCATTGGAACCACATCCCGTGAAAGTAGGTCAGGATCTGTACTTTGAACCTAAACAGGGGAATTGTGTTCTAAAATAAAAGATTTAAATAAGATCCAGATTTCCCTAACAGAATAATTAAAACGTGCAGGATACAACAAAAAATCACCTATTCTAACAAGAACCAGGAAAATCACAATTTGAATGGCAAAACACAATCAAATGATGTCAATACCAGGATGCCAGAAATGTTAGAATTATTTGACAAGGATTTTAAAATAGCCATCATAAAAAGCCTTCAGTATACAATTACAAATTCTTTTGAAACAAATAGGTAAAAAAAAAAAAAAAAAAAAAAAAAAACAGAAAAATCTCATGAAATAAAAAGTTATTTTGAAAGAACTAACAGAAATTACAAAACTGAAAAATAAAATAAGAAAAAAATTAAAACTTGCTGGATATGCTCAATAGTACAGTGGGAGATAACAGGGATAGAACTGGTGACCTGGAATACAGATCGAGAGAACTCACCCAATCTGAGCAATAGAAAGAAAACAGATTGGAAAAAAAATGAAGACCACCCCAGCCCTATGCAACAATACCAAAGATCCAATATTGGGTATCACTGAAGGAAAGGAGAAACAGACTAGGGAAGAAGGAGCATTTGAAGAAACAGTAACCCAAATATGATGAAAGACATGTACATACTGACAAGAATCTGAGCGGAGTCAAAATAGGATAAAATCAAAGAAATCCATACCAAGACACATCATAATTAAACTTCCAAAAACTAAAGACAAAGAAAACAGTCTTGACAGCATTCAGAGAGAAATAATGTATTACTTATAGGGGAAAACCTCAAATGACAACACATTTCTTTTCTGAAACCATAGAAGCTATTTTTGAAGTGGTGAAGGAAAAGAACTGTCAGTCACAAATCCTATATCCAGGGAAACTATCATTCAGAAATGAACAAGGAATAAAGGCATTCTCAGGTAACAGAAACCAAAAATATTTGTTACTGGTGGATCTACCCTTAGAGAATGACTAAAGGAAGTTCTTTCTAACAGAAAGAGAGAAATCTTAGAGCAGCCAGAAGGAAGGAAGAACAATAGAAAGAGCAGAAATATGGTCCACGTGCCATACATGCACCATACATGTACCGTCCACAGGGCCTCCATGCAACCTCGACGTGCCCTCCACACACAGCTCCCACAGCGTGTCCATATGTCCTCCAAGTGCCATCCACACACTCCCACATGCCCTCCACGTGCAAGTATATATAATAGATGATCCTTTTCATCTTAAGTTTCATGAGGCATATTTGATTGCTACAAAAACTGTAACACCTAATACTTGAGGCAGTGATATTTAAAACCAGTAAAGGTAAAGGATATAAATAGAAGTAAGGCCCACATTTCACTACATGTAGGAAAATGTTGTTATCAGTAGGCTGTGACAAATCACATGTGTATATTGTAATACCCATAGCACCAAGAGAACTATAGATATAGAAACACAAAAATGGAGTAAACAATTAAGATGGAATCGTAGAAAATATTTGAGTAACCAAAAGGAAGTTGAGAAAAGAAGAATAAGCAACAGAGGAAACAAACAGAAGACAAATAATAAAATGACAGACTGAAGCTTGAACATATAAACACTTATTCTAAATGTAGAACATATAAATAGATCAATTGAAAGGCAGAGATTGGCAGAGTGGATTAAGAAAAGACATATGTTGGGAGGCCTGGGTGGCTCAGGGGTTTAGTGCCTGCCTTCAGGCACTTTAGCCTCTGCCTGTGCGTGTGCATGTGTCTCTCTCTCTGTGTCTCTCATAAATAAATAAATAAATAAATAAATAAATAAATAAATAAGACACACACACAGAGAGAGAGAGAAGCAGAGACACAGGCAGAGGGAGAATCAGGCTCCATGCAGGGAGCCTGATGTGGGACTCGATCCCAGGACCCCAGGATCATGCCCTGGGCTGAAGGCAGGCACTAAACCATTGAGCCACCCAGGGATCCCTAAATAAAAAAATATTTTAAGAAAAGAAAAGACATATGCAACCCCACTATGTGTGGTTTACAAGAAACTGAACACTTCCTAAGTTATCTTATGAGGTTAGTTTTATAAAAACACTTAAAACAAGTTAAAACAGAAGAAGAAGAAAGAAGAAAGAAAGAAAGAAAGAAAGAAAGAAAGAAAGAAAGAAAGAAAGAAAGAAAAAAGAAAGAAAGAAAGAAAAAAGAAAGAGAGAAAGAAAGAAAGAGAGAGAGAAAGGAAGAAGGAAGGAAGAAGGAAGAAGGAAGGAAGGAAGAAGGAAGGAAGGAAGGAAGGAAGGAAGGAAGGAAGGAAGGAAGGAAGGAAGGAAGGAAGAAAGGAAGAAAGGAAGAAAGAAGAAAGGAAAAAAACTATAGATCAATATCTCTCATGAACTTAGAAGTAAAAATCCTCAACAAAATATTAGCACATCTAACCTAACAATATATTTTTTAAATCACACAAGAAATCATAAAATATATGGTCCTTTAACACTGGCATCTTTCATTTAGCAGTAGATTGGTGGTTGCCTAGGCTGGGGGTTGGTAGGGGAATGGAGCGACTACTAATATATACAGGATTTCCTTTTGAGATGTTGAAAGTGTTTGAAACTTAGATTGTGATGACAGTTTCACAATTTTATTTATGTACTAAAATGCATTGAATTGTACACTTTAGGTAGATACATTTTATGATATGGAATCATACATCGAAATAAATATTTTTAAAATTATGCGCTGTGATCAAATGGGATTTATTCCAGGTATCTCAAGCTAGTTTAATATTAAGAAGTCAAACATTGTAACTCACCATAATAATAGACTAAAGAATAAAGTCATATGATGGTATCAATTGACATAGAAAAGGCATTTTACAAAATCCAATACGTATTCATGATGAAACTGTCAACAAGTTAGGAATAAAGAGGAATTACCTCAACATGACAGAGAATACTTACAAAAATCCTACAGCCAACAACATTCTTAATAGTGAAAGACTTAATGCATTCCCCTTAAGATGAGGAAAAAGTCAAGTATGTCTACTCTTACTGCTTTTATTCAACATAATACTGGAAGGGCTAGCCACTGCAATAAGACAAGAAGAGAAAATAAAATATGTATTGGAAAGGAAGAAATAACACTATCTCTATATATAGATACTATAATGGTCTATGAAGAAAAATGCCAGGAGGAGTGCCTGGGTGGCACAGTCAGTTAAGTGTCTGACTCTTGGTTATGCTCTGGTTGAGATCTCAGGGTCATGAGATTGAGCCCCACGTCAGGCTCAGCATGGAGTCCACTTAAGACACCCTCTCCCTCTCCTTCTGCCCCTCCCCCCTCAAATAAATAAATAAATCTAAAAAAAAAAAACGAATTCCAAGAATTTACAAAAAAGAATCTCTAGAACTAGTAAGTTCCTCAAGGTCACTGGTCACTGGATACAAGAGCAACACATAAAAATTAATTGCTTTTCTATATACTGACCATGAATATGCCAAAAACAAAATTAAAAAAAAAACACCATTTACAACTGCCCCCCCCCCCCCAAAAAATGAGCTGCTTAGGTATAAACTTAATAAAACATGCACAGAATTTGCATGCTGAAAATTGCAAAATGCTGATGAAAGACATAAAAAATGAATTAAACAAGTGAAAGGCATGGTATGTTTGTAGCCTGGAAAATTCAATATAGTAAAGATATCAATCCTACCCGAGTTGATATAGAGATTTAAAATAGATTTAATGTAACTCCTATGAAAATCTCAGAAATTTTCTATGAAAATATGGACAACACAGGCCTTAAAATAGCAAAAGGAATCTTGAAAAAGAATGAAGTGTGAGGAGTCACTCTGCCCAACAGTAAGGTCTATTCTGTAGCTACGGTAAAGATCATGTGACACCGGCAGAAGGATAGACAAATAGATCAATAGAACAGAAAGGAGAACGCAAAACTGACTTACATAAATCTGCTCAATTGATTTTGACAGATATGCAAAGGCAATGCAATGGAGGAAAGATAAACTTTTCAACAAGTGGTATACATCATGCTAGAATAATTGGTATCCACAGGTTAAACACACACCCCCACCCCCCCCACACACACATCACACTTTATACAAAAATTAACTCAAAATGGTTCACAGTCTTCAATGTAAAATATAAAACTGTAAGCTTTTGGGAAAATCCGCAGGATCTAAGGCTCGGGCAAAGATTACTTTGATTTGAATTAGACTTGACACCAAGTCGATAAACTGGACCTCAAATTCAAAACTTTTGTTCTGTGAAAGACCCTTTAGAATAGGAAAAAAGCAAATGATGGAGTAGGATAAAATATTTGCAAACCACATACCTGCCAAAGGAGTAATGCCTAGAATATATAATGAATTCTCAAAACTTAGCAGTCAAAAAAAAAAAAAAAAAAAAAAACCACCTGAAAGAAACAAAACAAAATCAAATTAGAAAGTGGGAGGAAAACGTGAACGGACAATTCAGTAGAGAGGATACAGAGGTGGTAAATAAACACAGAAGATAATCCACATCATTAGATACCAAGGAACTGAAGATTAAAACTACGATGAGCCATCATATCATTTTAGCATTAGAATGGCTAAAATAAGAACAACAGCACATGCTGTGAGGATGTGAGAAACTAGGTAACTCCTACATTGCTAGTGGGAAATGCCTACTCTTGGCAGTTTCTTATAGAACTAAACATACAATCACCACCATACCACCAGTTGCACATTTGTGCATATACCCCAGAGAAATAAAAATTTATATTCATATAAAACCTGTATGCAAATGTTCATAGCAGTTTTATTCAAAGTGGCCAAAAACTGGGGTGCCTGGGTGGCTCAGTCAGTAAAGTATCTGCCTTCAGCTCAGATCATGATCCCAGGGTGCTGGGATTCCCCTGCTCATGTTCTCTTGCTCTCTCCCTGTCTGTCAAATAAATAAATAAAATCTTAAAAAACAAACAAACAAACAAACAAAAAACCAAAGTAGCCAAAAACTAAACAACCCACATGTCCTTCAATGGATAGATGGTTAAACACCATGGGACACTACTCAACAATAAAAATATGAGCTACTGGTACACATGGGAGCTTGGATGAGTTTTAAGGGAATTATGCCGAGTGAAAAAAGTCCATCCTAAAAAGTTATACATCTTATGTTTCTATTTATATATTTGTGGGAAGGAATAAAGAAAAAAGAGAAGTGGAGAACGGTGTAGTGGTGGCTGGGGTAAGTAAAGAGGTGGGAGACCTTTGGTTATAAAAAGCAAACATGAAGGATCCTTGTGGTGATGGGCCTATTTTGTATCTTTACTGTGGTGGTTGATACGCCTACCTACACATGTGATAAAATTGTTTAGAATTAGGAACCCACACACAGACACACACCAGAAACGAACATAAAGTAAAATTGGGGAAATATGAAGAAAGAAGTATAAAAAAAAATTCTTAGTTCATGGGCCATACAAAAACATACGTATGGAGAAGTTTGTTGGAGGGAAGTGAGATGATTCATGTCTCCACTGGAACATACATAAGGCCGCGTTACCGTGGGAGGATTTAGGTAAGACCTAAATGAGGATTGAGGATTTTGATCAAAATGTTTAGGTAATGATAAAGGATGAGAAGCAACAGTAAAACCAGAAAATTGGGACCACCATGGGGAATGGCTCAGAGGAAACAACTTCTTCCCACCATTTGTGCCACTAGCATTGAACCTGAGGAAATGAGGAGTGGTGGACCACTTTGGGAAGGCTGGTTAGGGGGTATTAAATAAACAGCTGCTTTGTCCAGCCAGAGCATCTTGGCCTCCCTAGCATCTCCCTCCACCCATCAAAGAATGTCAGGAGTGATGTTTGTGAGTCTATGCTTCTTATAACTACCGTTAGCTGAGGGAGCACTTTGTTGATCAAAACTGTAGGGGTGTTGCTTCTTGTTGTCTTGGGGAGAGGTGTATATTGGGAGGACAGGTCCCCTGGGATGAAGAGCTGGGAGACTTGTACATGGCGACAGTGACCAGGAGCCTACCACAGTGAGGAGACCAAGAACCACAGAAGGAGGAGACAACCACCACCGAACACTGGAAGAAGAAGACTCCCTCTCCACACAGGTCAGATGACCCTGCCCAACCTTCTCCCTCTCTTCCCATTGGCCACCCTATTCCAAGACTCTTACCTATCTCTGCCTGGCATTTACCCTCTTCTCAATATGTCCCTTTTCATCAAACTGCCTTTCCCATCCAGTCCCATTCTCATTTCCCAACCTTGGGCTCCCCCTGCTCCCCTACCAGGTGCTGAAGCAGAGTAAACAACCATTCCACAGGAGTTTCAGGAAAAAAAAAAACTTTTCTTGTACGTACAGCTCCAATTACTCCAAGTATGCCAAAGAGAATGAAGAGTCAACAAATATCATCCACTGTCACAGACTAAATGGAAGCCCAAGCCAAAATCAGTCAGGCCAGACCCCACGGATCCTGCACAATTATGCCACCGAGACTTGTGTAGCCAGTAACTGGAGGGTGGACACCAGAGACCTTGGTTCCACCTGTTGCTTCCCTAGAAGTCTGGCTCTGGAGAAATGGCCAACAGCATAGCAGAAGACTCAAGCCCCAACATGGAACATGGATGATGACGATTAAAACATCAGTGAGATGTGAGAAGTTCCTTAAAAATAATAAAATGTGACACTCTGCACAGAAAAAGTTCATGTTGCCCTCGCCCTTGAGATGGTTCCAAAAAAAATAGTGAGAATCACAGAGAGAGGCTCAACATCTTGGCTGCAGAGTAGTTCCAGGTCCTCCCACATCCACCTGAAAGAATGTGCGTGCAGCCAACCAGGGCTGGGAAAGTATCCCCCTTGGAACACGATTCCCCATCCATGACAGAACAATTGAGCGATTTCTTGACTTGGTACTCAGGACTCATTTAAATAAGTGTAAAATCAGCAGGACACAGCCATGCCCACGCGTGTCTTTAATAGGGTGGAAGGCCAGGTGTCCAGGGAGAAGGGAGAAGGGAAAAGGCAAAGATGCTCCAGAGAGCCTGTGGCCATTACCAGTTTCGACCTGTGCGCTGCTAAGTAATTCCAATCAACTGGGGGTAACTCAGGGCTCCCAAGTCTCACCAGTTCCCTGATGCTCTGGTGCGTGGGCATGAAGATTAGAGCCAAGAAGATGGTCAAATACTTCTCTTCAGCAGAGTTCTGCCCAGAACTGCCCAGCTTAGCCTCTCTATCAAGTGCTCCTCCCTTGTAAATCCCAGAATGGAGGAGCCCTTGGGTGGCTCAGAGGTTGAGGGTCTGCCTTCAGGTCAGATCATGATCCCAGAGTCCCAGGATCCAGTCCTATATCAGGTTCCCTGCATGGAGCCTCCTTCTCCCTCTGTGTCTCTGCCTCTTTCTTTGTGTTTCTCACGAATACATGAACAAAATCTTTTTTAAGAATTCCAGAATGGAGCTCTCACTCCAAGTAAAGTCCTACCAGAGGCAGAAATAGTCAGAATGGAGTTCCTCAAAATTTAATTTTATTTAAAGAATTTTGTTAAACTATGCACTCTCTCACACAGCTTTGAGTCCATGCCCATCGTTTTTATTATGAGTTTAAATATTTACAAAGAATCTAATTTCTAGTTTATTATAAATATTAATATTCTAAAAAGTATTCTGAGAACCATGAATTTACAAATAAGGGCGTCCTCTGTTTTCACTCATAATAACAAGAAAGAATCTGATGCACATTCTCACTGATCTGAATCTCTGTCTTGTTGGTATATTCTGTGTGAATTCAAGGGTGGTGGAAAGTTCCATATTCATGTCTCATGGACCTACATCGTATCTTCACATAGAGGTTTCATTACATTGAAGTAATACAATGTTTTATATTTTCTCAAACATTTATTAAATCATGTAGATGAAAAATTTTCATTATTTTTTTAAATGTTTTTATAAATATTGGATATCCCAACTAGAAAGAAGAGAGGAAGGAAGGAATGAGGAGATATTTTTTAATGGGTACAGCTTCTACTTGCAATGATGAAAAAGTTCTAGAACTGGATGGTGGTAATGGGTGCACAATACTATGAATGTACTTAATGCCACTGAGCTATGCACTTAAAAATGGTTAAAATGGTAAGTTTTATGTTATGTACTTTCAACCATAATTTGAAAAGCAAAACAATCATAATGAACTATGAACCCAGCAAAATGGCTAAAATTCATATAACTAAAAATAATAAGTGTTGGTGAGGATGTGGAGCACATGAAACTGCCCATGATGTATACGATGCTGCAATCGTGTAAAAAGAGTTTGACAATATCTTATAAAGGCAAATATACACTTACTCCTTTTTGGTATTTATTGAAGGGAAATGAAAACAGGTACCCACACAAAGACTTTTTTAGATTTTTGTTTATTTATCTAACAGAGAGAGAGAGAGAGAGCAGGAGCAGACGGAAAGGGAAAGGGAGAAGCAGGCTCCTCCCTGAGCAGGGAGCCCAATGCGGGTCTTGATCCCAGTACCCTGGGATCAGAGGTCGAGCTCAAGACAGATGCTTAACCGATTGAGCCACCTGGTTGCCCCCACACAAAGACTTTTAAAAGAAAGTTTGTGGTGGCATCTGGGCAGCTCAGTCGGTTAAGCATTTGACTCTTGGTTTCTGCTCAAGTCATGATCTCCTGGTCCTGGAATCAAGCCCCATAGCAGAATCCATGTTCAGTGGGGAGTCTGCTCAAGATTCTCTCTCCCTCTCTGCCCCTACCCCCACTTGTGTGCTCTATCTCTCTCTCTAAAATAAACAAAACAAAAGAATGTTTATAGCAGTATTATTCATAATAGTCCTGAGTGAAGAAACCCAAATGTCCATCAAAGGACAAAAAGATACATCTCCATTCATGGAATACCACATAATAATTAAAAGGTACAAAATATTGATACATGCTATACCAGAGAGAATCCTAAAATAATTATTATGCTGATGGAAGAAATTCAGATTTTAAGAACATTATACACACTTCGATTGCATTTAAATGTAATTCTAAACAAATAAGCAAACAAATTCCAGTGATAAAAGGCCGGCAAGAGGTTACTTGGGGCTGGGAATCAGGGTAGGTATTCAATGGGACAGGAGGAAGCTTGCTGCTATGATGACCTGTTCTATAGATGGATTGTACTGGTAGCTACACAACTGGGTAAAATTACAAGTTGAAATTCCATTTGACTGCATACTGTAAAATAAATAAATAAATTGTTTTAAAAAAATCACTCATCTTTCTCCTGAACCAGAATAAGCACCCTGAACTCTTAACATTCCCTGCTGCCATTCCCATAGAGCCCTAGGGAAGTCAGGAACAATGTTTGGGTTTGTCCTTTGCTCTACTCAAACTTCCTAGCCTGTGCAGTCTTCTCTAATTGCTTGCAGTATTTCCATGGGCCTTCACTTTCAAACAAAGATTGTAATAAGAATTAAATCCATTTAGTTTTGGCTTTGACTTCTGCTGCAGTCCACTATCCTAGACTCCACTATTACATCTTCAGAAGGCCCTAGAATAAGGCCAACCACCCTTCGCATAACCCAGTCTTGACTCCAGAGCCATTATGTAATTCCTGTCATCAGACAGTGTTTAACTAAGTTATGAACACATTCCTCAGCCATGCTCAACAACAAATGGAAAATGGCTTTTAATTCCTTTGAATCAAGCTCGTCTAGCAAATAGCGAGTTGGGGCCTCAGGAAAGAGTAGAAAGGCTGGAGAAAGAAACAAAGGAAAGTTCATAATGCAAAATTATATGAAGCTATATATTATCCACGATAGCCCTCTGAGTCCTGATATTTCTTTAGAAATAGCCATAATAAACAACACTCCCCAAAGAGCTGCAACACCTGCTACTGATTTTTTCTCCCCTCAAATTGGAAATCACGGGTGGAATTCTACAAACAGAAGAGGACTCTGGCTATTGCTTTTAGACAGCTGGAAAATGTGCTTTCAAGATGTCCATGAGCACCCAGATGGTAGCCTGAAGACAGAGACGGATGGGGGAGGAGGAGTGGAGAGTGACAGAGAGAAGGACAGAGAGAGGGTAACCCAGAAAGGTGGAGGGACAGAAAGATAGCAAAACCCAGATTCAATCTCTCATGGCAATATGTGCTGTTGGTTTAACTTACTGATTCTCCAGCCACTGCTCCCATATTTAGGATTTCATAAAGCCCCAGTAAGCGTTTTGCCCCCCAAACCCTTTGTGCTTAATTGTTAAACTCATATGCAATGGGAAAAAAATACATAATCCATATGTTTTTGCTCATTTACACTTAAATCATCTGAACATGGTGTTTGATCCCCAATTTGCCATTCACAGAAACTTCAGAGACTTAAACAAATCTCTGGAGACCCATCCCAATCCCTCTTCCACCCCTTTGTGGTCCTGAAGTAAATATATATACTTGAATTCAAGAGCTTGAGGGTCAATACAGGGATTTGCAGGAAATTTCCAATGAAGCTTTCCCCCTCATTAGTTCCCATCCAATTTGCAGTGAACAGTCTTTGTCAGGTCCCTGTGACGGGTTTTTCTCTTCATGCAAACTCTTACTGTTGGATATCCCAGGGCTCAGTCATTGCTCTTCTTTTCTTCCTCAGCTCCATTGTCTCCCTAGGACATCTCCTTCAGTTCAGCGACTTTAAGTACCATCCATGTTAATATCAAGTTTATATCTCTGGTCTTGACCTCTCCCCTGAGCTTTCACCTTGCATGTCCTAGTTTCTGTTTGATATTTGCACTTAGAAGTCATATAAACAGCTCAAATTTAACTTTTCAAAGTGATATTTGTGGTTCTATTTTTGTAATCTTGTAAATCTCTTAAATCTTTCAAAATAAAAAGTTTGAAAACTTAAGCTGCAAAGAATGAAAATCCTGCATGCCTGAAACATATTCTTTCCCCAGTATTATCCATCTCAGTAAAAGGCACACATTTTACTCCATTGCATTAAAAAGGAAAAAAAAAAAGATTGTGCTGGTTTCCTTCCTTTTTCTTACCATCCTCATTCAGCCCTTTAGCATATTGTGTTGGTTCTATCTTGCATTTGTCTACTTCCCTCCGTTACCACTGGCACAATCCTAGTCTATGCCGTCATTAACTCTCGTCTGGATGTATTTGTGTTATTACTGATGCTCAACAAGTTGCCACAAAGTTAGCAGTTTTAAACAACACAAGTTTATTATCTTAGTCTCTATTAGTCAGAAGTCCAGGCACAGTGTGGCTGGATTCTCTCCTCAGGGTCTCACCAGACTGAAAGTAAGGATCCGTCCGATCCCCCACCACCACCAGGGGGTTTTTGCTGGTACCTTATCATCCTCCTTCAAGCTTGCTCAGGTTATTAGCAGAATTTAGTTTCTTGAGGCTGTAGGACTGACATCCCTATTTTCTTCCCAGCTATTAGCTGGAGCATGCTCTCAGACTGGCCTCAGGTCTTAGCTACATGGTTCCTTTACAAATCTTCTCACCCTTCCACTCTCTCTGATTTCAGAAAGTGCCCAATCTCTAGTAAGGGCTCACCTGAGTAGGTCAGGCTCACCTGGGTGATCTCTCTGATAATTAACTAAAAGTTAACCAATTAGTAATATAATCAATGGAGTAATATCCCACTATATCCTTTTCCAGGGAGGAAATTCCACAGGGTATGAGCAATAAGGGGTAGAAGTCTTGGCGGGGGGGGGACCTTAGAATTCTGATTACCACAGTAGACAGATAGGAATCTTCCTAATTGGCCTCTCTACACCCACTTTCCCCCTCTATTATTATCCCCCATATAAGATCAGAAATGTAATTTATATGCTTTTCCTCCACCACTGCTTAACATCTTCCAGTTTTTTTCCCATTTCACTTAGGATAAAGTCCAAATACTTGAGAATAAATTTGACCAAGGAGATGAAAGATTTGTACATTAAGAACTATAAGATATTGATGAACAAAACTGAAAAGACAAAAATAAATGGATAGGTATCCCATGTTTGTGTATTAGAATTTATATTATTAAAATGTCCATAATACCCAAAGCCATCCACAGATTCAATACAATCATTATCAAAATTCCAATGGGGCTTTCCCCCAAAATAGAAAAAACTTCCTAAAATTCATGTGGAACCACCCTTTGGTGGTTTTGCTCTAAAAAGTCAGAGCAATCCTGAGAAAGGAGAATTAATCTGGAGGCATCACGTTTCCTGATTTCAAATTATACTATAAAGCTATAGTAACCAAAACAGTACAATGCTTGCATAAAACCAGACACATAAATGAATAGAATAGAATCAAAAGTCCAGGAATGAATCCATGCCTATGCAATCAACTAATATTTGACAAGGGAGCCATGAATACTCAAAGGGGAAAAGATAGTCTCTTCAATAAATGGTGCTGGGAAAATTTGATATTCACAGGAAAAGAATGAAATTAGACCCCTCTTTTCACCAGTCACAAAAAAATTAATTTGAAATGGACTAATGACTTAAATGTAAGACCTAAAACTACAAAACTCCTAAAAGAAAACATATGGGAAAAACTCCTTGACATTGGTCTTGGCAATGATTTTTTGGATATGACACCAAAAGCACAAGCAAAAACAAACAAATGGACTACATCAACCTAAAAAGCTTTTCCATAGCAAAAGGAACGCTCAAAAGAAATGGAAAGGAAAATTATGGAATGAGAGAAAATATTTGCAAACCATATATCAGATAAGGGATTAATACCTAAAATATATAAATAGCTTATACAATTCAATAGCAAAGCAAAGCAAAACAAAAAAACACCCCAAGCAATCCAATTAAATGACGGCCAGAGGACCCGAATAGAGATTTTCCCAAAGAAGATGTACAAATGGCCAACAGGTACATGAAAAGATGCTCAACATCCTAATTATCAGAGGAATACAAGTCAAACCCACAATGAGATGTTGCCACCACACTGTTAAAATGGGAGTTCACAGTGGCAGACGCATGATCGACGCATGAGTTTGGCGCTCTGGCTTGTGTCAATCTTCTACACTCTACAAAGGATACAGTTTTGGCAAAGGAACAGAAATATGAAAGAGCAACAGAGATTACACAAATAGTCGAAGCAGTATACATTCCCTCTCTCCATCCTCACCCTGCCCTCCTGTCTTCCTCTTCACACTTTCGCAAACGTTTTCTCTTCTATTCTACATCCTTAGGTCACTGTAAGTAAACCGGCCCTGGTTTCTTTCCATCCACATCCAACATCAGAAGAGCAGAAACTGAAAAACTGAAAATAATTCACTCCTCTCAGATTTTTGTCTCAGGTAGACCCTGATTATATCATTAATCATAAGGCAACTATTTAGGGTGTATATAATATATCTGAAATCGTAAAGAGACTGTAGAAAAGTTTCTGTAATAAAAAGAAAACACATCTTTCTAAAAGACACTTGTTTAAATCTTCACTGCTCCTTCGGCCTCCGTTTGTCTATCTTCTGGCAGAGGAAGTAAAGTAAAGGTGCATTCTTTTATTAATTTTCCCTGTTCATTTTTCTCCCCAAAACTAGCAAGTTGGATAGAACGAGGCTCCCAGAAAGTGTGGTTCAGGGCTAGCTTCTGATAGGGTGCATGAAATCTACTTTATCTCCTTCAGCAAGGCCCTGCCTTGAGTGTATTGGATGTGGGAGATTTACTCCTTTGTTTTTATAAAAAGAAACCAATTCCTCATGTTGCTCTGAGGAAGTTTTCTGTGTGTGCTATCTATGTGTTCAATAACCAGCTCTGTCAAGTTCTGTTGATTCCACTGGTAAATTGTTCCCAATTCAGATTTTGAGTCCTGGATTTGTTTTCGTTAGTTGAGTGATCATTTTTACTACTGATGCATTCTGGCAGAGATCCCTCCAAAGCATCCTGCTTAGTTAATGAAATAGGCTTTTTCCAACGCCGGTGTCTTCTTAAATCAGCTTCTCTCCAAATATGCTCAAGAGCTCCTGCCCTATCTTTGGCCTGATGACACGCTTTACTTGATCATTGAACCAAAAGACATATAGGAATAAAAGTTCATTTGCTACAAATCTTTGTATCCCCAGCACTGTCCCACAAAGGCCTGAGCCCATAAAGGCTCTCAATAATGCTTGTCAAATAATGAGCAAGTCTGCCAGAAAATACTTGCTTTCGTCCTTCGCCACCATGCTGATCAACAAGCTGCTGTGGCACTTCTGAAAATTCCTTACATTAATGCTAAATGTTCCCTCACATTAATGATGAATCATTGGTTAAGAAGAATTAGCCAAGTTAGGCACTAAGCATTGAGGATTTCATGTTTGGAATCTTTTCGTCAATTGCAAACACTCTTGCTAGAAAAAGAATAGATTTTATAAAGGCCCAACTTGCCTAATTTGATTTGCAACAGGAAATGAGAAGAAAGTGGGTTTCACTCAGTTATCCTATCATCATTTATGACATTTCCATTCCATTCAAATTCCTGAGTCACTTTCATTCTTAAGATGGCCCTATAAGTTCTATCCTACCCTTCTGGGTTAGGAAAGTTATGGCAGTACAGGGACAGGAGTCCACAGATACCCCCTGCGTCTATGTGCATCAGGCTTCCCAGTCAGGCTATATTCTATTGTTTTTAGTCTAAAGTCTATAATTTCTACATGGGCTGGATATAAATGAAGTCTTTCAAACCTACGACATAAAGTCTTTCAAAGCTGGACTTAACCGAAGCTTGCTCATATCCTGACAAAGCCAACTGGACAGAGAAGTCTGGATTTTTATTTCGTGCACAGTTGAAGCTGGGCCGTGCTTTATTATCACACACAGCACATGCAGGTGATTCAAAGTAAGAAAAGAAACACTTATGTGGGATTCCAGGTTTCCTAGGACCTTCTGAAGCGGGGCAAGGAGTCCCAACGGTCTCTTGATAGGCTAAGTGAGAACTGTCTGTCCAGCTCACATGGTTAATACGGAATCCCTGATTATGATTATCAGAGTAAATGAGCGGATACTGACATGGATATCAGATATCTGCTAGTAAACATGATCTTGTTATTTATAAGATGAAATCATGTTGCATTCCTCACATTTTCCCATCTAGCTCTAAAATGCCTCTTTCTTTTTTTTTTTTTTTTAAGATTTTATTTATTCATGAGAGACAGAGACAGAGAGAGAAGCAGAGACACAGGCAGAGGGAGAAGCAGGCTCCATGCAGGGAGCCCGATGTGGGACTCGATCCCGGTACTCCAAGATCACGCCCCAGGTGAAGGCAGGCACTAAACCGCTGAGCCACCCAGGGATCCCTAAAATGCCTCTTTCACCGAAGTTTTAAAGTATGTAGCATTATGTTTTTACTTTTAAAAAATATGTTAAAAGTTTCAAGGGACCACAAAAAAGTTCTCTATGTTGTACCTCTTGTTCATTAAGGGATCAAATGGTCCATCATCAGATTATGTGAGTCCAATTTGGGTAATAACCAAAATAGGGTAATAATAGTAGTACATTCGCTATGCCTTCCACTTGACTACTTTAAACTCCCACAAATGTTTGCCTGGGAATCTTTAACTCATCTTTTGTCTTCCAGTTTAGGCATTTTGTGCTCTTTATAATTCCATTGGACTTCTGCTTAACACCCTGAATTATATTACCTTATGGGGCTAGAAATCAGTGTGATAATTCACTTACATTTCTGCCCCTCTCTTGGACTTCTTATTCCTTGAAGGTAGAGTGTATGTTCTTTAACAACTTATCCTCAACCCCTAGTAAAGTTCTGGGCAAAAAAAGCAGCTTGAGCTTCAATGTTTGTTAAGTTTGCAAAGCACTTTTATGCATGTCATGTCATTTCTTAACATAACAATCCCCATAACAATTCTGGGAGACAGGTATTATTGTCCCCATGTAAGGGCTGAGGAAATTAAGGCTTAGGGAGATTAAATGATTGGGACAAGGGTGTACAGTTAATAAATGCTATAAATTTTACTCTACCCAAGCTCTCCTAAATACCAAAGCCCATATTCTTTTCAATATGCCACAGTTGCCTGTTGAGATGCTGTTTCTCTCTCACCTGAGGAAATGACCATTATCCTCATTTTGCAGGTCAAGAAAAGCAGAGGCTGAAACCCTGCCAGGTAATTCAGTTCTCTGGCAGCAACGAGAACCAAGAATAGGAAACCAACATTACTATTCTGCTTCATAGCCAATTCATTTGCATGTAATTAACACCATGTGTCCCTTGATCAAATGATCCTACAAATAAGAGGAACATGGACCAACATACCAGGCCAAATCCTCCTCACAACGCGCAGAATTTAGTACCATGCTGGACATGGAAGTACTTATTAAAAAAATGCTATTTCCTTTTTCTTTTTACCTAACACACTTTGGAAAATACTTATTGCACGCTTATAATGGCATCTCATCCCAGGACATATGCATTCTACTGTCCTCGTCCCTACCAGCTCTCCTTCATATTCTTTTCATCTTGGCCAATTGGGTATGAGAAACCCTATCCTGAATTTTAAAACCGCTGAAACTAGCTTCTGAAATCCTTCAGTTTGGGTTTAGAACTGGGGTTTTACAAAAAGAACAGGTCTGTTCTATTCAGTTTCTCCATTGGAGGATTCCCAAAGGGATACTCAGTGATCCGGGGATACTCAGGGATCCTGGGATACTCGGGGATCCTGAAATACTCAGGGCATGGGGAACATGTTGTTTCTATCTAAACCACCTGAGATCCTTCTAGGTAAGTCTGAGATCCCTGGGATCCTCCAGAGCCCCAGGACCCACCTGAGTCCAGTCTCGTTGCCACATCCTTTGCCTTTTGGCAGCTCCCGGCATCTGCCCTCTACAGCTTATCCTGTTTGACTTACACAATAGACCAAAGGGCTCAAACCCAATCACTGCTATGATACTTGGCAAGGAACAAAGAAACCAGATGATTTCACTAAAATTCCATGTTAAAGCAGAAATGGTCCCACATGCATGTCTCTTTGGCTCCCATTTTGGAAATTAGAACATTGACTCACCTCTAATTCTAAAGAATCTGCTTGGCTTTGGGATCAGAAAATTGCCAACAAAACTGGAGATGTGGTTTTCAAAATGTAAGATCCCTGACTTCTTGGTTAACATTTTACAGTGTGAATGTAACAAAAATCGGCAAAGATTAGCTAGAACCTGATAATGAAAAAAGAGTAAGACCCAAGGAAAAATAAGATGCCCAAACTTCAGAAAGAATAAGAAGTATGCTGGCCATGATGTTATGTTTAACCAAAGATATCTAGGTAACAGATTTCAAAGGAATCCTGGAATCCACTAGAAGTTTAATAATTTCAAAAAAGAGAGAGAGAGAGAGAGAGAGAGAGAGAGAGAAAGATTTGAGAATTGACCAAGAACATGAATAATGGATTAAGATGGAAGAAAGTCAACAGTGTTTGGCGACCTTGACCCCAAACAGCTCAAAGGTAATGCACTTCAGAATCAAATTATAATACCTTGAAAAGGATAAGTATATTTTATTGGGGCTGGTGTATAGGGACTTTTTAACTTTCCACCTTGGTTCATTTAATGAAGTGATTGGCCAATGCCCTTTACAGGGAAGATATAATGCCCTCACTGAGCTCCTATTACACAGAAGCTGTTCATTATGATTACTGGTCCTAAATGGTCCTTAACTCCAAGAATAGAACTGGGAATACTTCCCTTACAAAAAGGTAAAAGAATACATGTTGAATACTAAAGGATTCTTCAGATTTGTCTTAGAATCCGGTAGACATTCAACAAATGTTAAGTGAAGAATTGAATGAGTGTGAAAGGGTAAGAAATCCTGATGCCACTAGTAAGAGATAGTTCTTCTCTAGTTTAGGGAATAATTTAACTAGCAATTACTTGAATGCCGACCATCGCTGGGCTTCATTCTTAATTTTAGTACAGCCGGTGTTACTTTTTCTTCACACACAAACATTTGCTTCACATGCTAGACAGCAAATATATTGAACCCACTCAGTACAATATTCACCAAGCACCTCCTTTGTGTCAGACACTGTGCTGGTCACCAGTGATACCAAAATTTTAGCATTATACTCATTTCATTCTACAGAGTAACAGAATATCACCATCAAAAAAAAAAAAAAAAGAAAGAAAGAATATCACCATCATAGAGGCGAGTTCTATAACAGCAGTGGGAATGAAATGCAAACCTAAAGAGAACTGAGCCTAACATATTATACAATCTTGCTTCTCCCAAGCCTAGCATTGGAAGTCAATACATTTTTTCATAAATAAATGAATGAATTCAATGGATAAGCGTTGAATTTGAACAAAGCACACAGTTACAGAAATATGACTAGGACAGCCTTTCGTGGGGAGTTCTGGGATTCCCATTGGAGAGGAGATCAATTGAGAGGCCTCTCATCCTGTACTAGTTCACAGGCAATATTTAAGAGGCATCAGTTCTCCCCTAAGACCCTAGGTGGCAAGGTCCCTGAAGATTTACTAGATACTTGCCTCTCCAGTAAAGAAATCAAAACTGAGTCTGTCCTGGAGACTTCTCTGCCCTTTAGAACTCTCGATAGCATGAGGAGAACAGTATTCGTTTCCCAGAAGCTTGAACAGATACATGGCTGGGCTTGTGTGTGAGGCGTTGGTGAAAATCACACGATAGGAACCACCAGAGAATTAAAGGGTCCCAAAGAAATAAGTGTGGAGTTCTGGAGTCTGAGTTAGGTAAATATACCATTTTCAGTGTCTCTTAATTGGGATGCTGAGAGCAGGAGCTAGATCAGTGACTCTTCACGTTTCCAGCACCTCCTAATGAAGTTTAGCAGATATCCTGGGAGTAGAGCCAAACTCACGCTCTATTCTTTTTTCTTTTTCTTTTTTCCACCTCTGTTCCTTTTCTGAAATTGTAAAATCAGTGTTACATCATTACCACAATATGTATATTAAGTCACTGGTTGTCTAAAAATCAATCTTGAAAAAAATAAAAAAATAAAAAAATAAAAAAAATAAATAAAAATCAATCTTGTCCCTGGAATTATATTATGACCCAGGCTTTAGGCAACTATCCTGGACCACTCCCTTCTTGGGCTCAACCCACTGTCCTATGTGACTTATTGTTCTAACCACTCCCCATCTTTAATCCATTGTCTAGCCTCCTTGACTTGGACACTACACATTCCTCCTCAAATCTGTGACCTTCTGCTCCCTCCCCTGATTTTGTCCCTGCTTATTCCTAGAGTTTGAGTAGACTTTCCCTTCTCTGCTTTTGCCTAAACCCTGCCTCACCCCAAAACCTGGAGAAGGAGGTCTGGATCACCAGGAGCCACATAAATGTTTCCATAGAAATCTATCAGTGGAACTCAGGACTCCAGACTCAAAGAAGTAGTCATGGTCCCATGGAAGCAGCACATTCTTGAAGACAAAGGACCTGGGTTCAAGTGCTGACTGAATAAGTAGCTGCGTGACCTTGGGCAAACTCAATACCTTTGAGATACAATATCTGTATATAAAATGACAATGATGTCATAATATTATTAGTTCAAAAGATGTCTCTAAGGTACAAGAGAAAAAGATGTATGAGTATTCCTATCAGCATTATTCACTCTTTGGTACTCTGACCAGCTTGAAATGGAGCTTCTGAACACAAAAATCTGGTCTTGATAGAGGAAGAGCAGGGAGTAGGATGCCCCTCAGCTGATATTTGGTGAATTAAAGTGAAGAAGTTGGGCAGAAGAACTATATACATTGAAATAATACTTCTATGGAGCACATTCAAAGAGATTTTACTAGAAAGATAAGAGAGGAGAAGAGGACGCCAGGGTGGCTCATTTGGTCAAGCATATGCTTTCGGCTCAGGTCATGATCCCAGGGTCCTGAGATTGACCTGCCTCAGGCTCTCTGCTCACCAGAGTCTGCTTCTCCCTCTCCCTCTGGCCCTCCCCCACCCTGTGCACCTCTCTCTCTCTCTCTTAAATGAATAAATAAAATCTTAAAAAAAGAAAAGAAGTAAAGAAAGAAAGGAAGGAAGGAAGACAGACACGAAAGAAAAAGAAAAAGGAAAGAGAAGAAAGAAAGAAAGAAAGAAAGAAAGAAAGAAAGAAGAAAGAAAGGAAGAAAGAAAGAAAGAAAGAAAGAAAGAAAGAAAGAAAGAAAGAAAGAAAGAAGAAAGAAAGAATTAAGAGAGGAGAAGAGGACCCCTGGGAGGCTCAGTTGATTGTCTAACTCTTGATTTCGGCTCAGGTCCTGACCTCAAAGTTGTGAGATCGAGCTCCTCCTCAAGCTCTGTGCTCAGCAGAGTCTGCTTTAGATTCTCTCTCTCCTTCTCCCCCTGCCCCTCCCCTCCACTCATGTGCACATGCTCTCTCTCCATATATATAGAATAAATAAATCTTTTTTAAAAAGAGAGAAGAGAAGAACCAAGTAAAAGATTTGTATATCAGCTTGCAGGGGAAGGAGCAGAGTTGCCATCCATGATTGGTACAACTGCAGACCCATGGGGCTGGGAAAAGTTGTTGCACCCCTTGAACTCTTTACACCCACCCACATGTACAGAGTAGAGGCACCAGTACTGAGATAGCAAAGAGAGCTCCATCATGGCAAGAAAGTGAGCTCTGAACATCAGGAGGGACCCGTGCAGCCCAGAGGTTAGGTTACATGGGCTGGATTCAGGGGGGCTGGCTTCCAAGCCACCACCTGTGCTCATCATGCCTGTCTGCATCCAAGACTCTCAATCATCCATTTTGAGAAGGCTAGCTTCATCATCAACTTGGGAAAAGCATGAACGTGGTGATGTTGCCCTTGATGAAAATACACTGGCAGGTTTGAACGATTTCTTCTAAATTTGCCTCTATTAAATTCACATGTGCAGAAAGCAGTTGGTGCCTCATATCAGTTACAACATATGGATTTTGGAAAGTGAGAGCATGGCAAAAAGCGGGGGGTTGTAATAGTAAATGTGCTTTATAAGCAGTCCTAAATCATCAAGGAGAATTATTTCCCCCCTGGGAATGTGTACATGGGTGCACACACACTCACACACAGGCATACACAAACACACACTCACCTTAAAATATACCAATTCTCTTTGCTCCTCTATCCCTTAAAAAAAAAAAATGCATCTCTGACCTCTCTCTTCAGCAGAAATATATCAAAGCAATATTTTTCCCGATTGCCTACTTTGTTCCAAGTTGCAAAGTAGTAAATGGGGGCAGTGAGGGAACCTAAGCAAAAAATGAAATATTCTATTTTCTCAACAGTTACATACCAACTGCACTAAAGCTCACATGGTAAAAAACCACCCACTAATTCACTTTGGACTTCTGCTTATGATTTTTCCCTAGACCGTGTCCTCCAGAAAAACCATTCTGGGTAATTGCCACTATTTTCACTAAGGCTAGAAACACCTTTGTCTTACAGTAAAGAAGACAGCTGAATTTGGTATTTGACAATAAGAATAACTGATTGTCTCTACTCAAAAGACCAAATGGTTTCCATGTTATCAGACTTTGAACAAGAATTAAGTTTGTCAAGGAAAGTCCTAATGACCTGGGTGGAATCACATCCATATTGCTGAGAGCCAAACAAACAAAAAAAGACTCTGAATTTGGTTTATATTAGTAGTGGTATACTTCTTAGTCCTTCACCCTTGGACAAATATGGAAATACATTATCTTCTAGGCCAGAACACCTTCTTAGTGTGTATCTCTCTGTAAATGTAATGTTTTTACATAATTATAAAATATAAGTATTATTAATAATAAAAGCACCTATTACTTTGAATGCTTAGAATTATGCACACTGCCATGGCTGTTATTTTATGCACATTATCTCTTTGAATCTTCTCACTTACTCTATAAAGTAGAGGCAATTTTCAACATCTTACAAATGAGAGAAATGAGGCTCAGTCAAGCAACTCTCCTCTGGTCATGCAACAAGTAAATAGAGATAAAATATGAATCTATAAATGTCCAATTTCAAAGCCTATACTCTTCAATACTACACGATTCCACCTATAAATATATTCATTAATGACTTGTGCTTGATCATATGTAACACATAAGCAATAGTCAACAATTAGAGAGTGGGAAGGCCAGGCTGTAGTGGTGGCTAGGGTGGCATGAGCATTTTAGCTCCATGGTTACATGGTGGCAGCCCACCATCAATCACCCAGGAGAGGTTTTTACTCCTAGTATCTGAGTCAGAAATTCTGGGAAGGATATTGGCTAGAGGAGCAAAAGGCAGTGACTCCATAGGACAAGAACATTTTGGAAACATGCACTTCATGCTGACTTAGGTTGTTCTTCTGGAAAGGCATCTCCTGATTTGGAGTGATTTCCTCTGAGTAATGGGCTCACCGTCTGGTATGCTTGTCCCAGATGCCAGAACAACCACTTTCTGCTCCCACGTATTGACCCCAATGAGTCTGTTACCCAAGGAATAAAAGCTTTGACCTCACTAACAGTCTTCCCAAGAGACTGGGTGCTTTGATGTTGACTGAAATTGCAGGCATTTCATAAGGGACAAAAGCAAAAGAGTGATGAATGAAGATAGAAGCTAATCACAAATATTTAAATATACAGAGCCTGTATTTATAACAAAGATGGTATCAGCACATGGTTTCTGTGTATATTTTGGGGGTGGGGGGAGGTCAATGCATTTCCTTAGTAGGACAAGATTTGAATAGTACCATCATTATTCTATGACCTGAGGCAACAAGTATTCATTGGAGAAATATTAAGACACAGGCAAGGGAGAGGCTGAAGAAAGAAATGGATATAACCAGTTGGTGCCAACCCCCAATTCCCCAGCTTGTTGATGGAAAAATCAGTCAAATGACTCTCTGTTGACCTAGTATTTGAGAGGGAGGTATTAGGTGGCAGTTATTCCTGAAAAGAGGTCACTATTAAAGACGACGAAAGGCAGCTGGTTGAGTCATTAACTACTGTGGTTTCAAAGCCTTGGTATTAATATAAAGCCTGGTGCTTCTTTCAAATGTAACCCAGAGTTCTAGAAAAGACAAAACAGTCTCTGTAGACATAAGAAGGTCCTGGTTGAAGAGACACATAATCACAAATAAAAGGGATAGTTTTTACCTATTACAACTGTCAGCCAAGAAGCTCATAGAATATGTTTCCAAATTATTTTTCTTTAGCACTTCAGAGCAGTCCATAGCATGCATGTCTGATTACTACTCTGTGGCAGAGAGTTCAGAAACTTGAAGACCATAACTCTAAAATAACTGTCTCTGGACCTCCTGGTGACTACAGGATACTTCTGGAAATGGATACTATATGACACACTAGGGCCTATGGCACCTATGAGAAGCATCTTTATTTTGAATACCAAGAGAACTTAATGGAAAAATGTGTTCTTTTGCAGAACATGCAGTAAGCTTTGAACTCATTTTGTCTGTTGTATAGCCCCCAAAAGATAGCTCCAGTGAAGGAACTGAACGGGGCAGCCCCATCACTTTTATGTGGCCCCCAGTTCTCCAGCACTGGCCACACCAAGTAGCAGCAGATCTTAGCTTTTTCCCAGGTTCCTGATATCAAGAACGTTATAGGGAAAAAAGCATATCAAGATGACTAAATAATGGGACACCTGGGTGGCTCAGAGGTTGAGTATTTGCCTTCGGCCCAGGGCGTGATCCTGCAGACCCGGGGTCGAGTCCCACATCAGGCTCCCTGCCTGGAGCCTGCTTCTCCCTCTGCCTGTGTCTCTGCTTCTCTCTCGCTGTGTGTGTCTGTCTTGAATAAATAAATTAAATATTTAAAAAAAGATGAGTAAATAAGAAGGAAAGGAACTAGTGATTTCTGGATCTGGAAAGGACACTCATGTGTTTATGAGGAGAAAGAGGCCAAGAGAATGGAGCTGTTTGTCCCTAGAGTTAATTAGGACAGGAGCAGGAGCCTTGTTTGCTGAATCCCTGGTCCCTCATCCAAAAGAGTCTCCAACTTCCACCCTGTTGGTTGTTTCTAAAGCTTCTCTAGAGAAGACAATCCATCAAATGGCCCAGAATGCATCCTGCCCAATTGGGAGGTAGGACAATTACTCTCTCCACATCGCCTGAGGTCTCAGCCTGTGAACAAACAATTTTCATTTCTCTGTCCAGTCCAATCCAAACCACCAAACTGTATTCTGGCAACAAGTGCAATTCCTTGTGCCCGGCCTGAGAGCCCTGGGGCTCCCTGGGTATCCCAGACAGGCCTCCCGGCAGGGAAGTGACCCCAGGGGACAGTGCAGAGGGCACATCTCCTGGGAGCTCCCGTGGGCTCGAGGTTTGTAACTCGTTGTCTCTGGGTTTTTGTTTGTTTGTTTGTTTTGCTTTTTTTATTGTCATTGCTTTTCAAAGTCCTAACTCTTAGGCCACTGGTGAACTGATTTATCCTTGCTGAGCAGTGCTTGCCAGAAAACGGTCCCTGTGGCCAGAGAGGGAGGGGCTGCCCAAATTGGAATGTTGGAGGTTTTTAACATTTTATCTCTTCTCTCTCTGCTGTAATCTCCATCTAACCACAAAAATGCAGCAGCTTTGATCCTCTGATGCTATCTTTCTCCGCCTTTCACACTCTTTCTCGAAGGAGCCATCAGTTCCCCAGACTGTACAAACTGGCTTCTCCACACAGTGGGTTTTGGGTGCCCTTGTGCTGCACACAAACACCCTGAAGCTGAGGCCCAGTTCAAAGGATTTCTACACCCAATCACCACAGCTTACAAGGCAACGGTGATTCGAATGAGTATCCGAGCTCCCTAACACAGGTGCTCTAGCACACGCTCACACACACTGCTTTCCACCCAGGGGCTCCTTGCTGTGCAGGTCAGTGGACCACCAGCTTCTGCATCCCAAGATGGAGACATCACAAGACATCTTTATTTCCCCAGGCAAGAACTATTCCAGGAAGACAAGCAAAAAGAAAAGCATTTGTATTCAGTGGGCCATCCTCACCCTGTCACCTGCTTCCTTAACTGGCCTCCGGTTTGGCCCCCTTTCATCACCATGCTAATTCAGTTTCCCCTAGAAAGGATGCCCCACAGGTACCTGACTAGCTTCCTCTGGCAAAAGGGATGCCTTAGAAATACAGCTACAGAGGCCAGACGGAGAAAGAGTACCCTGGGTCCTCACAGCCTCCTGCTTTCTGCTAATGCAGTCTTTTCTCTGCTGGGGGGATGGGGAGTGGGGTGGGGAGCCTGTTTTCTGTTTCTTTTTTATTTTTTTAAATATTTGCTATAAGCCTGTAGCTCACATTTCTGGTGAAGTATTAAAGAAAACCTCCCCCATCCCAGGAAAGCTCATCCTCAAATCTTAGATGTTTGTTCAAATACTTGACATCAACTTCCTCTTGGAATGTACTCTATCTCAAAGAGAAGGAAAAAATAAACCAAACAGTGTGTTACTTGTAAGTTGGTAGGAAAAGGCCTTCATATGATAAGCCTGGACTTCTATTTTAAGATTTTATTTTTTCCAAATAAATCCATATAAACAAGGGTTTTGGAACCTAAACTAGTCACTGAAAAACTACCCTTCATGTGCTGGGTAAAGCCAAGGCTGGGGTTCCCCGGGTGGGATTCTGTAAGACAGACTTTAAATTGAAGTGAAAAAAAATATATACAAAATGTTCTCTCTCTGTATCCTCATTCTGGAGTCTTCCCCTATAGCTGATAGAGGAGGCTGGATGAGCAAGCGCAGAGGGTGTCTCAGATCTTCTTTTCTTTATGGATGCTGGATCTGCATGAAACAGTATGTCTGTGTGGGGTGCAGTCCCTCAGGACAAAAGGGTGATGGGAAAGGACGAAATGTGGGTTTCCACAAAGCCACCAGTGGGGCATCCTATCAAAATATGTTTATGGGATGGGAAAATATTCCTGCTCATATATCAGAAGAGTTCCGTCCTTCCTGTTAAAAAGTTCCATGCTTTCCCTTCTACGCCAAGGGAGGAACTGGAGATTGGGTGGCTTTCTCCTGGCTGTGCCGTGCCAGGCTAGGGAAGGTGTGAGGTAGGGGTAAGCAACAGCATCACAATTATTTCTACCATTTTGAATGTTTTCTTCCTGGTGAGGCATTTGTTTGGTTGTTTCCGATTCTTCCCTGGTTTCTAGAACTCCCACAAAACTACTTTAGTGTGTGTGTTGTTGTTTACTAGGTATTTCCATGGGAGACCAAGGGCCTAGAGCTTCCCCGTCTGCCATCTTGCTGACATCACATCCGCACTCATCTTTTCTTTTCAACTACACCATGTTGCTCCCCACCTGAAGATAAGCCAGACACACACAAAACAGAGCCACCTAAGCCATCATGTGATTGAGTAGAAAATCATGAGGCAGCACAGATTAAGGATAGAGGGAAATGATTAAAGTGAGACTAGTAAGTGTAAAACCTCATGGAAGAAGGAGAAATAGATTGACTGGGCGTTACACGCTCACATGCATGCACAAGCACAGACACATACATACATACAAATGCATAGCATGGGACAAATTTTCATTGCTGAGGATCTTCCCTAAAGAAAGAAACCCTCCCTCTCCAGATCTTCTAAATTAATGCTGAAGCCTTTTTACTGAGTCCAAAGGTGAGGAATATCAATTGGCTTCCTCGTAACAAAGGGTAGGCCCAACTGGTTTGTTGTACTGTTTTGTTTCTGTAGACTGACAATTGGCTTCTAGAAGTAAGCATTAGGGTCTTTAGTAGCTGTAGGGGAAGTACACTTTAAGAAAACCCATCCTAGGGATGCCTGGGTGGCTCAGCGGTTGAGCATTTGCCTTTGCCTCAGGATGTGATCCTAGGGTCCTGGGATCGAATCCCCCATCAGGCTCCCATGGGGAACCTGCTTCTCCCACTGTGTCTTTGCCTCTCTCTCTGTGTCTCTCATAAATAAATAAATAAAATCTTTAAAAAAAAAAAGAAAAGAAAAGAAAACCCATCCTTTACGGTGCAAGAAGCTGTCTGGCACGGGTGGCTACAGTATTTCTGCCCCGCATATTTCCCAAGCATGAACAAATTGCCTGGACTAAGGTTGAGCTGACATTTGCAGTCTGACATGGTGCTGGGGTTGGAGTTTAACAGCTAGTTTGAAAGGCTTGTGTTTTACTTCATATTGTTTTTAATTGTTCCCTTTTCCAGATGTTTATCCCTAGATCATTTCCCACGAAAGTAGGGGGACTCCTTTTGAAAACCTGGATGGCCCAGATCCCTTTGGGCCAGAGGTTTTAGACTAAACTAAATAAAACCGGGAGGGGAAAAAGGTGCTTGCAATGTGTTTGAAGATCCTCAAGCGATCCTCTCTACAAAAACAACAAAGGCGGGACCAGGAAATAAAGTATTAATTTCATGTTCCCCCATTAGCTTACCACCTGTTCTCGCGCATCGTTACTCAGCAAGGAGGGGGGAAAAGGGTAATCTGTAGCACATTTATATCAACAAACTTGCACAAAACTCTGCCTAATTATCCCCTTGAACCTGTGTCCTCTCAATGGAAGGCAGTTTCCCGAGCTGGCTGGGAGCCAACTGCAGCAAGCTGGTCTCCATAAGCCCAGCTAACGACAGCCCACTTTCACGCCGGGAGCTCCATAATTGCTCAGAGCAGTTTACAGATCCATTATTTTATGGCCATATTTCAGAAGGAGGGGTCGGAGGTTGGCAGAGTAGGATTCCAGCTAGTGCAGTGTATTGGCCCAGCTTCACTTTGGAGCCCAGATCCTTTCCTGGGAAGAACCTCATAGACTACCCCCCCAACCCACCCAGTATAACTGCTTTCCTGATAAAAGTCTATCAAGGAACCATTGGAATGGGGAGATAGTGTGGGGAATAAAAGGCACCCTGGACAGAGAATCAGAACCCCCTTTTCAGCCCCTCACTAACCCTATACAACCTGAGCAAGTCCCCCAAATCACAGAGCTCAGGAGCCCATCTACTTCTAGTCCTGCACTTCTATTGGATACCATCCTCCTGTATTTGAGACTTACTGAGGATATGTGGGGGGGGGGGGGGGGTGGAAATCATGTATGTGAAACTTGTTATGTGACAGAGACTGATCTCAATACCCAGACTACGACTTTAGATAAAACAGAAAGTCCTTGCCCCTCACAAAGCATACGATCTCCTAATAGGCAGTATATAAATATATACATGACACGATGTCGTGTATAAGTTAGTCATGTGAAAAAGTAAAGACGAGTAAGTAGAGACTATAGAAAGAGAAGGGAGTGCTGTTTTATGCATGACTATGAGGGGCATCTCCCAGAGCTGATATTTGAACAGAGACTCTACTGAAGGATGGAAAGAGATACTAGGAGTAGATAAAGCAGGAGTGTCTACTGGGCATTTCCTCAGTACAGCAAAAGGATAGATGTGGTCGAGGCAGAGTGATCAAGGACAGTGGTAGGAGGTAAGAGAAGAAAGAGACAGTGTTATAATGTGCAGGGTCTTCAGGACATGTTCAGAACTTTTAATTTACCCTGAGATGGGGCCCCTGAATGACCTTGAGGAGAATCCCACAATCTCATCTTAGATGTCAAGTTTTACTCTGGCTGGCATAGATTACCAGAAGACAAAAGGGCAAGAGACTGGGAGGGGAGGGTCTGGGCTCTGCTAGGAGTGCCAGGGAGACGTGACAGGGCTCGGACCATGGCTGTAACCTTGGAGGCAGTTAAACAGCACTTGAAACAAATAACAATGCCTAAAGCCACCAGAAATTGCTCTTATTATGCCACACAGCCTGGCTTAATAGGACACACAACCTCTCTTTCTTCTTTGCTCAGGTTCAGAAGCATTCTGGCCATGGTAAAAAGTTTGTCATTTGGCTATCTTTTAGCAAATGTATGCTTTGCCTTTGCCTTCGAGCTTTAATAGAGGCGTGGATTGAATTATCACACTTCCATGGCCCCTGGTCCCCGTGGTGATGGTCATTTCCCTATCTGGTTTCTCCCGGGGTGCTGCTGAGCCACTCAGAGAAGGATGGCCAGGTAACACTTGGTTGGATACAGGGCTCAAGGCTAGAATCCAAGAGCCCAGGCTCAAGTCCCAGCTTTGACATTACTGGGTCATCTTGGACAAGTTGCTCAACTTCTGTTGTCTCAATTTCTCCATCTATATGTTGAAGATTATAACAGTACCTCCTCCTGGGCTTTTGTTGTGAGGATTACATACAATCATGTATGTAAAAGTCTTTGAAGATCTCCAGAACATAGTCTCTATTATACTATTACACTAAAGTTAATGATTCCCCCTCCCCCCCCTAAAAAGTACATCCAATCTTAGCAAGGCACAAAGGAACAAAACCAGTAAGTAATCCTTCTGGATATAGCCTTACAGTTTAGGGAATATAACACACCAACATCTTGATTTCCCCTGGTACCCATTAGAAATCCATCCTTCACCAATAAAGAATGGGTTAGCTTTTCTCAAAGTAAGTTTAACATTCTGTAGGATGTTAGTAAGATTTGGAGCAAAACATAATTTTTGACAAAATAAATGTGGGACACTGAGCATTAAACAAGTTTCTTTTCTATGAGATTTTTTCAGAGTCTTTAAAACTATAACATATATTGTAACTACCCAAGGGGCACTTGCATATGTGGTATTTTCTAAATCTGTGGGACGATGGAAACTATTTTTTCCTTGTTTTAATAATATCAGACTAATACTTTTGGAACACACTTAGTAAAATGGGAACACCAAGTACATCAAACATTTAATTTTCATCCTGTGTCACTTTAAGGATATAATTAATTCTAAAAGCCAACTATGCTTACTCTGCTAAAAACAAAACAAACATAAATGAGATAGTGTATAAAAGTGGTTAGTAATTATAAAGTACACTTATTGTTTTTATTTGTTCCCTCCAATTTTAACGGACACTTCCTCATTCTAGTCCTTGAATAAAATAGAAATTATTTGTGTTAACTCGATCCAAATACTTGACTCTCCATCACATTTGTCTTTCCCAATAAGGCATATCTGGTCTTTTAATCTTGTGCCCCGAGATAACATCTTTTTCTAAGCCCTTCTTATTCCTGTGCTAATGCTGATGGCCTTGCTCAAGATTTTCTCCAGGTTTTCCCTCTCTGTCCTAAAGCAGTGGTGATCCCAGTGCCCTCTAGGTATGTCCAGTCCAGACTCACCATGGTTTGACCGATACCAGCTCAGTTGAACATACTGTGCCCTTCTTGACGAGATATTTTGTGGGACCTTTGACCGAAGTCTCATAATGAGCTCCTTTCCTCAATGATTAGTTAATTTCCTTAGGTAACCGTTAACTCATCTCAACCTGTATCCAGAAGATAGATACATGACACATAGGTTGAGGCAATGGTTGTTCCAATGGTGGAGGCAAACACCAACACTCATAGTCACTGTAACTTTGTCACCCCTTACCTAGAGATACCAACCCTCTGAGAATAACCTAGGTAAGAACAAGGTGTGATGGTTTCAGCCCTGAAGGCATGCATATTCTCATTGAAAAATAAGCACCTGCTAAATTTACTAATACAAGGTAACAACAGAGATATAAAATTGGCAAGACCCAGTATCAGTGAGTGAGATTCGACAGAATCCAAAATACAAGAATGGTGTACAAGGTCCTGCAAGACAGTCTGCGCCTTCTTCTATGGCCTCATTTCTGCCATTCCCTTATTATATCCTGTCGTGTTCCAAGGTGCTAAGAGGTGAGAAGATAGGGGCAAAATAAGTGGAAGACAAGATCTTTGTCTCAAAGAGTTCGTGCTTGAGTAGCAATAATAGGTCTGAAAGAGACATCCTCCCCCCCCCAAAAAAAAAATTCAGCTTGCACAAATCAAAATTTTGAACTATCAGGTCTATGGTTCCAAAATGTAGCCAGATAAGACAAGCAAACATGATATTATTCTATTCCAAAGTCTCTTCTCCTTGGGTCAGTGTGGGTAACATTGATCACTGTTTGTGTCTCTCAGGAAACAGACTCGGCTTCCAACATGTTATTTGCCTCTGGTGAACCCAAGTCTCAAGTTAAACCAAAAGTAAACCTCTTCTTGTAGCATACTAGTGATAACTTGATAATTTTTCTGGCTACTGGCTAGTCAAGTTAGATTTCAAGTCAAGCTAACCTAGTTATAACTGAGCGCTCTCAAGAGTAACCCAGAGCACAATGACAGCAAAGTGTCTTTTTTTCTAAACCACATCAGACTTGCAAATGCCAAAATCACGAGCTTAAATATACCATTGAGTAGGAGAGTCTGCAAAATCCATCAAGATCCCAAAGATATCCCAAGATATTTTCTCTCCTTCCTGATATTGTAGCCAGTGTTTCTACAAGGAGGTTGTGGTAGCGTGAAGGGTGTCACTTCTCCTTATAGCCCAGCCCATCTTTTTCCTTTGGTTTCATTCCATAATGAAATGCTTCAGTGCTATAAGGATCTGTTCGGTCTTTGTCATATGGAGACACCACCTTAAGGAACTGGGAGGTGAAATATTATTTTCAATAACGATATATTCAACTTGTTTCAAAAGTCACATTGCTTAGTGAAAATAAACGCTTCCAACAAACATATCTTGACTTCTTAGTATTTCAAAATATCCATCCATGTAAAGATCTCCTTTGTCTCTACCAACGATGCTGGGATTATAGTTACTATAGTAAAACTCCAGGAGTTATGTACTATACATAATAAAACTGATAGTTTATTAAGTTCAATAATAAAACTATGTGCAAAACAAAGGCTAACATATTAGGAAGGTAAACTGTGCTGACCCAGACTATACCTTTATAGATTTTTAGCATCTGTAGGTCATTATGTAGGATTTTACTATCTCCAGTTCAATATAGTCTTCTGATTAAAAACCTACTTACTACTTATCTGGTTATTTTTTTATTAGCTTGCAGTCAGCATGCGTCACAAAATGTAATTTAGTCAGACACCTTGTCTTGGAGCAGACGGGAAGAATGCTTTGAAAAAATGAACAGTTATCCATTAAAAAATAAAAAAAATAATAATAAAAGAAAGCTGAGAAGCCAAGGGGAACCATGATCCTCTAAGAACTTTGGCTCTAGGAGAACTTGATCCCTAGAGGCAGGGATCTGCCCTCTGCAGCATGAACAAGTGGTCCACTGGGGCTAAGAAGAGAGATGTGGCTTGGGCTCAGCCAAGCAATGACTGAGCCCAAGATGTGAATGTTGCGTGCTGGAATCTGGTGTCTCCCCAGTGTCTCTGTCCTTTCTGCCAGAGTTCCCCGCTATACACCATGGAATTAAATGAGGGAGATTCTGGGACCTACTGGAAAAGTCACCAAACTAAGGCTGGATCTGTGGATAATAGAGAAATGGAGGTCTATGTCAAGGTAGCTTTCAAGGGCAAGAGCAAAGAGGCTGGTCAGTTCACAGACCATCTGCAACAGACCTGGAGATTCTTACATTATGTGGATTAGAAGGCAGGAGGTATCCATAGGGAACAGGGGAAGCAGCTGGAGTGAAATGAACCTTCTGTACCTTGTTCTATTTTCAGTGTTCTTTTAAAAGAAACATTCAATTGAACAGGAACCCCAAAAGGGTAATAATTGCTTCTCTCCAAAATTCTGGGAATGCTGGCAACATCTTAGGTTGGTGCAATAGTAGCAGCCTAGTGTTAACAAATCTTTCTGTGGATAATGCTGGAATTTTGATTGTTTGGGGATGCATTGTGTGCAAGCAGCTGTCACATGAATATGCTTTCTAAAACAACAAGAACCGGGCAGCCCCGGTGGCCCAGCGGTTTAGTGCCACCTCAGCCCAGGGTGTGATCCTGGAGATGTGGGATCAACTCCCACGTTGGGCTCCCTGCATAGAGCCTGCTTCTCCCTCTGCCTGTGTCTCTGCCTCTCTCTCTCTCTCTCTCTCTCTCATGAATAAATAAATAAAAAATCTTTAAAAAAAATAAAAAATAAATAAAACAGCAAGAACCGCTTTTCATGTATCAGTTGTACCTAAAACACTGCTTTGAGATCCAAGTCCTTTGAAAGTTGAGCAAATATTGAGCTAAGTTCTTTATCCACTTTAACTGAAATATTTTAGACTAGGGGTGAATAAGTGTATCACGAGTACTGTCAACCTTGAAAGGCATTACATTTCTGCTCTTGCTGAAGAAAACGGGGAGACTCTGTAGACGTAGAAATGATTTATATTCCTTTGTATAGTACCTGTATTAGAGTCCTCCAGAGAAACAGAATCAATGGTAGAAATATGTATATAGTGTACATATTTATACTTATATTCACATCCAAAGAGAGAGAGAGAGAGATGAGAGAAAGGGACAGAGAAAGATTGCTTTTGAGGAAGTGATTCATACGATTACGGAGGCTAAGAAGTCCCATGAGCTGCCCTCTGCAAGCTAGAGGCCAGGGAAAGCCAGTGTTACAATACAGAGTCCAAAGGCCTAAGAACCAGGGAAGCAGATGGTGGAAATCTCAGTCTGCAGCAGGAAAAAAATCAATGTCCCAGCTCAAATCAACAGGCCAGAAGAGAAAGAAGTGAATTCCTCCTTCCTCTGCCTTTCTGTTATAGTCAGGTCTTCCAGAGATTGAATGATGCTCATCCACATGGGCGGGGGGGGGGGGGGGGGGGGGGGGGGGGGACATAACTTCTGATTCTAATTTAGATTTAGATTTTCATCTAAAACCTGATTCAAATGCTAATCTCATCCAGAAACCCATTCACAGACATGCCCAGCACAGTGTAATCTAGACACCCTAGGGCCTGGTCAGCTTGACAGGTAAAATTCATTGTCATGGGTTTTAAATTACATTTACATCTATTATTAAGTACTCTCATCACCCCTTAAAGCTGAAGATTTGTCTCATTTTATGGTTCAAAATTGAGGTTCAGGTGAGTTACGTATGCATAAGTATGATTATTTTTTATCAAATAGTAGCATTTTTAAGCTAAGGAGCTTTAGACAATATCCGCTTCAATGTCATCCATTTACATGGAGAAAATCTAAGCCTCTGGACACCTCCCCCGTCCCCCACCTCCAACCCCTGGCATCGCCAGAGTTTAAAGGTCTGTGGTTTGTGGTCCTGCTGAGACCATTCAGAATGGAGTCCAGACACCTGGACGCCCTGTCCAGGGACCCTCTCCAAGGCCAGACACCACTGTGATGAGCAAGTTTAAGCCTCGGCTTGCTCCCTTTGTCCTGGGCTGAGAAGCAGCATGGGCTTGCTCAGGAGATGCCAGACAAGATGGCAATGGTCAGGGAACCACTGCAGATTTCCTATCTGCCACCCTGTCAGACATAGCCCTACCACACAGACACCAAAAACCATGCTAATCAGAGGCCTGGCTGTATGGTTGTGCAGGTCCAGTTCCCTGAGAAAGTGACTCAAAGTTGCAAGTTAACACCCAGGAAGTGCTCTGGGCATCGAGCCACCTGCAGGAGAAGGGAAAGCAGCGGAACTGGGCAGAGGAGAAATCAGACTGCGACACAGTCACAGCAGAGGCCACAGCTCATCCCCCACAGGGGGTCCCGCTGGAGCTAGGGTGGCCCTGCCAGGTGGCTCCAAGTTGAGGTGAAGGGGTGCAGGCCTTTCTACCCCAACATTGTCTGTGTAGTCGTTGGATGTAAGCTGCCAGTGGGCACGGCAGGTCTCGTTGGTGGACGTCAGTTCTCAGAGAGGGCTGGTGACTGAGGGTTGTCAGCGGCCATACCCCCCACCCCTGATGAACACCCTGCCATCCTGAAGGCAGAGCTGGGCAATGCACCACCACATCCACCATAAGGGGAGGCACAGAAGCCCTGATCATGAGCCACTGCCCTGGCCCCAGATCATCTTTCATGAGCCTGACTTCAGATGTGGAGAAGCCTTGAAAATTTTCTTTGATGGGGTCATCTGGGTGGCTCAGTGGGTTAAGTGTCTGACTCTTGATTCTGGCTCAGGTGGTGATCTCAGGGTCATGGAATCAAGCCCTAGTTGGGGCTCTGTGTTCAATGGGTAGTCTACAGGAAGTTCTCTCTCTCTCCCCTTCCCTCTGCTACTCCTGCCACTCTCTCTCTCTCTAAAATAAATAAGTACAAATAAATAAATAAGTAAAATGAAATAAATAAGTATATATTTAAAAAAAAGAAAGAAACCTTTTTTTGCTGATTACATGACATGGTACATAGCAAGTATTAGACATGTTACTTCCACATTGTAAACTCTCATTAAATTATTATTATTATTGATATTAGGATTATTATTAAATGCCTTCTTACACCTGCATGTGAGTCAATGGAGGCACAGGGAACTCACAGTCTATTCTCATAATCACAGCCCCCACATACTTATAAGTGAGAGCGCACACGGGTATGACCATAAGCTAGCACGGCAGCACTCTACATTACCGTGAGTCGACATTTCCTTTGAAAGGAGGAGGGAGTGTGTAGTCACTGTATTTTTATTTTGTAGGAAACTCAGATTAGTAGAGATACATTAATTCATTCTATGCAGCTACAGCCAAATATGGGCCAGGAAAAGCACACATGCTAACATCTATTACAAGTTCCAAAATCCCCTTTATTGCCAGGAAAGCATTTGTTTCTGACTAAGCATCAGCAAATACATAGCACAGAAGGCCATGTACTGGGGTTTAAAAACCTGTACTGTATATAAGTTGCTTCTGATCACCTGCCATTCACTCCCCATTTTTCTGGTACTGTGGCCTAGACTTTCCTCCCAGGACAAACTTTCCTGCCATTCCTTATCATCCAGTCTACCCCGGAGACGGTCCCTTCCCTCAGCTGAGGATATGGCAAGAGCTCCAAGCAGCCTAGACCATGCCAGACACCCTCTCTCTCCAGGGGATTTAATCTAGAGATGAGCAAGACAAAGGCATAAAAGACGTCAAGCTGATTCATCTTATTCGTGGTTGCCCAAATAAACATTCCATTAGTCCCCTACATTCTCAGTATTTGGTTCCTGGCCTTTCCAAAGCCTGATTGTCTAACATTCTCTTTGATTCTGTGAGAGATCCTGTACCCTTCAAGTGAATTCCTTTTCTTTTTTAAGTTAAGCAATGTTTATATATATTGCATGCACCCAAGGCACCCAAGGCCCCAATTGATAAGAAGACTAGATTTTTTATACTAAGCAACTTTTCTAATGCTCTAACCTAGGAAAATATACTTTCTTTCAAAGAAGGAAAGACACATAAACCCTTAGCTTATGCTTGGTTTCTTCACCTGGAAGATTTTTTTGAGAAAAGTTGAAGTGAGAGCCTGAGAATACAAGATACTACCACAAAACCCCTGAGTGAAGATATATTTTAACTATAGTATCTATTTTACTTTGAAGCCAGAGATTTTTTTTCTTTCCCCATGTATAGAAAAATGTATAGATTAACTAAAATGTTGTTAAAAAGGCCAACACTGTCTACCAAGAGTGCAACATTTAGTGAATGAATCTTTAAATGTCTCTAAACTGGTCTCTTGGGCTGAAATCCTGAAATCTAGATTTACCTATTAGAGAGAGCATCTTTTTCCAAAATGCCTTTTGCTTAGGTGTGTGCTTATATCCTGCCACAAATTATTTAATATATCAAGAAACACATTATCTCAGACAGGATTCAATGTAGAGGGACATTCCAACCACAAAAGACATTTCCAAACCCCTAACTTGCAATAAAATTCAATTCAGTAATCCTTTATTGAGCATCTACTGTGTGCAATTTGCTATGCCAGCTTCCTTAGGTGTATAAGACAACATCCTACCTTAAGAAGTTTGCAAGATGCATGTGAAAAGTCAGTATTATAAGAAAATAATACAGGTGAATAAGCATGGGCTTCATGAAGGAAATAGCATGTGAGCTAGAACTTGACAAGAGAAGTAGGTCATCAGCAGATAAAGTACTGGAGTTTCTAGAAATAGGGAATAGCAAAAGGAATTACATGGTGATAGAAAAACAAACCCACTTCTCTGGATTACCTGGTCTATGCAAGAAATAATAATAAAGTGCATGAGTGGATGGCACATTTCTGATGATGATCATAAATGTGTCAGTGATGTTCTTCAATAAATTTCTTGTGTGTGTGTGTGTGTGTGTATGTGTGTGTGTGTGTGTGTGAGTAAAGGGATAGATGTTTATTAAGTAAAGATATAGAAAAAGCTCTCAGAAGTGAGAGGGGTCCTGACAGGGTTGCCCTCGATGAATTTCTTCTTTGAGTAACACAAGGGCCTAGGCTGTCCTCAGGATTTCACTAGAACAATTGATTCTAGTTGCTCTAGAGGTAGAAGTTAGGGGAAAGAGGCCTCTCTCTCTGTCATCACATACAAAGATTAATTTGAGATACATCACAGGCCTAAATATAAAAGTTAAAACTCATAAGGCTTCTAGAAAAAGAAAACATAGGTGTTTCTTTATGACCTTGGGGGAGGCAATGATTTTTTTTAGACAAGACACAAAAAGCACTAGCCATAAAAACATGGAGCGATTCAAGTTTACTACAGTTAAAAATGTCTGCTAATCAAAGGCACCAGTCAAAATAATAAAGCAAAATTGCAAAGATTTGGAGAAAATATCGGCAACATCTATCCCTAAAAACTGACATTTATTCAGATCATATAAATAATCCCTACGATGAGATAAGATAAAGACAAACAACAATAAAACATGACTTAAAAACTTGACTGATATAGCACAAAAGAAGATGTATGAATGGCCAATTGGTATATGAAAAGTTGTTTTTAGTCATTGGGGAAATGCAAGTCAAATCCACAAAGAGTGATACTACATGCCTCTCTGAATGGCTTCAGGTAGTAAGACTGACAACATCAAAATGCAACATCAAAATGCAACATCAAAAGTTGGGAAGGGTGTGTAGGAACTGGAACTCTTATCTATGGCTGGTGGGGTATAGAATGTAGGACCACTTTGGAAAATAACATGGTAGCCTGAGATGCAGTCAAAAATACACCTACCTTGTGACTTGGCAATCACACTCCTAAAAATTTATCCAATGCAAACAAAAGCATAGGTTCATAAAATGATATATACAAAAATGTTCATAGCATCTGTATTCATAACAGCCTCAAACAGGAACAGTTTCTTCAAAATGGAACCCAACAGGAGAATGTATAAACAAATTGTGGTATATACTTGGAAAGCTACTTGGTCCAAAAAAAAAAAAGGAATGAGCCATTTTAGTAATGACCAAACTAACAGCAAGGGGAATAGAATGGAACTGATGGGCACAGAGAGGGGAAAAGTGGCACATTTGATATCTCGATATATTCAAAATAAGCAAGGTGGTGGGGGAGGGGTTGGCAGAGAGAAGAAAGAGAAGAAACTGGATAAATAAAATTGCAGAATAATAAGGTAGAAATTACATCACTGGCACACAATGAAATAGGTTAAGCCCATTGCATTGCTTAACCAGCTATTACATTTGTATGAACTTGGACGTGTCACTTAATTTCCCTTATAAAAGAAAGAATTTGAAAAAATTGCACTCCTGTTTTTTTCCAGTTAACATTGGGCCCGATGCAGAATAAATTCTTACTTAAAGAAGACCAAAAAGGGGATCCCTGAGTGGTTCAGCGGTTTGGCGCCTTCCTTAGGCCCAGGGCATGATCCTGGAGTTCCAGGATCAAATCCCAAATCCCAAATCCGGGTCCCTGCATGGAGCCTACTTCTCCCTCTGCCTGTGTCTCTGCCTCTCTCTCTCTCTCTCTCTCTCTCTCTCATGAATAAATAAATAAAACCTTAAAAAAAAAAGAAGACCAAAAAAAATCTCAATGTAGATAAATAATAACCATAGTTTACATTGAAATATTCATTCTTTTGAAGGTCAAATTGCATTTTTTTTATGTATCTATAAGCGTAAACTCTGAAGCCCTTGGCTTATCTGAATTCCAAATCTTACAGTAAAAGATTTGGCTTGAAAGTGCTTTCGAAAAAAGAAAGAAAGAAAGAGAAAGAAAGAAAGAAAGAAAGAAAGAAAGAAAGAAAGAAAGAAAGAAAGAAAGAAAGAAAGAAAGAAAGAAAGAAAGAAAGAAAGAAAGAAAGAAAGAAAGAAAGAAAGTGCTTTCAACCAAAATGAGAGATGCTCACATTAACACTCCTTTAAGAACCAGATAAATAAATCCTCCATTTCCTTCAGCTCATTGAGTTTCTGGATTTGCACAAGCCCCTCCTCCCTTACTCTCTTTCCAAGTGTTTGGCTCATTAACAGATTCATTTGATACTTTCCCTGGGAATTTGCCACCTTCCTTGGGTGACTTGGGGCAAACAGCTTATGAGTCCTGCCTCCCTTCTGGATGGTACTGGATGGTGTTGGTGAGAAGCAGCTCCCTAGAGGACCCTGATAAGTCCCTAATTAGTGGTAGCGGAAAGACTGCAAGCACTCCCAGATGGTGTCAGGAAGTTAAAAGAGTACTTCTAGCCACTTAACTTTCAAGGCAAACAGGGGAAAAAGAAATGCATCCCTAAAGGCAATTCAAAGAAGAAAGCATATAAGTGTTTGCTAAGAGCCCTATGAATTTTTATTGGATGTTTCTTTTTGGTTATTTCTTTATTACAAAGAAAATGCATACACGTCAGGGAATCGCAATGCAGTGCTACAAGAAGAGATCAAACATTTAATTTCCTTTTTATTTGTCTTTCTGGGAAAGCATGGCTCAATCTTTCATACATGTTTTCCTACAGAAAAGATTTATAATTGGCGTTGCTGAGGGAGTCCCTAGAGATCGTTGTTCTCAGAGAGACCTCCAGGAGCACTGGGTGTTAAGTCTCCTCCTCTGGGTGTCAACAGCCTGGCCTCCTGGAGTATTAATCTTATAAATTCTATAGTATCCCATTTACTTAGAATTTAAATTCTAAGTAAATCGCATTGAGTTAGAAACTAACACCACCTAATCAGTATCCCATTGATAGGGAAGGCAGCCATCCCATTTATTCTGGAAAGAGTCTTGGCGGGTCCTCACCAGGGCCAGGTAGTCCAGAAAATCTTTCCCCCCAGCAAAAATAATCTCTAAACCAGAATGGCTTAAGTATCAATGTTTTCAACAATAGCAAGATATCTTACACTAAGCTATGAGTAAAATATGTGACTTAACAAATAATAATAAGTGCAGATGCTTGGTAGTTGGGTTTTGTTTTAGCAATATATTTATATTGATATTCATATATTTATGTTTATTTATATATATGTGTTTAGCAATATATTTATAGACTTTAAAAAGTCAAATTATATTACAAACTTTATAACAAAATGTCTACCTCAGGGCCTCAGACAATTCCACAGCCAGCAAATTAAATTAAAGAACATATAGACACCACTGAGGGAGTGGGTGTGGTGTGGCTGCTGCTAAAAAGCCAGTAGTCTGAGGAGGAAGGGGTTAAAAGGTAGCGGGCAGCCAGCTTATAGTACTTCTGTACACTCGGCCCTGACCATAGGGTCAGTTCAACTTTCAGATTCAGATCCAAAGGGAGTTATGGGTATTTTTATTTCTGTCCTGTCTTAACAAAAGCCAGAGGACATATTGCCATAGGGAGAATCACAGGGCCTATTAGGTAGAAAGAACAATGTGCACGGAGCCACAGTGGTTTCCAGACCTGAACTGGGCTGTGATGCTCTGCAACACAGCACACCCCGCAATTGTCAGCCACGGCCACCTGGCTCCTCATGGCAAGCACGTTTTGCCACCCCCATGTGGCAAGCACGTTTTGAGGCTAATGAACTATGCACGCTCAACCCAGTTTCTGACCACATCATACCTCGAGGAGGACCTGAACACATTGAGAAGGGTTGTTTTTTTCCTGTCTGCAGGCCACGTGGGGCTCTATTTCTCATTGCATATTACCTCATTGAACAAACACCACTCCACGGGGGAAGGAGAGTCAAAAATTTTGCCAAATACATTTCCACTTGTATTGTCAGAAGCAAAACATCATCTCTTTCCTTGGAAACCTCTGCCTCCCTTCATTGTGCATTCCACTCTATCACACATTTCCCTATTTTTATAGGCCCACAAAGCACTGAAGGTGCAATGATAAATAGATCCCTGTCCAAATGCATTCCTTTCTATTCACATCTTCTTCCTTCCATACACCTCCAAGGGTGTCTTTATACTGGCTGATTAATTTTGTGATTTTTAGCACTACGGTGCAGTAGAAAGCTGCTTAAACCAATGATGGATTTGTCTACCCTCAAGCTCACACTGACCATAGTTATCAAGGCAATGAGAAGAAATCTGAACATGACAGCAATTCTCAAAACCCACCTAGAACGGTTACACGTGTCTGACTGATCCTGTGTCCAGTAGGATTTATTTCCATCAGACCATGAAAAACTAGTGGGAAAATTCTTCCCAAGAGGTGTGGATATGTTCAGGCACTGATTCTGTCCTACATAAAACAGAATTGACCAACCACGCCTCAAAGATATTTATTTCATGCTTACCTCAAATCTCTGAGCCCAGTGGTCCCCACGGAAACATATATAACACATGGACCAACACTCAAGAAGAGCAGAAAACAAGGGCTTCCTATCCCTTTGTGACTGTCCTACTACCACTCATGGTTTTAGTTTTCCATGTTGTGTAATAGTTAAGCTTGCAAGACGCCATGCACAGAGCTACTCTCAGAAGAAGGAATCCCTGTGTCATGAAGATAAGATCCTCCACATCCGGGCATTACATCTACTTCCCTCTTTGCTGTTGAAATTGCTTTCACTTACGATTCCTCATTTGTTTCTGCTTCTGGTAACAGAGCCAGAAGAAGGTTATTCTATTTCATTGATGAGAGGGTGGAGAGAATGTTCAGGTGATCTGCCTTAAAGTCATGCATCTTTCCATAGGCACCACTTGGGGTTCCAACCTGTGAAATCTGAGTCCAGATCCGGGCGTCTTTAAGCTGCACCAGTGATTCCATTAGGTTTTATCAGGCAGAATAAATGGCGGGCACCCTACTGGGTGTTCCCAATAACCCAGTTCTCAAGTTTTCACAACCCAGAGTGGACCAGTGGCTCCCCCCTAAGACCTCAGAGAGCTTTAATTATAACACTTAGCATAGTCTACTCACCTAGTTATTTCCATGTCTTTCTCTCAGGACCTTGTGATTTACTCAAAATCAGGCACCCTGTCTTATTCACCTTTGTGTCTTCAGCATCCAGTCCAGGGCCTGGAACCCAGAAGATAAAAGATCCGCCAAATAAATGAACAACGAGACTAATAAAAGAGATTCAAATGTAAACAGTGCTAAGACAGAGGCATGAGCAAAGTATTGCAGAAACAGGAAGGGGCAAGTGACTCAACCTACCTGGGAACTCCAGAAGGCTCCACAAGGAAGGTGACATTGGAGCCAGGATTTCATCAAATAGAGAGGGAAGGGCAGGACATCCTAGGTGTGGAAACTTCATGAACACATCAGCCTTATCCAGGGTGCCCCTGCATGGCCTGACTCGGAAGCAGCACAGGGTGGCCAGAAGGACAGAGGATCTGGGAGGCCCAGAGGACCCGGACCGAAGTGTAATCCCAATGAAGAAATTAATTCATTCAACAAGTGAACTTTTCATTTAATTAAAGCAATGAAAATAGTCTAAACAGATTGACCACTTTGAGCAAATTAAACTGTTTTCATTCAAATTGATGATCTCTAATGACTTAAAGAAAATTCATCTCAAACTATAGTTTCTTTTTATTTTTCAAACTATAGTTTCAAAGAATATTGTCTTAAGCAAGTTATTTGATAAGGGGGTTGAGTCAGGGAGATCCCCAGGCTCGGAGGTTGAAGAGGTGGAAGCAGAAGCGGGAGGCCTGCGGGCACCATCGCCCCGCCCCCAGCCCCGGAGCCCCGCCCACCGGCCCCGGAGCCCCGCCCACTGCCCGGAGCCCCCGCCCCCAGCCCTAGAGTCACGCCCACTGCCCGGAGCCCCGCCCCTCGGCTGCTGGAGAGGAGCAGCGCCCGCACCTGGCGCACATTCCCGGACCTGCAGCCGCACCTCGGGACCCGCAGGCGTCTGAGCTGCAGCACCTTTAGGGATCCCCGAGGCCCTCTCAATCAATAATCCCCGGGGTTTTTTATGAGGGCTGGATTATGAGGATTTGGAAAGGGGACGATTAAGCAGTACTTCAAAGACGAGCCCCAGCCGCACCTGCAGCATTTATGAAGATCTATTAATAGAAAGCACACGATTTAGCAGTAATCCCTAATTCATAGAAAATCGATGATTTATGCCTTTCGGCCCAAGAGGCACTGAGGACTTTTGGTTCCTGGGCTGCCTGGCCCCACATCTGGTCAAGACTGACATGGGTCACCGGGGGGTTGTGTGGGATCCTTTCGGTCCTACCAGTAAATGGAAAACAATCCTGCAGACCCGCAGTCGGTCCCTTGAGGACCTAATCTCTTTTCTTCTATCCGAGGACGTCAGCTGTTTTGGTGCAGCTTCCAGGCGAACAGCCCAGGCCCTGGCCATAGGAGGTATGATGCCAATTTGCTGGGGACTCAAAACCAGGCCAGGGGGTCTGTCTCTGGCCAAGCTCCTCCTGTCTCCCTTCTCCTCACCTGGACTTCCCTTTTGTCCTCCGGAGAATGGTGGCAGTCACCCCAACGATCATCAGAATATCTTGTGGGTGCCTTGGGAATTCTAGAATCCGTCTGGGTCTTATTTGATCTTAAAGGTTTATGTATTTGAATTTCTCATTAAAAGAGCCATGGAACAGATCCATTAATTAATGTCTTACCTCAGAGGGCCAAAAGCCAGCTGCCTTCTGGGGATACTTTTGCTGAATATAACAAAAAGACAAAAGCGTCTTTCCATCTCAGAGGGAGAGATTTAGGTTGTATAATACCAAACAAAAATCCCACAATTAGTAAGGAAAGTAAAATGATCTTTTGTCGGCCTTTAAGAAAGGAACATTCAGTAGAAGGGGCGGGTGGGGGGGGGGGGAATGTTCTCTTTCTTAGCAGGGAATCTGAGACCAGAAGAGTGTTCCATACTCACAGCTGTTGTGATAATCACTGTGCAAAAGACCCAAAGATTTCATTGATAATCGATTGAACTGTTTAGAATGAACAAGTGTCTCTGGACATTTCTATTATATAAAGGCTTCATATATTTTTTTCATTGTTGGTGTTCCTGGGCCACATCGAAATATATGCCCTTTACCTGCTACTATTTATGTTAAATCCTTTAATTAAATCACCATGCATATCTTAATTCATTTGGCCCCCAGTAACACCTCTGCCTTGAGAACAGAAATCTGATCCCCCAAAACCAAAACTTCAAAGCACCATAATTTAGGAGGTGATTAACTTTACTGCAAAGAAGTCTATACCATCCCAGAGTTCACCACAGGGCTCTCTTCTGTGGCCAGACATTAATCTATAGAACACTGGTGGGAAGGAAGGAAGACGGGATGGGTGAAGGGGGTGTCCGCAGAACCCCCACCCATGGTGAAGAGAAGCCAGCAATTAGAACAGTGACCCCAGGATACATGAACTTCATGGAAAAGAAGTCAGATTCAACAGTATCATTTCCCTACACAGGGATTTGTTTTCTTAATTATAAATACATTACATACAGATTATTTTTTAAAAAGGGACAAACATGTAGGTCTAAAGAAGAAAGTAAAAATTGCCATTCATCCTACTGTCTGGAAATAACCATTGCAAATATTTTGGTGTATTTCTTTCCATTATTTTCTTTTCTGTGCTTATCTCTTCAGAGATAGACGATACGGATGTTGGTACAAAAGTTTTTGTTGTTAAACAAAACGAAGGTCATACCCTGTATTATTTTATGTTGTGCTTTTTTTAAATATACCACCTCATGGAGACTTTCTTGTGCTATTAGATATTATTTTAAAACATAAGTTTTTAGGGACACCTGGGTGGCTCAGTGGTTGAGCATCTGCCTTTGGCTCAGGTCATGATCTTAGGGTCCTGGGATCGAGTCCCACATCAGGCTCCCCGCGGGGAGCCTGCTTCTCCTTCTGTGTATGTCTCTGCCTCTCTCTGTGTGTCTCATGAGTAAATAAAGTCTTAAAAAACACATAAATTTTTATGACTCTAAAACTCAGATTACAAGTTAATGTATATAAACATATCCCCCTTTTGCTGAAAGTATGTTATTAACTTCTCACCATGTTAAATAACACAAGCACGAACATCCTATAGCTCAGATAGGTAGTAAAATCTAGTGTTCAGACCACACACTCCAGAGTTTGAATCTCACCACTAGCTGTGTGTCTTTGGGCAGATGACCTCACCTCTCTGTGCCTCAGTTGTTCTGTAGAATGGGGCTACTATAGCACCCACCCAAGGAGCTCTTCTTGGGTATTAAGGAGTATATATATGTAATGGATCTTAAGATAACACCTGATACATCATAAGAACCACACAATTGTTGGTGGTTGTTGTCATTGTAATGAGGCCAGCTCACTCAAATTTCTCCACTGTCCAGCACTCACCCCAGCACTGCACTCAGGCTGGTGTTTTAGATTATTCATCCTTGCTCATCCCCCACCCCTGGTGCCACCACCGTGGTTCCTGGGGAGGTGACCATCGTGGGGCTCGGCTACCTAAACTCCCTCCCTGTCATCCTTTCCGTGTTTGGTGGCTTCACAGTCCAAAATAACCTCACTGAAGACATAATCATTTCTGACTTCCTTTCCTCTCCCCACTCTCTGTCTCCCACACCTATACCCTCACCCCTTCCGGCACAGGTCTTTGCCTTCCCACCAGCCATAAACAGAAATCCTCAACCCCACCATAGATCAAGAAGAAAGGGGGCAATGCTAAGTCTACAAGACGTATCTTTGGAGTCATTTCTAACCATAATATTCAAGGGCTTTTGCTTCTTTTCCTGTTTCTTTTGTTCTCAGGACTGTATTTGTGCTTCAGGCCACACCCTCTTTGGAGGCCATCATTCCTCCTTTTGTTTAAGGGATGGCAGGGAGAAGAAGGATAATGTACTCTCTGAGTGTATCTACAGGAAATGAAGAGCTTTCTCTCTTTCTCTCTTCACTTGCTCCCCTCTCCTTCTGAGAGCTACAGCTTGGCAAACACCTCACCTCAGAACTTCTGACATTAATGAAGTAGCAGGGAGTGCAGAGCCGCCTGCTGAGAGCTTGCTTCAGAGACATGGCTCGGAGCATCTTGTTCAGCAGAACTGATAAGATGGAACCAACCATAACCCAGTAAACAAACCACATGGGAAAGACCAGAAATATTTTATGGGCTTGCTCCAAAAAATGTTAACTTTGGTGTTCTGTGCGTTGGATGAACTGAGTTATGTGGAGAGGACTAGGTCAGAAAGGCAACCAAGGGGCTCTTTTCCTGTTTAAAAACCTGCAGTCTAGGGTTAGCTTTTATAATCTTGCAGAATAAAACTTACAGGAAAGGAGACTCCTAGAATAGTACTTGTTGAGATCACTCTTTCCTGATCGTGCGCTCTCTCTCCTCCTTCCTTCCTTTGCCTTCCACTGAGCTCCCTACACCTCTCTGTAGGCCTGAGGCTCCATTCCCAGCTGGCCCTAATCCAGGCAGATATTTTTACAGGGTAATTCCACATGCTGCACACTCATTTCTGTCTAAATGAATCATCAAGCCTTTGCCAACTTTCTGTTTATTTGCTTGCTGATAAGGGAGGCCATGTTCTTTCTCAAAGAGAATGTGCCGATATCTCTGGAGCAGCAGGAAAACCTGTGTTCCAGTAGTTTCTGCTCCCTGTCAACAATGTAGTGATGGCAAGCCACCAAGCCTTGACTTACTCATCTGTAAAATGGGAAACCTGCCAGCCTGGCTTATACAGCCTACGATAATTGTAAGGATGAAAAAGGATAATGTTTGAAAAGATAAAATAAAATTGAGAACGTTTATAGGAAATGCTTCATAAATTAAAAACGGCTCTCTCACGTAACATACCAACTCTTCCCAAACCCAGCTGAGTCTTCTGGAGTAAGTCAGTCCCAAGGAAGAAGTTAAACCACATTTCATTCCTAGCCAGATGACATGCCTAAGCCACTTGCTCAGGCTCAGTCTTAATTGACTGACTCTGTGGTTTAGGCTTCTCCCTTTGTCTCTGTCTCTTTTCACAGAATTCTTTCCTTGCTTCTAACCAAATTTTAAAAAAAGTAATCAGAAACCAGTTAGGTCTATATTAGCCCTAAATATTAAATTTGCTGCTCTGTTGACCTCAGAAGACAATGTATCTGCATACCCAGAAGGAAAGTTAGAAGAAAAGGAGGCTAGCTGTGAGAAGCTAATTGTCAGAGAGGCTTATAAGTTCTCCTCTTGCCTGGAACAGTAATTGGATGCCTTGTGGCCATAAAAATTAGCAATAACAGCCCTGGCCACTTGTCAAGGTATTATCATGGGAGTATAAAAACTCTGTGGGGTGACAACCTGATGAAAAACAGGAGATGCCCAGCTCCCCACCCTTGAGCACTCACTTCTACACCTCTCTCCCACCTGACACTCCCACATCCAACCCTAGTAAATTATGAAGTCACTTGATGAATGATTAAAGTTCAATCCAGGAACAGAAGGTTTACTAGGTGGAATGGAAGCAAAAGAAGTAGTTGAATATGTTTTCGTAATGCCCAGGGCTCACCAGACTGGATCTCATCATCTTCCCTCCCTTTTAATTTGAAGGGAAGGAGAGACATACCAGGACTTAACCTTTGGCCCATCTCTGAAGAATGCTACCTGATTGTGTAGGTGGCACATGCTAGGGAACATGAACTTCCAGACTGCAACATTTATTTACTTGAGGAATGTATCCAGTACAGAATAAAACAACCAACCAAAGAAAATGTAACTCCTGAAACAGAATAATTGGGATGGACACACCAATAATGTAAAACAAACACAATCAAATGCACCGAGACAAAGATATTAATAATTACTAACCCAGTAGAAAATTACTAAATATAAACAAATATAATAGCTGAAATAAGGGATCCAATAGATGGAATAAATAACAGAGTGGATAAAGCTTTGAAATTAAGTAGACATTGAGCAAGCAGAAGGCAGGAAGAATCCTTTCTTTCATATAAAATATACAAGAAAAGCTAAAAGGTATGGAAGGTACAACAAGAAGTATCAGTGTACAGAGTGAGGGTACCAAAATAAATGAATACAGAAGGAAGACATTTAAAAAATCATGATAAACCTTTCAGTTTAACAAAAAATGAGCATTTCATTAACAACAGATGAAATAATTTAGATTTAAAAGGCTGGGGCAGCCAGGGTGGCTCAGCAGTTTAGCACTGCCTTCCGTCCCAGGCATGATCCTGGAGACCTGGAATCGAGTCCCATGTTGGGCTCCCTGCATGGATCCTGCTTCTCCCTCTGCCTGAGTCTCTGCCTCTCTCTCTCTCTCTCTCTCTCTCTGTGTCTCTAATGAATAATTAAATAAAATCTTAAAAAATATATTTTTTCAATTAAATTTTAAAATTTAGTTTACTTTGTATAGAACGACATTCAGTAGCAAAAATAAAATACCATGACAACCCAAGAGAGTGACTGTTGAAAAAAATGTCAAATTTAGTGCCTTTAGCAGCCATTTTTTTTCCTGCTCTTTAAAGAAGGGGCCCTGAATTTGCATTTCATGATGGGCTCTGCAAATTAGATAGCTGGACCTATGTGCAGATGATCTAATCTTTTACATAGATTTTTTTTAAAAAGGGAATAGCTAAATTCCTAGAGGTCATAAAAGGATGTGGAATACAAGATCAGTTTTTTTTTTCAAAATTAATATGATTTCTTCAAACTATCAATAACCAATTGAAAATATAAAATATTTCTATTTTATAAAAAATGTAAGATAATACTTTAAAAAAACCAATAAATTATCTAAGATCTAACTTAAGCTAAAGTACACAAAGCTCCTATGGAAAATTTCAGCACCATAATAAAGGATTTAAAAGAAAATCTAATTAGACAGTCCAAGTTCTGGGGTGAATGAAAAAAATATTACAAGGGTACCAATTCTTCCCCTAACTCATTGACAAATCTAACACTGTCCTCATTACAATCCCTGCTGGATTTTTTTTTAAAGGTACTTAAGAAACTTACTTTAAAATGTATATGAGGGGGGATCCCTGGGTGGCACCAGTGGTTTAGCTCCTGCCTTTGGCCCAGGGCATGATCCTGGAGACCCGGGATCGAGTCGCGTGTCGGGCTCCAGGTGCATGGAGCCTGCTTCTCCCTCTGCCTGTGTCTCTGCTTCTCTCTCTCTCTCTCTGTGCGACTGTCATAAATTTAAAAAAAAATGTATATGACGAATAAATGCCTATGAATCACAAAGGCAAATTAGACAAAAGTGAGAACTAGCCAAAGTAGTAAAAACAAAAACAAAGTAAAACAAAACAAACCAATCAGTGGAACTGAACAGAAAGCCCAGAACAAGATCCCATACAGAACCTAATATGTGAGAAGGATGGCACCTTTGGCACAGTGAGGGAAGAATAGGCTCCTTTCAGTAGATGATTTGGGGGAAACATGACTCACTTTATGAAGGAAAAAAAGCATTAAACCCCTATTTACAATTTTATTCGATTGTATAGTCTAGAAAGATTGAAACTTTAAATCTGAAAAGTAAGACAGTTAAGAGTCCTAGCTGATGCAGGAACCCAGCGGGCTTCATGGGTGTCTGACGTCCTCTGGGGCCAACACTCAAAAGAGCCCAGAGCTTTACTGAAGGCTCTACTGCTGCCATGTTGAAATTGTTAATTTTACAAAGGGTCCCCTACTTTCATTTTGCACTGGGCTGGCAATTTATGTGACCTAGAAACGGGGAAGGGCTTCTTCTAAAAAAGCCCAATTAGAAGGCAAAAGTTGATTTTTGCCCCAACAAGAACAGCATGGATAAAGTAACCAGACATCATCACAGGCTGGCAGAGGTTCTTTGTGAGGTCCTAACCCGGTGACATTAGTACCCAAATTGTATGGGGTACAAGGTAGCCAGCTACCTTAATTCCTTCCAAACTTTCAGCTTACTTTTCACGGGAACAATAATTTTTGTATTATTGTTTGCATTTGGTTTACATTCTATTTTTTTTAATTACTTATGTTCAATAAAAATTACAGCTGACATAAACAAGCATGCAGATAAACACAATCACCTCTTGGGAAGCATTGCACTCAATTGGTCAGAGCAGCAGGAAGTGAGCATCCTGCAGTGCAACCCAATACCTAGAAGTTCAGAGGAGCTGGGGCTTCACAGTTAGGTTTTATAGAGAGACTAGAGTGTCAGTTAATCCCACGAGTCGGTTAAGTGGAAGTCATTTAATTAACTGCTTCAATTACAGGTGGAAAAAAAATCCTTAGGTTTCTACAAGTTTGTGCTGGTTTGCCAAATTTCCCTTTGGAGACTTTGATTTGTCGTAATTTTATGAGTGTGTTGACTTCCAGGATGGTTATATTAGACTCCAGGATCAACGGTCACTGTCAATTGCATGGCTTTCATAGAGCACAAGAGCCCACAGAAACATCTGGTGATGCATTTAAAGTGTTTTCCTGCAATAAGACATGCACTTACAGCCAACTATTAATTTATTCACTATCACTCATGTCCTGTGAGCTATGCTTCATAGGAATGTGTTTAGCAGATTATAATTATGCAAAAAAAATGAACATTGCCTAAAAATAACTTTCTTTCCTTAGAAGGGAGCATTGTTAGCAAAGTCACAAAAAACAGGTAATTACTTTGGTTAAAAAGTATGCACAAGTCTCATTTGGAAGTTATGCACGGAAGAAGAGTGCTTTGTGGAAATACTGGCTAACTCCAGACTTTTTCTCCAATCAGCAAGTTGTCTGCTGACAAACGTCGTTTTGGGGGTCTCTCACACATTATCCTGTTCTTACTGCCAAGGGGAAAGCTTCTAAAGCTCCACTATGTCATTTGATGTTTGCAGTGGTTGCTTGGTAAACACCCCTTATCAAACTAAAGATGATTTCTTCCTACTTTTATTAAAAATGTTTATTGGGGAGCCTGGGCAGTGAAATCAGTTAAGCATCTAACTCTTGATCTGGGCTCAGGCCATGATCTCAGGGTCCTGAGATCAAGCCCCAGTCAGGCTCCTCGATCAGCAGGAAGTCTGTCCCTCTCCCCACTCATGTGTACACGTACTCTCTCTCACTCAAATAAATAAATCTTTAAAAAACCCAAAATTTTTATTAGGTAGGTGTTGGGGTCTCTATGAAGATTGTCATGTAGTTTCATCTCTTCCAATCCGGAACTGTAAAACATTGCATTAATAGATGTCTTATGTTGAACCATTCTTTCACAACATATCACTTTTTGCAAGCTGACAGATCCAACTTGCAGGTATTTATTTATGATTTTTATGTTTATAGCCATGAGTGAGGTTTATCTGTTGTTTTTGAGCCTCTTCTTCTCCAGTTATAGTGTCAGAAATATGCCAGCCTTGAAAAGGGGGTTGGAAAATATTCCATATTTTTTAGTGCTCTGACACGGTTTAAATGACAGAGAAATGACGTTTCTGGAAGCTTAATAGAACGTGCCAGGAAAACCACTTCAAAGTTTTCTCTAAGGATAGGCCAGTCTTTAATAATTACTTCGAATTCTTTTATGATTACTATTCTTTTCAGGTATTATACATCTCCTGGAGTCAGTATTCTTACTTTCTATTTTTCTGGAAAGTCATCAATTTCATCTACATTCTGAATTCAATGATTTGAAGTAATAAATATATTCTCTACTTTTGAAATCGTTGTGTGTCTGGTTATTTTCCCTTTGTTAATGTATAAGATAATTTGTATTTTCTAAATTTTAAATAACTAATTATTTGTCTTTTTATTGACCTTTAAGAAAAAGCTTTTTGTTTAACTTGAGGTTGTGTTATTTGTATTTTCATAGTTTTATATTTCATCAGTTTCTGCTTTATCTTTATTAATACCTTTTGTTTGTTATAGGTTTGTTTTTTTATATTTTTAATTAAATGTTTAATTACTTTATTTTCATTCTTTCTCATTTTTTTTTCTTTTTTAAAAGAAGATTTTATTTATTTATTCTTGAGAAACACAGAGAGGCAGAGACATAGGCAGAGGGAGAAGCAGGCTTCCTGCAGGAGCCAGATGTGGGACTAGATCCCAGGACGCCAGGATCAGCCCTGAATCAAAGGCAGATGCTCAACCACTGAGCCACCCAGGCCTCCCTCTTTCTGGTTTTCTAAAAAAAATCATTTAAAAGAATACACAATCATTTGAGTATTGTTTTACATTTGAATGCTATCATATTTTAATGTTGGTAATTCCATTTTCATATATTTCTAAATGGTCTGTAATTTTAATATGAACTCTTCTTAACCCCTAGTTTCTTTTAAGGGGTGTTTATTAATTTTTTAAAAAAGATTTTATTTATTTATTCACGAGAGACACAGAGAGAGAGGCAGAGACACTGGCAGAGGGAGAAGCAGGCTCCCTGCGTGGAGCCCGATGTGGGACTCGATCCCAGATCCTCTGGGTTCATGACCTGAGCCAAAGGCAGATGCTCAACTGCTGAGCCACCCAGGCACCCCGGGTGTTTATTAATTTTAAGTGGATACAATATTTGGCTTGTTCTTCCAGTATCTAGTTTTATTGCATGTTAGATAATACACACCTGTCTTTGTCTTTATGGAACTTACTACAAGGGCCAATTCTTAAAAAAAAAAAAAAAAAAAAAAAAACCATCTGAGAAAAATGTATGTTCCTGTTTTTTGGTTAGTATACTGAACCAATGCATTAATTCACTTTTTAAATTTGTATCTTTCAGGTATGACTACTTAACAATTCCTGAGAGACTGAGTTAAAGCAACTCACCGTCATAGTATTTCTGGATTTTTCCTTGTACTTCCAGCAGTTTTTGCTTTATCTATTTTTGTTGTTGTTGTTGTTGTTTTTGCTTTTTTTTTTTTTTGCTTTATATTTTGATGCTGTTTCGGAGGATTGCTCTTGACTCCGCCTTTGCACATGCCTATGCACTGTGTCCGGAGACTATATGATGCTATTGCCCGGGGGAGGGGGGACAGGTTCCCACTAGTCACATGACTCACTCACTCCAGTCAGGCCATATCCTCAGAAAGGTATTCCTGACCACTGTGCTAAATAGACACTCTGTCACTCTCAGCCTCTTACCTGTTCAGGTGCACTCATAGCCTTAATCACTACCACTTATAGGTATACATGCCTACTTGGTTTTTATCTTCTCTCAGTACAATGTAAGTTCATTGAAGGCAGCAAAAGTATTGGTCTAGAGCAATGTTCCATTCCTATCACTTTGACAATGGTCAGCACATTGTAGATGCTCAAGAAATACACATAGGTGTTCATTAATAAGTGAGTGAATGTACACATTTCTCATAATATTTCTGTTTAACTCATTTAATGACTTTTTTTTTTTAGTTTTTTTCTGTTTGCTAGTAACACTTTTAACATTTTATCCATATTCAAAGTTTTGGTAATCTTGGTTTCACGTAGATCTCTTGTGAGTAGCCTGTATCTTGCTTTTGCATCTTTACTCACTCCAGGACTCGGTGATTTGAGGTGGAAGTGTAATCCATTCGCCTTTACTGTGATTGCTGATATGGTTGGACTTACTGCTGTCATTTAAAGTTGTCCACTACTGTTTCTCCCACATTTGTAGTCTTAACCAATAGCTGACATATACGAATATCTTACAATGCACTGATTCATATTCCAAGTACTTTTTGGTTTCCATCTCATTTAATGCTCAAAATAACCTTATGACTCAGGTTGCAAGTAAAGAAACTGAGGCTTAGGAATGTTCTGTAACTTGTCCAAGATACCATAACTGCTAAACCAGGACTCAAACATTAGCGATCCCTCTCTAGAGGCCAGGATATCAACCTGAGGTTATGCTGCTTCTCTTATCTGAATTTTCTTCTTTTTCTGTCTCTCTCACAAATTATTTGAACATCACATAATCTATTAATAATGTGTAAATTTTAATTAACCATATTTCAACATACTTTCACACAAAATAGATTATTTGGCATCCATGACCCATCCCTCCTAAAAAATGCAAGACTATCAGCATGCTTCCATTACTGTTCCTATGCTTAAAGGTTTATTGACATACCTAGAATTTTTATTCCAGATTGCCATATCGTTATTAATTTTATTTTTCATTATATTTGTACAAATTTCTGGCCAATAATTTCTGCCTCATATTCTGCAAAGTTTCTTCCTCTTGGTTTCTGTATAACTAATATATTCTTCATCCATGTTCGTTCTATTCTTGGCTCCTTTCATTTAGTTTTGGGAAATTGATCACAAGACCATTAATGTTTTAACTTCCTGATATTTTATGTGTGTCTTCTCTTATTTTTTCTTTGTCATAGCAATCTGTTCTCAGTTTGGATGAAATAGGCTCTTAAATTTTCTGAAGTTACTTGGTAGAATTTTTTTCTGATTAATTCTCCTTTTTTTATGCACTATTTCTTTATTTTTTTTCCAATGCCAGTTATTTCTTTTGGGGGCCTTTCTTATATGATACAGATTGCTCTCAGATAATTCTTACTGTCCATTCAGATTTACAACTAAAGTGATGAGTCCTGGTGGCTGCTATGAGTTTCTTAGCTTTGTGGAGGTCTGTTTCACCAACCTGTACAAGGGAAGCATGACTTTGGCTTTTGCGTCCATGGCTAGGGATGCTAATAGGCAGGTTTCCCTTTAGGTGCATAAACAAGGAGCAGGAACTCCCCAGGGACCAAAATGAAAAACCCTTTCCTTGAGCAGTGTCAGGTTTCATGGAGTGTTTCACTTCTGAATATAATCAAGTTTACATTTGTCTCCCTCTGCTCCTTTTTGGATTTCTAAAGTTAACTCAGGCGCTGCTCCACTTTTCCCTTGAATCCCCCAGCATGGATAGACCAGGATCTCCCCAGATGATACATGCTATTAATCATCATGAAAATAACTTTTATCAAATATTTTCCCTGGAACATGTGTTAAGTGCTTTATTTGAATTATCTCCAGTTAGTCTCAAAACCACTCTAGGAAGTTGGTACTTCTATTACCCATGTTTTATAGATAATGAGACCAAGGCTAAGGGTGATAATGAAATCCGTGATTACATATCTTGTCCAAGGTTACATACCTAGTAAAGGATGGAGCCAGGATGTAGATCCAGACAGGCTGCTGGCTTAAACACAGGTCCATGCTGCCTCTCTCTGATATGTTGCCACTTTTTTTCTAATGTAGTGTGGGATATGGAATCCTCTTTAACCCTTGATCGGGTCACGGAGCTTGAAGGGAAATTTCAGAAAAAAAACAAAGTCTGGATGAGACAAAGGGATGGCTTATAGGAAGGTGTGTCGTATACATTGAGGCATGGAATTCTTATATCTGAGAAGGCAGACATCTTATAATGGCTTACCCAGGCCACACTTTGGAGATTTAAGGGTCTGTGATAGCTCAGTTACAGGCTGTTGTTGCTATGATTTATAGCCAGGATTCAGCCCTACGCATAGCAGTCATGTGCCATGCCTTTCAGACACTAGTGCTCAAAAGATTGTCCCCTGTCATTTCAACCCCAGTTCAACAAAAAAAAACACAAGCCCCCCCTCTTAAGATGACAGACCTATCTGCTGGCCATTGACTGGATGTTAAACTCCTTGGCCCAGCAGAACCCGAGCTTTCTATTTTTAGTTTGGGGTGGCTGAAGACACGCTGGGTAAGACTTGTTTAAGGCCTCCTGCCAGACCTGGCTTGCCACACAAACCAGCCAAAGAGGCAACACAGCAGGCCAATTAGCCAGCAGATGTCTGTGAGCTGAATAAACGAGGTGAGTGGACAGCAAGGGGCTGTCTTTGCCACAGACAGTAAGCAGAACCCAAGGATTAACTTTCCTGGTCAGAGCGCTGCAGGGAAACCTGCCGTTTATTCTATCTCTATGGTGAGACTCCTTGATTTTCATCAGAAGGACTAAACCAAACTACCTTTCGGCAAAGCAAAGGGATCGTACCTTAATGGGCACAGAGAAAAATCTGTTTTCCAGGTTATCAAAAATAATGTTACCATGAGCCTGCTATCAAAACTGTGGTTATAAGAAATGACTCTTAGCAAAAGATGCCTGAAAGTTGTATAATATTACAGGGAAAAAATGCCTTAATTTGAAAAAAGATCATGATCATGATCATGGACTCCATGATCTCTGTGCTTGGACTGGTGGTATTTTAGCTCCCTTCTTCCTAGCTCTGTGGGTTCGAACAGATTGCCTGACCTCTCTGGCCTTAGTTTCCTAGTTGGTAAATGGGAAAAATAGTACCCACATAACAGACTTGCTTTGAAAATTAAATCAGATAATCCATGTAAAGTGCTTTGAATAATCCTGCCAGAGAAGAAGAGTTTAATGGATGTTGATTGTTGGTATTAAATATTCTCAATTTTAGCTGAGCTGTAGAACCAAAAAGTGAGTATTATCATCACAGTTTTTACGAATGATCAAATGAAAGAAGAAATATCAGGATCGTGGTCACATACTTTGTGTTTAACTGAACCAGAATTCAGTCTTCAACTGTTTGATGATTAAAGTCTTGGGATCTTCCGTGAGTTTCACTGAAATTTCCTCCTGGTAGAACAACTTTTACTGACTTGTTCTTTGGCATTATGCCAACCACCCACACGAAAGGATATGATGAGACAGCCTCATTATGTCAGTGATTGGGGCTCTGGAAGGGGTCGTGTTGGGACCACTGTCTGCCACATCACACAGCACACGGCGGCTTCTGCATTCAGGGGATAAATTCCTTGGAAATCAGTTTTCGATAAAATTGTGCTCCTTCTGAGCAAGTGGTTTATTTTATTTTTCTTCTGGGGAACTGTGACTAATCATGACCCTTCTTTGCTCCATCTATAAAGAAGCTTGAAGTTGAATCTGTGGCCTTTCTCTAGTATTTCCACGTACTAATCTCATTCCAAATTTAGAATATTCCTTTTCTTGTTTCCTCTTTACTCTCAGTCTCTTGGTAATATATCTTAAACCATTGTATGGTGTGTAAACACTTCTACAATGGTTTTTGGAATAAAACAAGATTAAATGTATAAAATAATCTAAAACTATAGCTCCCTCCATGTTCCTCTTTCTTCTTGAGTTTGGTCTTTGTTGGTCCTGTTGGGTCAGATGCCATTATTTTCTTGGGTTGGATAAGCCCTACTGGAACATCTGAACATAGTACTCAGAGCTTCATGATGTCTAGTATATATAAATAAAAGGCAGAGGCTAGGCTGATTTAAACTACAGAAGTTTATGAAAAAAAAGTTTCATAACCAACCATATGCAGATTTTTTCATACACAGGTTATTGGCTCCTAGAGGCAGAGAAAATCAGAGATAAGGGACCAGAATAGGAAGCAATTATATCAACTTATGGACAATCTCCTCAGAAAGCCCTCTGTATTCATTCAAGTCTCATTCAGGTTCCCCTTCACTGTGCTCTCTGCTATCTTTGTGTTTATTACATTCAATGTAATAAGGATTGTTTCTATTTTTTATTACTTTTCTGATGCTCAAGATAGTGCTATAAAGATGATAGATAGATAGATGATAGATAGATAGATAATACGGACCCAATACAGGTTTTTTGAATGAATCGATCAAGTGTGCAGAGGAAGGATACTCAACAGAGCAGAGTAGGTGGAAGACTTGGAGGATTTCTGGGGAAGTAACATGTATACTGTATCTATTAAATAAAAATATGTAAGCCAGAGAGAGAAGAGGAAGGAAATTCTGAGCAAAGGAAACAATGTGTGCAAAGTTACAAAGCTGTAGAAAGTATGATCTGCTTGGGGAATTATAAATATTTCAATTTTTCTCCAGTCTGGGTTAAGAGGGAATAGAAGAGATGAATTTGGAATGTGAATTTTATCTTGAGCCCTATAGAGAGTCATTGATGAATTTTAGGTAGGGGAAGGGGCAGGTTATGAGATGATCGCATATGTGTTTTAGAGAGATTACTTTGACTCCAGTGAGGACTGTGGATTGATGGCAGACATTTAGGAGACTATTACATCAATCCAGGAGAGAAATGATGAAGCTTTCAATTAATTAAGTAGTGGGAGTATGACGGAGAGGAGAAGTACACTTGAGAGGTTTTAAGGTGGTGGAATCAACAAACAGTGATCAATTGCATGGGGAAGATGTGGGAGAGAGGAGTCTGTAATGCTTAACAGCATTTCTATATTGGTTAACAGGATGGATGTTGGTATCATTTTCCCACACAAAAAATAAAAGAAGAAAGCAAGGGAAGGGAGATTAAGTCAACTTTGAATACATGGTGCTCTGATGCCAAATAAATAGGCCTTTCGATACGAGAGCCCAGAACTCCCAAGACTGACTTGGCTAGACACTGCATAACTTGGGAAGTATCAGCGTATTGTTGATCGCTGGAGGAATGAGTAAGATGTGCGTTCCAAGCAGATTAAAAGAAGGCAAAGGATAGAATACTGTGAGACATTGAACTTTGGGAGATGAGCAGAAACAGAGGATCCAATGAAGAATGCTAAGAAAGATGGCTAGAGGGAAATAAAATAAATACAATCAGAAATGAAAGAGATGCTACAAATGAAATACAAAGGATTATAAGGCACTACAATGAGTAATGATACACCAATAAATTTGACAACTTGGAAGAAATGGATACATTCCTAGAAATATACTCTTCAAGAAATAGGAAATCTGAACAAACTAATTACTGGTAAGAACATTGAATCATTAACTAAAAACATCCCAACAAACAAAAATCTAGAACCAAACATCTTTGCTGTTGAATTCTACAAACATTAAAATAATTAATACCAATCCTCAAGCTCTTCCAAAAAACAGAAGAGAAAATGCTTCCAAACTCATTTTACAAGGACAGCATTACACTGGTTCCAAAATAAGATGAGGAGACCATTTGAAAATAACAGAGCAATATCCCTAATGAATATAGATACAGAAAGCTTCAACAAAATATCAGCAAACCAAATTAAAGAATACATTAAAAGGATCATACATGATAATCAAATGGGATTTATTCCAAATATATTAGGATGGTTCAGCATCTTCAAATCAATCAGTGTGATACTTCACATCAACACAATGAAGGATAAAAATCATATGATCGCCCTAATAGATGCAGAAAAAACATTTAACAACATTCATCATCCATTTATGATAAAAAAACTCTCAACAAAATGGATATAGAAGGAATATTCCTCAGAATAATAAAAATTATAAGTGACAAGCCCACAGCTAACATCATGTTTATGGGAAAAAGCTGAAAGCTTTTCATTTGAAATCAGGAAAAAGACAAGCATGCCCACTCTCAACACTTTTATTCAACATATTGAAGTCCTAGGCAGAGCAATTAGGCAAGAAAAAGAAATAGAAGTCATCCATATTGGAAAGGAAGAAGTAAAATTATCACTATTTGCAGATAACATGACCGTATATATACAAAACCCTAAAGATTCTACCAAATAAAAGAATAATAAAAGAATTTAGTAAAGTTGCAGGATACAAATCAGTATACAAATATCGGTTGCATTTTTATATAGTAATAATGAACTATCAGAAAGAACTTTTTTTAAATCCCATTTGCAATTGCATCAGAAAGAATAAAATACCTGTGAAGTAAAAGACCCATAGACTGAAAACTGTAAGACATCAATGAATGAAATTAAAGACATAAATAAATGGAAAGATAGTCCATGTTACTTAATTGAAAGACTTAATATTGTTAAAATGTCCGTAATACCCAAAGCAATATACAGATTCGATGCAATCCTATCAAAATCCCAATGGCATTTTTCACAGAAATACGATGAAACAATCCTAAAGAGAGCAAACAATTCTAAAATGTATATAGAATTGCAAAAGATCATATATTACCAAAGTCATCTTGAGAAAGAAGTACCTCAGAGAGGTATCACACTCTCTGATTTTAAGCTACCTTACAAAGCTATAGTAATCAAAACAGTATGGTATTGGCATGAAAAAAGACTCATAGATCAACGAGCAGAACAGAGAGCCTAGAAATAAACCCACATATCTCTGATCAATTAATATACAACAAATACGCCAAGAATAACAATAGAAAAGGACAATCGCTACAGTAAATGTAGTTGGGAGAACTGGACAGCCACCTGCAAAAGAATGAATCATTCACTATCTTACACCATATGCAAAAATTAACTTGAAATGGATTAAAGACTTGAACACAAGACCTGAAATCATAAAACTATTAATAAGAAAACAAAGTAAACTTCTTGACCTGTCTCAACAATGATTTTTTTTTTGACTCTGACACCAAAAGCAAAACAACAAAAGTGAAAATAAAGAAGTGGTACTACATCAAATTTAAAAGCTTTGGCACAGCAAAGTAAACCATCAACAAAATGAAAAGATAACTCAATGGAAGAAAATATTTGCAAATCATATGTCTCATAAGGGGTTAATATCTAAAAAAAAGAATTCATATAACTCAATAGCAAAACAAACAATCCTGTTTAAAAATGAACAGATCTAAAATAAATAAATAAATAAATAAATAAATAAATAAATAAATAATAAAAATGAACAGATCTAAATATAAATTTTCCAAAGATATAAAGATGGCCAATGAGTCCATGAAAAGATTCTCAACATCACTCATCATCAGGGAAATGCAAATCAAAACCACAATGAGATATCAAATCACACCCATTAGAATGGCTATGACCAAAAAGAAAAGAAATCACAAGTGTTGGCAAAGAATCAGAGGGTGGGGAACCCTATGTATCATGGTAGGAATGCAAATTGGTGTAGCTACTGTAGAAAACATTATGGCTATTATTCAAAAAGTTACAAAATACATGTGTGGCTAAGTCTGTTAAGTGTCTGACTCTCGATCTCAGCTCAAGTCCTGGTCTCAGGGTTGTGAGTTTGAGCCCCGCATTGGGCTCCATACTGGGTGTGAGGCCACTTAAAAAAATAAAGTAAAAGTAGAACTATCATATGATGCTGTAATTTTGCTTTTGGATATTTAACTGAAGAAAACAAAAACACTAACTCAAAAAGAGATATATGTATTCTGTGCTCATTGCAGCATTACTTATGATAGCTAAGATATGGAAAAACATAAGTATCAATCGATGGGTGAATGGACAAAGAAAATGTGCCATATGAATGTACATACATATATATATATAAAATACTCTATTGTTAATATTATCATTGGAACGTTATTAAACCATAACAAAAAAGGAAATCATGCCATTTGAAACAACATGGATAGATCTTAAGGTTACTATGCTAAATAAAATAAGTCAGACAGAGAAAGACAAATACTGTATGCTTTTACTTATATGGGGAACCTAAAAAAATAGCAATAACAAAACCAAGTTCCTACTGTATGCTTTTACTTATATGGAGAACCTAAAAAAAAATAGCAGTAACAAAACCAAGTTCATAGGTACAGAGAACAGATTGGCAGTTGTCAGAAGAGGGGGGTCAGGGGAAAGGAGAAATGAGTGAAGAAACTCAAAAGGAACAAACATCCAGGTATAAAATAAATAAAGGATGTAATGTACAACATGATGACTATAGTTAAAAGTACTGTATCGCATATTTGAAAATTGCCAAGAGTAGAATTAAAAAAAAAAAAAAAAAAGGATAGGGGGATTTCTGGGTGGCTCAGTGCTTTAGCACCTGCCTTCGGCCCAGGGCGTGATCCTGGAGTCCCAGGATCAAGTCCTGCATCGGGCTCCCTGCATGGAGCCTGCTTCTCCCTCTGCCCATGTCTCTGCCTCTCTCTCTCTCTCTCTCTCTCTCTCTCTCTCTGTCTCTCTCTCTCTCTCCCTCCGTGTGTCTCTCATGAATAAATAAATAATATCTTAGAAAAAAATTAATTAATTAATTTTAAAAAGGATACATGGTTGGTAACAATGGGTATAGATAATTACATATATACAATTATATGTTAAATATATAATTATAATTATTATATTATTGTATGTAAATATATATAAGTAGAATCAGTTTATTATATAATACAGAGAATTTTATAAGGGCATTAAAATGAGAAAAAGTGAAAGGGGTCAGAGATAAGTATTTAAGAACAATGAGGAATATTCAGAACAGCTGTTTAGAGAAGTGGCAAGGAAACTAATTCAAGATTTGTAGAGCCATGAGGCATGATTCACAGCCTAACTGGGCTTCAAAATCCCAGATTTGCAAGGAAAATGTCATGCATACTAGTATGATTTTTCTCCAGCAGTGCTCAGCAGGACATTAATGGAGGAAATAGAAGTTTGAATTCATAGTTGGGATTTTGCTGGGTTTGGGATCAGAAGTAGAGGGAAGTTGTGTAGGAAGGAGTAGAAATGCATTAATGGTGAAACAAAGACATTCCAGCTGGGAGACTCTGACGTCAGTGGCTGGGAGGGCCAAGCAGAGTTGCTCATGTGTTCACACGGTTTCTTCAATTTTATAAAAGTTAGTGTTTAATTGATTCAAGTCACCTTCTTTTTCCAGTCTAGCTTCAGGTCTGCCACATTTCTCTTGTCAGGTCACCAGCATTGTTGTGATCCAGCTTAAGGGAAGTCAAGTGAAGGGTTGGGTTTAATAGAATATGTTTATGTGTATTGTAGACACTTCCGGGTACAATTAAGTTATCACAACATAGTCAATTCCAGGGTAGGACTGGCTTTCATAAAGTTTCTACTGCTCCTCATCACCTGACTGGGAGATAGATCCAGGGCCAAGCATCCTCCAGGGTGTTCATGCACCTATAGTGTCCAGGCCCAAAAGGATGTGGGGAGTGGCTAGTGCGTGTTGACAGTTTGAGGAGCACTGAAGATTAGTCTTTGCACAAGAAAACCTGAAATGCCAGGAAATCTTAGAGCTCACGAGTGAAAGAACCTTGAAGGAAATGTCCCCAAATTTGACCATAATCTTAAAATTGACATGACATTACCATAACGAGTTGCAAAGCTGGAGGAAAATTTTCTAAATTACTGATGATTAAAAGTAAGCATTAATTCACTCAACTAGGTCTCAGCCTGTAGTTGCAGTCTTCACCATGATTCTACCTGCCAGCCACCAACTGATGTGTCTTCTAACATACTTGTACCTGCATATTTATGCATTGACATTATCTTGTTGTAAATGTTTCCCTTGGGGCACCTGGCTGGCCCAGTCAGTAGAGCATGTGACTCTTGATCTCAGGGTTGGAGTTTGAGCTCCATCCTGGGTTTAGAGACTACTGAAAAACAAAATATTTTTTAAAAATAAGATCTTTCCCTTTTAATTAATTAATTATTTATTTGTTTATTTATTTGAGAGAAAAAAAGCATGAGCAGGGGGAAGGGCAGAGGGAGAAGCAAGCTCCCTACTGAACAGAGAGCCCAATGCAGGGCTCAATCCCAGGACCCCAGGATCATGACCTGAGCCAAAGGCAAATGCTTAACCAAATGAGCCACCCAGGCATCCCTCCCTTTTATTATAGTTAGAGCATTATATTGATTCTTTTTAAAATTATGTGTTGAGATAAGTCACATTATTTATGATGATTGATCATGAAAATGATATGGATAATGAAAAGGTTCTTATGAAATATTTGCTCTAAAAAGAGACATTCATTCTGGTCATGTCGAGAACAAGTTATCCAGTCCAACCATGCCAGTGGAGCTCAGATTCCTTTGGCAGGATTCTGCTCTGTGTCTCTCATCTCTCTATATGTCTCCTTCAATTTATGACCTTCCACCACCTTCCCCAGCTTAGAGGAGGGCAGAGCTGGGTAGCTAGCCACTCTAGTCCCACATTCCAGTTGACATAAATCCATCTCCAACCACTATTCCCTAACCTCACTTGGCTTTCTTTCTGTTCCTCAAAGACATCAATTTGTTCCAGCCCAAGGACTTCTGCACACTCTCTTCCCCAGGTCTTTGTGCAACTAATATCTTATTTTCAGGTCTCAGCTGGAATATCACACCCCTCACCCCCAGAAAGCCTGCTTCTGAATGCCCTATCCAAAGCTGCCTCTTACAGTCTCTATTATACAATCCTGTTCTGTCTCTTTTGTAACACTGAGCTCTTTAGTGAACTTTGTCTCCCTCTGAAATGTAAACCCTATGCTGGAGGACCCAGGTTCTTTTTCACTCTGTATTTGCTGTCATCTAAACAATATCAGACATCTAGTAAATGTTCAACAAATAGTTGTTGAGTGAATTAATGAACCCCTGTGTATTAGTCTGCTTGGAGGCCATAATAAAATACCCAGACTGGGTGGCTGAAACAACAAACATTCATTTTCTCTTGGTTTAGGAAGCTGAAAGTCCAAGGTCAAGGTGCCCCCGCTGCTGGTTTTCCCTGAGACCTCCCGGGTTGACTTGCAGATAGCTGCCCTCTGGATACCTCTTCACATGGTCAATCCTCTGTTCACAGGCACCTGTAGTATCTCTCAGTCTGTGTCCTAATTTCCCCTTCTCATCAGGACATCAGTCATTTTGGATGAGGGCCCCACCTTAACCTTAATAGCGTCATTCAAACGTCACCTCTTCAAACTTCGCCTCCAATACCATTATGTTTAAAGTGCAAAGGGTTGGGACCATAACATATGAACTTGGTGGATGCAAAAAATAGTCCCAGGAATCACTCCATCCCTATCCTTAATGGACTTCCAGTGTGGGAGGCAGGAGTGATTCTGGCCTCAGAGAGCCTTTAGGAAACAGCCTGGGTCAACTAGTCATCTCTCCCCAAGTACCTAGAATGAGGACAGGGGAACCTTCTGTTGCTTACTGAAGGCACCTGAAGCACACAGAGAAGGGGTTTTCTAGAGATGGTTCTAAAGCACAAATAGGAGCAACTCCCATCCAGGGGTTGTCTCCTGGGCTGGAGTCTACTAATGTTTGCCCCTGGGTGGCTCTCTGTGTACTTGGCCAGCTTGAAAACAGATGGGGCCAGCTCACCAGGTGGTAATAAGTTGTGAAGGGCCACACACTGCAGAAAGCAGCCAGAAGGGGGGAGGTCTGGTGGGCAGGATGCAATCAGCCTGCACCAACTGCAGCTGTCTGGGGATCGGATTTCCAAATCACCTGCTCTGGCCCAGGCTGCAGGAACTGAGCTGTCAGACAAAGACTGGTAATTACCCCTGACTCATCTACACCTTCCTTGTCTATGTCCTAATTGAGGTTTAATGGCTTTGGTCACAGGAGGAGTCTTTTCCTGCCTTTCTAGACATAGATCCTTTCATCTGAGCATCAAGCCAATTAGTTTTAGCATCTGGGGTAATTGACAGAAGTCAGGCCTGAATACATGGAGTTCCTAGGCCAGGAGGGTCTTTATGGTGGTGGTGGTTGTTGATTATGATGATGATGATGATGATGATGATATGTGTGTGTGTGTGTGTGTGTGTGTGTGTGTGTGTGTGTGTTTTCAGTGTTATTCGGATGCAATTTAGAGGATAAGACTGGGGCAGACATGGAGAAGCCTGAGCATATGAGGCATCTATGATTAAAGTCACCCATGACCTTTATTTACACCTTCTTTTTTAAAGATTTATTTATTTATTTGAAAGAGAGAGAGAGAGAGCACAAGTGGGAGGGGCAGAGGAAGAGGGAGAGAGAATATGGAGCAGACTCCTCACTGAGCTGGAAGCCCAATGTAAGGCTCGATCTCAGAACCCTGTGATCACAACCTGAGCTAAAATCAAGAGTCACTCAACTGACTCTGCCAAGCAGGAGCCCCCTATTTTACTTGCTACCTTTCAGCCTTCCCATATAAGGCTGAAGTACCATATAGTACCATATAAGATATCATACATAGAAGACTCATTTGAGTCACCTTAGGCCTTATCCTTTTAACACAATTTATGATCTACTTAGAGATGGATTTGGAGACTTGATTACCACACCAAGCAGGCTTTCTTCTTGCAGTTACTTACCTTCATTATTCTGACTGCTTGCTTTCCCTTTTGCCCTTCTCCTCTTTGCTACCTGGTCACCCACCCCAGCAAAGGCAGCTCAACTAAACAGACTCATTGAAATTAGATGGACTGACCAAGAACTAGATAGCACCAACCTCAAAAGGCCTGGAGACAGAGACTATCTCTTTTTGGTTTTCTTACTTGCCAGCCAAGGACACCTATAGAAACACTTGGCCTCCTAGAACCTTTGGAATCCCTGAGATAAGTGGAAATGTGGTCTCAAGGCTTGGCAAGCACAAATTAGGGGTTCACACAGTCTGCTGGGACCCCTTTGTTTAGGTTGGATTGACTTCACCCCAGAGGCAGGCAATGACTAGGGCGATGGATTACTGTAGAGATAGATGCCCTGTGGCCAGCACCTGATGGGATTTTAGGTCTGCTTTGGACTCTGGAAACCATATCATGGCTTTACACAATCCCTAAATAGTCTCACCAGGAGTGAGATGATTATCACCATTAGAACTTGGCTGTGGAGCAGCTGGTTAGCTCAGATTTTCCTTAAAGTGTGAAACAGAAGATTATAACCTTCAAAAATACGCTTTTGAGAAGGGGGAGGTGCATATGCTCATTGAGTTATTAGGTGATGTTCTAGTAACTGAATGAAAAAAGAAGTGGTGAGTGGACTTTGGAAAGCCTGTGAATGAGCATATCCTCTGCTGATTTGTATATTTCAACTTCAAGCCCACTGGCCTTCTCATAGGTCATATTAGGGGAGGAAGGTAACAGACATGCACAGGACTTTTTTTTTAGATACTCAGACATACATGAGTGAAAACTCATGGGGGTCATATATAGTTCATTTTTTAAAAAATCATTCAAATCAATCAACCTACAAGTACTTCCTAATCTATTCAAATACACGTGAGGCCCTACAGAATGTATGAAGGATAACATACAGTGCCTGCCCTGACATGTTTACAACACCACTGAGGAGAAAAAAATAGTACAATACGAAAAATAGCAAAAATTACAGAACCAGCTAGGGCCCAAGTAAGTTGGGCCAATTAAATGTTGAATTATATACTTTATAGCAAAAGTACTCTCAGGAGCTCCGGAGGAAGAGAGAGGTCAAGATAACCACTAATACCTATTGAGCGCTTGCTATGTGTCAAGCACTCAGTAAATACTTGCTAGGTATTAGCTTAATTATCAACTCGCACAACTCTATAAAGGGTGTACTATTTTCATTTCCATTTACAAATGAGGTACTGGTGCTTAAAGAAGTGAAATAACTTGCATGAGGTACACACTTAAGAAGCAAATGACTACTTTTCTAAAGTCGAATAACTCAGTCATACAGAAAGATAGAAATAATTATGTTTACAAAAACAAAACAGTGGTGCCTGGGTGGCTCAGTCAGCTAAGCATCCACCTTCAGCTCAGGTTATGATCTCAGGGTCCTGGGATCAAGCCCCACATCAGGCTCCCTGCTCAATGGGGAACCTACTTGTCCCTCTCCCTCTGCCACTCCCTGCCTACTTGTGTTCTCTCACTCTCCCTCTCTCTCTCTATGTCAAATAAATAAAATCTTCAAAACAAAACAAAACAAGAAACAAACAAACAAAAAAACCCTGTATATATCCATCACTCATTTTGAGATATAGATGTTACCAATAGATGAAGCTCTGTTGACAACTCTCCCTAATTACATCTCTTCTTCCTTGACCTAGAGTTAACCCCTCTCCTAAACGTACAGCTCAGATTTTTAACTTCTTTAAACTCTATCCCAAGGAAATCAACAAGAATGCTAGCCATCAGAAAGATGTCATGAGGCAGCTCACTTGAATGGTGATTCGGATTTGCATTAGCAAAGAGAAGGGGCTTTGGGGCAGGGAGAAAGCATGAGGAAGGACCAGCAGGCTGGGTTAGGGGAAAATGGGTACAAGTCTTGACAAGGAGAGGAGACGCATTGGCAAATGCTCAGAATAAGATATCATCAATACAGAGTCAGATCACGAATGGCCTTGATCAAGGCATATGTGTGACACAGAAGCAATGTGATAGAGTGAAATGAGGTAGTCATGAATAAATCATGCTTTTCAACCTGCACCAGTGAATCACTCTTGTTTAGCATTGCATGGAGGGCTTTGCCCAGGGCCTGATACATAGAAGATGTTCAACAAATGTTTTTGTTCAATGAAAAAAACCACTCAATAAACTTCTAGAGAGCCTGTGTGCCCTCTGGTTCATCAGAATTGCCAGATGTGTGTGAGAGAGAGAATGGGAGAGGAGAGCAGAGCAGAGCACAGAAGACTGGTGTTAGCAGACATGAGAAGCTTTACTGGGAAGTCAGAGAAGTTTGCTCAAAGGCAGATGCAGTAAATTTGACTGGGAACATCAACACATCCCAAGTATAAATCTGAAAGAGATGAATCTTTGTTCCACTGATGAGAATGCCTTGACAGCTATTGGTGTCACACCAGTGACAGCCATTCAGCTCCAAGAACCAGGCTTTTCTTGCTTCCTAGAAAGACCTAAAGAAGGGATGCATCCATTGCCCCAAGGAGCTCCAAGTCCAGAAAGTTCCAGCCCTGTGGTTGCTTGTACTTTCCTTAATGTTATATTTTATTATCAAATTTTCTTGCAGGAGCTTTAGCCAGTACCTTACCTTCGTGGCTTTCCATTGTTTATGAGCTAAAATCCAAGATTCCTAGGGTGACATGGAGGGAAGGATTTCTGTACTTCAGTCTGTGCTTACCTTTCCAGCCTCATTGGCCATCACTGAATTTATGCCCATCAGGAATCCTTGCTCTTCCCCAAGCAAGCTAGATACTTTCCTACCTCCAGATATTTGTACAATTTTCTCTAGCCAATATGCCACCTGCTTCCTTTACCATCTACAGTGATCCTATGTCTTTCTTAAGGGATACATCAAATGCCACATCCTCTATGACTTCTCCCCAGCCTTCCTCAAAGTTAAGTTAATTTCTCCCTTCTCTGGGTACATATTCCTACTACAGCATATATCCCATTCCCTGGTAATGAGAGATCCATGTATCTTCACAGCAAGACTATAAAGTCTTAAGAGCAAAGACCTTATCTCTGAAACACCAGTGGCTGTCAAAATATAAAACATTACACACATTTCTAATTAAATACCTTAATTACACACACACACACACACACACACACACACTCCTGCAGAATTGAAGAGATTTAGACATACAACCAGGGTCACTTTTTACTTACTTGATCAACCTTCAGTCTACTCAGAGGACACCCCTGGTTGACAGTACCAGCTTCGGAAAAACACCACCATGGTCTGGGAGAGGATGCACCTGTGCATTTGTGTCAGCAAGTTAATGTACAGACTGTACCACCACCCCCTTCAGGAACAGATAGAGTTAAGACTGTCCTTCCCCTGAGTCATTGCAAGATGAGGGAATTATGTTTCAGGGTAGTCTTCATGCTTCAGTTCTATAAAGCCATAATTCTGAGTCTCTTGAATCTTCACGAAGTCCTGGCATTTGGTTATGATCAAACAAATGTCAACAAACCACACAGTCCAGTTGTTCATCAAGTGCAATATTGAAGCAACAAATTTTAAAAACTCATTGGTATACAAAGCCAGATAAGTTGTGTTGTGTGTTTTCCCCCAGTCAATAGATCTGTATATCCATTTTTTGGAGGCTCTAGATGTGGCCATAATTCTTAATTTTTTGTAAGAACCAAGTGTTTCAATTACAAACACCTAAGATCTACATGGAGGCAATTAGATAAAGAGCTGTGTACAGTAGTCCCTCTTTATGTGCAGGGGATACATTCCACTACCCCTGGCAGATTCCTGAAACCACGGATAGTACTGAACCCTATATATAATTTGCTTGTTTCTATGCATATATATCTGCAATAAAAGATTAACAACAATAAGAGTAAAATGCAACAATTATAGCAGTCCACTATAATAGTTTTGTAAATGTGGACTTTCTCTCTCTCAAAATATTGTTGTATTGTACTCACCCTTCTTCTGGTTGCGATGAAGTAAGATGATAAAATGCCTATGAGATGAGAGGAAGGGACATGATGATGGAGGCATTGTGATGTAGCGTTAGGCTACCACTGACCTTCTGTTATCACAGGGAGGATCATCTGTTTTCCAACTGCGACTGACCACAGGTAAGTCCATGGAAAGCAAAACAGATAAAAGGGCCATATTGGAATGGGAAGTGCAAGGTCTGTAGATACAGATCACTTCCGATTTACCGATGACCCCAGCAGCCATAGCAGAAGCCATAAAACTCTGTTTTCTCCACATTTACCTCCAGTTCTGTCCACCCTCCATCTCCTCTTCACTATCTCGGCAATAGCTGAAACCTTAGGGGCCTTAGGGACTCCAGGCTGGGGTAGAGCATTGCTTACATAGATTAATGGCTATCAATGATAAAATTTCAGCTTTGTTTTTAGTAGCTTTTCACGGGTGATTTCAGGAACCTATCCTAGACTGTTGGTACTGTCATTATTGGAAGATGCATTTTCAGTTGCAAATAATAGACTTCTCAACTACCCTTTAAATATCACCCTTGTCTAAGGCTGCCTGCATCCAACTCATGTTGAGGAACCACACAGGAAAATGAATCCGCATGTCTCTTGCACCGTAAACTGGAGGAAATCTTTCATAATAAGACATGAGGTAGCTGACTCCTGCAGTGCATTCCTGTATGACAGACAGTTGTTCATTTTGGCAGCAGTTAATACTTCTGCCCAGGAACAGATTTTTACATTGCTAATGAGACATATGATGCATTATTGAGGTTCCCAACATTTCAGTAAGTCAATGGCTTGTTATACAGCTAAATATGGAGTAACTAGTTCGAGATAAATGGCTCTGTTTGCTATCATAGAAGATATGCATCTTTAGAGGAAGACAAATGGTCAATTAAAAAAAGATGAAGACATCTGGGCCTCTGGTTCCCTTTGAGAGCTTATTAACTTCACAAATAAACATCCTTTTCATTTTCAATTAGCAATAATTTTGAGATAGATTCATCTGAGTGAGGACTGCACTAACGGGTTTAGAACTGGTCCTCTGAATATTGCACTCTCTGTCAAAGGTTCTCCTAGACATCAAGGGAAGGACTGTCCACAGATTTGGAAGTTAATTTCCTTAGGGGAGAGGAATAAACAATATGGCCAAAGTTTCTGCAATCACAATTTCCAAAAGGAGAGATGGAAGTTGTCTTGCTCAACTTGGTAAGCCCATTGCTTCTTTGACAAGTCTTGGTAAATGTCTAACAAGGAGAAGGAAGAAAACAAAAAAGATAAGGAGCAAGCAGAGGAGGAAAAAGAGGGAGAGGAAGGAAGGAAGAAAAACAACAGGAAAAAATGGATCCTAAATAAAAATGATTAACCATACACTTCTTCACATTTTTTTACCTGAAGGCTGTCATTAAATAGCAAAGTGTTCCTCATTTTTCAGGCCCTATTTTACTATTTTACTTAAAATACTTCTATGAGTTCATAATTTTCTTTATAAATCTCAGAAAGAGAATCTTGCCTTTGTGACTTGTGGTGGTAAGGCCTGGTGAGTCCCAACTCATCCATCGTTGGTTGTAGAATAATGGAGCCCTTCATTTTTAGGATGGGACAGTATTTTGAGCGAGATCTCAAAGCCAGGTGGTGGCGGAGGATACTTTTTTCTCAATCAGGTCATAAGTTTTCTGAAGAAACATCAGATCTTCCACTCATCTTTGAGTTTGTTGACATATTAATTTTATCTATTGTATAGGACTAACAAAACCCCACTGAATGAGTGGAGATTCAATTCTGATTTGATCCACTCCAGAAAGCTACCAAATTCAACTCAATCTGAGAAGCTGGCCCTTCTGAGAGTAGAGGGAGTAGCTCTCTAACTCATAACATCGTATTTGCCAATAATTCTTACAATCCAGCTACTATTCCAAGTGTTTCAAGTATGATAAGGCATTTAATCCTCACAACCACCTATGTGGTGGGCGCAATGATCATCATCACCATGATAAGCATCATCAACCTCGTTTTATAAATGAAGTTGGAGGAAAAAAAGAGTTTAATTTGTCCAAAACCACAGAGCAAAAAGGTGCATAGCCAGGATTTGGGCAATAACCGTCTCATTCTGAGGGTCACGCTCCTAAATACCACACCTTACTGCCTTTTGATATGAGATGTGTGAGGATGAAAATATTGTCAGAACAATGCCAACAGCAACACCATATCTCTGGGTTTTAAAGAAATAACGTAGCCCTGATGAGACAGTTGGCAAGTGCTCAAAATTATGTTTCACCCTATCAAATGTCTCTGCCAGAGATGGACACCTGTTGTTGAATTTGTCCATTTGTTTGCTTGTCTACTTTCGCTGTAGTGCTTGGTCCATACAGGGCCTGAACACACAGTGTTTACTGACTTAGGAAACTTGACAATGGGTGATACTAATAGACTGCAAATTTAGAAATGTAGCCAACGTCAGTATCTTCAACATATTGTCTTGTTCCAATGGATAATTTGAGACAAAAAATTTTAATTTATGTATAAATATGATATATGTATCTTATATGTGCATATTCTAATATATATCTTATATATGTATATCTGTATATGCATATATATATAATATTTTCCCACTAGATGCTGAGTGTTTGCATACTTTAGGTTATTCATTCCTCACTTACTAGTTGACAGAGCCAATAAGCAATGCAACAAAGATTCAAAGAGAATGCTGGCTCAAGTTCTGTGGGTCCCCAATCACCAGGAGACATGGCCCCTGGTCAGTACTCTGTGCCTTTACTATCACCTCAACCACATTACCTAGTCACAGAGAGACAAGTTTTCTCATGTGACTTGCAAATGGTAAAAGCTAGTCTCTCATATTTTTATGAGAATTGCATGATATAAAATCAAATACCATCCAGCATGTAGAAGCCACTTAACAAATTTTAGTCCTCTTCCTTATAAATAAAACATTTGGAATTCTTGAGCTTCTTACTTCGTCCCAAGTGTCTCCCTCCATCCTGCTTTCCAAATGTTCTACTCAAAAATATGTAAATAGGAGGATGCTCTTTACAGACCCTGAAAACCTTCATCTCAATTCTTTCTTCCAATGTGAATTCAAAGGCACAAAGGTAAGCTTTCAATCTGTGGGACCTGATTCATTGGTGGGTCATAATATTCATTTCCTGGGCTACAACCAGAATTTTTTAAAAAATAAAGTGGAATACAAAGAAAACCAAGTAGATTTGAAGTACCAGTTTTTTACACACTGATGGGTAAGAGAAAATTTCATTTTGTGCAGCTCTCAATTTCTTTTCATCTGTGCACACCATTTTTCAACATAATCGTTATTTCAACTCACTGGTGGTTTCTTGGAGACTAAGTGTCACAATCGAGGGATGCTTAAGGAACTTCTTTTGTAAACTAAGCTAATGTAAGTTGATAATCTTATTTTAACTTGATTCAGAAGTTGCCTAAATCTTTTTAGCAGTACTAATCCACCTGTGATGGAGTTTCAGATCCAAAATTAATTTACCGGGCAGCCACAGTGGCTCAGTGGTTTAGCGCTGCCTTCAGCCAGGGGTGTGATCCTAGAGACCCGGGATCAAGTCCCACATCGGGCTCCCTGCATTGGCCTGCTTCTCCCTCTGCCTGTGTCTCTGCCTCTCTCTCTCTCTCTGTATTTGTCATGAATAAATAAAATCTTTAAACAAATTAATTTACCAAAGAATTGGGATCCAAAGGCCCAGGAAGATGGATGTCTGGCTTCTCCTTTACTGATTTCTGGTGTAGTTCTTGTCGATAGCTCCTGTCACTTCATCCTCAGTGTTCTTCAATGAACTCAAGATGGCTTTATACTTTGATGGACTTGAAAAAGGTTCTATGACAACCCAGCACAGGTGTCTTTTTAAGTGGTGCTTTAAGAGTCACAACCGTTAAGTTTCATGAAAAAAAAAGTCCATGTTTCTCTCAGTCATCCCACACCCTCACCCCACTCCCATATTCGTTCTACATTCTCAAAGCCCAGCGCATGCCTGGTATGGTATGAGACCACACTAATCTATATTGAATGAATTAACAGTAAGCCCAGCTCCGAATGGCAAAGCAAAATGATGATTGCCCCCAGTATTCTGATCCATTTAGCTACCTAAGTGTGTGTCTTATTCACTTGAAGACTGAAGAACTCAGCCAACATTTTCTCTGCCAGAAATAGCCTTAATGGTGCAAGAACAAGTGAAATGACACCACAAGGAAGCAATCCGTCAAATCGGTAGTGTGGGACATTTCTACAGAACAAAAATCTGAAGATCACCAACAGCTCTATGCCATACAATTTAAAAAGAAGAAGGGGAAGAAGGAGAGGAAGGAAAGAGTTGTAGAACAAAAGAGATTATGGATAAAAACAACTAGTGCAAAGACTAGACTTTACTTAGACTCTGAACAATCAAAAGACATAGTGAGTGAATCTGGGAAAGATAAGTATGGGCTGGGTATTAGATGATTTTAAGGAATTCTCATTAATTTTGTTAGGTGTGACATTGACACAGTGATTACGGTAAAAGTAGAAAGCCCTTATCAGTCAGCAATGCATACAGAACTGTCTCCTGGGAAAAAGACTCAACATCTTTACTTGTTTTAATTTTTTTTCTTTCTTTACTTGTTTTTAAATGTCTAGTAAAGATTTGTACATGTGAGGGGCATTCAATAATAGAAGATTGGTCGGATGTTGATTATTGTCACAGTTAAGGATAGATACACGGACGTCCCATATACTATTGGCTCTACATTTGCATTCACTTAAAAATTTCCATAAGTAAAAGTTAAATGTAGGCAGCCCCAGCGGAGCAGAGATGACAATGCAAACCTTCAAGACTATAATTTCATGCTCCCTTGTATAGCCATATACCAGGGGGACCCAAGACAGCATTTACTGGGTTTTGTGCACTGACTTTGAACACTTTCCAAATGTGATAATCTGGTGCTCATTACTATTTTTTTTTTTAGATAGGAGATCATATGCACTGTTAGAAGCATCAAAACTTCATTCTATTCATCTTGAGCACAATATTCCTCCCAGTACAGCTTTTTCCTTGAAAGAGGAGGAGGGCAGACAGAGGCTGGGGTGAGAGGTCGGGAAGGAGAAACAACCAGTGAGTTTTCCACTTTCGCGAGAATGGCAAGATCCTTGGGGAGACAGTAAATTGAAATTAAGGCTGTCTCAGGCAGCCTACAGGATGTGCCTGCAAATGTAGACATATCCAAATGGTGAAAAAGTCTGTTTGTGCCCATTCATATGAAGTGAATGCCTTGTAATGTGCTCCAGCCCCTGGGAATGGTGGCTGGATTTCAGGAACGGAGGCCGGAAGAATGGGATGGATTTGACATAAGTACTTTTAAGTGCTCTGAAGGCTGGGCTCCTCCCTGTGGTTTAATAGCAAAGTCCACTGGGAGCTACAAGGAAGGAGCCTAGTGAATCCCTACAGCTTTTCGTTTTAAGGATAACAAATCTTAAAACAGGTGTGAGCTCAGAAAGATCCTTTTACTTCTTGTTTTTGGGCTGTTGTGGCCAGCCGGCTCTCTGTGTATTATTATCATTCCACAGAACGAAGTCTGGGGTGAGGGAAGGGAGGAGAGGTAAGAGAAGCTGAATAAACAAAAATTGCTTCGAGTGACTAATATTCATTAAGTCCACTGGTCATGCGCTATGAAATTTATTAAACTGTGGTTTCCAAGAGAATGTATTAGTGGAGCTAATGAACACAAATAAAAAAGAGGCCTCCAGGAAATGGTTTCCTGGGTCTGGATGAGGCTGCTGAGTAATGTGACAAGAGATTATAACGTTAAAAGCTTCTATTATAGTCTAGAAGGCTGATTATTGGAAGGGGTTGCCCTCAGTGGGGGAGGGAAGATAGGAGGGAGACTACAAGTCTGACTCTCCTGAAAAAGGGGCCTAATGCTTTTCATTTATATTCATTAAGGAAGGAGGCTTTGTGCTGAAGGCCTCTGAACCTCTGCGCTGCCATCTGGTGGAGAAGGGACTTGAGAGGCCATAAAGGACAGACAACAACCGCCATCTTTAAGATGTCAGGAATCTGCAGGTTGGCTTTACTGTTTCCCAAGTAGTAGCAGTGGAAACCCTTTGTGACTATGGCATCGGGAGCAAAAACTAACACCCACAAAGTAACCAATATATGTAATCTGATTTAAATACTGAATGACGAGAGCTCAGCTCTCCCATTCTGCTGTCCTTTTCCATCAGGACCTTAGCAATGAATATCAACGTGGTCCTACCTGCAGTACTGGGCTGAGGTGTGACCCATCCTGAGGACATTTGTTTCATAACCTAGTCCTGTTTCTCCCAGCAGAAACCTGGAGATAGGTCATCCTGGACTCTCCTCTTTCTGCTACCCCTGTCATCCAACCCAACAGCAAATACCGAGGCCTCTCTAGTCACCATATCCAGGGACCACTTCTTACCATGTACACTGCTGCCACCCTGATCTGAGCCATTGGTGTCTCTCTCCCAGGTGATTGCAAAATAGCCTCCAAACTATGCTCCTGGCTTCCAATCTTGCAGTCCACAGCCCATTCTCCAGCAGCAGCCAAATGAACCATTAGAACAGGCTAGATCATCTCACTTCTCTGCTCAAAACCTACCCGGGGCCCTTAAGCTCACTCAGAGTAAAATTGGAAGTCATATGATGTGTTTCAGGCTTTAATGGATCTGACCCAGCTTCCTCTAACTTCGGCTCTTATGCTCTCCACTCACTCAGTCTGGTCCAACCACATTGGCCTCTTTGCCAGTCCTCAAAGAGGCCACACATCCCTGACTCAGCACCCTCCTCCTGGAAAGCATTCCCCAGACATTGGCATGGCTCTCCTTCTCCCATTCTCCCGGGTCTCCTGCCAAAGTTACCTTCTTGAGGAGGCCTTCCACGACCACCCCACATAAAATAATAACTCTTCCTCTTCCTTCAGCATTTTTATTTCTTTTCTTTGACTTATTGTATTAGCAGCATTCAGCACCTACTGAAATGTTAAATATTTATGTGCTTGTGTCCTTTATTTCATCTTCCCCAAATCCCCTACAATGGAATATAAGTTCCATGGAATTAGGGGCCTTGGAGGGAATATAGTTTTTTTTTTTTAATTTTCTTATTGGAGTTCAATTTGCTAACATATAGCATAACACCCAGTGCTCATCCCAGCAAGTGCCCCCCTCAGTGCCCGTCACCCAGTCACCCCAACCCCCCCGCCCACCTCTCTTTCCACTACTGGAAGGAGCCTCGGTGTCCATCGAAAGATGAATGGATAAAGAAGATGTGGTATATGTATACATGGAATATTACTCAGCCATTAGAAATGACAAATACCCACCATTTGCTTCAACGTGGATGGAATACAGTATTTTTAACATAGTTCATGTTTTCTTCTGAAACTTTAAAAGCTGGCAAAGTCAACCTGCTCCAAATCCTTACAGACTTTTGCTAAGCTCCATAGAGGTGGGTGTTTCATCTGATCTAGTCTCCCTCTCTTGCTGGCACCTAGTACTGTGTCTGGTGAATGGTATATGTACAGTAAGACTTTGTGGGTTTTTTTTGGTAGCACTAGGGTTTATGAAGCCGTGCCTGAGAAAGTATGGAATGTTTCGTGAATCTGCATGTCATCCTTGAATACGGGCCATGCCATCCTTCTCTGTATCATTCCAGTTTTAGTACATGTGCTGCCAAAGTGAGCCCAAGGCCTTTTTAAAGAGTTTTATGTACCAAATTCACTCATTCTAAGTGCCTAATTCAATGATTTTTTTTAACCAGATTTACTGAGTTGGTACAACCAATACCATAATCCAGTTTTAGAATGTTCCCCAAACTCCAAAAAGTACACTCATGTCCATTTGTAGTTTATTCTCACAACACCCCCAGCCCCAGGCAACCAGTGATCTGCTTCCAGTCTCTATAAATTTGCCTATTCTGGAGATTTCCTAGATATGGGATCATATGAAATACAGTTATTTACATGTGCCCTCTTTAAGTCAGTATAATGTTTCTGAGGTTTACCCACATTGTAGCATGAATCAGTACAGTTTTTTATTTCCTTTTTGTTGCTGAATAATACTCCCTTCTATGCATATGCTATTTTTTTAAATTTATTTATGATAGGAACACAGTGAGAGAGAGAGGCAGAGACACAGGCAGAGGGAGAAGCAGGCTCCATGCACCGGGAGCCTGATGTGGGATTCGATCCCGGATCTCCAGGATCGCGCCCTGGGCCAAAGGCAGGCGCCAAACCACTGCGCCACCCAGGGATCCCGCATATACTATTTTTAATCCATTTATCACTTGCTAGACATTTGAATTGTTTCTATTTTTTGCTGTGAATATTCACATACACGCCTTATGAACATGATTTCCTGCCCTCCATTGGGTAGATTCCTAGGAGTGAAATTGCTGAGTTATTTTGGGTTATGTTTAACTTTTTAAGAAACTACCAGACTGTTTTCTGAAGTGACTGTACCATTTTATACTCCCATCAGCAATACATGACCAATTGTCAGTACTGCCTGTTTTTTAGTTTATAGCCATTTTAGTAGGTATACAGAAGTATATCATTTTGGTTTTAATTTGCTTTTCTCTTACAGCTACCGGTGTTGAACATTTAATTCACAATAATTGTTAGCAGTTTTAATATCTTCATAAAACGTCTATTTGAATCTCTTTTTTTTTAAGATTTTTAAAAAATGTATTAATTCATGAGAGACACAGGCAGAGGGAGCGCAGGCTCCGGAGGGGAACCTGATGCGGAACTCGATCCCAGGACTCTGGGATCATGACCTGAGCCAAAGGCAGATGCTCAACCACCGAACCACCCAGGTGTCCTTCCACTTGAATCTTTTACTCATTTTTATATCACATTGTTTATCTTCTTGTTATTGAGTTATAAGAGTTCTTTATGTATTTTAGATTCTGGTACTTCACAAAATCAATGACTTGCAAATATTTTCTTCCTGTGTGTGACTTGTCTTCCCATTAGCTTAAAAGTGTCTTTTGTAACACAAACATTTTAAATTGTGATAAGGTTCAATCAATCTATCAGTTTTTTATGGATCATGCTTTTGAGGTGATATTTAAGAATTCTTTATTCAAGATCACAAAGATTTTCTCCAATATTTTCTTGAAGAAATTGTGTGGTTTTAGCCCTTACACTTTTCTATAATCCACTTTGCAATTATTATGCGTGGTGTGAGGTAAGCCTCTAAATCGATTTTTTTTCCATGGGGAATCCAGCTGTCCCAGCACTATTGTTGAAAAGACCATTCTCTCTCCATTGATTGTCTTGGACTCTTTGTTGACAATCAATTATCCTTTAACGAAATGGGTTACTTCTGGACTCCCAATTCTGTTCCATGGATCTGTTATGTGTATACTGCCATAATACCAACACTGTCTTTGTTGCTATGATGCTACAGTAAGTTCTGAAATCAGGTAGAGTAATGCCTCCAATTTTGTTCTTCTTTTCAAACTTTGTTTTAGCTATTTAGATCCTACATATTTACATATAAACTTTATAAAAATTTTTGCATTTTTTTACAAAAATGCCTGCTGGTATTTTGATAGGCATTACATTGATTTTATACACTAATTTCGGGTTAATTGTCCTCTTAACCATATTGGATTTTTTTATGCCATTAAGTATCAAATTATTTTTTTAAGATTTTATTTATTTATTCATGAGAAACACACACACACAGAGAGAGAGAGAGAGAGAGAGGCAGAGACAGAAGCATGGAGCTCCCTTGCATGGAGCCTGACATGTCTCCAGGATCAGGCCCTAGCCTGAAGGCGGCGCTAAACCGCTGAGCCACCGGGGCTGCCCAAGTATCAAATTATTTTGTTAATTTTATTTCAAACTTTATTGAAAATATATAGGAACACTTTTTTGTATACATGTAACTCATAGATTAATTCTAGTATTTTTGTGGATTCCTTGGGATCTTCTACATTCATATCACGTCATCTGCTTGAAAAGATGTATATTTTGCAATACACAGAGTAAAGTATTCCAGGTAAAGTGTTCTTAGAACAGAAGAAGTTGAATTGGTTGAAAGTATAGTACAAGTCTTCCATGTTTGATGATTTATTGTGGAACTGTCCTTTCAATTTTTAAGAGTAGGGTACTGAAATCTCCAACTCTATAAATTGTCAATGATTTCAATTCTAGTTGGTTTTGCCTCAGGGGTGCATATATTTATAATTGTTGCATATTCCTGATGTATTGGCCTTTTTGCCATTACAAAATGTCCCTCTTTGTCTCTAGAAATAATTCTTATCTCAGACTCAATTCTGTCTGATGTTAAAATCATCATTTCAGATCTTTCATGGTTACTATTTACCTGGAATATCATCCCCATCCTTTACTTTCAACCTATTTCTGTCTTTGACTCTAAAATGTATTCTTGTAGTCAGAATATAGTTGGATTTTGCTTTTTGATCCATTCTGATAACCTCTCCCTTCTGATCAGAGCATTTAGACCCTTCACATTTAAGGTAATTATTTATATAATTGGATTTATACCTGCCCTTTTGTTCTTTGTTTTCTAGGTTTCCTATATTTTTGGCCCTCTCTTCCTGTTTTAACATATCCTTCAGTGTTAAAAATATTATTTTATCATTTAAATTTCTCTGATGATTTTTATCCTAATACTATTTTACTAGTGACTATTTTAAAGATTACAATATATTTTTAATTTACCGTAATATACTGCATAGACTAATCCTAGCAAGTCTGGTAAAATATAGAAAGTTCAATAAACACGTTCCTTTTCTCCTCATTTGCACTATAATTGTCACATATACTGGACCTAGATATGCTTGAAACCTCACCATCCTGTGCTCTACTGATGGCTTCATATAACCAGGACAGCAACTTGAGGCTACAAGGGACACAGGCCCTCTCACTATCTACCTTATCACTTCTACCAAGCTTAGCATAGTTATTGGTCACCATTCCAAATCTAATGACACCTCTTCAACTGGGGTAATAACGCTGAATGTTTTCTTGGTCTGCCTGACTCTGCCAAATTCTCCATACAGCCTGAGCTGGGTGTTGGGTGGGATGGAACTGGCATAGCCCCAGGCAAGAAATTACAGACTCTCACTGTTCTTACTTGAAGTTCATCAATGTTTCAAGCATGAAGGATTTGCTGACTGTTGCATGCTTTCGGTTGAGTTCCAGAAATAATTGCTTTTATCAGTTTTGTCCAGCTTTATAGTTGCCTTTGGAGAGAGGATTTGCTGATTCCCCCTCACACAACCGTGTATCTGAATTCTGTAACTCCAACTAAACTCTAATCTCTAGGAAGCCGCTACCACGTTTTCCACTTCTTATGCACTCATTAAATAAGGTAAATAACTTTTCCATATTACATAATGTTTTGAGATGGAAAGGACTTAATGCATTCTAGCAACATTTGAGACAGTATTGCATGGATATATGGTGGGAAGACTCACAAAATAAACATTGTCAGCATCGTCCTCTCCTGAAAGAGAGAACTGTCTGACAAGCTTCACTGACTAAGTTTGGACAAGGCTCAGGCAACAAGAGCCATGGATACCAATTCAGTGCTCCAGAATTTACTCCTTTTAAAGACAGGAAAAAAGAAAATAAACTTTAATTCCTATAAAAATGGAACTACGTTATTTTTAAGGGAACTTCTGTACAGGAGAAAACATAGAAATATTTTTCTCAAGTATATTGAAGAGAACTTTTCTAAGGCAATAGTTAAGAAAGAAGACTATAATTATGTTTCTGTCATGTTTTATATTAAGGTATGTCTGAGGCTTGGGAATGGGTTAGAGGGCCTTTTAAAAGTCCCTCCTAAGTATCTGTAAATCTTGATTTATGGACCCCTCTACCACATTTATATCTATAGTGATATCTTTTGAGTGAAAGCACAGAAGATTTATCAGTTTTCAACATAAGAACCTCACACATTTGTCTCTCAAGTGTCATGACAGTGGACTTTCACAAGGCCTAAAAGCTTGGCACAGACTTTAAATTGTGTTTTTATTTTTATACCTTTCCTATATTGAAAGACAAATAGTACAGAGAAAAGCTAACTCTGTAAGAGAGAGAACACAGCTGATACCCAGAGTGGGCCACCCAGAATGCACCAGGATTAATGACAACTTGGCCTGACAGCATCCTGACCACAAAAGATGAAGTCACCCTAGGAAGTGTTTTGTAGAAGAAAATAAAATCAACAGAACGAAAAAGAGAAGAAAAAGCTATGAAGTCTGAAATATACATTGTTCAAGTATTTTCCCCCATTAATTTTGGAAGCCCTTGCGTGTTTTCAGGGAAATTTAATCTGCACGTTTCTGAGCCATTTACACTTAACTCACCACAATGTTGTTTTGTAAGAGTCATTTGTTGTCCAAGAAGCCCTCTGAACCTTGTTCATAAAGATTTTTATTAAAGCGATTGTTTTCTTTTTCCTTAAAATGAAATTATGCATTTCCAGATTGAAAGGAACATTGAAGTGAACCCTAAATTCAAAACTTGTGAGGCACAAGACAGATCCAGTTTTGATCAAAGTGTATTCCCATACATATTTCCAGTCCAAGGTGTTTGGGTTTTGGCAGCATCACAGTAAAGGGTTCAGTTGAAAAGACACGGGTTTATTACTCCTTGGATAGTCAAAGAGAACCCTCTGAGGCATTTTTAAAAAGCAAAGCTTTTCAGGAGCTCAGCCAATCTAACAATCAACTTCGCTTTAGAATCCGTCCTGGACAAAGCTTAAACTTGAGTGCAGGAGGTGAGACACTGGAAGTACTAGAAATGTTTCATGAGCTAAAAGACTTGTAGTCTAAGGGAGTAACCTGTAAAATGAGAGCAAAAATACCTTCTGCCTCAGAGGATTGCAATGAAAATTAAATGAGATATTTGGGTAAGTTGCTTAGCATTACCTAGAATATAATACTAGGGCCCAGTGTATTTTGGCTAAAAAAGATAACTATTGTAATTTATCTTTATGAATGTTTGTATTTACAATCAGATCCTAAAAATAGGAATCCCAAAACATTCATTAAGATTAAAAGGTCACTCTACAGAAATGCTCATTCATGTATTTGCTCACCTGCCAGATCCAAATAATCCTCGTGAGAATTAGTGACTTCTGGGCCTCAAAATGTCTTTGTACTGAATTTTAAAATCATTATTGAGGGCCTAACCATGAGAAAAGCCATTTTTGTGTTATGAGGATAGGTTGAGTCTGGCTCATGAATTGACTGCTGTAATGTGTAACAAATATTGAAAGATGACATAAATTTAGGGCTATTTGTACTGTTTAATCTCTAATACCAATAAAAGAGATTTGAAGAGCCCTTTGTTAAATCAACTACAGGATATTGATGTATTGGAATCTTCTCAGCATATCAGCCATGGTTAATTTTATGTATCCACTTGGCTGGAGAATGACTTAAAATGACACAATCAAATTCTAACCTAGATGTTGCTGTGAAGGTATTTTGTAGATGTGGTTAATAACGACAGTCAGTTGACTTTAAGTAAAGAATATTACCCTCAATAATATGGGTGAGTCTCATTGAATCAAGAGCAAAGAGCACAAGCTAAGGTTTCCTGGAGATGAAATTCTGCCTTTAGATTTCAGCATTTACTCTTGCCCCAGTTTTCAGCCTTTTGACTTGCCCTATAGATTTCAGACTTGCCAGCCAGCCCGTGTTCTGATACAATACCCACCCATCCTTAAACATGCTGATGATTACCCTATCAGAGTTGAGACATGACCCAGAAAGTAATAGGCTGTTTTGTCCAATAAATTCTTGTTTTTTGATTAGTTTCAGAAGTAGAATTTAGTGATCATCAGTCACATATGACACTCAGTACTCATTACATCATGTGCCCTCCTGAATGTCCATCACTCGGTTACCTCATCCCCCCCACTCCCCTCCCCTCCAGTAATCCTCAGGTTGTTTCCTAGAGTTCGATGTCCCTTATGCTTTGTCTCTCTCTTAATTTTCATCCTATTTTTCTTTCCCTTCCCCTAAGTTCATCTGTTTTGTTTCTTAAATTCCACATATGAGTGAAGTCCTGTGGTATTTGTCTTTCTCTGACTGACTTTTTTTTTTTGACTGACTTTTTTTTTGCTTAGCATAATACCCTTTAGTTACATCTATGTCATTGCAAATGTCAAGATTTCATTCTTTTTGATGGCTGAATAATATTCTGTGTGTGTGTGTGTGTGTGTGTGTGTGTGTGTATCACATCTTCTTAACATAACTGCCAAAGTATGGAAAGAGCCCAGATACCCAATAAATTCTGAAGCAACCTAAATTGTTTCACTTTTTCATCTGGAGAAAATGGCGTCTGCCATTCTTGTGACTCAAGAGTATAGATGTGTGCCTACCCTAACTATTGTTCAATATTATCATGCAGCACATGACACATTTATTCAGTCAACAAGTATGTTTTGATGGCCTTCCCTGTGCCAGATACTCATTTAGGGGTGGTACAACATAGCTGTAAAAAAGACTAAAAAATCTTTGCCCCCATGAAGCTTACAGTCTCATGAAGGTGGGGGAAAACAATGCATAAATAAACAAAGAAGTACAATGTATTACAGATCTGATGGTGGTGAATCCTTTGGTGAAAAAGAAGTGAAGGGAGGAAACAGGAGGTCCTAGAGATAGGTGTAATTTTAAATAAGTCGGCCAATGCAGTCTTCCTTAAAAATATGGTCTTTACGGGTGCCTGGGTGGCTCAGTCAGTTAAGCTTCCAACTCTTGATTTCAGCTCAGGTCATGACTTCAGGGTTGTGAAATTGAGTCCCTCATCAGACTCCCTGCTCAGCACAGAGTCTACTTGAGATTCTTTCCTCTCTGTCTCTCCTTCTTTCCTTCTCTCTCTCTCTATTCCTCACCCCACCCCCACTGATACACACACATGCTCTCTCTCTCTGTCTCTCTGAAATAAATAAGTAAAACCTTTTTAAAAATAAGGAAAACTATTTTTCACGTAACAAAAATAAGGATAGCTAGCATTTATTGAATATCCACCGTGTGCTAGACACTTTTCTAAGCATGTTACTACATATATTAATCCACTTAAGGCTCACAATAACTTTTATAAGCTAAGTACTTTTTCCCCTCTGTTCCATAGATGGGGGGACCAAGGCTCAGAGAGAGTAAGAATTTTCCAAGAGTTTTATAGATTAGCAAGTGGCATAGCTGTGCAAGTTTGTCTCTAGCCAAGCTTCCTCCCAGGCTTAAACTCCAGCCCACCAGAAGAAAGTGGTTCTAGGTAGAAGGCATCAAGGCTCTGTCTCCGACCTTCACTGTCTCTCTGAGCTCAAATTTCTCCATGTTGCCTCGTCCTCAGTTGTGGCAGAACATTTCCAAGAGCTGCACCAAAGACAAGGAAGAAAGAGAGTCTTTCCTGGGTCCCTCCTGGGCAGGAGGCAGTTTCCCCCAGAGACACCAATACACTTCCCTTCATGAAGCACAGGCTCACAATGGTCATGGGCCCATTCTTAAACCAATCACTACCGAGGGGAATGGGATGAACAGGTTTAGGTCAAACTAGGCCATGTCACGAGAGGAAGGCACTCTGGTGGTTCAAATGCAAAGACTACTCCAGTAAGATAATGAGGACTGTACTCATGTTCCTTTCTTCACCTGAGGCCCAGAAAGAGAAAAGCAAACATCAAGTCTTTCACAGCTGGAGTGCCTAGCTCCATGGCTCCATCTTACAGCCCACCATGGAGAACTGAATGTTTGATCTCTTTATCCTTCTAGTGGCTCTCAGACATGAATCCAGGGGTAGGCAAAGTATGGGGTCTTTTAGAAAAGGTCCCAGCTCTGTTTGGAGCACATCCTGCAAATGCTGTTTTCAATCCTCAAGATTCCAAGGCCGATCCATTTTACAGTATTCTTTTTTAACTGAAATCACCCGTGTTGATACCAAGAGGGATGTTTTTGTCTGGTTTTGTTTGTTGGTTTGTTTACTTCATGTTTCCAAGTAGTTAAATTTCTTGTCAGATATTTTCCAAAGTCCTTAGTCTAACTAAAGACCATCAAGAGATGTTTGTACGCTAAAAAGGAGAGCAGAGAAAGGCCTCAGGCAGATTTCTAAAGCCAAACTTGAGTTTGAAAAAGCAGGAAGACATACAAGTGGAAATTATTTTGAAATTTATCTAAAGATAATACATGATTATTTCAACCATAACTAATTTTAGAGATGGTCCTTGAGAATGTTTATCTGCTCCATTATAAGCCAACCAGTTAAAATGCTAAATCACCCACCCAATTTCATTTGATACCAAACACCGATAGGGAGATTTTTCATTATCAAACAAACTTGGGTTTTAGCCCTGTTCAGCATTTGTCTCCAATCAAACTTACTATCTCCCTTCTCAGTTTGGCATAGAAGTATGAGTATTACAAATATCTATATTGTCCCAGCACCCTATAATGGTATTACAATGACAATTTTATTAGGCCCATAAAAATTTTGCAACTTCCCTGCAGCACACTGTAATTTCACCAAGAGTTGTAAAAGGTCTTAAATTATATTTGTGCAAAATTGAGATGAATGGGTTTGAGCATTAATGCATTTCTCATTGTGTAATAGGGACTTTTTCTTCCCTTTGTCTTTGCCAAGTACAGAGAAAACGCTATCCCACTCAACTATTTGTCAACTCCCATTAGAAACATTTAATACTAATAAAATTTATGGATTCAGTTTCCAAAGGATACTGCCAGAAGACTTCACGATTACTACATCAGTACTAAAATACAGCCATTGTTCACCTTATAAAAATCTATATGCAGCCTGACAGGTATAAAATGTAGCTTTGTATGCTGAGTCAGCATCACAGAGTTTTTTGGTTGAAGTAGAGTTCATGAAATAAAAGTAAATGTGTTCTCAAGTCAGTGAGGAAAGATTGATCTGAGAACATTCCCCAATAAATATGAAACTGACAGACTATGATGCTTATGCCCCTTCTCAACAGAAAAAAAAATAAATAAATAAAGTAGGATTCAATCGACTCTGTAGGTAGGAAATAGGTTCCTTCATTTTAAAGATTTTATGTATGCATGTTTATCCATATAAGTAAGAGCATGTGAATTATAAATTTTAAGTAAAGTGCCATTGCCTTTTAAATAGGAAGATCATGCTGACAGGCCCTTTGGTTCCCATTTCTAGAAGTCATAATGGCTTTGCATATGTCTGCACTAGTGCACACTGTCCTTTGTGAGGCCTGATTCTTCAAGCCACAGCTCATTGTTCCTTCCTAAACCCCCTACATGTATCACTTCCTAATTCATACCATAGTTATTCGTGTGCAAGGTTTTTCATTCCTACACATGCTATCTCCTTATTTTATGCATTTTTTATCTTTAGCTGAGCCTCAATGACTTGCAGATGGTAGGTGTTTATCATGTATGTGCTGAATTAACAAATGAAAAAAAAAAAGGAATGAATGAGGTGCCTGTCGCACAAACTATGCAATCTGTAACCCATGGAACTAACCAGTTCGTGAAAGTTGAAAATTTACAACTGTGAGGTCATCATAAATATCAGTGTGCATTAAGCTAAGTGGTGAGGACACAAAGGAGCCTAAGACAGTGGGCAGTAAGCTAAAGTGTGTGTACCCCTAGAGATACATGCTTTCCAAGGGGCAACTGGTATGGGTAATGTTAAGAGAATATGGTTTCTCATCCACAACCTCCATATCTTTTAAAAAGGTGTCTGCCTGAGGAAATGTCTGGAATTGAGATTTCCTGTCAGTTCTCCCTTCCGCTGGTTGACAAAAGACAGACGTCCACCTGATGCTGAACCTTATGGTGGCGTGGTGTCCTGAGGTGTAAACCCCCCACCCCTGGCCTGTCAAACAGACCATTTGTAATACTGGCATTGATGAAGGCTTCTGTGTCCATCAAAGGCACCAGAAACCAGTAAGGGGGCTTCCTGTATTCCTCTGTCTTAAGCATACATTTATAAAAGCAAAGTATGGTATCAGACACAAGATATTATCAGCCCACTTGAGATATGTTTTAGAGTGGAATAGCAAGTGGGATACAGACTTCTATTTAATGACTTTGTCTTTTCTATTTTCCTACTCTTCTCAAAAAAAATGTATTGCTCCGATGATACATGTAAGTACATAAATATAGATAAATGTCTATATACATAAGGCAGCCATTCCTTTTTATACCCAAACACAAACTCATGGCAAGTTTTCATGCCTTATAGATCTTAAAATAAGAAGTCAGAAGTAAAATGGTTATCAAAAGGAAGTGAATGAACACATTTATTTGTACTGAAATATGAAATTAGGCTTTTTTATAATTCATCTGATTTGGAGATTTTCACAAGGACTGAGATGGCCCAAAGATTATAAAGAAGATGGATTTCACAAATTAATGAAATTACACATGCAGCTCAAAGGTCTTGATGAAAGTCCATTTAAATTTGTGATAGTACAAAATAATCTTATCTAAAAATATATGGGAAACAAAGAGGTATATTTAAATTCACATTATGTTTATTCTTCCATCATCTTCTAACTATATTTGATTAACCTAGTGCTTCTAAATTAAAGAGCAACACGTATAATTAATAATCTTGTATAAATTGGTTTTTTTTATAAATTTTTTTTTGAGTGGAGATACACTTCAAAAAACTACTAGGACAATGGAAAATGACCAAATTGAATTGGTATCTGATAAGTTCTTGAAAACACTTCTTTTAAAAAATAAAGATTTTATTTATTTATTCATGAGAGACACAGAGAGAGAGCCAGAGACATAGGCAGAAGGGAGAAGCAGGCTTCCTACAGGGAGCTTGACGCAGGACTCAATCCCAGGACCCTGGATCACGCCCTGAGCCAAAGGCAGACGCTCAATCACTGAGCCACCCAGGTGCCCCTTAAAACACTTTTTGATGATAGATCTCTTATGTGACTTTCAGCATGTAATTCAAAAGGAATTCATCCTCATCTAATTTATTATGTGAAAAAGATATCACAGTGCTAGATCTATTAAAATGAAAATAGAAGTAGCATTGATTCTGAATTTCATTTCAGTCTGGCAGTGAAGAGAACAAATTTAAAATTAAAAAATTTCTATCATTAAGAAAATGCATTTCCCATAAAGTTTTGTATTATTGCATGAATAATAATTTGAGTTGTCATATTACAAATAACTATAAAATTGGGATATAATCATTTTTTATTGACTCAGCATTAATAATGACTGTGACAACTGAATGAAGATGATTCAATCCAGCAGAAATTGTTTCCAACATTGGCCCTTATGGTCATAGAAAATTTTAATTAAAAATTAAAATTAAGCACTTTAAATGTATGATGTTTTCAGGAAGAAAGATAGGGTCCTCAATATATTACTTTCAATCATAAAACAATTATTAAATGAGGATATAATTCTGTGAAAGAAGTGAACTGAAAATATAATTTCAAGGGAAAAATAAGGAACAACATAAATTTTCCAACTGTTATAATGGGATTATTTATATATTTTTAAGTAGATGATGGTAGAGTCACATTGCTGGCATGTAAAACCCCACAGGACATATTTGAAAGAGTGATATAATCATTTTATATCAACTGTCGATATTGGCAACATACAAGACAATTCCTTATCGCTGGTTAACTGTTGCAAAATTTTAGGTGTAGATATAAAAATGAGCAAAGAGGCATTTATTTCAATATTCTTGTAAAATGTAAGTTAAAAAGTTTGATGTCCACTAATTTCAAACTAGTCCCTATACTCAGCAAATGTCCCATCAAATGGGAGAGCAACAAAACACAGGCAGAAATCAGTGGACAATGAAAACCCTTGGCAATCCAGCTTTACCCTCTTCTCTTCTCTGAGAGGTTGACAGCGCAAATCAGATGATGAAGTTTGGTCAAACCATTCAATCACACTTCACCCCACCACATCTAGGCACCTCTAGTGCCTATCCCAGACGCCGAGGACAGAAAAGCTACCAAGGCTCTAATAGAGCCTCACAGGCTGGTGAGTGACCTTCCCAATTATAAAACACAATGACCAGGAAACAGCCTGGGTTCAGCAGTCAACATGAATATGTATTATTTGAATTATTTCTGAGCAGTGTTTTTTTTCTTCAAAAGATAGTAAAATTTGTACCATGTGCCATGTCCACAGCAGCATTATTCACAAGAGCCAAAATGTGGAAACACTCCTAATTTTCATCTGTGAGTGAATGCATCAACAAAAGGTGGTACATACATACAATAGAATATTATTCAGCCTTAAAAAGGAGAGCAATTGTGATACACGCTAAAGACCCATTAACTGAAACAAGCCAGACACAAAAGAACAAATACTATACCATCCCACTTCTATGAGGTCCCGAGAGTAGTCAGACTCACAGGGGCAGAAAGTAGATTGGTAAGTTGCCAGGGTCTAGGGGTGGAAGTGGAGGAGGAATGGGGAGTTCATGCTCGGGAGGAGGGTACAGAGTTTCAGCTGAGGAGGGTGAACAAAGTCTGGAAGAGCATGGAAGTGATGGTTGTCCAATATGAATGTACATAAAACTATTGAACTGTATACTTAAAATGGTGAAAATGATAAATTTTATGTTGTGTATATTTCACCACAATAAAAAAAAGGAGAGTATAAATGAGTTGGTCAACTGTTTCATTATAATTTCTTTAAAAATATATTCACTAAGCACCCACTATATTCAGGCACTGTGCTTTAGACGAAGACTAAAATATGATTCCTGTCATTGGGAGTCCCTTAATCTAGGCCTGCTTGAGTGTAAATCCAGATTCTACAGCCAGGGAATGAGAATTTTTAATATGAGAGCAAACAGATAAATCAAGTCCCTGAACTATGTAGGCTTGAGCCTGGCTTCTGCAGCCTGATTATTCGTGTTAAGAAAATTAACCAAAACATGAATAAATGCATACCTCATGGTCAGATATCTTTATCCACATGCAACATTTTTTTTAGGTGGAGATTAGTCACACAACTGGAATTTTTAAGAACAACACCTGTTTCTTCAGCTACGTGATCCACTACAATAGGTTGTCTTTAAAATGGTCAATAATTTTACTAAAGCCAACTTTCTTAAAAACTCGATGACGAATGTCAAGTCAAAAATAATACCTAAAAAATGTGCCCCTGTTTAACTCAAATCAAGTGACTTGGAAAACTGCCAAGTCTTGCTTTGTTTTATGCTCTGTAGAGACAGCCTTAGCCCCCGAGTCCCTCATCTTTTCAACATTTGTGGGAAGTAGATGGCTCATGAGTATTATTCTCCCCATGTAGATGGAAGGAAAACAGTTCTGTTCTTTGCCCCAGTCAGAGGATAAATTGAAAATGTGGTGCTGAGAAAATCCTACCCAATTCCCTTCTTAAGCAAAACAATAGCAACAGCAGAAGCATCAAATGTCTTTGCAGAAAGTGACTTCAGAGAACATCGATCTTTTCAAATCACAGATTGGGAAACAGAGGCTGAGAGAAAGGAACTAACATCTCTAAGGGATCAGCATGGCAGCACCATAGACGATTTTTTTTTACCAGTCCCCTGGTGCCCAGTTGTGTGCTTTAATAACTTTATCCACCTGAATCTAAGGAGTAGAAAGTGGAAAATTCATCCCAGCTCGTTACTCAGAATCTCAAAGAGCAAGACCAATAAGTAACTGTTGATTTCAATGGGTCAATCGATTGTGTTTACGACGTTTAGCATCAACACCAAGCCTGCTCAGGGTCTGGATGGCTGCTCCAACACCTCTCAATTGCCACAACCCTGCTGAGGAAAATCAAGGATGACAGCAACTACGAAAGAACATTGCAGCATTCCTGAGGCCTTTCCCAGAGCAGGACTCCTCCTCCTGACAGTAGCATGCAGACCTTCTGTGCGTCACAATTACAGAGGGAAGGGAGTAGTCAGCCGTAAGAATCCTGGGACCTAAATGCAAAGAGAAGGAGAAAGACAGGACAGAGAGGGCTGCCTGACACCCCCACAAATCTGCACACACCAGAGAAAGCCAATCTACAGAACACAGTGGGGAGAGGGGAAAGGATGTAGAAATTTTCTACCTGCCCTCCCAACCCAACTGCCACTTGCAAATGGAGTGTTGTAAAAATAGACTTCAGGAGAATGGGGGCCTTGTAGTTGGGGAACAGGAAGGCCTAGCTGACCAAATTTAGAAATAATAAAGACTTTCACAGTGAGGTTTTTCTATGTTTTCTGATTATCAATGACTACTGTGATGTTTTTTTCCTTCTCAATATTCTCTACAGTAAATCAGAAACCACACGACCTTTTTTTCTCCTGCTATAATTTAACAGAGAAGCAAGAAAAACAAATGATACTGACTCAGATTCCAAAGGACCCAATAGGATCAGATTTCCAGGCAATAGTTGTGAATAGCATTTATCCAGCCATATAATTTTGTTCAGTGTATTCGTGTGTGTGTGTGTGTGTGTGTGTGTGTGTGTGTGTGTGTGTGGAGGGGGGGGGGCAGAGACAGAGAGGGGCAGAGAGACAGAGAGAGAAAGAGAGAGAGGGACAGAAACAGAAAGCGAGAGCCAGCACCAACAAATAGAGGATAGAAACAGGAGGCAAAGGGAATAATAATTTTAATTATCTGAAAAGAGGGGTTTTTTTTATACTCTACCCAAATGCTCTAAATCCCACCACACTGACTCAGGGCCCCAGAGGTAGAAAAGGGGGAGAAAGCGTGAAAAAAGAAGGAAAAAAAGGAAGGGAAAGAGGGACGGAGAAAGACTACAGAAAGAAGGAAAGAAGGAAGAGAAAGAAAAGGAGGGAAGAAGGGGAAAGACTTGCACTTGGGTGAGAATGGCCACGGGAGAGCAAAACAAAGTGGAGGCCACATGTTGGGGAGTAAATGCGTTTCCACATGTGAACACCAATATATTATTGACTTACCCTGAGTCATAAATATGACAATTTGCCTCATTTCATAGTGAGGTCAGCTCAGCCCAAATAAGCAGCCATCCTCTGCTTACTTCATGTTCCTAAATATGAGCTTTCCCCAAAGCTCTCCGCGCATATAATCTAACACCACGTGCACATGCAGCGGGCAGAAGGGATCGGGGAGGTGAAAGAAAGCAAGCTGTGAACACAAAGATACTTTTAAGCCGAACGCTTGTACATGATATATAGAGCAGAAGATCGTCCATCATGGTTATTGAAACTGTGACCAGCGAAGCTATAAACCTGACACGAGAGAAGAGAAAATATGACTTGTTAGGTTGAAAAAGCACCAAAGAGGGAATTATAAAAGGGAAAATTTCATGACAAATTAGTTTGTATTTTTTGTTTTCATTTCTGACACATGGAAGGAAATGCTATATGTTTGCTTAAGGAAGTGCAAATTTCTCCACTTCATCCATTTAAAATCTTCACCCTTAGGCCTTTTGTACCGAAGCATAAAGTTTGGAGACCTTAAATAGTCATAATGTCTCCCGAAAGAATTTGGCCTCAGAAACATATTACAAGTCAGAAGGGCTAAAAAGGAAAACCATTTTACAGCAATCCGGCGGTGTCTGCTTCAGACGGCTCATAAGGAGCATCAATTCTTTCTCATGGTTTCTTTACCATATTTGATGAAATATTAGATGCAATTGGAACAAGCGTCCGAAGCAAGAAGGCCATAAACTTAGAAACCGTGTTGTAAAACAAAAGTGCGCTAACGTGCAGTAAGTTCGAGCGTGGTGGTGGGGGAACATGCCCGGCGGCTCGCTCATAGACTCATCGGTCAGGCAGTGGGCTGGAACGTTACAGGCGTGCAGTGCCAATCTGGTGTTTCGTACACACTGCCCTTCTGGAAACTACGGTTTGGAGCTGATGAGTAACAATGCCTCGGCTCTGGGGAGTGAGTCAAAATGGAGCGAATAAAAGAAGAAAGCTCAAATGCAACAGAAATTTCCTGGCAATTCCTTCTGTGATGGGGGCAATTCGGTTTCTCAGGGTTGGGGATGGGATGTGCAAGAGAGAGTAAAGGGAAATCAAAATGACAATAAGGAAACCCTCCCAAATGCAACATGTTCAGAGTTATAGTAACACTGGATTCGTAGCAGAATATCCACCCCTTTCAGGTACTGCTCCCATTTAATTTTTAAAGATGTCAGTCTTCCTAAAGATCTGCCAAAAATTTAGAATTCTAAAATCCCAATCAGAACCGCAACAAAATGTTTGAACTTGCAAAATCACTCTAAAACTCAGCTGAAAGGACGAACCAGCAGAAAGAGCTAGGAAAATTTCTGAAGGAGAAGATGAGTTGGAGGAGGGAGGGTTACTTACCCTCACAGACATTAAAATTAAATATAAAGAGACCAGCGTTAAACCAGCCTGATTTTAAGGTAGGCATGGAACTGAATACATAAAAAGCATCAAGAAAATACGTTGATGTAGTGTCTATCACACACGGGATTTCAAATCAGTGCACAAAAGACGATGTATGCTTAAAATAACCTCAGAACAATCTGCTGGTAGTTTATAAAATAAATGAAGCCACATCCCAACTCACTCCTGATTCCAATATAAATTTTAAATGAATCAAATATTTAAGTGTAAAAAAATGCAAACATAAAAACACCAGGAAAATATGGCTGAGTGCTTTTATCATTTTGAGATGGAGAAAAGTATCCCAAGCATGACAGAAAATTCAGAAACCATAAAAACATAGTGTAATTTGGCTATATAAAAATAAGATAAAAGATTGTGTAAAACAAGAAACCAACAAAGTCAAAATACCAACAACAAACTGGGAAATACATAAGAATATTGTTTTTTTAATTATTTATGTATTATTATTTATGTTAGAAAATAAAATTTGTAAAAATATTTTAATATAAAGAGTTCTCAGAAATCAATAAAGGACAATCTCTCAATACAAAAATGTATGAAGAATATATAGAAGAATATAAGAATATACAAGAATATAAGCAATTAACAGAAAATATAATTAAGAAAAATACTAAACCTCACTATTAATTAAACTCAAATAAAATGCCAGAGACACATCATTTTTTACCAATCTGATTAGCTATGATTTTTTACACAATTAAAGTATCATTGAGAATCTAGCAGCAAACCCCTCTATGTGCCACCTCTCATCACCTTTACAGCTACCAACAAGTCCAAAAACTTGCCCTCCCAGGCTCCTGCAGTAGCCTGGAAAGTGGGAGTTTTCACCTTTGCCCTGCTATAGGCAATTCTTTTCATAAAAAGCATCATTCAAAAACATAAATCACATAATTTTAGGGATGTGGAGACTGCCTGCCTCGGTTTGAATCCTGGTTCAGCTTGAGCAATTCATCTAATCATTTCGTGCTTCAGTTAGGTCATTTGTAAAATCAGGAGGATAGTAGTGGCATCTAAGTCTTGCACTGGTTGGATTAAATGAATTAATACATGGAACATGCTTAGAACAACATCCAGCACAGAGCAAACCTTCCCAAGTATCAGTGATAAGCAAGGTGCTGCCTGCTGCTTCTGATGTTAATGATGACAATGCCACTCCCCTGCAGGTAATGTTCCCACAGCATCACATCAGACCCAGAAAAAAATATGAAATGCTGCTCATCACAACCTAGGGGGCTCTACTTGATTTGGCCCCTACCTCTCTGCATCCTAGGTTCTGGGCCTCCTTTGTTCAGCCCCAGGCACACTAGCCAACACCTTGTACACCCTCCAGTCTTTGTCTCCATATTTGCTTTTTACTTGCCTGTACCATTCTTTCCCCAGACATGGCCCACTGCCCCAGTCCTCTGCTCTAATGTCACCTCTCCCAAAAAGACTTTCTTGACCATTCGATCTATAGGATTCCCTGCCTCCACCCCCATAATGGTGAATAGTCTTATACATGATAGATTAAAGCATAAATTAATCATACTTTCCAGGGAGGAGTATCACTACGTGGATATAACTTAAAATGAGCATTCCCTTTAACCCAGAGATCTCACCCTTAGGCAATTATACCAAGGAAATACTCTGACAGCTATGTGAAGATTTATGTATGTTTTTCATCAAAGCAGTGTATATAACAAAGAAAAATTAGAAACAATCTAAAATCTTATCTATAGGTGCATGGATTATCAATTTGCTATAAAAACAAACCACCTTGGGACGCCTGGGTGGGTCAGTGGTTGACCGCCTGCCTTTGTTCCAGGGCGTGATCCTGGAGTCCTGGGATGGTGTCCTGCATCGGGCTCCCCACAGGGAGGCTGCTTCTCCCTCTGCCTGTGTCTCTGCCTCTCTCATTCTCTCTCTCTCTCTCTCTCTCTCTCTCTGTGTGTGTGTGTGTGTGTGTGTGTGTGTGTGTGTGTCTCATGAAGAAATAAATAAAGTCTTAAAAAAAAAAACACCTCAAAGCTTGGTGACGTCAACAGTAACCATCTGTCAAGCTAATGAGATGTGAGTTGGCTCTTTGGGTAGGGCTTAGCTAGGTGGTTCTTCTGGTTTAGGCTGACCTCACTCCTGTGCATGTAGTTAGCTGTCAACTAGCCTTGTTTACATGGCAGTTTGACAGGATTCCAAAAGAACAAACAGAAGTATGCAAGGCCTCTTGAGACCTGGGGCCTGATCTTGCAAAATATCATTTCTATTTTATTCTTTCAGCCAAAGCAAGTCATGAAGCCAGCCCAGATTCAAAAGATGGAGCAATTGACCCTACCTCTTCATGGCAGGAGCAACAAAGTCACACAGCAAAGGAGCATAGATATAAGGAGAGAGAAAATTGTGCCCATTTTGCAATTTAACAAATAAGGAAGTAGCTTAATAAATTATAGTAATAATTACATTGGGCTTTTATAACTATTAAAAATGATGATGTTGAGCTCTATTCATCTGGAAAGATGTTTATAGCATACTTACAAAAAAAAAGCATATTACAGAACTTCTGATTTATATCCTACATGCAAATACATTTATACACATTAAAGATATGGGGAAGGCTGTTTTCCAAAATATTAACATTGCTTAGGTCTCAGTAACAGAATCTGTTCATTCTTCCTCCCTCCCTGCCTCCCTCCCTCCCTCCTTTCCTTCCTTCCTTCCTTTCTGAATTCCTGGCATTTTTCCTGGGATAAGGTGAGCAGACTCTTCACCTAATACCTCATTCTACAGAAGGTTAGTCTAGACATTTTCCTATAACATTAGAAGAGCAAGAGCATTAGCAGTAACCTGCAGACATATTTCAATTCTCTGCTTGCATCAAAACTACTGAAGAAAGTTGCGAGGTCAAATTCGGAATCGAGGGATGGTAAAATAATACCCCTCCTTGATGGGAGGAGTTTGCAAAGTCCCACTACAAATGTTATGGATAGGAGAAGGATGAAGATTTGGGGTCATTAATGCAATCAATTACCAGAGGGATGAAGTGTTGATCCAGTTGGAAGGAGCAAGCTAGAAGATTTTGTCCTGAAGCTGCATTTGCACAACAAATATACTGTCTTAGAAAAGTTATTTATGGGCAGCCCCGGTGGCTCAGCGGTTTAGTGCCGCCTTCAGCTTGGGATGTGATCCTGGAGACCAGGGATCAAGTCCCACGTGGGGCTCCCTGCATGGAGCCTGCTTCTCCCTCTGCCTGTGTCTCTGCCTCTCTCTCTCTCTCTCTCTCTCTCTCTCTGTCTCTCATGAATAAATAAAATAAAATCTTTAAAAAAAAGTTATTTATTTAGGAATTGATTAATGGAGAATTATGAGGTAAAGCATCCCCAACTACCAGTTTGACATCCGTGTCTGCTCAGTGTTACCATAAAAATAAAATGAGATAAATTTTAAAGTGCTTTGAAAATCTTAATGCTATGTACAAATGAGTACTCTATGTTGATTTCTAATTGCCAGTAAATGTCTTCTGGGCTTCCTTCCTTTTCCTTGGAGTGTTCAGGCAATGCAAAAATCATTTCAATAATTGAGTAAGCCAAACATGATTGGGTAGATAAATCTGTTGCTGCAAAAACAAAGACAATATCACATAGTGTCTACCAAAGCCAAACATAAATTACTTTGGGGGAAATTTATAATCTTAATGTCGCTAATTGAAATTTGGCTAGATTGTTATCATTATTCCCTCTAATACTTGCATTTTATGTCTATCAAAAAGCTTGGTGATATTTAAAAACCACAAATTCCATCAAATTATTGCTTGCATTAACATAAGTCTCTTTGCTTACAAGGATTCTAAAATGAGTCATTCTTCCTTGAAATGCATCCAGTTGCTGTAGCAGCTGTAAACTGTAGGAGTTGATACTCCTTAATATTGAGGTGAAAGAGTCACTGAGTCCCACCCTTTGGAAACTACTTTGGCTACAACTCTCATGCGAAGTTCAAGGCCTTCATGATGAGGCCTAAAGCCTTTAATTAATCTATTTGTGTCTACAGCTCCTGTGGTCCCTCAGAACTCTACCACTGCATAGAAACAACCCCTTGTATTTACTTAGCCTCTCTCTCTGAGCAGCAGTACACATTTTTAGATGTTTTATCCAGAGTCCAGCTGTGGAAAAATAAAACTTAGCAAAAATCTCACCAGGAAGATTTCTGCTGCATAATGGGAAATATAAAGATTCCTTATGAAATTGTCGGAAGATGTAAGAAGTCTTTCCCTTTATCCCAAAGAACCCTCTAGCCCTCAATTACTTGTCTTTTCCATTCATTTTCTTTCATTCATTAATTCAACAAATATTTCCTGAGTACTTGCTCTGTACTAGACACAGTGATAGTCACAGGCAATAAAATCCATGCTATGGTTTAAATGAAAGCCTAGGAAGACTTCTCAAATCAGGTCCATCCATCTTATAACTCAACAAATCCATCATAGCTCCTCTCCCCACTGTGCTTTTCCTTCAACTTTTGCAGAACCTAATGGGTAAGGCACTCTACTCTCCTATACCTTGGAACAGTGACCCAGGTGAGCTCGAAATGAGGTAATGGCACAGGTATGCTGTGTCTCACATCTGTCTCTCTGGAGCTGCTTGTGTTTATTATGATTGGCTTTTCAATTAAAAAAAAAAGAGAAAGAGAAAGAAAAAGAGAAATAATTCAGGCATGGACATTCAAGGAAGGTAAGATAAAGTGAACAGGTTCGACTGCTCTGGTTCGATATTATTTTGGACTAGCTAGCATTAAATAAAAAGAACCTCTCACCTGGCCTAATTTTTCTTTTAAAAAAATATTTTATTTATTTACTAGAGAGAGAGAGAGAGAGAGAGCAAGCAGGAGGAGCAGCAGAGGAAGAGGGAGAAGCAGACTCCCCACTGAGCTGAAGGCAAACATTTAACCAACTGAGCCACCCAGGTGCCCCTCATCTGGCCTAATTTTTCAGCTACAGCTTTGCCCTGGAGTTTCAGGATGAAGCTCCAGCTAATAACAAAGCATTGTTTAATTTTTTTGTCAATATTCTTGGTTCAGATTTTGCCTAGAGACACATCACCTGAGATGTAGGGCAATTCTGGATGTTGTATAATTCCACCTATAAAGGCTCTATTCTCACTGTCCTCTCCAACGCTATGAAAATTTTCTCCTTCCACACACACCCCCTTCATATGCCACCAGCACATATATCTAAAATGTCTTTATTTTATCTTCACAGCTTGAATGAAAATTCAGCAATCTGTACAGTTCTAAACAGTAGGGTCTCCCCCACCACCCGCCCTGGCTTCTGTTGATGTTGATGAAAAGTCAAATGTCTGTCCAGTTGTTCTACTTTTGTGGAAAATCTACCTTTTTTGTTGCAGCTGACTTAAAGATCTTCCTTAAAGTTTACCCATGACAGTTATGTGAGATTTCTTTTCATTCTTTTGCTTGGAAGATTTATGTCTTTTACCGGCAATGGAACATTCTTGCCTTATCTTTTAAAACATTGCCTCTCCTGCGTGATGTTGAAATTTTTCATATGATCCTTAAGTCTCTCTCTCTCTCTCTCTCTCTCTCTCTCTCTCTCCATATATATATATATATATATATATATATATATATATATATACATACATACATATATCTTCTTTTTCTTTTCCAATTTCCATTTTGTTTTTAAATCTCTAGACTGCCTCTGGGTAATTCCTTCACATCTACCTTTTAATTTCTTCATTCCCTCATCAGTTATATCTAATCTGGGGTACCATCTACTAGTTTTTTATGACGTTTTTTAGTTTCTGGGAGTTTTATTTGGTTCTTTTTCAGAATCTATTTTGATAATGCTTCAATGGTTTTCAATCCTTTTTTTAAATGTCTTTTATCATCTAAGACATTTATTTTATTATCTCTTGAAAACAGTTTTGTTATTTAAGTATCTTGGCAGCCTAATCCTTCTAATTTTCTTTATATGATTCTTGCGTATGGTGGATTGTGTTTTGTAAATTTAGATTACGAACTGATCTTCAGTAAGAATTATGGATAACTTTTATAGCCTAGATCAAGAGCTTGTCCATCCAAAGAGGTATTTTACCTTCTGCTAGACAATCCAGGTATGTTATCAGACTATGGTTATGTCATAGTCTGGGTATCCCTGGGCCACACTGATAGTACAAATATTGAGCTGTAATCCTATGTGAACACAAGTACACATTTTCTTCAAAGGAGACATTTTTGGGTTTGTTGTTATTGGTGTGTGTGTTTGTTCCCTCACGAATATTAAAACCCAGGCTCTTAAATCTTGAAGAGCAAACTCCTCTCCACAACACAAGTAACTGGAGTGACAGCTGACATGCTTACTGTCTCTTTGCTAGTTGTTTCCACTATATCTTTTTTCCCTACAAAATGTCCTTTCCTTCTTGCAAACTTAAATATAGACTTAATGTTATGATTATTACATTTTAATTTTTATTTCTAGGTGTTTCCAAAAGAGACATTTCATTCCAAAATGTATGCAAATTATGTCTAAAAACTGGTATTTCTCCATAATTTTCCCAATTTGATTGTTAATTCAAAATATCACCCAAGCAGTCTGACATGTATGAATTTTAACACAGAGTATCTACCATTATGCATTAATGAGTGACTTTTTTATATAGAGGCAATATTTGTGTTCAACTCTGTGCCAGCTAGATGCCTAATACCACTTACTGACAGAATTAATTAATTAAAATATTTTTACTGATAAGTTTTTTGTCTCTGATGGCCACTCTTTGTTTCTTTATAAAGAATGTTTTTAATTACTATTGCTAATTTTAAATATGTAAATGAGTGACTCTAAAATAATGTGAATTCTACAAACCATGCATGAAAATTCATTTTAGTAATTTGCCAGCAGTCACTCCTTCCATAGCAAAGACTTACTAACAAATTCCTGAGCCATGCCCTGTTGCACAACAAAGAGATAGAAACAGGGATCATATTTCCAGTTTTTCACTATAAAAGTAAGCCTTAAATGCATCCTGAAGAGTGACTGATTTTCCAAGCCCACCATAAAACTCAGATTTAGAAATAAAGATTGCTCATCTCTCCGGTAAAGACACTAAAACAAGTTCTGTGTACTTGATTCCCTATTGGCTGGGACCAAAATGAACCAGTTGGTAGTGAAATAAAATAAATATTTTCAAATTTGTGTTGTCTTCACAGAATGCAGGCCTATAACTTAGTCACTAGGCAAGCTACTGTTTAATTATTTCCTTGCTCTACATATGTCTAAAAATAGGCCCCTATGTTTCAAGCAGAGTGGCAAGCAGAATGACCGATGTTTCTATTTCCTGGGGTTGTGGCGCAGCATTTAGTTTGCTGCTTCCTTGCCAACAGGATGCAAGCAAGCATAAATTTACCACCAAACATGGATGCCAGGGAAACAGGGATGCCTTGCAGGCAATGCCCTAGTCCAAGTAGGAAATTTCATTCTTTGAGGGAGTACAAAAAGGGTCAACTGAAAAAGGCCAGAGGGTAGTGTGTATATATGCAATGTTCAGCTTGTTTAACAATGTTGAGATTCAATTTGCCCATCTACTCAGATAATTTAACAGAGCTTATCTATCTCAACTTCTTCCAAAGTCAAAAAGCATGATATTTCAAGTGAAGCCAGGCTGGGCCACATCCTAGCACTAACTTACTATCAGAGTGAACTGAAGCAGGTCTCTCATATGGGTTTTTCTTCTTCTAAAAGATTTTATTCATTTATTCATAAGAGACACAGAGAGAGGCAGAGACATAGGCAGAGGGAGAACAGACTCCCTGCCAGGAGCCCGATGTGGGACTTGATCCTGGGACCCCGGGATCATGACCTGAGCCAAAGGCAGAGGCTCAACCACTGAGCCACCCAGGACCCCTCATATGGGTTTTTTAATTCATAAAGTGAAAATAATATAATAAATAATAATAAATATAATAAATAATAATAATAAAAATACCCATCTCATAGGATTGTTATTATAGAATTAGCAAGATAACATAAAACGACTAACAATGTCTAACATTAGCAAGTACTCAAATATTTGCTATTAAGTATTTTATCAACCAGGATTTGAATACTTACTGATCTTTTGTGGTTATAAAGATGGATCAGAGCTGCTAAGAGCTTAGATTCTAACAGAGGAGATGAGAAAGCATGAAGTTGGAATCTCCATGAGAGCAAGAACTGAATACATCTTATTCACCTTACATCCCAAGTGCTCAGAACAATTTCTAGAATATAGTAGGTATCCCACAAATATTTGCTGTACATAAATATAACTTTTTTTCTTTTTTTGCTTTAAAGGAAATGAAATGAGTGCTAAAAGTGAATAGGAGAAATACAAGAGAAAATGTAGGTAAGAATCAGGACCTTGGGACACCCAGGTGGCTCAGTGGTAGAGTGTCTGCCTTTGTCTTAGAGCGTGATCCCAAGATCCTGGGGTGAGTCCCACATCGGCCTCCCCATGGGGAGCCTGCTTCTCCCTCTGCCTATGTCTCTGCCTCTCTCTTTCTCTGTCTCTCATAAATAGATAATAAAATATTTGAAAAAAAAAGGATGATAATAATTTCACTTGCACTGCTCCCCTCCTATAGGTTATTGTAAAGCTCAAATGTTTCCCTGAAAGCAGCAGTGGAGGAGGAAGTTAACAAAAGGACAATGAATTACCGCACAGAAAATTAATGATATTTGCCAAGAGTCACTATGTGCTAGAGATTGTTCTAAGCATTTCATCCATGTTAAGTAATTTTACCTTTGCCACAGCTCTGAGATAGATACCATTATTATTATCCTCAGTTTTCAAAAAAAGGAAATGGAGACACTGAGAAGTTAAATAACATGCCCAAGGTCACACAGCTAGGAGGTCACAGAAGAAGGATTTACCCCCAGCAGAATAGCTCCAGAGCCTGCATAATTTTTTTAAAGATTGATTGATTGATTGATTGATGACACAGAGAGAAAGCCAGAGACACAGGCAGAGGGAGAAGCAGGCTCCCTGAGGGGAGCCCAATGTGGGACTGGATCCCAGGACCCCAGGATCACACCCTGAGCCAAACACTGAGCCACCCAGGTGTCCTGAGCCTGCATTATTAAAGCAAAAGGTGCCTTGGTTTCCAACCAGTGCAGCCAGGGGCTCAATCCTCTGTTGTTCTTATCAGAAAACACTGTTTCTGTTTTCTTTTGTTTTTCCAGATCAAGACCTTCTGAGCTCTATGCCCAGTTTCTCTCTCTTCCTAGCAACATTCTTCAACACTTTCTACTCCAAGCTTAATTTCATTATCTTGACTGCTTCTTGGGAGGAGGAGGGAGGAGGAGGAGGAGGAGGAGGAGGAGAAGGAAGGGGAAGAGTGAGCTATAAATATCCCTTTCTAAGTGCCCCCCAAAGTGGAACCACCTGCTGGGCCTGTGTGAGGTAGCAGGACCAGCAGAACCTCCAGGGCCAGAAGGGTCTATGTCCCATCATTCAACAGAGGTTTTAAAGACCTCCTGGGGGGAGGGGGGGTCACGGCTGCAAAGGCGGGGGGAGTAAACATCCCATAATGAATGGTGTCATTACAGGGTTTTATCATCTACCTGCTTAATTATATCAGTAAGAACTCAAAAGCCAGTGGTGGGCAGAGAAAGCATCCTGAGCAACCCCAACTCGAGGTTTTTTGGGGCCCCCCAAACTACACAGCACGTTCCGAGGTCCACAGCCTCGGGGGGTGGGTATTTCTTAGGAATATCCTGTTTTCTTTCACCGTATCTCTGGATATGGAACCGCTTGGGGAGCTGGAGACAGAATCAATGTTCTTAGGAGCAAGAGGAGGGGGGACGGGGCCCAGCCTCCTGCGATGCTGGACAGCAGGTGTCGGGGCGCCTCCCAAGGTCACGGAGCAGATCAGGGATGGAACCGGCTTTCCAAGGGCCTCATCAGGGTTCTTTAACCCGGAGCTACAGACTGGCGGGCACAGGCATGACCAGGAGTCCCTCACGCCCGCCCACAGACCCGGCTGGGCCAGACCCGAGTTTGCAAGAAGGCCGTTTGCACTTGGGCCGAGGAGCGGGAGCTCCCTGCACGCACCCCGCGGCCTCCCGGCTGCACCCTGAGCCACCAAGAGGAATTTTTATTTCTCCCCTCCGAGGTCGGGGTGGGCCTGGGCTGCCAGACGAGCCGAGCCCCTCCGACAGCACCCTCCTACACACCGAGACGCCGGAGCTGCAAACCCCGCTCTGCGGGCGTTTTAATTGTGAATCCAGATGCTCCATCCCTTCGGTTCTCGGCACTGACCTTTCACTTGAAAGTCAATTTGTCAGTCTGCTCCATGTGTCTGAAGAAATCATCAAAGCCGCCCTGCCGGGGAGCTCCCCATAGGTTTTGCTGAATGTGGCTGCAGCACAGCCCCGCTGCACTGGGGGGATGGGGGGTGGGGGAGGGGGGGAACTCCCCTCCCCTTAGGGCTGCCTGGGTGCATTCTGTTTCTCCGGGGAGACTGCATCACCTGGGGGTGGGCCCTGAGTATCTTTGGAGAGGGAAGGAGGAAACAGAGGCAAGAAGCAGCCTCCTCCCCCACCCCTCCATCACTTGCCTTACAGGACCCGGGGAAATGGGACAGAGAAACCCTTCAGAGGTTGCAGAGCCCAGGCATGTCTCCTTTTCAGTCTGAGTTTCAATTTTCTGCCAACATGATCAAGAGCTCAAGTCTGGGGGAAAATACCTTTCTGCACAGAGGACCAGGGACGTAGATATCATCGGGGATGCCCTTAATGTGAAAAACACTAAAGAGCCAGAAAGCGACTGCCCCTAAATCAAGGAATGCTCATTGAAACTATTTTCGAGTTATTAGAAAGAACCAGACAGGACCCGGCGGGTAGCACCCCTCTGCCATCCCCAGGTACCGAGAGCTCCTGCTCTATTTCCTGTCTGCCCACAGTAGCCCCCTGTCCAGAGATCTTGCTCTTCCTGTGCCACCCATCACTGCACCCTGCCTGCCACCACACACACCCACACACACCCACACACACCCATACGCACCACCATCACCACCCACAACCAAAGTATAACTCTTTCTCAGTCCTACTGAATGAACTCTGTGGGGTGACAAGTCCACCTAAGAATTGTAGATTGTTGCTAAGCATATGGAATGGAAAAGCATCCTCTGTGAGTTTGACAGGCAGTATTATAGCTAATTCTGTCCCTGGCTACTGTGTGAGCTGGAGTAGATTCCTTAATGATTTGACTATTTGCCAAAGTTTAGTGGAATTTGTTGTGTTTTGTCTTGCTTGAGCTTGCTTAAGTTAGAGAGTGGTCATGAGCAGCCCTCTTAGGCATGTTGACATACAGCAACCAAGCATCTGTTGTCCTGGAATTAGTATTTAATAGGACCTTTTGTTGTTTTTGTACTGCTTGTTTGCTATACAGAGTAGGGAAGAGGCCAGAGGAAGAGAAAACAGGCTGATTTGCATGAGAAGCCCAGGACATTCTGAGAGGAAAGGGACCAGAAACCCACAGCTCCAACACCAGGATTTTCAGCTTGGAAGATGAGTTTGGGTGGGCGAAGATAATCCCAATAAAGGTCTGATAACAAAGAAGAGTTAAAAGGCTTACAGAATAAAATTTCCTGGAGGAAAGGAGAGGCTAGGTTGTCTAGGCACAGAACCAGTACCTAAGACAGTGTGGTTCACACACCAAATATGTTAAAACCATAGAGGGGACGTGGGGAAATTAGCTTAAAGAGGGAATTCCTTTGCTTCTGGCCAGGACAAAGTAAGTGGTACCATACTAGCCCTCACACAATAAACAACAATAGAACCAGAGAAATATACGTTATTGTATATTTTGAAATATCGTTATCAGGTGTTGGATGACAGGCAATGAAACACTTGTGATTCCTGAAGAAAATAAGAATTGTACCAAGGAATAAGTTCACAATCTTAGTGCATTGACCTGAACTGACTTAGTATATACATCAGAGTTGAGGATAATGAAGCAACTAGAATCTAAAGGATGGGTAACCAGGGAGGAGGGCACTGTTCAAAAGCCCAGATGAGGAAAACTGCAAGTCCTTGGCTAATGCCGGGGCCTGAGTAGTACTTGGGAATGTTGGAGAAACTACCTGAGATGTGGGAAGGGCCAAGCCATAGGAGTAAGGACTATATTCTAGAGTAAGTCCTACTCTGTATCTGCCCTAAGAATGCTTTAAACAAGGCTCTGGCAAAATTGTGAGGGGAGATGGAATTTGGATCTTGCTCCCCCCTAGGAGAGTAAAGGGGGAGTGGGGATGGGAAACACTTTAGGCTCTCCATAGATCCACTATAATAAAGCAGAAAACAAAGTCTTTAGAATTTCATTGTAAACAACTAGTCCTTGAACTTCCTACTAAAACAAAACTCCATGCACTTCAGAACCTCTACAATGTAGCATTCACAAAGTTGAGCACATGATCAGAAATGTCAAGATATGCAAGGAAAAAGGAAAATGGGACCCAAATCAAAGAAAAAGAAACAATATAAACCTATCCTGAGATGGCCCAGATATTGGATATAGCAAGGACTTTAAAATGCTTATTATAAAATATTGTCAAGGAAAATATGACCTTAATGAATGAAGATATTGGAAGTATCAACAAAGAGATATGTCAAAAAAAAAAAAAAAAACAAAGAGATGTAACTAGAAAATAAAGAATCAAATAAAAAATATTAAACTAGAATAATAATTCAAACTAAAAATTCAATAGATGCTACAGATAACAGAAAAATAGACTGGAAATGGCAGAAGAATAGAGAAATAACAATTGAAAAATAAAGAGACGTAAGAATCTATGGAACAATTAAAACCGTCTAATATGCATGTGTTTGGAGTCCCACAAGAAGAAGTAATAACTAGGAGTTTCTCATATTTATTCCAAAATATCAACTTATAGATTGGAAGCTCAGTAAACCCCAAATAGACTAAATTAAAAAAGAGATATTACATGTAGGCACACCACAGTCAGACTGCTGAAAACCAAAGACAAAGAGAAAAGTTCTGAAAGCAGCCAAAAAAACCCATACATTATATACAGAGAAACAGTGACACAAATGACCATTAACTTCTCAGAAAAAATGGCAGCCCGAAGGTAATGGAATGTTGTCTTTAGAATAACCAAAGGGGAAAACCCCACAATACAGAATCAAATTATATGGCCAATTAAAACATCCTTCAAGAAGGAGGATAAAACAATGGAATCTTCAAATAAGCAAAAATTGATAGAATGTATTATAAGAAAAGCCAAAGAATTTTCTTCAGGCTGAAGATAAATGATACCAGATAGAAAGTAGAACCCACAGGAAAAAATAAAGAGTAATAGAAGTAATAAATAAGTGGTTTACTATAAAATGTTTCTTTTCTTCTTATAACTTCTTTTTAAAAATTTGACCTGTTAAAGCAAAACTAATAACATTGTAAGGTGAGATTTATAACTTGTATAGAAGTAAGGTAAAGTAAGATATGGCTAAAATTTCAAAAGCTGGCAGTCACCAAATTTTCTAGAGAATGTAAAGCAACCAGGACTCCCTTACGTTGATGATGGAAGTATAAAATGGTACAGCTTCTTTGAAAAACTACTAGTCAACTTCTAAAAAGGTTAAAGATACGTTTACTCTATGACCCAGAAATTACCTTTTTAAGTGTCCATTAAAGAGAAATGAAAATGTGTCCATATAAGAAAAAAAAAGACATAGCAGGAGTGGTCACAACAGCTTTATTAATAATGGCAAAAATAAACAAAACCGGGGTGCTTGGGTGACTCAGTGGTTGAGTGTCTGCCTTCGGCTCAGGTCATGATCCCAGAGTCCTGGGATTGAGTCACCCATCGGGCTTCCCACAGGGAGCCTGCTTCTCCCTTTGCCTATGTCTCTGCTTCTTTTTCTGGGTCTCTCATGAATAAATAAGTAAAATATTTTAAAAAGTAAAGAAATAAAAAATAAGTAAACAAACAAAGAAGCCAAATTACTATCAACTGTAGAATAGATAAAAAACCTGTGATGTAGTCATACAATGGACAACTATTTGGGAATAAAAAGAATGAACTGCTAAACATTTTCCTAAGGAAGTCATACAGATGGGCAACAGGTACATTAAAGAAACTTTCAACATCATTAATCATCAGGGAAATGAAAAATCAAAACCACAATGAGATACCACCTCACACCCATTAGAATAGTTGTAACCAAACAAGAAATAACAAGCATTGGTGAGAATAGGAAGAAATTGGGAATGTAAATTGTGCAGCTGTTATGGAAAACAGTATGGAGGTTTCTCAAAAAATTACAGAGGGGCACCTGGGCAGTACAGTCAGTTAAGTGTCAGATTCTTGGTTTCAGTTTACATCGTGATCTCAGAGTCCTGAGATGGAGCTCCGAGTCAGGCTCTGCACTCAGCAAGGAGTCTGCTTGTGATTCTCTCTCCCTCTCCCTGCCTGGGCCACTGTGTGCCCCCTCCGTCTTTCTCTCCCTCAAATAAACAAATAAATATTTAAAAAAATAATTACAGAAAACTACCATATGACTCAGCAATTCTATTTTTAGGCATTTATCTGAAAAAAATAAAAACACTAATTCAAAAATATATATATGCACCCCTATGTTCATTGTAGCACTATTAGGTATTACAATACCTGAGACATGGAAATAACCAAGTGTCCATCAACAATGAATGGGTACAGAAGATATGGTATGTATGTGTGTGCATGAATGTTATTCGGCCATAAGAAAGATTTAAATCTTGCCATTTTGTGACAACATGAATGGACCTTGAGAGCGTTATGCTAAGTGAAATAAGACAGACAAAGAAAGACAAATGCTGTGTGATCTCATTCATACGTAGAACCTAAAAGCAAAAATAAAACAGAGATCATAGATTCGGAGAGCACATTGGTGGTTGTTGGGAGTGGAGGGTGTGTAAATGAGTGAAGGGGATCAAAAAGCGTAGACTTCTATTATAAAATAAATAAATCATGGGATGTAATATACCCAATGGTGACTATAGTCAGTAATACTGTATTATGTATCTGAATGTTGCTAGGAGAGGAAATCTTGAAGGTTCTTATCATAAGAAAAACATATTTTGTAACTATGTATGGTGATAGATGTCAATTAGACTCATTGTGGTGATTATTTCACAATGTGTACAATTACTGAATCATTATGTAGCGCACCTGAAACTAATATAACATCAATTATACTTCAATTTAAAAAAATGAACTACTGATTTGTATATGAGGGACCCTCCAAAGCATTATGCCGAGTTGGAGAAGCCAGCCACATGAGAATAGGTACCATATGATTCTATTTAAATGAAATTCTAAGACAAATATAACTAATTTATTTTGATTAAAATTGGAATAGTGGTTTCCTGGGAGCAAGAATTCACTGAGAAGGGAAATTAGAAAATTTCTTGGGATGATGACAATATATTTTATTTTAACAGAGGTATTAGTTACAGGGATGTATGTGCTGGCAGGTTAACCTGAGAGTATGCTTAAAATCTGTGATTTCACTGCATGTAAATTTTACTCCAATTAAAAAAAATTATACTTGCTCTTGTAAAACAAAATGTAGGTTGGATAATGTCTTTCCTTGGTTGAAATCCTCAAATGGCTTTCCATCCTGAAGCCAAAGTTGAATCCTTCCAATGTTCTCAAGATCCTTCACGCTCCACTTCCCCATTACATCTAATTTTGCCCTATTGCTCACTCTGCAAGTACTGGCCATTTCATAGCTTCTTGAACATGTGAACGTGCTCCTGTCACACTCCATTGAACATGGATTCTTTTTTTATCCAATTACCATCTGTATCCCTCCCCCCACCAAAGTAAGGGCAAGACGTTTTGTTTGTTCATATATAAATCTCCAGTGAATAGGGTAGTACCTGATGCATAATAGCTTCTCCAAAAACATTTGTTGAATGAAAAATTTAAATGAATGCAAGATTATTTTTTGTATTAAAAACATTCTATGTTTCCTTTCTTCTCAAAGGGCCCTTTCAGACCCAGAGATCTAAGCTAAATTATATCACTAAGTGGACCTCTGTCCATCTGAAACAATATATCAACAGCTAAGACCCCTAAATTCCCTGTTTTCGTTGAGGGAGAGTTTAAATATGGCAGAGTAAGAAACACCAAGGAGATAATATTTTTAATATCCCAAAAGGCTGTCTGGGAGGAAGAAGTTTGAAGGATATTGAAGTTAATTGCCAGATCCAGGAAGTGAGTTTACAGCATAAAAATGGAAGCAAATTAGTATAACTTTAACTTCATGAGAAAGGAACTTACTTTGAATCCAGGTAGTCACAACTCATCTGATTAATCCCCATAAATAGCTGGAATTAACTTCAAGGACTATTTTGCTTACTTCAGAGCGATTGTTTCCTCTTCTGGTCCAGTCCCAAGGAAAAACTACGCCATGCTCACAGAGGGAAAGGGTCTTCTCTACTGAAAGAAGTATAGACAGATGTGACATGGAAAGACAGGGGAGTAACAACCCTTTGGTGAAGAGAGGGGTCTTCCACCCAAACAGTGGCCAACATCAGAATGACCACAGAAGCCTGAGGTGAATGAATAGTTCCTTGAGCCATTGTATCACTGCACATATGATGAGAATGAACTCTGGCCATCTTTAGCAGGAAAGTAATTTTTTGGAAGGATCTTGGAAGCTCCCAAGCCAATATGAAGGCTGGAGAATCTGAGTCAGAAAATGGAACTGGAGAGTTTTATGCTGAGTGAAATAAGTCAGTTGGAGAAGGACATTTTATGGTCTCATTCATTTGGGGAATATAAAAAATAGTGAAAGGGAATAAAGGGGAAAGGAGAAAAAATGAGTGGGAAATATCAGAAAGGGAGACAGATCATGAGAGACTCCTAACTCTGGGAAACAAACTAGGGGTGGTAGAAAGGGAGGTGGGCAGAGGGTGGGTGTGACTGGGTGACGAGCACTGAGAGGGGCACTTGATGGGATGAGCACTGGGTGTTATTCTATATGTTGGCAAATTGAACACCGATAAAAAATAAATTTATTTTAAAAAAAAAGAAAATGGATGGGAAGCGGGATGCCTCGGTGGCTCAGCAGTTGAGTGTCTGCCTTCCACTCCGCAGGGTGTGTGTGGGGGGGAGTGATCCCAGGATCAGGGATCTAGCTCTGCATCAGGCTCCCCGTGGGGAGCCTGCTTCTCCCTCTGCCTGTGTCTCTACTTCTCTCTCTATATTTTTCATGAATAAATAAATAAATCTTAAAAAAAAAAAAAGAAGCCAGAAATGTAGGGTGACAGCACTGGAACCAATAGGTTAAAATGTCACCAGCTCTCAGCATGTGCTATTCCTTTCATTCTCACCACATCCACCCTAGACGCCAGCCAACCCCACCTCAGGACCCTCTTAATTCCGTTGTCCCTGCCATCATAAATAGTGTTTTACCTGTCCCCTTGGTCTACAAATATTCTCCTACTCTGGGCTCATTCTTACCTGTCCCCCTTGGTCTGTCCCCTTGGTATCAGCCACTCAGGTATCAAAGTCTTGCATGATACCTTAAATAGGATTGACCGAGTCTAGGCCAATGGACAACTGATGTCAGGAGCAGAGAGAGGAGACATCTGCCTCCTTTCTCTTCCCTACTGAAAAGTGGGGTCCTTCCAGCATACCTACTTGGGGATTCCTCACAAATAAAAGGATATTGAGATTCTAAATAGTCGAGTCTATTATAATATAGACTCTTTGACTGCCTTGTGGCCTTATAAATCCTTACTCCCAAACTTACACTTACAAAAATATTTCTACACAGTGTAGATAACCTATTCCATGTAACCAAAAACATACCCTTTTTCCAGAGAAAATACAAAGTTTAATTATTTTCTCCCTCCACTTTCAGCTCAAGTTCTCTCACCATTACCCCTTCTTCCTGTTTTAATTCCATCATGAATTTCTAAAACTGAAGGTTAAAAAGTAACTATAACTACATCCAATGGAATCTACATACAGACCGTAGCTAGTGTTTGTAGCTTTCCCCTAACTGCTCTTCCATGTTCTCTCGGCTTCAGCAGGCACACAGAAGAGCAACCTGAACCTAAATCTTCAATCTTCAGATACCTAAGCCTTTGTCTTTCCTGCTTGTATGAGCTTGCAAGACTTCTGTTCATCTTTACCACTCAACATTATAGTACAAGAGGTGCCCTTGAGTTGTGTCCATTATCTGTCTTTTCCTTCTTTTTAGTAGTAAGGATCACTCAACCCACCAAAAATTCAACTTCCTCCTTCTCCCTCCTCTTCCTTGAGTAGCATGAGAATTCCTGAATGTCCAAATGGCTGGTTCAGCTCCCAATTTCACCGAATTACTGTGATTTCTTAGTGGGAGTAATCCTCCATTGGGTACTAAACCAGCAGAGCCCAGAGGCAGAACCCAAAAGGTTGATAGTCGTTCATCAGATGTAATTGTGAGTGGTACCCCCATGATTCTTCCCCCAAAACTCCTGAATTTGTGTGTTCTAGGACAGGGAGAAAGAATGGCCATTTACTCATCATTAATTCAAGGTAAACACTTCATCCTGACAGCATCACAAATTTGCAAAGCACTGTCTACCAGCTGGTAGCCAGCTGGTACCACATTTGAGTCCTCAAAAGAGCATTCCATCTTTCTGTAAGGTCAGTTGCTTCTGGAAAGCAGCACACTACTATGGCTAGACCAGTGAATTCTATAGTCATCAGCCCATTCTTTCTCTGTAAAGTGAGTTTCTTAGAGCAACCTAGTCACAATTTAAAATTTTAGTATAGGTCAGTTTGTTTAAATTATCTCAAAAGTTTATTTGAATGGCATTATCATATGTTAGGAGTCACCTTGACTGTCATTTCAAGAGATTTGAAAAATAAATATCAAGAAAATCACAATGATTATAAAATTTTTTAAAATCTAGAGTAGGGATTCTATTATGATGGTTAAGAATTTAAGTAAGTTCCTCTGATGAAAGTGTTAGTAGAAGCACAACAGCACAGTGAAAAAACCCTAAATACAAAATAACTATTTCGGTGGGTAATTTCTTCCCCTGCTACAATGGAATTGTCCAATGTAATCATATCAGTTTCTAACAGGTAGTTGACTGGCCCTCCTGGGAACAGTATCAACCTAGTGCTCAGCACTGGTTGCTACTCTGGCCAGTAGGGGTCTCAGCTCAGGTCCAGTCAGGTCACAATGATGGGAGGAAGTCCTTGTCACTAGTTTCATGTCATTAGGTTCATTCTGACCACCAGAGCTGTTTTGTTAATGAGTCCATTGATCAAGTACCACAACTGGTGGTCATCTTTAATAAAAGTCATTTTTTCCTCCTGATTACTTAAAATTTCTTCACAGTGGGAGCATTTTGGTGAACACGCTGATTAGGTACAAATATTCTCATACTCTGGGCTCATTCTAAGTTTATCCAACTTCTTCCCTAAGGTTCTTCATCACCAACACTCCAGTATTTTTTCCTGTAATCCTCTGATCATCTGACCAAATCATTAACTACTGTCCAAAAATTAGATCTAGGTTGTTGCTGCAGGCCATCTCTTTTGGTTCACCAGATGTACCAGCAAACATCTACTCCTAGGGGAGTTTTTATTCTCTGCTGTGCTTTGGGACCACCCTTGAGTGGAGTTAATGAACCACAGCAATCTACAATCAAGAAAATTGGCCCACTGCCATTTGCTAGAGAGGAGAATTTGGCCACAGGAAGAACACTAACCTCTCCAGGATGCTGCAGCAAGTCTGGACCAAGAGAGAGCCTGAGTGGGATGTAGACTTGGATATTCTTACAATAGCATTTGAAGGAGCCCTGGAACAAGGCTACCAATGTTATGCCTCACATTCCCTTTGGTTCTTCCCTGCAATCTGGTGTCACTAGAAAATTCCACCAAACTACTCAACGTACTTGGGAGGTACTCTCACCAGTCTTCATCCCAGGTCTACACTCCAACACAAACAGAGGTTGCCAAAATACATCCTGCCTCTGTGGTGGGCAGAAATCTGGAGAAATTCGGCAGGGCGGGGGAGGAAGGGAAGAGACGCTTTGGAAATGGTTTTATTTCTGAGAACTTGAATTTCTAAAACTTCCCCCAATAACCACATTTTCTTGGAGTTCAGGATCAGAGATAGACTACCCTGGTGGCCTTTTAACCCTAATTAACCCACAAGCCCATTTGGTGTCCCCACCTCTGTTAACTATGTGATATAGCTTATGAAAAGATGTGGCCTCCAGTCTGTCAAATACTGCACATTCCACAGTTCTTGCTCAGGCCACTTCCTTCCCTATGGAGCCACTGCCTGACTTTTCCAAAGCTGATATTAATATCACAGACCATTATAATATAGTTATTTTCATGGAAGGCAGAGAGGAAGTCACGTGGCATTAATTGGTCCCATGGGGTCCTGAAAGTCTCCATTTAGCATGTTGTTTTTACTCACATAAGCAGCAATGAAGTGGAAGCAGTGAGGAAGTCGCTATGATTGTATGAAATGAGTATTTTTTTCTGGGACTTGTTTGGTTAATGAGTCATTATTCCTTTTTTAATTGTATGAACATATGTAGTAGCTGGGTCAAAGGTACATGTGCATTTTCTCAATGCGCACACACACACACACACACACACACACATCTAGGCCACTGTCTATTTGCTTTATTTTAACCTCTGCTGTAATGTCAGCCTATTGAAAGTCTGGGACACAGAGAAAAGAACCAAAGTATACGAGTTTTTAGAGTTTTAGAGGGAAAGAACTCAAAAGCTCCTGAGCATAAAAAAGATAAATGATTTATCCTCTTCAAGTTACTGAACCGGGAGAGTTTCCTATCAAAATGTTGATAACACCAGAATCCATTTCTTTGCGTATGTATCATAAATTTTACTCTCAAAAGTCCATCATGCACATCATCCTTTTTTATCTTTATGATGGTCCTGTGGGGCAGGTAAAGCCAGAATTATTATTCCATTTTCCAAATTAGAACTGATATCACAGAGGCACAGTGGCTTCTTAAAGATCAGATAGCTAATAAGTGATGGCCTGGAAACCAAGGGAATCCAAGAAATAAGTTGGGGCTCTAAGAAGATTTTGGGGTGGCTTAGAACCTTTCATGGGTTAGATGATGGGCATGGCAGATTTGGGAGAGTGAACCTGAGCTGTTCCCAGGTTCTGCAAGCCCTCTTTGCCTCTCCAGGTAACTGCAAGCTTTAACTCTGCACTCTTGGGCTGCCTCCACTCACTACAGTGATGAAATTCGATTTTTCAGTTAAAAAAAAAATCACATGAAGGTGAACATGAAAACAAGCAGATGATGAAAAGCCCTCTTGAAACATTTTCTGTTTGAAGATACTGATACTAGAATAATTTGTGGGTTCCTTGGACATGGGAAATTATTCTTTTGACAAAGATGTGCCAGGAAAACATCTATTCTATCTCTCTCAATATGGCAGAGGTCATGGGTTGTGAATTCTACTTTTCCTGACGATTCTGAAACAAGAAAAATAAGATTCTGATAAGAAAACTTATGATCTGTCTCAGTCAAGAAGAGCTTTATGTGATTCACCCTGAAGGCTAGATATTAATATGGATACTTTCATCATTCTTTGTGCAATACTGATGAAGTTTCCTTCTCAGAGTTGAAAGGTTATTCAGTCCAGTAGTAAACAAGTTCACTTTACTCAACTTAGTTAGATCAAGGTACTAAGAAACTCTTCGGTTCATGCAAGAGCCAGTTACCCTTATCCAAGGACAATCCACAAATAGATGAAAACTGCTCCAGGAGACAGATGTGACACCTCCTTGTGGGACTCAGTCACCCAGTCTTTACACAAACGCTCACATGCATTCCTATCAGAAGGCAGGGCCAGAGGAAGCATGGCCCTGAGCAAGTCATCACCATTACCAGAAGCATGACTAAAAGGGGTGCTTCTACAAGCAATCTTTGGCCACCTCATCCTTATAGAGGAGAGCATCTCACCACATTGAGGAAGTCCAGAATCTCCAATGGGACTGCTTGAGTTGAAGCTGTACACAAGCCATGGGGAGGGCAGCACAGCTCACTAATCCAGCTTGTGAGTGGACCAAGGCCTTTGATTCTCCTCCTCTGCCTCCTCCCTCCTTGTCATTTAATTGCTCATAAAAGCTGTATGAGGTCAGTTGGAACAGTAAGTGAAAAATGAGCTCATATGGCGTATTTGAGTCATTCTCGTTAGAGTGTGTTAAGAGGAGAAGGTTGACTCCATTGGCCGGCTTGAGGTTTGGGAGTCAAATGTGGATTTTGATTGCCCAGACTCTCCATATCCAAACTGAAATGAGAGTCACAGAAGCAGAGAATGAGGAGCTATAGAAATGGAGTCGAATTATTTTTCAGTTCCTCATATTTTACAGATGTAGAAACAGATGCCTAGAGAGCTTAACAGTCTTGGCTGATGTCATGGAACTCATTAAAAGTGCTAGAATAAAGGACAAAAGTCATTTAATATTTGATAACTAGCGTTGATTGTATTGAATGTGTATGTGTTTATTGAACATACATTCAATATATTTTTATGAAATGTATATATTCAATAAAAGTTTCATCTTTGGCTCAGTTTTTAAATAACAGTTGTTTTTCATCACAGAACTGCAAGGACAATTTTTATAAGTCATCTGTTAATAATATTTTGTTTCAGGCGCACACTATCCATCAGGCAATCATAAAGCCTGCTCTAGGGTGGCATGCTATTTGTTTCACAGAAGGAATAGGAGAGAGTGTATCTGATGGCTACAGGGTGAAAATGCCTTGGAGCCAATAGCCAACCTGCTACTGTTTCTACAGTGAGGTCTTAAAAGCTGCCCAAAGTAAAGACAACACTTCCATGAAGGAGTTAGAAAGGGGTGGAGCTAAGGGAGTAAGAATAATGCACCCCCTCCATCCCTGCCCCCCCCCCATGTTCTTGTCACTGTGCAAACACTCCCCCTCTTACATCCGGAAGATCTGATTTTCAGTTCTGCAAAATCTTGAAAAAGGAGAGGTTCTCTGTTGACACTGGAGAGGTAGCAGGGCTTGGCATTAGGAGAGCTGAAATTCTAGTTACACCTGGGACAGCTTTCACTTCGATTTATAATAAAATTCCAATTCAAGGCCACAGACAGTCAGTAGAAGATTCCATTCAAGAGCAGAAAGGTCTCTGGGGAACAGAGTGGGCACAGGAAGTGACTCTTCACAGGGGAGAAGGCAGGAAGAATTTAACAAGAGTGAAAAATAGCAGCCTCCTGCAAATAAGCCAGGCTCTCCCCAACCCTTGGAAAAATCAAGAAAGGAATATTAACAGGACTGTGGATTGAAGAGGAGCCAAATAAACAATCCATAATGATAGCTTGCCCTATAGATTCACAAAAAGTAACCACTGGAGAAAATGACAGGACCAGCGTAATTCCAGAGGAAACTGAAGCAGCAAACATACCTTTCATTTTCTCTTATGGGCATGGAAAAATCTGTTCTGGCAACATCGAGTGGTCTCAGAAATCTTACTGGCCAGATTCATTCTTGTCATTTAAATTTTGATATGTGTGACACACAACATTTTCTGTTAATTAAGCCTCTTAACATCACTCTGTGGGAAGAGTGCTTGTCTGGGATTTCAGACATTCCTAAGATTCAAGGGAAGAAGATTCTACAACCCAGCAAATTTCTAAGAAACTAATTACCTAGAAGAATTCACCAAACTGCGCTCACTTGGCCAGGCTGCTGCCCTATTTCAGAGAAGGAGAGAAACTTCTGAATGGTCTTCTGTTATGTTTTGTTTTCCCTCCTCCTCACCCCACTTCGCTTTGTGGCAAATGGCGGAAGGTTGGAGGGAAAGCTAAGGAGGGTGGAGGGACATCAAAGAGAGTGTGAAGGTGCAGGGGAGAGGGCGAAGGAGGGAAAGAGGGCGGCCTGCAGGGTGTGAGGCGGTGGGTTGGAGCCTCCCGGGAAGCCAGGGCTCTCCCACATTCACTCAGATTATCACATCCAGGAAAAATGCTCTGAAGAAAGAACACGAAATGGTTCCAGTTTCCTTCAGTCTTAATATAGAAGGCCCCCGAAGGTCCAAAACAATTTTAGAAAGAGAGCTGCAGGGTGGGGAGGAAAAAGTATTGTGCACCCCTGAGGAAACGGAGGGGAGGGCAAACAATATTGTTTGAATGTGACTGCTGCAATCTTTGTGGGCTCTCAGCTCCGAGCAACCGCATCCTTCTGACCCTGAGACATTTATTGTTAAATTTTCTAAAGGGGGAAAAACTGCTTTGGGCAGAACTCTCTGGGTTATTCTATTTTACAACAAACTATTTAAAGCTAAGCTATTAGCACTTTTGACGCATTTGTGTCACTTAGGGGAATGAGTAGACAAAATGCTAAGTCTCACTTCCCTGCTCCCGGACTCTATATATGATTAAAGTGATTGAAGAAAGCCTGTCTGACTTGACTTGATAAAAGAGGAAATTTTTTTTTCTTAGTGCTCAGAAAGATATAATTCTGGAAAAGTCATCAGAAATCAATTTAAAGAGAAAACTTCAAATACGGTTTTCCTTCCATTTATTGTTCAGTCATCTTCCCTTTTTTTATATGATTTTGAGGGTGACCCAAATCTCAGGTGAAATGAGGTATTGTCATTACATGTGCACAATATATTTATTAACTATAGACCCAAATAGGCCCCCACTTTCTTCTCCTGCTGGATAGGGGCCTGGCCTATCATGCCTGCCAAAGAATATGGATCCGTGTATTTAATAATTACTTACAGTTACTCTGTGATATTTAACAACCAACAGGCATAGAAATACATATTAGTTATCAATTGCTAGCTAACAAATTATCCCCAAACTTAATAGTGTAGTGGAACAAACATTCGCTGTCTCCCAATTACTGTGTGTTAGGAATCTAGGTGCGGTTTAGCTGGGTATAGTGTGGTTCAGAGTCTCTCACAAAGCTACAGAGCCAGTGTCAGCAGGAACTGGGGTCACATCAACCATTGACGGAGTGGGGAGTCTGCTTCTAACCTCACTCTCAAGGCTGTTGGCAGGTGCTCCCTGGCTGTTGACCAGAGTCCTCAGTTCTTTGCCATGTGGGTCTCTCCAAAGGGCTACACACAATATGGCGGCATATTTTCCCTAGAGTGAAGAGTACAAGAAAGTGAGATCCCAAGACTGGGCACCTGAGCTGGAAGCCACAGTCTTCTTGTCGCCTAAACTTCGTGTCATCCCACAGCTTTTGCCAAATTCCTATTCATTGGAAGTTAAGTCAGTAAATTCATCCATGGTGAAAGGAAGAAAATTGCACACAAGCAGGAGGCGGGGATCATCGAGGGACATCTTAGAGCCTGCCTACCACACAGTCCACGACCCACAACAGCAGCCTGAAACATCAGAGCTTTAGAGAATTAACATCTAAAACTAGGTGACTTCTATTAACACAGAAAAAATACCAGCTGCACTGAGTTTAGGGTGATTTATATACAGGTAACTTGTAAAGGCCATAATCTGAATGGTCTGCCAAATATTAGAAACGAAGTATGACAAATTCCCTGTTATCATCACTATCAAATTAAGAGACTAAAGAGAAATAGTGTATTCATTCTGATGCATTGGTCATGCTACATTGGTTATGGTTACACTTCAGTCATTTGGTGAATGTAGCAACTTGACATATGAACTGCCTTTGAGGGAAATTTGGTTTAGAAGCCTCAAAACTTCATCTCAGAACAATTTATCACCAAACCTACACGGTATATGTGTAACTAATCCTACCTCAAGTCGTGTGTGTGTGTGTGTGTGTGTGTGTGTGTGTTTGCAAGAAAAAGATGAAAAAGTTAACTATGCTCTATATATGAGCTTGAAGATCTTTTCACCATATTGAAGCTAAAGGTTCCACATTACGATAAAAGCTTCTTGACCACAATTCAGAAATTGTGGATCTTGGCCACATCCTACTGAATTAATGGGGATTATAAAAAACCAAATGGAATTTAGAAGTAGGTAAAATATTATTTTTTACAAAGAAAAGAAAAATAAACAACTACGATGAATGTTCTAGCCTCTCAGAATATGCTTTCTTAATCATTGAAGGAAATGTATTCTCTCTGATTTGATTTTCTACTCAGAGTTTGTGACTCAGGATTCGTGTTCTGGCTCTCCAGAATGTTCTAGGACAAGGCTAGCACAAGTTCCTATAACTACAGGGGTTTCATACATTCATTAAGTGTAATGTACTCTGGGCTCATTGTGTTACCTCTGAGAAGCCCCAGTCAGTGCACGAGACCATTTAGCCAAAGTGACAATCCGGCTACCTGTCCCAAGTACCAACCATTGTCTCTAAGCCACGTATGTACATTTGTTTCCTGTAGCCAGGAGATTTGCTGCCTCTACTTCCATAATGTGACATGATTACACCTCTGAGAAGCCTTTTGTTCTCCAGTAGTTGGAATCCTTAAAATTCTGTGAAATTGCACAGTTATGAAAATTGTTGGGGATATTAAAGCATTTGGCTCCTTTCCCCTGATCCAGAAGGTACTGTGTGTTCTTTGGATCCCAGACAACTTTTTGGGCAGTTCCAGATAAGGTATCCAATAACTTCACTCCGTGTCCCCGTTTTTCTTGCCCTCATTCCAGAAAAAGTTGGATAGCTGCCTCCCAAATAATTTTATTGTGAGGAAAGTTATTATGAAAACGTACTCCGTTGGTTTTCACTGACCTCCAAAACACACTCCCTAATGAAGTACAAATGGGAAACTGACTTGGAGCAGGTTGTCTCTGACTTTGGACTTGGGAGAAGTATTAAAGTTTATGAACTCGATATGCAAGCTCCATCTGCCAAACGAGGAATTTCTTATTTCATTTGGTAACTGCACTGAGATTATATAATGCTTCTCAGAAAGCTCTGAATGCTGAAGATGCGTAAACCATCTGTCTGTGTTGAAAAGTCAAAAAATACGCTACTCCCACAATGTGTCTCTGGCCATAACTAATTATTTATCCAGAGAAATTTCATCATAGAGTCGTTTAAACACACACACACACACACACACACACACACACACAACATTGAGTTTCTACATAACCATAAAATTTTACAGCACTAAAGAGGCAGTGATTACATTCATGCTCTCACATCCTTTTATAGGAGGCTAAGGTTGTTCGGCCCTAATATTTAAAGAAATCTGAAGACCTGGCAGAGAGAAGTGAGAGATTGGAGTAGGAAGACAAATTGCATTTCGCCTCGGCGGGCTCCTCTCTCCCTCCCCAGCCGGCAGGGGGCAGTAGGAACAGGGGAAGTGATGCTTGCTTTCCTCTCTGAACTGTGGAGCTTGGTAAACAACAGAGGGTGAAAGTTGCAGGAGGTTTGTGTGCTCTCCAGGGACCTCCCACTGGCAGGAGTGAGAGTCAGGTGTCCTTCTGAATTCCAGTTCCCTCACGTTCTAGCTTAAGTTATAACAAATTTTCCTGATAATAATAGTCACTAATGCTCTGAGCCCACCATCTGAACCAGGGGCTGCAGTAAGCACTTTATACGCCTTATTTTATCCCATCCTTCAGCACTTTAGGATGCAGTAGGTTTTGTTATTTCTTTTGTGCTTAGCAAGCAAGGAAACTGAGGCTTCAGACGTTAAGTAACTTGCTCAAGGTCATGCAGTTAAAACCATAACAGCAAACCAGGAAGGAGAATCAGAATGTTAGTCTTTGGCCCAGACATCAATACTTACCCTTATTCCATTTTTTGGTCCACTTTTTCTTTTTCTTAATTCTTAATTTCTTAATTCTTAATTTCTTAATTCTTCCACCTGACAAAGCAGATGCCAGTATATTTAGCTGTTTCGTCATAACCCCAAGTGTAGTACATGGAATAGACAATGATCAGGTGAGTTTAAACACACGTCTGTGTTGCCAGTAAGAGCAATGCAAGGGGACAGTTTTCCCCCAGGTTACCAAATTGGCCAACGACAGTGATATTTCTGAGTAATATTTTTAATTCAGATATCATACAGTCTCCCCTTCTTTAAATAGCCTGGCCACAAATTGGGTATATGCCATCCGTTGCCCTGACCCTCAGTAGTCATTTGGGCAAAATGGACTGCAGTGAACAGCCGAGCGTTTGTAAGCCAACAGACAGATTTCTCCTCCCAGGTCTGCACTTCCCTCTCTGAGCCTCAGAGCCTGCATCTGTAAAATGACTGTACTCGGAATAGAGGACTCATTCAATTGTCGGGAGGGTTAAGCAAGCGAACGCAGGTAAAATATTTAGCCTGGCTCTGGCACGTAGCAAGTAGTCCTCAACCATTATTATTCTGACACAATTGTCAAACTTGGGGCTGGGGGAAAGAAAAGTGGAGAACTCAAGCAAACGTCCAGATGTTTTGCTTCTGGGTGCCAAATGTCCAGATGTTTGAGAAACTTCGGATAATTCATGGTCATTGTTGTTCACTGGTATCCTTGGCACGAGGTGATCACAGATTCTGCTCAAGGGCAAATGGGGGTTAATGCTCCCCCCCATTCATGCACATTTTATCCTTTGTTACGAACTAAAAATATAAAGGTATGAAGGCTCTCCCTTTCCATGTCTGCCAAAAAGATTACCGACAGTCAAAAAGAAACTTTTTTTTTTCTACAGCACTTAAATTCCTTTTTAAACATTAAACTTTTAAAAAGCACTTATTTATTTCTTCTACATACTTTCTTTTCAGCTTTCAAATATATCACGATGGTCTAAATATAAGCCAATATTATTTTCCTTGTTCTTCTTTACTCCTAAAACAGCTCAGCATTGAGGGTAAAGTTTCAAGATTTACTGGTTTCCCTCAATTTAAGTTTTGTTGTTGTTTGTACATGTACGCACTATTTTAAATAGCCAGCTCCTACCTCAAAAATCCATAACTTTTATAAACTATAAATTCCTTTCAGTAGAAAGCTTCTTCTGCTTCATTTAATAAAAACCCAACACATAAAAATCAGAACTCACACAGTAGAAAATAATTATTTGTATGATGGAAGAATTGGCCAAAGGGAATAATTATACAAATGTTTCTCTAATAACTGTAAAAATATGACATAATTTCACACACTTTAGTCTTCTCAAACAACTCTGGGGTTTGGCCCCATTTCTGCTTTCCTCAATCTCCTTACTTACTCCACATAGTTTTATAATTTTCAGAACATGCAGCAACTTCACATTTTTTTTCATATTCTAATGAGATAAATGTCTCATTTATAATGCCTTGAAGTATAAGAAAAATACAATATAGAATTTTCCTAAAAATCTATTCCAAATCCTAGATGCCATAGCTAACCAAAGGGAGGTAGGTACATAGCTTTGAAATTAAGATTTAAAAATAGTTTCTTATAAAAATTATGAAGTACCCAGTACCTATGAGCTTTGTCTTTCTAAAGTTAGAATCCACTCCTGTTTCTGCTTTTTAACTTCTAATAAGGACCTTTCTAGACAACCGCTGCACTGATCCCAAAGTCAAGCAGTGAACTCGTTGAATAAAAAAGCAGCGCTGTAGATCCCCAGATAATGAGTTTTTAGGAGATTGGCATATCCTGTAACAAAGTATTCACCTCAAATATCCTTTAAAATCACTTTATTATTGATTTGCTTAATCAAGACTGGAGAAAAAGACTTATCCACCTCCTAAGGTTGTAGGTCAGCCTAGAAAAAGAACCAAGAGGGCAAGGTGGCAATAATAAATTTGTTAATACTAACAAATGCAGTATTAATCAAAAAGAATGTGTCTGAGGGACAGTTCCCAATTTTCTTATAGGTTTAAATATTTTATTTATTTACTCATGTTTAAATATTTTATTTATTTACTTATGAGAGACAGAGAGAGAGAGAGAGAGAGAGAGAGGCAGAGACAGAGAGGCAGAGACAGAGGGAGAAGTAAGCTCCAGGCAGGGAGCCCGACGTGGGACTCGATCCCTGGTCTCCAGGATCACACCCTGGGCCAAAGGCCGCACTAAACCACTGAGCCACCCAGGCTGCCCTACTCCTAGTTTAGGGTAGTACGTAGGAGTATTCATGAACTCGCTGAACCAATTCATCAATAGGGTGACTAGCACCTAGCAGGTAACAGGTGTTCAAAAAAAGTCTGATGAATTAACAAACCGACTCCAACGCTGTATTTTTTTTTTCCTGACGGTCTCAAAAATTTATGTGGAGATGATTGGACCCAACCAATCATCTACTGGGTCATGTAGCTGTCTCCAGGCTTTTAGTCTAAGACTTCCAACTTCTCTCCCACATCTCCATTCTTTCTTCCTGTTGAGAAGACTGGCAGAGAGAGACATGGATCACAGGGAGGGATTGCCAGCTCACTGTAGAGGCCGAGAGCCATGTCAGCTCCTTGCTGGCTCTTCTCTGAGTGGCTTCCTCCCCTGCTGATGCAACATTGATTCCCCTGAAAAATTCTAAAAACATCAGTGCTGCTTCTGAAATGCTGGAATCCAAATCATCTGAAATGACCCACAAAGAAATGACAAAAAAAAAAAAAAACCCAAACCTGTATTTAAAGATAATTTATATAAAAATCTGAATAATTTTATGATATAAGGAAGAATAATCATAGCCTTTAGTATGATTCATTTAATATAATGAGAAAGGCAGTACATTTTCTGTAAGACTAATGATCATAATTTCATTGAGACGAAGCCACCTGTCACAGGAGGGAATTTCAATGTCAGAAATCTCCCCATTTCCCCAATTACCTAGCAGTACTATCTAGGATGATCTTTGAAGTGAAAGGTAGGCAGAAATAACCAACAAACAAAAACAAAAACAGAAAAGAAAACCCTACCCAACCAAACCAGGAAACAAACAGAAAGTTCCCATTATTGATATAATAGTTCCCATCACTTCTTTCATAGCAAATATGTGCTAGAAGCTTAATAAGCATTATCTCTGATGTCTGCATAAGCCTTGTTCTAGGATCTTCAATCACCATCACTGTCGAATCATTATTCAAGTAGAAAAACTGGAGGGAGAGACACCTACCCTTTGCAAAAGGTAAAATGCAACAAGTGTCTCTTCAACTCCTTTGAACTGCCAGGCCACAGGAAGAGGAAAGAGAGGTGGCTGGTTTATGCACATAACCTGCCTCCTCTCTGACTGGTATCAGCACTACCTACACTATCAACCATCTTCAAACAGGACTGGGGGCAGGAGATTCAGCAGGTAATCTTGGTTCCACGGCCGTGAGCAAATCCTTCAACTTGTCTGGTTCTCAGCCTTCGTACATATAAAAGCAAAAGAATTGGGTCATAACATAACTGCTAACAGGATCGTCTCAAACCCTTGTTTTCTATACCCACACTGTGTGGTCACTCTATCCAGTGTGGAGATGTAGACGAAGTCCATCCCTCCAAAGATAATTCACAGGAACACACATCAACTGCGTGTTTTTCAAATGAGGTGCATGTGCCCTCCTGTGTCTTTAGCGTTCCAGTAACCAATATGCAAGCCCCAGATAAGCATGAAGTATCTTCCTGATACATCCATGTCTCCTGAACATGTTTGAGGAGAATCCATTCTTTGATGTAAAAGTAAAGAATTTACAGTGTAAAATTTAAAACTCTCAGGGACATGAAGAGGCAAAAGGCAGCAAAGATGATTGTCACTGGGAGTGTGGCTTCCTTCTATACCCCTTGTATCCTCTATGAAAGGAGTTCTTTGGTAAAAAAGTATGTTAGGTTGTCAGTGGTGATATTTCGAGGCTAAGTACACTATGGCTTAGCTTTCTTTCTGAGTCCATGGGGGTCTTTGAGGGGGGAATTGTGCTTTAGGACAGCCGAGGACTCTAGGATAGAGGACATCTACCAAGGCCTAGGTAGTGCTGTTATCAGGAAAGGCCTATAAAACGTGGAAAAGCCCAGGGGTGCCTGGGTGGTGCAGGTGATTAGGAGCCTGATTCTTGGTTTCAGCTCAGGTCATGATCTCAGGGTCATGAGATTGAGCCCTGCTTTGGGTTCCACACTGGATATGAAGCCTGCTAAAAATTTTCTCTCCCTCTGCCCCACCACCCCCTGCCTCCTTACCCTTCCACTCACCCCTGCCCCTTGTGTGCTCTTTCTCAGAAAAAATGAAAGAATCCATCAAAACAAACTTCTTGATTTTGTTAAAGGCAGATTCTGGGGCACGATGTTTGGCTTGGAAACCCCATTTTCTGGGGCTCTTGGCTAAACCTTGATTTATCCTGAGTTGACTTTTAAATGAATTTGGTCATCCCTGAGGCTCAAAATTGGTATTTTACAGTACCATGGAAACCGTCTTCTATAACTGAATCATTATCTTCACTGGTGAACTGCAAGCTCACATGGTTATCCCTTTTTCCATTCCCTCCTCACCATGCTAAGGCAAGTGTATCCTACATCATCCAGTTTCCAGATCAAACTCTCCTAAGATCTCAGGCCTATTTCCTTTCATGGTAGGAATGGGAGGTCATTAAAATGCTGCTGAATGGTGTAAAAGGAAAAGAAGTGTATGTTCTGCTGGTTGCCTCCAGAAACCTCCTGTTGGGAGGAAGGAGAAGGAGCATCGGATAGGATGGGATGGGGGAGGGGACCGGGCTACAGACGGGAAAAGCTGTATAACCTCATAACCTCATACACCCAAACGCACTCATTCCCAGGGTTCCTGTCCTCTGGGGAGATGTGTCAGGTTTGGCGAGTCATTATAGGTCAACAGCCCTCTACCCATTTTCCAAACCCACAATTTTTTATTACTCATTTGGTGGCAATACTTAATTCATCTAAACTCATTCAACAGTGAAACCCAATCTGAACTGATGTTAGGCTATCTATAGTCTTTATATTTGTAAAACCTAGTGAGAACACTAATTGATGCCACCACAGAAATACCCATGTGTTCGATTACAGGTTGTTGCATCAAACCCCACTGAGGGTTTTGATGCCATATAGCAAATATGCACCACATTAGCTTTCTAAGACTCCCAAATTTTGGATTCTAAAATGCATCTGGTCCAGGGGTTTTGTAAAAGAGGCAGTGAGCCTTCACAATCCCAGCCACCACCTGTAGTGGTGCAAAGAGATGAATTCTAACCACTCCTTTGCAAAGCATCTCATTTAGCTAGGATGCAGTATGAAGGGCAGGAGATAGAAAATGACCTGAAAATGACCTGAGTGAGTTTTCAGAAACTCGTGTCCACTGTCAATCTCATTCTCTCCTTGCAGCCAAATCAGCAAGGAAAATCAGCTTTAGATCCCAGCATATACACCAACCTTTACTCAACAATTGGGACCCACAATAATCCAGTGAGATTCTTTTTTTTTTTTTTTTTTTTTTTTTTTTGCTTTATCAGTGAAGTAAAACTACTATCAAAGTAGTTCAGAAAACCATTTTATGTCAGACAGATGTTAAGCTCCTTGGTTCCTTGATTCTAATAATCAAATAATTATAATTTAGTATGTACCCCCAGTCACTGTTCTAAGTGTTATCTGTATATTACTCCATTTCAACCCCCTAACAGTCATATGTAACAGGTTGTACAGATTAAGGAAGCTAAGCCACACAGCGATGAAGTCACACGCTCCAAGTTACCCAGAGGTAGATGTGCACCCAAGTAGTCTCACGTGCTTACACTCTTTGCCAAGCTTCCTCTTGGCATAGCCGCTTTCCTGTTTTTAATTAGCAAAGCATCTAGGTTACCTCTCGCCAATGACGAGCTGGTAAGTGTCTAATAAATGCCTCTCTCACATAATTTTACAAATAATGCTAAAATATACAATATTCTTTATTGTCATTTCTATATAAACAATTGAATCTCGCAGAATGCCTTCAGTGATTTTTGCTAAACTTTGTTAAGCATAGCCAACCTCGGGTTTCAGTTGACCAGCCAGTATCTTTTTTCACCGGAGTGCTGGTTGAATTTTCCTTTATGTTATTAACAAGTTAATGAGTAAAAAGAAAGTGAAAGACATATTTGAACTTCACTCATTTCTCAATTACTTGAGTGACTGCTTTGCTGACCCAGATTACAGTTTTCAAATCCTGGAATTATTGCATCAATCTTTTGTGCTATTGATACTATAACAAGTAAGATACTACATACTCTTTAATATGAATTTAATATTGACTTCATATGCATCATTAACATTTTCTCCATCACTTTCCTAAGACGGGACAGTCAACCAAACAATGAATCAGACCCTCAACTGCATCATTTATCTGTTTCCATGGTGTAAATACACAGGCTTCCACCATGACATCGCCAAATGCAGAGTCAGAAGGAAAATGTGCAACAGCACACCATTAGGTGGTATTTCCACTGTGAGGCCACAAGAGACATAAATAATCTGCAGAGCGCCCATAATAGCAAAACATGGTAAAACAATTAGAAAATAAAGAGCGCTGAGTGTTTGTTAGTTTGTTTTACATGTAATTTATTCCAGGGTAACTTTTTATAACTTAAATTTTAATAATGGTGATGTTTAATAACTGGCTCACAGAATTCTTGAACATTTAACAATAGGTTCTCATGAGCTGGTCTGCTCTGGCTCTGGCATATGGACACTTGGCTGGATCTGCCCCACTGGATATTCCCAGAAGCCACTGGACTCAAAGCAGCTTTTACTGAAATCTACTTCCTAAGTAACTGTTTTGCCCCTTCTTTTGGTACTAAGACCTTCCTGGGCCATGGTTTCTTTATTTATTATTAAAGCCTATCTTAGAGACTCTCCTAATCTTTTTGGCATTTGAAATCTTATTGTTTAAAATAAAATTCTTCGGAGGTCAGTAAAGGTTTCCAAATAATTCTCTTTGCTCGGATGCCTGGACATCAGAAGTTTGGTTCTTGCTCACATCTATGTCCAATAAGTAAAAATACATAAGTGGACTCAATGAGAAACTGTGTCATTCAAATTTGCTCATTGCTAGCAGGGGGCCACTCAGTTAAAGGGGGGACTTGGACTATAATCTGGGCAAAGCTTCTTTCCTGCAGTAACTTTAAAAGGGCTTGACGTCCTTAGTGAGGCCCCTCCACCACTCACTCTGAGTCATAAGATGTCACTAGAGTCAACTTACTAATTCAGAGTCCCCTGACACTCTCACCCCTGACTTTGTCACCTCATAAATGTGTCACTTCCAGTACCACCTACCTTTTTAAGAAAAGGTCTTGCCCACCCTGAAGTATCTTAGAAACACTGAACCTGAGCCAAGATAAAGGAGTTAATTTAATTGACCAACTTATATTAATTGGCTCCAGTACACCCAGCACAGTGATGGGCCTGGGAATAATGAGAATCCCCATCTTCAAAGAGTTGACAGACTCATCCAGTAGTTCTCAATCCAAGGAGCACATTGAAGCTTTAAAACCTACCAATGCCCAGGCTCCACTCCAAACTAATTAGGTCAAAACCCCTCAGGATGGGACCTAGGCAATATAATTGTTTAAAGCCTCCTCCTGTGATTCTAATGTGAAGCCAGAATTGAAACCCACTGGAATAATAGTTAATAGCTTTCTTTTACATAAGCACAATCAGCCATATTGTCCTGAATCCTAAAAGCACAAAAGAACACAAAAAAAACTCCTTGCTATTCATTGTGGGACAAGAATCAGGGCCATTAGCATCATTATGGAAGCTTGTTAGAAATGCAGAGTTTCAGGCCTATTGGTGGAGCAGTTGGGACATAGGCAACATTTACCAGTAATTAAGTTTGCCATCTTATATGGGCACGGTTCATGGCACCCTAAAACAATTCTAGTAGTATAGCACCAAAGATCACTGACCACAGATCACCATTACAAGCACAATAATAATGAAAAGGTCTGAAATATTGTATTACCAACATGTGACACAGAGACAGGAAGCCAGCAAATGCTCTCAGAAAAATGGCGCCAACAGACTTCTTCAGAAAAAAAAAATAGACTTGTTCAATGCAAGGTTGTCACAAACCTTCAATTTGTAAAAATAGCATTATCTGTTAAGTGCAATAAAGCAAAGCATTAAAAAATGAAGTATAGATCAGTGGTTGCCAGATGCAAGGGTTGGTGAAGGGAGGCAAAAGGTACACATGTGCAGTAATAAAATAGGTAAGTCACGGGGATATAAGGTACAGCGTGGTGACTACTTAATAATACTGTATTGCATATTTGAAAGTTGTTAAGCGTGTAAATCTTAAAAGTCCTCATCACAAAGAAATCAAATATGTAACTATGTATAGTGATGGATGGTAACTAGACTGACTGTGGAGATCATTTCACTATATATACAAATTTCAAACGAATCGTTGTGTTTTACAATGAAATGTTGCATGTCAATTATTCCTAAGTTTAAAAAGACATGCAGAGTCTTAGGCCCCACCTCACCCTTACTAAATGAGGACCTGCTTTTTAACAAGATCCCCAGGAAATTCGAAGGCGTGTTAATTTTGGAAACTCCTGAATGGAGGCAGAAGTTTTATTCTTTTTTTTTAATAATAAATTTATTTTTTATTGGTGTTCAATTTGCCCACATACAGAATAACACCCAGTGCTCATCCCATCAAGTGCCCCCCTCAATGCCCGTCACCCATTCACCCCCACCCCCCTCCCTCCTCCGCTTCCACCACCCCTAGTTCGTTTCCCAGAGTTAGGAGTAGAAGTTTTATTCTTTGTTTGTTTGTTTGTTATTTTTTTTATTTTTTTTAAATTAATTTTTATTGGTGTTCAATTTACCAACATACAGAAAAACACCCAGTGCTCATCCCGTCAAGTGTCCACCTCAGTGCCTGTCACCCATTCCCCTCCAACACCCGCCCTCCTCCCCCCTTCCACCACCCCTAGTTTGTTTCCCCGAGTTAGGAGTCTTTTTTATGTTCTGTCTCCCTTCCTGATATTTCCCAACATTTCTTCTCCCTTCCTTTATATTCCCTTTCACTATTATTTATATTCCCCAAATGAATGAGAACATACACTGTTTGTCCTTCTCCGATTGACTTATTTCACTCAGCATAATACCCTCCAGTTCCATCCACGTTGAAGCAAATGGTGGGTATTTGTCGTTTCTAATTGCTGAGTAATATTCCATTGTAAAAATAAACCACATTTTCTTTATCCATTCATCTTTCGATGGACACCGAGGCTCCTTCCACAGTTTGGCTATTGTGGCCATTGCTGATAGAAACATCGGGGTGCAGGTGTCCCAACGTTTCATTGCATCTGAATCTTTGGGGTAAATCCCCAACAGTGCAATTGCTGGGTCGTAGGGCAGGTCTATTTTCAACTCTTTGAGGAACCTCCACACAGTTTTCCAGAGTGGCTGCACCAGTTCACATTCCCACCAACAGTGTAAGAGGGTTCCCTTTTCTCCGCATCCTCTCCAACATTTGTTGTTTCCTGCCTTGTTAATTTTCCCCATTCTCACTGGTGTGAGGTGGTATCTCATTGTGGTTTTGATTTGTATTTCCCTGATGGCCAGTGATGCAGAGCATTTTCTCATGTGCATGTTGGCCATGTCCATGTCTTCCTCTGTGAGATTTCTCTTTATGTCTTTTGCCCATTTCATGATTGGATTGTTTGTTTCTTTGGTGTTGAGTTTAATAAGTTCTTTATAGATTTTGGAAACTAGCCCTTTTAACTGATATGTCGTTTGCAAATATCTTCTCCCATTCTGTAGGTTGTCTTTTAGTTTTGTTGACTGTATCCTTTGCTGTGCAAAAGCTTCTTATCTTGATGAAGTCCCAATAGTTCATTTTTGCACAGCAAATATCATTCTCAATGGGGAAGCACTGGGAGCCTTTCCCCTAAGATCAGGAACAAGACAGGGATGTCCACTCTCACCACTGCTGTTCAACATAGTTCTGGAAGTCCTCGCCTCAGCAATCAGACAACAAAAAGACATTAAAGGCATTCAAATTGGCAAAGAAGAAGTCAAACTCTCCTTCTTCGCCGATGACATGATACTCTACATAGAAAACCCAAAAGCCTCCACCCCAAGATTGCTAGAACTCATACAGCAATTTGGTAGCGTGGCAGGATACAAAATCAATGCCCAGAAATCAATGGCATTTCTATACACTAACAATGAGACTGAAGAAAGAGAAATTAAGGAGTCAATCCCATTTACAATTGCACCCAAAAGCATAAGATACCTAGGAATAAACCTAACCAAAGAGGTGAAGGATCTATACCCTAAAAACTATACAACACTTCTGAAAGAAATTGAGGAAGACACAAAGAAATGGAAAAATATTCCATGCTCATGGATTGGCTGAATTAATATTGTGAAAATGTCAATGTTACCCAGCGCAATTTACACGTTTAATGCAATCCCTATCAAAATACCATGGACTTTCTTCAGAGAGTTAGAACAAATTATTTTAAGATTTGTGTGGAATCAGAAAAGACCCCGAATAGCCAGGGGAATTTTAAAAAAGAAAACCATAGCTGGGGGCATCACAATGACAGATTTCAGGTTGTACTACAAAGCTGTGGTCATCAAGACAGTGTGGTACTGGCACAAAAGCAGACACATAGATCCATGGAACAGAATAGAGAACCCAGAAGTGGACCCTGAAATGTATGGTCATCTAATATTCTATAAAGGAGGAAAGACTATCCATTGGAAGAAAGACAGTCTCTTCAATAAATGGTGCTGGGAAAATTGGACATCCACATGCAGAAGAATGAAACTAGACCACTCTCTTTCACCATACACAAAGATAAACTCAAAATGGATGAGAGATCTAAATGTGAGACAAGAGTCCATCAAAATCATAGAAGAGAACACAGGCAACACCCTTTTTGAACTCGGCCACAGTAACTTCTTGCAAGATACATCCACAAAGGCAAAAGAAACAAAAGCAAAAATGAACTACTAGAATTTTTATTCTTAAGAAGTTTCCGGCCCATGGGGAAAGATGTAGGTAAAGAGAGATAATTAGGAAGCATCATGCAAGTTCCATGATGAGAGGAATACAGGTTATTTCAGGACTACCTATCTCTAGGAAAATTGATGCAGTGGGTGGTGCTGGACAAGGTTGTACATGAAGAGTACAGACCAATCAGGGGCATCAGCTCTCAGTAAACATCCCTGTGTTGCCAAAACATGTGTATACAGGGAGTATGGGAAAGGTAAGCCACACTCACCCAGACCCTACAGTAGCCCCTGGTAGGCCTCAGAGTCAATCCTTGTCCTCCTGTCTTATTTGGAAAGAGAATATACTTCCAGGCTAGTGATCCTCTAACCTGCCAGGGTAGAATTTGCTCACAAAATGCCTTGGAAATAAAAAGAGATAATAAAAATAATAGTTTTTTTTTAAAAGTAGTAGAAAAATGAAATAGGCCTCGGACACCAGTGATGTTTTCTAAATATTTCCTTATGCTTCTTGTACTAGTCTGCTAGGGCTGCTGTAACAAGATACCCCAGACAGGGTGGGCGGCACCCCCTGCAGACATTTATTCTCCCACAGTTCCAGAGCCTGGAAGACTAAGGTCAAGGTGTGAACAGGGGTGGTTTCTGGTGACAGCTCTCTCCTTGGCTTATAGGTAGCTGTTTTCTCACCATGTCCTCACATGGCCTTCCCTCTGTGTGTGGAGAGAGAGAGATCTCTGCGCCAATTCTTCTAAGGACACCAGTCCTAGTGGATTAAGATCCCTTAAAGTTTATCCCTGCACATATTCCCCAGATTTCTGCCTGTATAAAATAGAAAACTCAAGTTGTTCTTTTGGAGTATAGCACACCTCTTTATTTGGTTTATCCTTTGTTATGTAAGTATCCTGAATTTGAGCCCTACATTGGGTATAGAGATTGGAAAGAAAGAAGAAAAGAAAGAAAGAAAGAAAGAAAGAAAGAAAGAAAGAAAGAAAGAAAGAAAGAAGAGAAAGAGAAAGAAAGAAAGAGAGAGAAAGAAAGAAGAAAAGAAAAGAAAAAAGAAAAAAGAAAGAAAAGAAAAGAAAAGAAAAGAAAAGAAAAGAAAAGAAAGAAAAAAAGAAAGAGAAAGAGAAAGAGAAAGAAAGGACAATTCTGACAATCACATTCAACTTATAAACTAATTTTGAAAGAACTGACATCTTTACACTATTGAGTTAAACTTCCCATAACCAAATTACTTGAAATAGACTCACTAATACCTATCACACTCTGCATTCAACTGGAAAACACTTCCAGAACACCTACATATTTTATTTCTCACTAAATGAGTTGAAAGCTTAACATACCCTGTCATGACATCTGCATTAGTTAGTAGTATTGTGCAATCTAACTCAACACTACACACACCAATGGTACGCGAAAAGAAAATTGTTGTTCCTGCCAAAGCTGAATTAAGCGACTTAGAAAGATTCAATGAAAAGAAGTTGCTAAAATTACATGTGATAAATTGGTCAAATATTAGAACAAGTAAATTGTGAAATTCTAGAGGGATTCTGCTTTCATATTACCTCATCAATACTTTTAACTGCAAGTGTCAGCTCAAAAGAAACAAAACCAGACATCCGAGATGATGCCTTTTCAGATATGATTTATGCAAAAAAGTCAATGAGAAACTCCAATCAGTGATATTGCCTAAAGAAAACATTTAAAGCTCAGCTGTACAGAAAAACATTTGTGAAAAAGTGTCAATTCACATGTTGAAATTTTCAATAACATATTTTTGGTTTACATTGATCTTTTCTTTAATTATTTCACAACTTAAGAAACTTTAATCACCAAATGAGCAATGAATTGTCAATTCCAATTGTGACAGAGAGTTTTTCCACAATATTCTCTACACTTACCCTGGTCTTCTTCAATGTTCTTCAGTAAAAAGCTTTATTATTTTTCAAGAAGATCCTGGGTATTTTTGTTAATTTTATTTGCAATTGCTTCATAGTTTTGCTGCTACTGCAAAAGAGATTTTTATCAGTCATACTTACTGTTCTTTGCTGATTAAGGGAAAGATACTGAGTTTTTTATACATTGGCCTTGTATAGGTCTACTGGTCATTTTGATAGACCATTTTGTCAGTCTTAATATTTTGCTTGTTTATATGGGAGGGTATGAGTTTTAGGTCAAGTTCCCTAGAAAGCTGACTCTGAGATGGAGATTTTCATGCAGATGATTTATTAAGACCTTTCCAGATTAACTTCTGTTGAGAAGGGGGACATAGCAAGATTGGGCAGAGGGAGAAGTTGGGCAATGATACTGTCACTACAAAGGTCGCAGGGCTTCCTCCCAGGAACTCCGGAGCTGGGATGGCCATGCAGAGTTGCAGAGTTGAGGCAATAGGACCGAGCATTTGTATCCTCACCTTATCCAGTCTTTGCATATAAGCTATATCCAGGGACAGAGTGTGACCTTGAGTAAGGTAGTTCTCTTCAACCAATACCCACCACCACAAGGGGAAACTCAGCCATAAGGTGTCATCCCTCAGCACTCCTAGAGCATGGGAGAATGAGGGTTTCAATCACAGAATGAGGACAACTGGGTGGCATACCACAGCATCCCACTACAGTATGAAATGCAAATTTTGTTTTTTTCTCAAATATTTATATCTCATTTAATTTTTATGGCTTTCTATCATGTGGCTAAGCCTTCCAGTATAATTTTGAATTAGTAAGTAAGGGCAGGCATTCTCATCTTTCTCCTGGGCTTTAATTGGACTTTTAATGGTTCACTGTTACATGATATTTGCTGTAAGTTTCTAGCAGACACTCTACTTGGATTAAGGAAAGTATCTCTTATTCTAAAAAAATATGATAAGATTTTTTATCATTAATAGGTATAATTATCAAATGCTTTGTCACATCTAATGGAATGAGTGGGTGGTGTTTTCCTTCTAACCTGTTATTGTAATAAATATTTAAAAATTATCAAACAAAAAAAATTTAAAAAATAAAAATAAATAAAAATTATCAAACAATCCCTGTAATCTAAGATAAACCTTACATGGTAATAATACATTATTCTATTAAAACACTGCTAGATTCTTTTCTCCTAATAAATTCATTTAGTTTGATAAGTTCTTTATAAATCTTGGATACTAGCTCTTTATCTATCTGGTATGTCATTTACAAATATCCTCTCCCATTCTGTAGGTTTGTCTTTTAGTTTTGTTGACTCTTTGCTGCTCAAAAGCTTTTTATCTAGATGAAGTCCCAATAGTCCATCTTTGCAGCCACATTTGCAGAGGTTGCTGCCTGTGTTCTCCTTTAGGATTTCGATGGATTCCTGTCTCACATTTAGGTCTTTCATCCATTTTGAGTTTATCTTTGTGTACAGTGTAAGAGAATGGCCCAGTTTCATTCTTTACATGTGTCCAATTTTTCCAACACCATTTGTTGAAGAGACTATTTTCCGTTGGATATTCTTTCTTGCTTTGTCAAAGATCAGTTGACCATAGAGTTCAAGGTCCATTTCTCAATTCTCTATTTTGTTCCATTAATCTTCTTGGGACAATTTGATCATGTGTATTTTCCAAAACAGTTGACTGATACATCTAAGTATTAAATGGATCAGCGTAATTTGTTTTATTCTTAGTAAACTCAAGTGTTTTTTAAAATTTTATTTTGGATGTAGAGTTTTATATTTTTAATTTATTTCTTGACATAATTTATAATTCTTCTATTTTTCTTATTATAGTTGCCACAAGCTTTGGTTGCAGAGATCCAGCTCCTGGGATATTAATCAACTCTATTTTGACTCTTTTCTTTGACTTCTGTTTTTATCTTTACTATTTTCTTCTTTTCAATCAGTTTGCATTTGTACTTATTTTGTTGTTTGCTTGTTTGTATTTTTTTTATTTTTTTAAGTTAAAATCCTAGTTCATTTACTCTCTTTTCCCTTGTAAATGCATTTCAGCATATAAAATTTCCCCTAAGAATCATTTGGCTTCATTCCCATAGATATTCAAAACTCCATTTGTTTCTTTCACTCCTATATATTTTACAATTTCCATTTTTCCCCTTCACTAATGAATTTATTATTATTTTTTTAAAAATACAGGTGAATGGTGTTGGTGCTATGGGAAAAACAGTTTTCTATATCTCCTGTATTCACCTCTGAATGTATTGAATTATATTTTTTTTTTGGTTATTTTTGAGACTTTTGTGATCTAGGACACATTTGATTTATGTAAATGATCAGTGTAGGTTGAAAAGAATACATATTCTGTCTTGTATGAAGAAATGGATATATATATATATATATATATATATACACCACAGACACATATATATGTATACATAAATACATATGCATAACTGAATACATAAACACACACCTACATAGGTCACAGCAAGAGAACCCTTGCCCAGAGCAATGATAATAATGTGCTATGATCTGAAAATTAGAATTAATGCCTCCCTTTGCTGCTAAGATCAGAAAAAAAAAAATTAAAAATCAAAAAAATAAAGAGAATCACCATCTGAGGGTTTTCTCACTCCTCATTCCTGTTGACACTCTGCCACTTTCCCTGTCTCCAGGGATGATCCAGGGTTTCTGAGCTCACCACCACAACTGTCCCATTCAATAAAGGTTTTGCTCAAGTGCCTCAATCAATGTTCTTACACAGTGAGCAGAAGCATTCTTGCTGGGTTTCCTCCCTTCCACCAGCTTAGAAGCAGATTGCTTCTCCACCACTAGGAGGAATACCTTTCCTGCTAGTGAAAGCCCCATGACTGGAACATAGAAGCCAATAGAGGGAGGTGAGAGTTGGGCCTGAGGTAGGGATTTGGTGGATTCCAGCTCCAGGGTCCTGCCTGCAGACCATCTGCTTCGTCACTGTCTCTAACCCCACAGGGTCTTTGTACGTGCTGTCCTTTAGCCCAGAACACTCTCCTTCTTCTCCTCTCCATCTGGCTATCTCTCCTCATCCTATTCTTCAGGCCCATTGTCACTCTATAGTGAGAGCCATCTTCCTTTAACTCCCTATGTTTACTATCATTCTATTTTCATAAACACGTAAATCCTCCTTCAAAGAACTTATCACACTTACAGCTGTACAAATTCTTTTTGTGGTTGTTTGGAATTTATCCTACTAGGCTGAAGGCAGAGACTCTGTGTGTGTGTTCCTCATTCTTGCATGTTGAAGCCCAGCTGAGTGCCCTGTGCTTAGTTAACACTCAATAAAAATCTATTGACTGAATGAATGAATTTATTTACTGCTGGTTGGGTGGCTGCTCAATTAGTTTAAGTTCATGCAGAGGAAAGGACTAGAAAGCTAGCTTCTCTTAAAGCAGACTCTTAGCCATCATCTGGCGTTCTTGTGGGGCCATGCACATGCACAGACCAAATTTGCTGACGGTTGTGAAAGCTGCACTGTGCTCCTCCCTCTATGCTTTCTTTTCTCTTCCTTTAGCCTCTTTCCCTTGCTTTTTTCTCCTCTCTTCTGCACAAGACTATGAAGATGTGTTGTGATTAGTTTTGTTAATAACCCTTTAGACTACAGAGATGAAAGTATAATCCACCAAATAACTCTCTTTCCGGGAGATGGACCACATATTCATACTTTCTAAGCACATCATTTGATGATTGTGTATCACTTCTTTAATGTTCCTGCTAAGAAAATTATAAATTAAATCCCTCTTTGTTAAAAAAAATCACTATTTCACTAAGCCTGCTGTTAAACTGAGATTAATGTTCTATATCTAAAGTATAAATTACCTAATAGTTCCTCCCACCACAGAGTTCAGGAATTTAGAAATCCCGTATCAGGGTTTCCTCTTTTAATGTATGTCATGAATCTCTGCCTCCTTAGGACACATACCAAAATGGCATTTTAGAGTTGTTTAGTGCAGCTAATTCCATCTCCAATGTCTCAGCTTTGATTAAAAAAAATCACAGATATTACACACCAGGATCCTTTCCTCCCTATTTTTCCTTTATTCTCTCTCTCTTCTTGTTTATTTCTAAAGGACACACAAAAACATTATATATTTTTATATCTGTAATTCACCTTTTCTTTCTAAAAACACTCAAATACCCAAAGTTTTTTAAGTACTTGAATCCATCATTTCTACCAGATCCTAAAATAAAAAATAATAAGAAAGAAACTCAGCATTCTTGATTTTAAGAAATGAGGAGGCACTTCCTGGACTAGATTTCTAATCCTAAAATCAAAGGCTCTCAGGGATTTAGGCTCAGAATTCTACTATTATCTGTGAGAAACAATGTAATCTCACGTAAAATATTAAAATGCCAATTCTATCAAAATACATATTGTCATGTAGTGACCCGTGCACGTTTTTACTACGAATATCTTTTATTTATTTTATCTATACACCAAGGAAGCTTGCTTTGAAAGCTGGTACTGAATCATTTGGTAAAATGAGGAAGCCCCAGGGCATATGGCCAAGGGTGACTAGGCTCACACTCTGTGTACACTTCAGTCCCTTCGTGGCTGCACAGAAGGGGCTTTCCTCTCAGCTGAGCTGATGCCTGGTCCCTCCACATGATTTCAACAAGTGTAAATAATTTCAAATAACATCTGGCCCCTGGAATAAAGGTCTGTTTTCTCTTTAAAAAAAAAAAATCATTTTTCTAACACGGCCAACTGTTCTATTGATTGCTATGTAACAAACCACCAGCAAAACCATGTGGCTTGAAACAAAAATTTAATATTATCTCTCAGAGGTTCTGTGGTTTGACTGGGACTCATCCTTGGCTTTCTCCTGGGATCTTTCATGGACCTGGTTGAATCAAATACCAGTTGGAGTTGCAGCCTGAAAGTTTCACTGAGAAGGGCGCACAAAATGACTCCCTCAGAGGGCTGGCACAGGATACTGGTTGTTCAATGGAAGCTCAGCTAAGGGATCTGGGTCTCCCCTCATGTAAGCCCCACATGGGACCCTTGGGCTTTCTCAAGAGAAGAGGATATCCAAGCCATCAAGCCACCAAGTGATCCGGATGGAAGCTGCAAGACTTCCAGGGAACTTGACATCTGAAGTTGCAGGACAGTAGTTGTGCTGCATTCTCCTGAGTCACGAAGAACAGTTGTAATTGATGGAGAGAGAAACAGATTCTATCTCTGGGTAGAGAGTGGCACAGCCCAGAAGAACATCTGAGAAGGGAGACACTTTAGCGGCCATCTTTGTAAAAGAGAAGCTGCTTCTGTCATCTGCTTCACACATCTTAAACCTAAAGGAAGTAGAACTTCTTCCAAATAGCAACACAGATGGACTGATGAGAGGCACACAGTGTGACTGCTACATTTTTACCTTGGATGAAATGGATGGGTAATGTTATGAGGTCAATTGTGTTCCCCCAAAACTCATGTGTTGAAATCCTAACCCTCAATACCTCAGACTGTGACCTTATTTGGAGGTGAGTCTTCACAAATATGAGCAAGTTAAAATTAACCCATTAGCTTGGGTCCTAATCCACTATGATGGCACCCTTATAAAAAAGGAAAATTTGGCCACAGAGACAGATACACACAGGGAGAACACAGTGAGAACAGGACGGTGAGGTTGGGTGTGATACATCCATTGGGCCAGAAAACATCAAAGACTGCTAGATCACCGCCAGAAGCCGGGAGGAAACAATCCTGGGGACACCTGATCTCAGACTGTAGCCTCCGGAGATGTGAGACCATGAACTTCTGCTGTTTAAGCCACTTGTTGTGTAGCACTTTGTCACTGCAGTCCCAGGAACTAATTCAGGTAACAGCAGTGGGTCAACAGATCTGACCTTGCCCCAGGAAGTACACATATTCACTACACTGACCTACTTCTCTGGAGCTGCTAATCACAGGCAAACTCAAAATGAAGAACAATAATTAAAGGGGTTTTCTCCTGAGCCCCACAAAAGACCTAAAATTGCATAGCTACGCTTGCCCACTAACTTGAATTACATGGTTCTGTTTTAAGTATCTTTTTCTTTCTTTCTCTTTCTCTTTTCCTTCCTTCCTTCCTCTCCCCTTCCTTCCTTCCTTTTCTTTCTTCCTTCCTCTTTCCTCTTTTCTTTCTTTTGACATTACAAATATTTATTACTATTAGATCAATCATTGTTTAACAGTCTTAATTCCTTTCAAGACTCCATAACAAGACAATATTGTATGTAGAATCAACAGAGTGTATGCACCTCAGGTCAGCGAGGAGATGTGATTTTATTATTTTATTTTATTTATTTTATTTTATTTTATTTTATTTTTTATTGGAGTTCAATTTGCCAACATATAGCATAACACCCAGTGCTCATCCCATCAAGTGCCCCCCTCAGTGCCCGGGGGTGGTGGGCAGGGGGTGGGGATGACTGGGTGATGGCCTCTTTCCTTTTTTCTTTCTTTCTTTCTTTCTTTCTTTCTTTCTTTCTTTCTTTCTTTCTTTCTTTCTCTTTCTTTCTTTCCCCTTCCATCCTTCCTTCCTTCCTCTCTTCCTCTTTCTCTATTTCTTTCCCCCATGCAATCTTAGGAGAAACATTTTTTAAGGCTTTCAGACCAATGTCACTAATAGGGCCTTTGGGTTTCCTAATTGCCTCTCACAAGTTGACTGCAATCCACAGTTGGGCAACCTGCAGAGAATCAAAGGACTTAGCTTGGATTTCATACACCAAGGTGTGTGGAATCACCATTAAACTCTGGCAAAGAAGATCAGAGCCTCCCAAGAATGTACATTTAGTACCTGGCAGTTTCCTGAGGGTGAGTCTTTTGGATCTTGTGTTAAAGCTGAGATTCCTCCCAGATGTTAAGGGGGCAGCCTTCTCCCAGGACCCAGCATCATTTCAGCTGGAGATTATTAAAAGTTGTTGGCGTGTGTGTTGACAAGACTTTGCAGGTGCGTTGATTAGCACCTGCAGGCCATTGCATAGACACCCTAAGGGAAGACCTCAGTGGGATGCCTTCCAAACCCTTCCCCCTAAAGCATGGGAGAAAGCTCAGCTGGGCATAGCTGGCCCCAGAGAAACACCTTCCTTCTCCTCAGCCCCACTATTGTGTCAGGTACAGAGGCTGGCTTCTGATAAAAACAACCCTTGTAAGTACATCCTTCCATACCATGTGATGACTGCACTGCTGGAAAACCATACATTCAGGTGACACAAGTCACCAGGACCACTTGTGAACATATTCCTTTTATTTTTTAAAATTTTTTAACATATTCCTTTTAAATAGTCATTGAACCCAGTAGGGCCCAAATTAAATATTCCAAGTAGGAGTGGCAATTTTGCATGTTCAGATGAGTAAAGAGACTTCTTTCACACAGGAAGATCATTTTCCTCCAAAGACCTGGCGGAGGAACTCCAGATCTATGAATCAGACCCTCATCGACTATTAAAGAATCTTAGAATGCTCTTATCCAACCCCCCATTTGACAGATAAGGACACATAGACCCCAGGAATAAGGTAACCCAAGATTATAAACTGGCCAGTGGCAGAGTCCCTAGGTCTGGGAACTTCCATATGTAATAAGATCTTTCCCAGATAAACTTGGTTAGAATTCCATAATGTGCACAACATCTGCCACTGTTCAAAGTCCTGTCAGGAGATTCAGGCAGTTTTCTTATGCTCTGAGAAGCTGCTACCTCCAGCTTGATGTAGGGGTGTCAACACCGTGACAGTTTAGAAGATGGCTTGCGTTGGCTGTGACAATGTGGACCCTTGAGTTAAAACCCTACGTCTATGAGCAGAGCCTTGTTAGGTGGATGCCAAATCCCCAGACTTTCACCGTACTTCATTATTTCATTTGAGGAACACCACTCATGAGATAGACCTGAAAGGTGAACCTTCCAGAGCTCCCTAAAGCTATGGAGAAAATAGACGTGTGGCCTTTGTTGTATTTCCTTAATAGAGAAAAACTGATGCCTTCATTTGCTGGCATCAAAACAGCCAGAATAACTGAGTAGGTTGTGCTTTTGTTATTTTAATCCTTCTGAAAATACTTGACACCATGGTTACTTCTGTGCTGGAAGCCCTCCTCCTGAGCATGACACTTCTTTCTTCCGGGCTAGGGTTCTCCTCCACAGTCAAAACCAATAGGTGGTTAAGAAAACCATTGATCCAGAGCAGTGGCCCTTCACCTTGAGAGGAACCAGCACCTGAGGGGCTTGATAAAACCGGTCACTGGGCCCCATCTCCAGAGTTTCTGTTTCAGGAGGTCTGGGGTGGACGTCAAGAATTAGAATTTCTAACATGTTCCCAGGTAATGCTAATGCTGTGGTCCGGGAGCCACACTTTGAGAACCACTGTTCTAAGTGACAAACCCAGAAATCACAGGACAAACTACCCTTTTATAGATATTTATCTACCTCCCAGTGCACATACCACCCGAAAATGGTACACATTTACTATAACTCCCTTTTTTTCTGTGCCCCTAACTTTTTTCAACTGCTCTTAAAGAGACATATTGGAGGAAGATGAGAGAGAATGACAGACAGACAGAGGCACTTTGGAGTCCTTGAAACCCACACGTGAACCAGGAAGGTCAGACATCGGTTTGTTTTGTGTCCTGTGACTGTGTCTTGCTCACCCCGACCCAGTCCAGTCGGGATTACAACAGAGATGTATTCCGGGAGCAGATTTATTCCAAGCAGCTCCACAGTCCTGCACAGAGGTCTAGTAGGAAAGAGGGTAGAAGGAGATGCAGCATAGGGACACCTGGGGGTGGGGTGGGGGCTCACTGGTTGAGCTCAGGTCATGATCCCAGGGTTCTGGAATCGAGTTCTGTATGAGGGTCCCTGCAGCGCCCTTGCTTCTCCCTCTGCCTCTCTGTCTCTCAGGAATAGATAAATAAGATATTTTTTTAAAAGAGAGAGAGAGATGCCTGGGTGCCTCAGCGGTTAAAGCATCTGCCTTTGGCTCAGGTTGTGATCCTGGAGACACGGGATCGAGTCCTGCATCAGGCTCCCTGCGCAGAGCCTGCTTCTCCCTCTGCCTGTGTCCCTGCCTCTCTGGGTCTCTCATGAATAAACAAATAAAATCTTTAAAAAAGAAAGAGAGAGAGAGGCTGCATGTCAGCGAAGCCTTGTGCAGGAGGCAAGCGCCACCTTCTGCGTCTGTGAGGAAGTCAGTGGGGAAGGCTGGCCCTGCCCTTCACCTGGGCGGTGGCCCACCTGCTCCTGCGCCCTCTTGCAGACATTTGCCACTTGGCATCACACCTGCAGCAGGGCCGTGGCCAGAATCAGACTTACCGGCAGCAGGAGGTACAAATAAAACAGCAAATGCATCTCAAAGGGACCTAATTCCACTTCTGCAGGTATCCCGATAGGGTCGCGGGGGCCCTCTGGGCCGGGGACCTGCCGGGTACCCCCGCCGCCCGGGCCGCACAGCCCCGTGCATATTAAAATCCAACAGGTGCACCACCCGGGTGTTTTTCTTCCGCGGCTCCCGAGGAAATCATAAACCAGATATATGGCCAGAGGACGGTTTCTGGGGTGCCCTGTGAGCAAACGGAGAGGAAAACTAGATCAACAAGCGGCCGGCGGGGACAGTAAATCAACAGGCCAGAGGAGGAGCTCGAGGAGCCTCTCCCGGACCAGTCCCGTCAGACGGGCCCAGCACTAATGTCAAAGCCACCTGGTGCCCTGGGGGGGGGGGGGGGGGGGGGACCCTGGCCCAGAGGAAATGATTGAGCCGTCTGTCAGCTGCCTGCGAGCCGCCGGGGGCCCTGGGAGCCCCATGGCCCGCAGCCTCGTTCCCCCGTTGGCTCCTGCAAACCAGCCTGGGAGCCGGGGATCAGCGTCCCGACGTCCAAGACGGCGACTGCGCAAGCGGAGTTGTCCAGGTCCCACGTACTCCTCCCGGGCAGATGCAAACCATTCTCTCCGGATTGGAGGGGAGCCGGACACACGGGGGTGCCTGGGAGTAAGGCAGCCAGAGAGGGCCTTCCAGAAAATACCTCTCCCGAGCTGGAAGCCTGGGCTTCCTGTCCCCACCTGAGGCCTGGGGGAGCCTCCCAGTCAACCTGGTCGTTTCTTTTCTTCTTTTCCATTTATTTTTTTATTTTGTGACTTTTTTCTCAGTATGGGTGCAAGGGTTAAAAAAAGGTGTGTTGAGGCTAAGGTCGGTTGTAACTTGTGCGTGTCTTAGAAACCCTGTTTCCCCCAGTGCTTTCTGGGCGACTCACAAGTTTGTTTTCTCTTTTTTAAATAATGATTTTATAGTGGAAAGAGAGCAACTTCAGCTTTATTTGACGGGTTGACAGAAGCCGATTTAAAAGTGACAGAAATGAAAAAATAAAAAATAAAAAATAAAATAAAAATAAAAAATAAAATAAAAGTGACAGAAATTGTGAATTATGAGGAATTTGGGCACATCAGGAGCCCTAAAGACATTGCTATGTAGTGCAGTGGTGCAAACATATAAACATGTGTATATATATATGTGTTCACATGTGTGTATATGTACATTGTTTACATACCAGTGTGTAACATGTATATATGTATACATGTTGTTTACACTGCTGCACAATAGACACATATGTACGTGTATACATATATACATATCCTGCCTCTCACACATACACACATACTCCACCATGTCACACACGTACACAGCACACCACATACACACACAAAATACGCATATACACTTGCATGCACATATGTACACAAACACACCATATCACACTCATATGGCACACCACACACACAAACATACATCACACACAGCAAACACACATATACCCACATGTGCACACACTCCACCACACATATCATACCACACACACACACGTAAGATGTGATTCTGGAAGCATTAAGCAAGTTCTTTATTCCAGTCACAGTACTTTTAGGGATTAGGAGTTCACAATATCAAGGGACTATGTCAACATCACTTGTAACAGCCCCGGTCTTTGGCTCATATCAACGTTAAGAAAGTTTTTCAATAAACTGGAGCAATTTCTCATGAGTCTGAAGGAACCAAACCCAGCTGTCCAGGTCTCCATTCTTCCATCATGTGTGGGTGTTTAGAGGAACTTGGTTACAAGTAGCTGTCAGCAATAAGTCTAAAATTAAGAAAAGAAGGAAGTCTTGATTTATGACCCAAAGTGTGGAGTCTCATTTCAGAAATGTGAGGAGTGCAGGCCTACACATAGTACACGCACACATACATGCACACGCACACACACACACTTATATACATACTCATACACACATACAATCATATGCCACTCCCACATCCACCCATGTATACACACACACACACCTCCCACATATGCCCATAAACATATATACACACATACACAAAGAATGTTCTCTGGTAGAGATGTTCAAAAAATGTCTAGAGTCAGTTAATACTCAAGAAAACACAAGCTATTCCATGATAGGCGTGCAGAACTTAGCCTTAGTCTCTCTTTATGATTCCAAGTGAGATTTGTAAAAGAACTATAAGACTAGCTCATCCATGCAAGAGACTCTTCTGTCTATAATTACTAAAACAATATTCTTTGGAGTGAAAAATAAAATAGTATTTATCATTTATATAACCACTTACTGTGTGCCAGAAACCATTAAATCGAGCTAAGTTTGTTCATGGTTATTTGGAGATTTGTGTTGTATAAGAAGGAATGCTGGACAATAATTTTCCAGGACTTGCCGAGACAACTACTTTGTAGAAAGGATAAAAGAGATGTTACTCTACTACCTGATTTCTTGAGGTTCACAAGATACCAACCATATTGAGCAACTGACAAAAATCAAGGAAGAAGCTCCATGGATATGTAGAAATCTTTTTATTTTTTTTTTATTTTTTTAGGTTTCCATTACATCATAAGATCCTGAAATCCTAAATCTTTTCTCTGTCTTTTTTTTTGTAGTTTCCTATTTTCTATAGGTATTTTCAAGTTTTTTGTTTAGTATTTCAACTTTGTAAGCGTGGTTGTTTTATAATCTAGGTCTGATAATTATAAAATCTGATATCTCTGCTGACCAATTTCTGCTGCTACATGCTATTTCTGCTAGTTCTTACTCATTGCCTTGTTTTGTTGGATGTCTAGTTATCTTTGAGTGCATACTGATCACTGCCCTTGAAAAACTATCTGCAACCTGGGATGAATAGTTCCCTCCACCACAGAGACTTTGTTTTTGCTTCTGTAAATATGCAAGACACTTCTACACAGGAACCATCTCAAACTAAGGCCTCAGGTTCTAGGGCTCACCCAGGCTACATATGTCCAGGGTAAAAATCTATACCAGTCTATAACCATCTTTGGGATAAGTTTTTATTTACTCCCTCCTTCCCTTCTCTTCTGCTTTGTTCACTCCTGATAACATCTTTTCTGTACTCCCTAACATTAGAGGAAGAGAATAGGTTTAGTTGTGGTTTAGCCTTAAGTATATGGCTCTTTGGATTCCCACTTAATTAGTGAGGGCTTCCCATAAAACTCCTAATCTTCATCTAGGATCCTGACTTATGACCCCTTTACTCCATGGAGCCAGTGACCTCAAATCCAAGTATGCTGCATGTGCGAATACTTTGAGGTCATAAGCAGCCTGGATATTCCAATGTTTTACCTATATTTCTGAATACTGGCTTTCATTCATAAATGGACCTGGAATCTCCTCATTATTTTTTAGTTTTGCAAAGATTTGGATTTCTAAATAAAAACTGTAGCCACGATTTATTATTTTTAACAAAAAGACAGATCTAAATAACCTAGACTACAATTACCAGAAAGAGTTTATAAGAGGGCGTTTTCACTCCGAAAGTTACATGGGAAATCTACTACTTAATGAATCTAAGCTGTACGTCTTCTACAATATTAAGAGTCTCATCAGAGAGCTCTGTGGTGTACTGTACAGGAGTTCACATTGGTCCCATACATGAGAACTTTGACTCTAATGATTATAAATTATTTATAGATAAATGGATTAGGAAAACCCAAAAACAAACCTCAAAAAGGCTCTTGGATTTGCTATATTTCACTCGCTGTATATCACCCATCATGCAATGACGAAGTCTCTTGACAGAAACTAAGTCTCATTTTCCAATATGGGAGACTTTGAAAGCACAGCGTGAGCACTTTGCAAAATGCCCAGCTTTAGGGTGGCTTATCTGTTCAAAGTTTTCCCTGGGTTTATCTTATATTTTTTCATATAATCATATGGTCCACTTAGACTCAGTTGACTAGTAATTCATTGCGCAGGCAGACACTATAATTTTACCTTATAAGGAAAAACTGGTGGATTTGTCTGGTTTCTTTAAAAATAAACTCATCTTGATTATTTGTATTTTTTCCCAGTTCTAATGTCAAAAACAATAGCCCCTGAATAAAGAAAATGCCAAACCGTAAGAACAAGCCAATGCATTTAAATTATAGAATTACTTTTTAAAAATAAGACTAGACTGGACTGCAATTTTATAACTGAACCACATTTTAATTCTATCTTGCACAAGGTCATTGCACACATGATTTGAGTTCTCCTTAGAGCTTTCTCATCTCTTCCTAGGAGGCTGAAGAATTTATAGAGACAAAATAGGCAAGAACATTTCTTAGAGAATATGCAATGCAGTTCATCCAGAATGACATCTTGGAGGTTATTTTGTCCTCCCTGGTCTCATATAAGTCATTCTGATGCAGTAAAATATTTGTAAAATTCATAACCAAAGTATTCTGTTATATAAAAAAAATAAGTACTTCCAGCCAAAGTCCTAATGAGACCAGTCCCAGCTTCACATTCCCCATGAATAATGAAAATGCTCCTCTTGAGAAAGTATGAGATTTTAATTTTATTAGTCCTGATACTAAAAAAATCCCCTCATGTACTTGTCTTCACTTTAAGGCACCTTTGTGATTATCATTAGATAATTCAGCACTCGGCATTTGAAAATACAGTGCCTTTCACATAGTAACACACTCAGCTCTTTAATCCACCTCATGTCTAGCTTCTAAATATGGCAGTCACAAAAAGATCCCGTCAGTGTGTCACATTAGAAATCAAGAAACTGGCTTTCTTTTGATTTACCTGCTACCACTGAGCATTTCCAGAAAGGCATGCTTTTACAGAGCACATTAGGATCATAAATGTGTTAATGCATAAAACATCCCATTATTCTTGCTATCTCTTCCAGAGAAGGAAACAGTGATAGAGAGAGATTAATGGATGGACCAAAAGCCATCCAGGAAATTAGTAGCAGGTCTGGGATTAAACTTCGGAGTTCCTGCCACCCACTGTTAAGTAGAAGTCAATAGTACACTCAGCCTCTCCAGATTTCATTTTACTGGCTGTAGTGAAAATGTGGGAGGGGAGGGCACTGCTCATCAGCCCTGGCAACTAGGTATGCAAATCATCAGCTAAAACAAGATTGTGAAAACAGCCATGGAGCCTGTTTTTATTCCAAATGACCTAGAAGCCTCCTGCTGTCTCGAAGGTGTCGTCCCAACAAAGGAATCTGAGGGCAGAACACGGAGAAATGCTGGGTCTATTTGACCTGCAAACCCCCAAACTATATTATTTCCATATTTTGCAGAATGATGCTATGAATTGTCTCAGAGAGGAGGAAATGCCCTAAGAGTCACATTAAAGTCGTAAACAGAGTGTAGGATGGGGAGATAGGGGCTTGCAATTGCTTGAACAGCTTCCTCATTTACTTTTTTATAATGTAGAGACTGATGGCTCACGGTGGGCTCTTATCACTCTTCAGGTCCATGGGCCAAGTGTCTTACATGGGTAGCTTTTTATGAAATAGTGAAGAGTGAGAACTGCAAGAGAGTACTAGGTCTGTCACTTTCCAACAGGGTGACCTTGGACACGTTACTCACCCTTCCATGTCCTCATTTTGACCATTTTTGTCTGGAATCCAAATTACATAAGCCTATATACTATATAGGGCCATTGTGAAGGTAAAATGCGATGCAAAAGATGTAGTTGTTGACCAAACTAAAAGCCTTAAGTTCATAAAAGGAATTATAATAGTTGAATATATGAGTATCCAGAATAATTATTTAAAACTTCAACCATTTTAAGCAGTGTGTGTGTGTGTGTGTGTGTGTGTGTGTGTGTACCATACCATGCCAGGTGCAGAGAGATTTTTTAAAGAAGTCATAAATTTTAAGTATAAAGCATGACTCCTACCTTCCAGAAACTCATAATCTAGTTGGTCAAACAAGATTAACACTCACGACATGGGTAAATAACAGTCTTCTGCTTTCCTTGGCCAAAATGAGACCAGTCAAACCATTGGGTCTCCCTTCTTCTGCAGGCCAACTTCGGAGCTCAGTGGGTTGTACAAAAGATTTCCACTTCAGGTCAATGATTATCCAAATAAAAAGAACCCGAGAAGTGTGAGCACCATTCCAAATCAGGTTAAAGCACACAAACACAACATGAGCGCACACACACACACACACACACTCACATTTCCAGCTGCTTCCTTCAACATGACTCAGCGCACATTGGAACACGAGGGCTCAGGCCCTGAAACCACATGATTTCTCCCCACTCAACCATAACCAAGCACATCCCACTACTTCAGTGGATCACATGTTTGGCCTTCGATATAAGTGACTACCCTATATTTTCATTATATTTTAGTGATCTTTTTTCTGTATCGATAGTTGGAGCACTACTGAAACTTCAGAGTTACAGCTGTTTTTTGCCCCATCCATTTGCTGAAATTCTTTAGATTTTCCTCAGTAGCTCTTCTTGGCATCAAATTACTTACCCTTATCAAATACCAAAACGGGGCATGGGGGTGGGGTTGAAAGGAGGAGAGCATTTGGGGAAGTATAATCATTTGCTAAGCCTTACATTTTAAAGTGATTAGCCAAGGTTTGAGAAATTTCTCAGAGTGACTGTAGTGTGGAACCAAATAAAAAACCACAGAGATATTTGTAGTTTAAATGTTCTTTAAGTAACTGCATTATTACCACAGCACCTCGGAGGCTTCCCCTTTCTGCAGATTGCACATTGTCACCACTTCCTAAATAGCTGGCCTTATTAAAACACTACAGGCTTTTATAAAAATATCTCATACTTTGAATAATTTAATGACTGTGTTGAAAGGGGAAGACCTAGTTTTGTCCTACAAAATCCTATCTTTGGATTCACCAGCTGAAGGAAAGAAATCCATTTAAATCCATTTAAAACAGGCATATGGAGTAAGTGCTATGTGCCCAAGATCATGCTTGACAGAGGCATGGGTTGAAAAGAACTCACTAAGAAGATGGGAGAGATCATGAACACCCTCAGAATGATACAATGAAAGTTTCAGAGGTTAGGTTATTTATTTATTTTTTTAGATTTTATTTGTTTATTCATGAGAGACAGAGAGAGAAGCAGAGACATAGGCAGAGGGAGAAGCCACCTCACTGCAGAGAGCCCGACATGGGACTCAATTTGAGGGCCCTGGGATTATGCCCTAAGCAGAAGGCAGATGCTCAACCGCTGAGCCACCCAAGTGCCCAGGGGTTGGGTTATTCGAAGGGTCACTGAGGGCCAACCCCCTTCCCAAGCTTTTGTCCACTATTGTTCCTTTTACTTACTAGCTTTATCCTCCACTGTTCTCATGAAACTAAGTTATCACAGTCTATAGTGGGATAAGGTTTTCAATCAGCTCAGTTGTATTCTTGTCCTTGTATAAATATCATTTTGATAGTTGTTGGTTTCCCACCAAGTTATTAAAGGTGGTCAGTTATGTCCCTGCTATATGTTGCTCTAGCCTTGGCTGTTGGAAAGTAGAAGCCCATTGATACACAAAGAAATGTTGGTCCTTTCCCTGACAACCTCGTGCCCAAGTTAAGATTCTACAATGTAAGTTGGTCTCCTAGGAGAAAGTGTCCCCTTAGAGCAGGAATTAAGGGCCGGGGGTGGGGGGTGGGGGGAGTGGGATATTTTCCATCTTCATAGCAAAATATTTTGCAGTAGGCTTTTTTTTTCTGTTCTGGTAATTCTTGGCCTCAGCAGACAAGGAGAAATAAGTCTCAGGTAAGTTAAAAACAACTTTAAGCACTTCTCCCAGGGGCAAATGCTGTATTAACAGGAGACCCAAACAGAATGCTTATGCCTGAGTCCTGGCCTTGGTCTCAGTTCCATAACATGCTAGTTAAAATTCTTATCGTCGCCCGATGACAATCAGTCCCTGGGAATTCTGGAATGGTTGCAAACCCGCCATTTCCTGCAATTCATCAAAACTTAGTCTCCAAATGCTTTTGACTTTCTTCAGAAATATCATCATATATCACAGTCACGGGGGTCTCCTGTGCTCCTCTTCCCCCCCCCCCCCCACTATGGCTGGGTCACCTTTCAGAGCACTTATTTTCACTGGTGAAAAATGTAGGATGGAGTGACCTCCGATGAGACATGTCTAATCTAAGAGAGATGGTTGCTCATGATCGAAATTGCAGATAAATTGAATGAGTTTGTCTCCCAGAAGAGCTAAAGCAGGACCAAACAAAACAAAACAACCAAAGACTTCAGTGAGCATTCAGTCTGCAGGTTAAGAGAGAAAAAACAAGAATTCAAGATTGAATGGAAACAGGATAAAGATTAAGAGCAAGCAAAGCATCCTTGGGGTAATGTGGCAAAAGGAACACTGGGCTGGGAAAATGCAACTATTGGGGTGCTTGTTCCAACTTGCTGCTCACTGCTCTCTGCTCTCAGCTTCCTCAGCCCCATGGCCTTCCTGTGCTAACACTGTGATTCAAATCAAGAGATCACTATAAAATCGGTCCAGAAGGCTCCATCATCTCTTTCCTCTAATCAAGAGAAGGAAATAAGACAAAAGCAGATGCTACACTGACTGGCTGGGTTCTTCCCATCGACATGGCCACTGTTTCCATCCCATCTGCCATCATCCTGACTTGTGCTGGAGCCACTTCAGAACCTACTTGGGCTTCATTGAATAAACAAAGGACAATTCAAATCGCACTCCTCCAGAAAGGCTTAGAGGCCCCTTCCTCGAATTCCAAACTAGGAACAACCTATAGCCCTTGTATTCTTTTATCCTTTCTTTTCATCTCTCATAGACAACTGTTCTGTTTCATTCCATCTTGTGAGTACACGGTTAGAGGTTAGATTTGAGACCTGTAAGAGAGGCGTTCCAGACGTCAAGGATAAGTGTCACCCATTGGCCTTTATTCTGGTCCAGATCAAGGATTCCGTTACCTTTGCTCCATGAGTCCTCTCTTTGGCCTGCCGTGTGCAGAATCTTACCAGACACACCGGAAGGCTGTTGGAGGGTGCCATGGGGAGCATGCCACGCACGAGGAGGCCCTGAGCAGCATGCTGCGAGGAGGCCCCTGTCCAGTGGGAGGGAGCAAAGCAGAGGAGATGATGACCTCCACACAAGTGGAGCATGTATGCAAAATGCCAGCTGGAAAGAGCAAAAAGCCATTAGGAAATCTGTTTGTTTGCATCCCCAAGACCACTTAAAGTCCTTCGAGTCACTGAATTGGAAGGGTCCTCAGAGACCATCTAGTCATCGCTATTAAATAAGAATTCTGCTATCAGTTCTTATTTATCTGTTCTCATGCAAATTCATAACATTTTCAAATAGGCTCATATTTAATACTTCTAATCCACACCTGGGAGTCAAGTTGACTATATGTAGTTAACAATTACACAAACTAATGTTTCAGGTTCAGAATAAAAGTATAGCTAGAAACTCAACAATTACGGTTTTCTGCTAACATAAACTATAGGGAATATAAGACTGCAGAAAGAAACACTTTCTCATATGAAAATCTGGGAGTTATATGAAAATTAGATCCCTTTCGCTGCTTCTGCTTTATCTTCTAATTGTCCAAACTTTTCAAATTTGCCTTACTTCCTATTTCTTCAGTTACCCTTCATTCCTCATTTACAAAAACTAATAGTTCTCAGTAATAATTTTACAGCAGAGTTCAAAATTCCCATGTCACGAAGGAGAGCTTTTAAATTTTTTATTTATTTTTATAGAAAATAGCTTTTCCCTGCTTGACCTTTTTCAGGTTCACATGTAACGCTACCCAAACCATGAGTCACATATCTAATCCGCTTTGCCTGGCTCCCCAGGATCCCCCTCACTCTTTGTGGAAAATCCCTGGCCTACACAAGACCTTTGCTGTTGTAATTTACTGGCTGATAAATTAGAAAGCCAAAGCTCTGACTTGTGTAGTCCCTGACTACGAAAGGGGAAGTTTAACTTGATTAAACCAGTTCTAAAAAAAGGAATGCTATCTAATCTGTATTGCAGTGGGGCCCTAAACCCAGCTGGGGGACCCATCCACCACAAGGCTTGTTTCAGGAAATCACATCACAGACCATAGCAACACTTGGGTTGGGATTTGGTTGCTGTCATTTTAATAAGGCAAGTTATGAAAAAAAATGAGGGTTTGTAGCTCAGAATAAAATTGTCTAGGAAGATATTGATTCACTTAGGAACTTTAATTGAATGCCATCATGGGACACACTACAAGTTGTTGGGGATAAAGAGATGAATAAACCATCAACCCCAGCGAGTTCACGGTTGAGGATGTTCACCCTCTCCTGGAAGGTAAGCACACACCTGAACATATCCAATCAGAAATCAGTCCTTAGGCAAGGCTAGGTCTCACTACCTCTCAGATGGATGGAAACGAAGATTCTACAAATTGAGGCCAGTTAACAGAGAGCGAAAGCTTATCAACCAATAAGACTTCATCACCATCCATTTCTCAGGATATCTCTGTGTATTAAAACTTTAAAGCAGAAGCACATTTATTTTTCTACTTATACAAAATATATTCCTCTTTCAACCATGATGGCGTGAGACCTTTCTTGCACAGATGAACCACAAAGGTCGAAGCCTAGATACTTTAATTCTCTTCTCAGTTTTTGCAGAGCCCTGAAGAGGTGTGGCAGGGTACTGATCTTGCAGCTGCTTTTCTGTGTCCAGATTTGGAAATTAAACAAATGGCTCCTTCCACATATTTGCCAAGTGCTCTCTATCTTGTGGCAAGGTAACATCCTGGGGAGAGCTCCAAATTTGGAACTGAGAAGCTAAGTTCTAGTTCCAGCCCTGTTACTAACTAGCTTTGTGACCTTTGAACGAGCCACTTCATCTCTCTATGACTCAGCTACTTTATCCATAAAATAGTGGATTATTTCATACAAGCTTTTGACTTCCTTTCCATCCTATGAGTCTAATACTTATAAATTTTAAAATAATTACATCTTTGGATCTTTGGAGAAAAGTACAAATGTTCCACTCTCCACGGTAACACATCAAGTATTGTCAGAAAGGACAGGGGACTTTTCAACTCCATTCATATTATAAATAGACAAATAATTAGAATTATTATCTTTGTCTAACTTATCAGAACTACCATCAGTTTTTTTTTAAATAAATAAGCTTAATAACCAGAGAGCTCTCCTAGTCTGTTCCTCTCCATCCCTCTTCATCCCTCTTCATCCCTCTTCATCCACTCATGGAATGTCTGTTTCGAGTTTTCATTTAAATTCTAATTAGTTAACCGATAGTATAATATTGGTTTCAGGAGTCAAGTTTAGTGATTCATCATACACACCCAATACTCATTACAACAAGTGTCCTCCTTAACACTCATCACCCATTTAGCCCATCCCCCATCCCATCCACCTCCCTTCCAGCAACCCTCAGTTTGTTCTCTATAGTTAGAGTCCCTTATGGTTTGTCTCCCTCTCTTTTTTTTTTCCTTCCCCTATGTTCATCTGTTTTGCTTCTTAAATTCCACATGTGAGTAAAATCATAGGATATTTGTTTTTCTCTGACTTACTTTAAATAGCATAATATTCTCTAGCTCCATCCATGTCGTTACAAATGGCAAGATTTCATTCTTTTGGATGGCTGAGTGATATTCCAATATATATATATATAGATCACATCTTCTTTATCCTGCTAACAATTTTCTGACTCTGTATGACATTTCAGGCTTCAGCTCTAAAGCTCCCCACCAAACCCCACCCTCACCCATCTCCCACTCCTGTCAAGAAACCTTCTATTCCTCCAGCAAGAAAACAAAGTCTCCCTTCTTTGCATTCTTCATTCATTGTGCTACCCTCTTTTGTGTCATTTAACTCTTTCTACTGTGTTCTATAGTAGGAATTCATATTTTTTCATGTTCTCGGGCTTCCTGATAGGAAAAGCCTGAGAAACTATGATATTCCACTCCCGAGGGTTTTGCTGATGCTCTTAGACATCAAGAAAATGTTCAGGATTTAATCAGATTGGTGGCATTATTCAAGGCTGTGATAGTTCAGAACCATAAAAAAGTTCACAGTCTACATCTTGTTTGAATCTCAGTCACTTAGGGTCCAGTACCCAGAAGTGACTTAGCCCTCAAGGTGAACCAAATACCCCACAGACATTCCAGTGTGACACTTAGAAATCTGATTTTGTATCTCCAGAAAAGCTACCTTTGGCCCCATCTTCTTCTTCTTCTTCTTCTTCTTCTTCTTCTTCTTCTTCTTCTTCTTCTTCTTCTTCTTCTTCTTCTTCTTCTTCTTTTCTCCTTCTCCTTCTCCTTCTCCACCTTCTTCTTCTTTTTAAATAGGCTTCACACTCACCATAGAGCCCAATATGGGGCTCAGACTCATGACAGACGCTGAGGTCAAGACCTGAGCTGAGATCAACAGTCAGACATTCAACTAACTGAGCCACCCCTCCTCTTTTTCTCCTTACTTCTTTCCTTCTTCCTTCTTTCCATACCTCCCTCTCTCCTTCCTTTCTTTCTTCCTTTCTCTTCATTTTTTTTTATTTCAATTTATTTATTTAGAGAGAGAGCTCAAGTGATCAGGGGGAGGGACAGAAGGAGAGGGAGAGAATCTCAAGCAGACTCCACACTAAGCACAGAGCGCAGTGTGGGGCTCAGTTTCAGTACCCTGTGATTGGGACCTGCCAAAATCAAGAGTTGAACGCTTACCGACTGAGCTACCCAGGTGCCTTCTCTTCCTTTCTTTTACATAAAATAAACACAATCATGCTGCTTCATTTGGATTCTCCATGTGAAAAGGAAGTAAAAAATCCTATAAGTAGCCCAGGACTGGGCTCCAGTTGATTTCACCAAATACTTTAAAGATTTACAGATTCTGATGGCTCCTCTTCCAAGTCTTCATCATGGAGCCTGCCACATGACAGCAAAAACGACAAATAAGCTCATGGCCAACCAGCCAGGAACACTTGGACTTTCTGCATTTTCAATTATTTAGGCCAAAATGAATCACTTGCTTTCTTTTCTTTTTTCTTTTGGAAACAGTTCTACTTCCCATTTCCTCACTGGACACATAATTTTGATTTATAAACCCCACAGTTTTGAGCAAAGGGAAGTTTTAAACAAAGCTGATGCCCCTGCCTCAAGTTGTTTTTCTCCTTCCCTTGCAATATTTTCAGAAAATGCTCTGACTGGCCCTCTTGAAGATGCAAATCCAGCTTGTGCCTAGGAAACCTCATGAGTCTGATTCCCCAAGGCCTCTGAGTTCTTCTCATTCAAGGGCTTCGTCTTATAAATTCCACTGAACTTGCTTCAACGGCAATGCACTTTCAACTGGGATAAATCTGTCTTCCAATATTATGTCTTGTAAATCTCACTTTGCAGGGGTATTTACAATCCAGCTACTGCATGCTTACTTTATTGACTGGGAATGAATAAATCAGTTTTCCATTCCTCTCTATTCTCCATTGCTGATATTTTGATTTGGGGACTGTTCAGAAATCTCTGATCAAAGCACATGATTATAAAAACATCTCTTGACCTGAAAATCATTTAAGAAACAGAGAGCAGAGCTTACATCTCTTTTTACTATATTCTTAAAGTGCATCTCCCTGTGTTGAAATGGAAGGATGGATAGTGGATATGCGATTTGCCTTAATAGTCCAAAGACAACACATCTATCTCCCCACTCCCAGATGTTACAGTGGATATTGATTACAAACAATCTTTATTCAGTGCTTATTATGTTGGCATGTAATAACTCAATTAATGTTTACAATAATCCTTCAAGGTAGGTACCCTCATTGTCCTCATTTTACAGACAAAGAACTGAGGTACAGAAGGTTAAATAACTTGCCAAAGGTCACACAGCCAGTAAATGGAAGAGTTTGAACATAAATCCAGGTATCAGGCTCCAGCCTGCCTTCTCTTAACCCCTATACCAAGCTGTCTTTCTGGTTTAAATGTACAACCTCAAGTCTATGTTTTTGAACATTATACTTTACCATTACTGGATGCTTTTCATTTTCTGGACTATTATTTTATTTTTGCCTTATAACCTGGGTGGCAATATTATCTCCATTTTACAGATGTGCAAACTAAGGCTAAGAGTTTAGTGAATTCCCTAAAGACTGAATAGTAAAGTGGTTTCCAAGCTCCAGTTTTCTGACTTCCAATATGGTACCCATCCTTGGGTTTCCACTTCCTCATCTATATGCAAAGTGGCCAAGGAACCCTCCAGTTCTCAAAAGCTTTGAATCTCTATTATGCATTCTTCCATTCATTTACTGAACACCTTCTTCAGACTGTAAATTCCATAAGAACAGGGCCACGACCTAAGTCATTGTCTCCTAGGATCCTCACATCCACTGCAATGTGGGTGCTCAGTAAGCATTTGTTGCAAGTATAAACGTGCCGGACATAGTGCAAAGTGCCAGGCAGGCAAAGATGAATGAGGCCTGGCCCTTTAACCATAGGTGAGGCACTCGAGAGGCCCCTTGGAGTTACGTGGGCCCTGCAAGCCCCACAGTCATTACGTGGACAATGGCTCCTACTGTGTTAAAGTCCACCAGAAGATAATTGACCGTGACGTGAGTTATGTGTCCCACGCTGAATGGCGTCAGGGTCGATTACTTTATTTTAGAGGCCACAGCAAAGAAGACCATTTGCAATATGGGGCTCACATCATTAAAACAACATTTAGGGATTTTATTTTAATCTACGTGACGGGTTTGCAGTGCTGTGCAGCTATCAAAGTAAAATAACCTGTGCTCTAGACACACCTCCCCACTCTCAACACAACTCCAAGAACACCAGGGAATGTAGCTGTGATTGATAGAAACACCACGTCTCATCTGTTTAACTCCATCCCAAGACAAAGCTGGCCAGCATTTAATCTGCAACCTGACAAACCTAAGGCAAGTTTGTTGGGGTTTTTTTCCCTACCATCTCCAAGAGATGAAAGAGTGATTTTCATGGTGTTGGCATCCAGGTTTGAAGCTCAGCTTACTTGGGGTTGCCAGATAAAATACAGGATGCCCAGCTAAATTGGAATTTCAGATGAACAAAAATAATTCTTTCATATAAATAGGTACCATGCAATATTTGGGATACACTTATACTTTTTAAAATATTTTTTGTTTCTCTGAAATTCAAATTTATATGGGCATCCTGTATATTTACTTGCTAAGTATGGAATCCCTAAGCTTATTGCAAAAATCAAGCAAATATAAATTTTTTTTATTGACTGACTTTGCCTATATGAAGTTGGGTAAGATACAGAAGCCATGGAAGAATGGGAAATTAGGCCCTGAGTGGAGTCTGTCTTTTTGAGGACATGCATATACCATCCCAGGTACTGTCCCCATCATTTCTGGGTGCTCCATACTGGAGGATCATTTTGGGTATTTAAGGGTAATAGTTAAGAAATCAGCTCTGGGAATGCCTGGGTAGCACAGTCAATTAAGAGACCAACTCCTGGTTTCAGCTCAAGTCATGATCTCAGGGTCACGAGGTCAAGCCTTGCATTGGTGTCCATGCTTAGTGAAGAGTCAGCTTGAGAGTCTCTCTTCCTCTCCCTCTGCCCCTCCCATTCATGCTCATGCTCATGCTCTTACTCTCTTTCAAAAAAAATAAATCTTAACAAAACAAAACAAAGTCAACTCTGGAGTCAGACTCCTAGGATTAAAATCCAGCATACAACAGTTCCTAGCTCTGTGACCAAGGGCATGTTGCTTCCTTTTTGCCTCAGTTTCTTCGTGTGTAAAATGGACATAAAAATTCTACCTATTTCATTGTATTTGTGAGGATTAAATGATTTGCTGTCATGGCAGCAGTTAAGCACTCAATAAATGTTATCATCACCACCACTATAGTCATTCTGTTCCACAGACAAATTTGTCTTTGACCAGTAGTTCAATTAGTTTCAACTTTTCTTTTGGATGTCTCTTTGTTTTCTTACTTACAGCATCGAATTTTAAAAAAAAAAAAAAACATCGAATTTGTAAGGAATTGCTGATTGTACTTGTGGCTAATCACAGAAGTTTGCTCTAAAGCTCATCACAGATGGTGATGATGGTTGGATCTACATTGCACTAAAACAACCAGGTAAAAAATGAAAAGCTCAACTGAAAAATTCAGTGGAGATAGCTGTTCAGAACACTTTCAACTCTCCCCAAGTAGGTTTTGGTGAAGATTTAGCATTTAGTGAAATAGGTTTCTGAGGCCAGACTCAGCCCACGCGTAACTCAAGCATCCATCCGTACATCACTAAAGACAGCTAATATATTGCCGGCATGTTTGTTCATGCCTTTAAACTCACACCTTCTGTTCAAATAAGTGGAGTCCAGTAGTAATTCCCACCGGAAGGCTGCAAAAGTGTGGGAAGGAATATCACTTTAAGGGACTCCATTTATGATATAAGAAGCCATTGTAGCATGTTGTTAATTTTATGCACATGGTGGACTGCTGAAAAGCAAGGAGCTCTTGTGGGGAGCCAGAGAAAGATCTCCTGAGATCACTCCACTAGGTGATTGAGGGTCCTCGCCTGGCGCTTTTCAACAGGCAAGACTAAGTTGGATATGTGAGCTACACTACTTTAGGCTCCCAAATCAATGTGGTAACTGCAGCTTTCCCAGAATTCTTTGGTGGCCCTCATACACCAGTTGTAAGATGCCAGAAGTCCTGTAGCCAAAAATACCATATTTACACATCATGGAATATTTTTAAGCTGCCTTGTGTGATTTATCTTGTAGTGTCAAAATCTTAAAGACTTAAGGAAAACTGAGCCCAACAATATTTTACCAAGTTCGGTTGATGGTTGGATACAACTCTGATACCTTGTGAAAGATATTTTGGTTCATTTTCAAAATCATCCTAAAATCATTTTATAATAATTCCTTAGGAGCTGCCTCACTATAGAAAATGGGCTTGACTAGCGTTTCTTCTTGAGAACACCATTGTTTGGAGAATTTCATGATTACAAATTTCTGTGAAGATGTTGTCAGTGAATAAGTAGGCACAATACCATGGAAGACGTTTCTAGTCTTTGCTGATGAGAGTCACTGAGGAATCACTTCTATGTTGTATCATTAACTCTGCCAGAAATTTCAAAGTGAGGAACACCTGGGTGGCTCAGTGGTTGAGCGTCTGCCTTCAGCTCAGGTCATGATCCCAGGGTCCTGGGATCGAGTCCCTCATCGGGCTCCACGCAGGCATCCTCCTTCTCCCTCTGCCTGTGTCTCTGCCTCTCTCTGTGTGTCTCTCATGAATAAATACATAAAATCTTTTTAAAAATTTCAAAATGAGAAGTGGTTTTTAATTTCCCCATTTTATTCTGATATGTGCTAAATATGCTTTGCATAACCCCAAATAGATTTGTCCAACCTCTTCTTCTAACACAGTATTTTTAAAAAGTGCTCCCTTAATACTGCCAGAGGCTTAATAATGTCTATGCCAGAGAAAGAAAATATTTTTAAATATTAAGAGCCACTAGAATAGATTACAAGACAGATCTTAGTGCCTGTAAATACCTTGAACTAGCTCTGCCATTTTGAGAAATTGCCTGTGAGGAGATACCTTTTTCTCTTCATCTGTGGCCTGGTTTCATTTTTATTTTTGAGGAAGAACTGAGCCTTTCTTCATGACGGCACCGTAAGCATGTTGTCCCCGCTTGCCCTCACCCCCACTACTAAGAAAACGAATTGCCCCACTGATAATTCAAGAATTACACTTCTGTTTAGCTTCCTATTACAAAGTTTGGCTGTTTAAAACAACCTTGAATATAGCTGTGGACGGCTGGAAAACTCTCAAAAGGAAAGAATTGCCTTGATCTGTGGTGTGTGCTGATTTCCATGGTGTAAATATTCCTCACAAAGCCAATTGCAAGTTACCAATGCAATTAACAACCAGCTCAAAAAAAAAACCTTAATATTTAATAATCTGCACTTGCAGGTCCATACAAACTGGCGCTAGCACATCAGCAGAAGCTTTTGTCAACAGCTTTTCTAGGACAATCTGTAAAATTGTGAATTATTTCTTTATGTTGGACATTAGTTGACATTTGGTCCTTAATCATGGCACAGACTATTTATTTTAGTTTATTTAACATTAATGAGTGCCTGCTATATATGAGGTGCTATGTTAGTTCTGTGGGAAATCCAAAGACCCAAACATGATTCCTAATTTCCAGAAACTCTCAGTCCCTCAGAAAGGACAGATCAGACACAAGAAACTGCAACACAAATCTGACCATGAGAAGCACTACAATAAACACATGAATTTAAACAGGAAAGGAAGAAATGCCATGTAAACAGCAGGGGGAAATACCGCTAGTTCTAAACATTTTAGATCAACTACAAGCTGGTCAGTGAACTTTTTAAAAATGGAAGTAGAATATGAGTGCACACTTTCAGTTAAAAGTATTAAAGAAAAAGGATGGATGGTTTACAAGCAGGCAGAAAGCTTTTAACCAAGTCTTCCAGAAGATGAGGGGGTGATTCTGTCCCAAACTAGTGGATAACCACAGTGGGCCAAACATTCCTTTTTCAACTTCCAACATCAAATTCACATTTCTTTTTCTGTTCCTGAGGCTGAGCATGAAATGTCATATGACTAGATTGGCATAGTAATCTCCAAATGTTGCAAACCCAACCTCCCAAAATCAACCAGTATTGAACAATACTAATTATTAAACACTTACCATGTGGCAGCCACTGTAAAGTGCTCCATATATGTCATTATATTTAAATGTGTGAAGTCCTACTCTTCCTGTGGCTTCTCTCTCCCTGAAGCACCACTCTCTAAGAAATCTCCCTGGCAATATCTGCCTATGGTCTCCAGAGAAAGGAATAGTGGCCCCTGCAATGGTTGTGAGCTAGAGATGCCTCACAGGAATATGAGGAGCAAGGGCCTATGGCCTGTTGGTGGTGAAGAGCCAATGAGAGCAAAGATGTCCTGAGAAGAAGCCAGAGTACATTCTGGAGATGACATACAAGGAAGAGGACAGCGTTTAACCTAGAAGTGAGGGAAAAATCTGGTGTTGGGCCAGAGAAGATATGGGGTGATTGGTAAAGGAAAGAAATATGCAATAAAAGGAAACTATGGCCACTGCCTGAAGAGTTTTCACTATGCAAAGCTGGTAAATCCAAGATGAAAGCAACAGATAAGACACTTGTCAAAATCTCTACCCAAACAGAACATCCGATAAGAAGATAAATGATGTAGCCATGAAAACGAAATAGGAAAAATGAAGAGCAAAATGGGGGAAGGGGGAGATAGGAAAAGTCAAGTGGGAGGCTACTAAAATGATCCATGAAAATTTCAAATAAACAGAAGTAGGAAGACAAATGACAATGAAGAAGCTGCAGCAAGAACAGCAGATGTTTTCCCTCAAGGACCAAAGCAGATAGGAGAGCCTAAAAGAGGTGGCACAGGGGACATCGGGAGCATCTGTCTTCCTCAGCCTGGCAGACACGAAGGGCGGTAGAGACAACAGAACAACCAGTCTCTACCCACCTCACTCTCCTCATTCTAAGGGAAAAGCTAGATGCCTAGGCCAGTAGGAAAAGACCAAAGTTCTCAATGGCCACTTTTTCCTACAGGCAAACAGAGAAGGTATATCAATAGGACTTCTCTTTGGCCGAGTTCAAAAAGGGTGTTGCCTGTGTTCTCCTCTAGGATTTTGATGGAATCTTGTCTCACATTTAGATCTCTCATCCATTTTGAGTTTATCTTTGTGTATGGTGAAAGAGAGTGGTCTAGTTTCATTCTTCTGCATGTGGATGTCCAATGTTCCCAGCACCACTTATTGAAGAGACTGTCTTTCTTCCAGTGGACAGTCTTTCCTCCTTTATCGAATATTAGTTGACCATAAAGTTGAGGGTCCACTTCTGGATTCTCTATTCTGTTCCATGGATCTATGTGTCTGTTTTTGTGCCAGTACCACACTGTCTTGATGAGCACAGCTTTGTAGTACAACCTGAAATCTGGCATTGTGATGCCCCCAGCTATGGTTTTCTTTTTTAAAATTCCCCTGGCTATTCGGGGTCTTTTTCTGATTCCACACAAATCTTAAAATATTAAAATAATTTGTTCTAACTCTCTCTGAAGAAAGTCCATGGTATTTTGATAGGGATTGCATTAAACGTGTAAATTGCCCTGGGTAACATTGACATTTTCACAATATTAATTCTGCCAATCCATGAGCATGGAATTTTTTTCCATCTCTTTGTGTCTTCTTCAATTTCTTTCAGAAGTGTTCTATAGTTTTTAGGGTATAGATCCTTTACCTCTTTGGTTAGGTTTATTCCTAGGCATCTTATGCTTTTGGGTGCAATTGTAAATGGGATTGACTCCTTAATTTATCTTTCTTCAGTCTCATTGTTAGTGTATAGAAATGCCACTGACTTCTGGGCATTGATTTTGTATCCTGCCACACTGCCAAATTGCTGTATGAGTTCTAGCAATCTTGGGGTGGAGTGTTTTGGGTTTTCTATGTAGAGTATCATTTGAACTTGGCCACAGTAACTTCTTGCAAGATACATCCATGAAGGCAAAAGAAACAAAAGCAAAAATGAACTATTGGGACTTCATCAAGATAAGAAGCTTTTGCACAGCAAAGGATACAGTCAACAAAACTAAAAGACAACCTACAGAATCGGAGAAGATATTTGAAAATGACGTATCAGATAAAAGGCTAGTTTCCAAGATCTATAAAGAACTTGTTAAACTCAACACCAAAGAAACAAACAATCCAATCATGAAATGGGCAAAAGATATGAAGAGAAATCTCACAGAGGAAGACATAGACATGGCCAACAACCACATGAGAAAATGTTCCGCATCACTTGCCATGAGGGAAATACAAATCAAAACCACAATGAGATCCCACCTCACACCAGTGAGAATGGGGAAAATGAACAAGGCAGGAAATCACAAATGTTGGAGAGGATGCAGAAAAAAGAGAACCCTCTTACACTGTTGGTGAGAATGTGAACTGGTGCAGCCACTCTGGAAAACTGTGTAGAGGTTCCTCAAAGAGTTAAAAATAGACCTGCCCTACGACCCAGCAATTGCACTGCTGGGGATTTACCCCAAAAATACAGATGCAATGTAACACCTGCACCCCGATGTTTCTAGCAGCAATGTCCACAATAGCCAAACTGTGGAAGGAGCCTCGGTGTCCATCGAAAGATGAATGGATAAAGAAGATGTGGTTTATTTTACAATGGAATATTACTCAGCCATTAGAAATGACAAATACCCACCATTTGCTTCAACATGGATGGAACTGGAGGGTATTACGCTGAGTGAAAGAAGTCAATCGGAGAAGGACAAACATTATATGGTCTCATTCATTTGGGGAATATAAATAATAGTGAAAGGGAATAGAAGGGAAGGGAGAAGAAATGGGTAGGAAATATCAGAAAGGGAGACAGAACATGAAGACTCCTAACTCTGGGAAATGAACTAGGGGTGGTGGACAGGGAGGAGGGCGGGAGGTGGGGGTGAATGGGTGACGGGCACTGAGGGGGACACTTGACGGGATGAGCACTGGGTGTTATTCTGTATGTTGGCAAATTGAACACCAATAAAAAATAAATTTATTATTAAAAAAATAAAAGAAAAAAAATAGGACTTCTCTTACGTGTGTTAGTTCATTCGAGCCTTGAAATAGATGCTATTTGTATCCATTCTACAGATGAAGCTACAACTCAAAGAGGTTAAGTGATTTGCCCCCAAATTATTTCCAGCTGGGATTCAAACCCATATTTAACTAATCCAAAGCCATCATCTTTCAATAGCACAAGGCTTCCCCATCTAGCACCTGCTAATATTTGAAGCCATTCTTTGTTTGTTGGCTTATGTTTACTTTCCAAAGAGCCCTGTGAGGTCCACGACAGGTGCCAGTACCCGTGTTTTGAATTGTTGAGAAACCTGAATCTCAGAAAGTCTGGGATGAACCTCATGGGGAAGCTAGGAGAGGACCACCACCAGGATCTTCTCAGTTCTAGGCCTTACTCTTTCTAGGATAACACCTCTCCCTTGTCACAATAAAGCTCAGTGTGATCAGATTCAGAGAACCCAGCAAAACACAGCTAAACCGTATGTTTCTTATCCAAATGGAAGTTTCAAAGATTTACTGACCACTACATTTCCCGTGGAGTGCTAGTGAGAGTCCGGTTTCCTGTACCAACACCATAGAGATGTCACTGACATTCTCATCTGACGTTAGAAGACAGATGCTTTTTTACATTGAAAATAATCTTTTTTATGATCAGAGATGATTTTTAGAAGTGATCTTCTTTCTAAATAACTAATAATCCCTTTTCTACCTTACAAAACCCAAATTGCTATATGATTGTGTATTTTCCCAACATAAAATATCTTTTTTTCCTTTCTATCCCCACTGCCATTGCCCCAGTTTAGACCCTCCTCTCCTTCCAGCCAGAGCCTCAGCTAAACTCCTGAACATCTCATGCTTCTATTATCAGCCTCCATCTATTACCCATACAACTCATGTGACAATGTCTTAAAACATAAATGTGATAAAATAGCTTCCCTATTTAACATTCACCAAATGAGCTCCTCTTCCTGCTTTTATGGAAAGCTGAATTCCTTAGATGTGTGAGGCTTTTCAAGGCCTCTTTGTCCCAATCTTTTATCTCTCTATTTATACACCTTTTGCTCATCCAAACAGAAATGCAAGCCATACCGTTTCTTGCTTCATTGAATTAACGTACACAGTCTTTGGCATGGGATGCCCCTCTACCATCTTCACCTGGCCAGTTCACATTGATCTTCCCATACTCAGGAATGGCATTGCTTCCTCCAGACTTAAAAGATCTGTATGTCAGATGTTGAATCCCAGCGTCTGTACTCTTATGGCACCCTGAGTGGACACGCAGAATAATTTTAATACTGCTCTGATCTTTGATCATAAACTCACACACCTGTCCCTCACAACTAGACCATGTGCTCCTTGAGGATTAAACTGCCCTCTTTCTGTTGTCAAAACAGCCTCCCCAACAAACTGACCACACACATCAGAATTTTCCCGGATTTTCTCCAAGGGAAGAAATTTCCTTAAAATTCCATTCAAGTATATCTCTTGTATAGAGAAAAGAATGAAACAATAAATAGATACCTGATTACTTATATAAAAGAAGTATCTGAACAATTAGCTCCTAATTACTACTCATTTAAAATAAATATGTGATTAGTTAGCTCTTACTTAATGGTCAGCTGGGAGAGTGAGCAATGCCAAAGTATTTTCCACAAAAAGCAGTTATACCAATAGCATTCCAGAGGAAGCTACAATATTACATCATGCAAAACATTCTGTCCCAGATTTCTTTCTCAGTGTCCAGCAGGATGGCCATAACAGAGTAGGCACTGAATAAATATCTGAATGAATAAAAGGTGTATCCAGGACCTAGTTTAGGAAAATCTCGATATAATGAAGGGTTTTCTACTCTTTTTAAAATGAAAATATTCTGGTCTTTTTAAAAATATCCGATTTATGACATGTAAATTGCATGCTAATTTTGAGTTATACAGCTATTGTATAAAGTAAACTCGCTTGCTTCACCCTCTAATGTTGAGAGCAACCCCTTGGTATTTGCTGATGTTAATTTATAAAAGCAACTAGGACTTGAACTCTTCTTCCAGTGTATTTCCACCTAGTTTTTTTATGACACATGGTAATTGCATGAAAACTTACATAGGATTTTTAGACTCCCCCACATTAGATAGAGGAACTACAACAGAAGAAAATGACTGGGCCTATTAGCATGCCTAAATTTCATATCTTCGTGATTAGGGGAGACTGTTTTCAAAACTACATTATGGGGGACCTGGGTGCCTCCGTGGTTGAGCATCTGCCTTGGGCTCAGGTCATGATCCCAGGGTCCTGGGATTGAGTCCCACATCAGGCTCCCTGGAGGGAGCCTGCTTCTCCCTCTGAATACGTCCCTTCCTTTCTCTGTATGTCTCTCATGAATAAATAAATAAAATCTTTAAAAAAAAAAACCCTACATTATGGGATTTGACCTATTAGGATATAAGTAGGATAATCATATAATGTATTATCAAAACTGGGTCTGTGCACTAAAAATCGGAACATAGGATCATTGTAACAATAAAGGTTTATAAATTTTGAAGTGGAAGTCATAATTTTTTAAAAATTATTTAAAGCTAGAGATAATAGTTTTTAACGTGGATATTTGCTAAAAACAGGTTTGCAACTACATCCTCACCTCACATACGGAGGTTTTGCTCATGCAGGCCACTTCCATCACTATAATAAAGAGTGAAATGCCTCGGTGCCCATCGAAAGATGAATGGATAAAGAAGATGTGGTTTATGTATACAATGGAATATTACTCAGCCATTAGAAATGACAAATACCCACCATTTGCTTCAACATGGATGGAACTGGAGGGTATTATGCTGAGTGAAATAAGTCAATCGGAGAAGGATAAACATTACATGGTCTCATTCATTTGGGGAATATAAAAAATAGTGAAAGGAAATGAAGGGGAAAGGAGAAAAAATGAGTGGGAAATATCAGAAAGGGAGACAGAACATGAGAGACTCCTAACTCTGGGAAACGAACTCGGGGTGGTGGAAGGGGAGGAGGGCAGGGGGTGGGGGTGAATGGGTGACGGGCACTGAGGGGGTCACTTGACGGGATGAGCACTGGGTGTTATTCTGTATGTTGGTAAATTGAACACCAATAAAAAAATAAATTTATTTTAAAAAAGAGTGAAATGGCTCTGTGAACATCTTTTTTTTTTCTTTAATTAATTTTTATTGGTGTTCAATTTACCAACATACAGAAAAACACCCAGTGCTCATCCCGTCAAGTGTCCACCTCAGTGCCCGTCACCCATTCCCCTCCAACACCCGCCCTCCTCCCCCCTTCCACCACCCCTAGTTCGTTTCCCCGAGTTAGGAGTCTTTATGTTCTGTCTCCCTTCCTGATATTTCCCAACATTTCTTCTCCCTTCCTTTATATTCCCTTTCACTATTATTTATATTCCCCAAATGAATGAGAACATACACTGTTTGTCCTTCTCCGATTGACTTATTTCACTCAGCATAATACCCTCCAGTTCCATCCACGTTGAAGCAAATGGTGGGTATTTGTCGTTTCTAATTGCTGAGTAATATTCCATTGTATACATAAACCACATCTTCCTTATCCATTCATCTTTCGATGGACACCGAGGCTCCTTCCACAGTTTGGCTATTGTGGCCATTGCTGATAGAAACATCCGGGTGCAGGTGTCCCGACGTTTCATTGCATCTGAATCTTTGGGGTAAATCCCCAACAGTGAATTGCTGGGTCGTAGGGCAGGTCTATTTTTAACTCTTTGAGGAACCTCTACACAGTTTTCCAGAGTGGCTGCACCAGTTCACAGTCCCACCAACAGTGTAAGAGGGTTCCCTTTTCTCCGCATCCTCTCCAACATTTGTTGTTTCCTGACTTGTTAATTTTCCCCATTCTCACTGGTGTGAGGTGGTATCTCATTGTGGTTTTGATTTGTATTTCCCTGATGGCAAGTGATGCAGAGCATTTTCTCATGTGCATGTTGGCCATGTCCATGTCTTCCTCTGTGAGATTTCTCTTTATGTCTTTTGCCCATTTCATGATTGGATTGTTTGTTTCTTTGGTGTTGAGTTTAGTAAGTTCTTTATAGATTTTGGAAACTAGCCCTTTATCTGATATGTCGTTTGCAAATATCTTCTCCCATTCTGTAGGTTGTCTTTTAATTTTGTTGACTGTATCCTTTGCTGTGCAAAAGCTTTTCTGTGAACATCTTAATGAACATTAAGATCATAGTGACTCCTAGTTTTAATAACCCATCAGTTACATATCAATTCATATTAAAATAATTCATCCTGGGATTTTTTTTGTGTGTGGTTGAAAGAATAATCTCCCCTATCGATGATGTCCATGTCTTAATTCCTAAAATCTGTGACAAAACCTCACGAGGCAAAAAGGACATTGTACATGTAATTAAGAACCTTGAGATGGGGAGATTATTCTGGGTTATCTAGGTGGGCCTAATGTAACCACAGGGGTCCTACCTAGTAAGAGAGAAGCAGGAGAGTCAGAGTCAGGTATAGATATGTGTCAGTGGAAACAGAGGTCACACAGAAATGGCACACATAGACTGCTGGCTTTGAACATGGAGGAAGAGACGAAGAACCAAGGAGGGCAGGTAGCCTCTAAAAGTTCAAAACGATGAAGAAACTGCTTCTCCCCAAAGCCTCCACAATGAACCAGCCCTGCTAACACCTTGACTTTAGCACTGTGACACTGACTTTTGACTCCTGAGCTTCAAAACCAAAAAACAACAGATTTTTGTGGTCTTAAACTACTAAATTTGTGATAGTTTATTATAGCAGCAGTGGGAAGCAAATACATTGAGAACCTGTAACAAATAAGAAAGCAAACTTAGTGTTGCTACACAAAAATCAACAAAATGTAGTCCCTGCTTTCAGTGTTCTTTTTTTTTAAGATTTTATTTATTTATTCATGAGAGAGACAGAGAGATTGAGAGGCAGAGACACAGGCAGAGGGAGAAAGAGGCTCCATGCAGGGAGCCCAATGTGGGACTCAATCCCCGGTCTCCAGGACCACGCCCTGGGCTGAAGGGAGCACTAAACCACTGAGGCACCCAGGCTGCCCCTGCTTTCAGTGTTCTTGATAATAGTATTTCATTCGATGATTGGTATGGGCCTATCCTCAAGCCTCAAGAAATACACTACAGAACTCGAAATCAAAAGACAGAAGCAAATAAAATGCTCAAGAAGAGCAATTCTGACTTGAGTATAGAATTTAAATTCTTAGATACAAAGTCTGGATAGGAGTGGGTTAAAAAAAGATTATTATCAACTTATATGAATGCTATGTTAAGAAACAGAAATGGAACATGAATTCAAAACATACCTAGCCAAAGTAATGCTACAGCTACCAGAATCCCTCCATATTGACATATCTGGCTGTTAAGGACCAAGAAACTCATTTTGGTCCAAAGGCCTTAAAATATTTTGATCACCCAGAGTGAAAACACAGATCACACCATTTAGCTTTTGTGTTCAAACTCTAAAACTTAAACTCAAAATAACTCTAAAGTACAAACCTTTTACCCACTATTTTTTCATAGTCTTTTGTCTATACTTCAGTTTTGCTAGCTATGATATTAGAATGCTTATTCATCATTGTCTCTCCCTTAGCTAACACAATAGCTGGTATATGGTAGATACAGTGTATTAATAATGGCATTTTTGCTTATTAAGTAACAGAAATTAAAGTCAAATTTGATTAAGCAGTAAATGGAATTGGGCTCATGGACCTGGGAAGACTTTGGACATGTCTTCTGGGAACTAAACCATGTAGTCAAGACTTTATCTCACTCTACTACCTGCTGCTTCTTCCTTTTATATGTTGGGTTTTTTTCCATAGACAGGCACTATGTTGCAGAAGAAATGGCTATACATAACCTTAGATTCATATCCTCCCAGTAGAAAGTGGACTTCTCTTTGTTAATTCAGGGTAGGAATCTGGCCCTGCTTGAGTCCTAGTCTTATCCTTGATTGGCCACCATGATTGGCCCAGTCTGGATTATTGCCCATAGTGTGGCTGGGTCTGGGGTGGGGCAGAGATATAACCCTGCTACATACCGCTAAACCCAGGTACCTCTGATGAGAGGAGTTTCCCAAAAAAAGGTAATAGAGGTACTCAACAGACAAAAATAGTAAATATTGGTTAAGCTCAGTAAATTTTTAAATCTCAAATCAATGCTTGAAGAGAGTAAGCCCACATATGTACAGAAACTATATATGGTGACCATGGTAGAGACCAAATATCATTGTATGTTTGCACTTGACAGTTAATCTCAAAAAGGCTTTACTCGGGATAGTACCCTTGAAAGGAGCTTTCCTTGTGGAAAAATGTCTATTGAGACAAAGGGTTGCAGAAGGGGAGGTGTGGGGGGTGGGGATAGGGTAACTGGGTGATGGGAGCTAAGGAGGACACTTGATGGGATGAGCACTGGGTGTTATACTATATGTTGGCAAATTGAATTCAATAAAAAAATTTAAAAATAAAATAAAAAAAATTTAAAAATGCCTGTTGAGAACACTCCAACAACACCCTTTGTTAGCTAACACCACCGAAGCTCATGCTTTCCTCCAGACAGCTAACAGAACATAGCTCTGACTTGGAACATCATGACTAAAGTCTCTCAGGTTGATTTCCTGGTCTCCAACAAGCATCCCTTTCTGGGTTAGAAATTCTGTGGGTGGAGAGGTCACTAAGGTCTGACCAAGCAATTTCAGTCTAAGCCAAATGCCTCTGAATATTTAATTCCAGCTCTCAGGGAAGAAGAGCATCTATAATGCAGAAATGCTAGGGTTCAGATGCTGAATCTGGTTCAGATGCTCAGCCACCTCTGAATAGATCTTCCAGATGAGGGTGTATGGTCACAGAGTTCACAGAGGTGTTAAATACAAAAGCACTCCTAAAAAATTATTTGGAATGCAGGTTTCAAAATTATACTTATTTGAAAATTGAGGGAAGCCAAAAAAGAGAGACACTAGAGACACCTTCTTGTGGAAGATACACGAACGTTGTTTGTTTCTGCAGGGACAAAATCCTAGAAGCAATGCCCTTGCCTAGAGGCAGCCTGCCTACAGGTTCAGTAGGGTCCCCCTGTGGCCTCCCATGACCACCACAAGAATAAAAGACACTCAAAGAAGAGACATCTTTCCTGACTCCCTGTCCTTCCCAGCAGCAATCAAAAGTTTCTATGGTCAGAGAATTTAGAGGTAACGCATATTTTCACAAAAGGTTCTCAGAAATCAGACATTTTCTTTTTTTTTTAATTAATTTATTTTTATTTATTTATTTATTTATTTATTTATTTATTTTTAGTCAGACATTTTCTAAAACTCATTTGCTCATGATGATAGATTTGATCATCTTGAAAGGAATTTTTCAGACTATCATAAAAAAGATAGCTTAGGGAGCTATCTTTAAATACCTTTATTCTATCCATGAAGACTGACAGAGAGGACAAGGAATAAAGATTGTCACTGAAAAATCCACTAGACTATTTCATTTTGTCTATTTGTTTTCCACCAAGTAAAACATGGATCGCCGCCTTCATTCAAGGACATCACAGGCCATTATGGTCAAGAACTCAGCTTTGGTGTGCGTACAATACATGAGATTCCAAATCCCAATTCTGACACCCACTCACTCTGACACCTTGGACCAGTTATACCAACTTTATGAGCCTCTGTCGCTTCATTTGTAAAGTGGGATTAATAAACCCCCTTCACAATTTTGGGGATGTTATACTAAATAATACACAAGAAGTACTTAGCACAATGTGTAGTATAGAATGGAACAACCAACGTAGGTTATCATTAATTATTGATTTAATCAAACACTGCTGAGAGTTCCCCACAAAAAGTATGCAGAGAATTTTAGTTAGTTCAACAGCTTGCTCATTTGGTAGAAATTTGTGCTCAGGATTGTGATTTTATCCAACATGCATATCATAGTCACACTGCTGATAAGACTACTCTTCAATCACACCACAGAAATAAATATATGTTATCGGACACTATTCCATAGAAGGTGTGGAGTCTCACCAAGGTTTGCATGACTTCCAAAGGCTCTGCCTCTGTAACAAATTGGAGAACAACCAAGGTAGGAAACTAATGGATAGACACTCTGCTTCTAAAGCAGGTAGAGACTTGAGTAGAAAAAGCCTAGTGTGAAACATTTGAAGTACTTTTAGGAGGCCACACTACAAAATCTTTGTCCTGTGAAAGATCCCAGCAAGGAGAGGAGGCTAGAACTCTTGCCAACTGATGGTTATTTTAATTACTGAGTAACTCTTGTCAGTAGCCACCAGTATCAGGGAATGAAGTGTGTTTTCCTTCAATAACTAAGTCAGATCTCCCATGGAATAAGACTGGCAGGTAGGCAGGAAGGAAGAAAACTGGAAGAAGAGGTGGAGGATGGAAGGAGAAGGCCATGGATCTTTAGCAGGAGGACAAAGACTTGTTTTTTGACTGTTGGCAATAGGGTTATAGGACCCCATTCATACCTTCTCAGCTAATCTCCACTGTGATCAACAACATAGCACAGACTGTGTCTGTCAAAAACTTTTTTAAAACCATAGTGGAGATAAAATTGAGTCTCATGGGTATGGTGCTATATCTTACTTGATTAAATATGATGGTAAATACTAGGTGTATCACAACTGGTGATGTCCAACACTCTCCTAGCATGTTTCCAGGGAGACGTGGTCTTCTGATCTTTTCTAACATGGGAAAGCCACCCGCTCCCATGCCAGGTGCCCCAACCTTGTGCCTCTCCTTGACTTACTGTCACCAAAGATTCTCTTTTCCTTACTCTAAGACCCATGCCAGTTTATCAGCAGTCAACCCAAGTCTTTGTCTCTTGTGAGTAGACTAATGGAGTTCAGGGAGAGAAAAAGAGAGGGCAACCCTCTAGCCATTCCTTCCATTCTCTTACTTATAATGTCCTCACCCAGCACTCCTATCTTGAGGTATAGTAATCATATTTTGAAAGACAATAAAGCTACAGTAGTCTAGACAGTATGGTATGCCATAAAGATAGATATATATTTCAATGACACAAAAATAAACCTTTAATTTATAGTCAATTGATATTTTTATAAAGGGACCAAGGCAATTTAATGAGGTAAGAATAGGCTATTCAATCCAATGCTGGAATAATTGAATATCCACATGTAAGAAAAAGAACTTAATTCTTTACTTCAAACCATACAAAAATTAAACTCAAATGTATCATAGTCCTAGATAAAAGAGCTCAAATTATAAAACTTCTAGAAGAAAACATAGGAGAGACTCTCTGTGATCTTATACTAGGCAAAAAAAAATTCTTAGATATGACACCAACACTGTGGGCCGTTAGAGAAAAAAAAATGGTAATTTGGTGAAGTCAAAATAATAAATAAGTTAATAAATAAATAATTTTGACTTCATCGAAATTTTAAAGTTTCATTCTTCAAAATAACCATTAAGACAATGAGAAAAAAATCATGGAATGAAAGAGAATATTTGCAAATCATATTCTCACAGAGGACTTGTGTCCAGACTTTATAAATAAAATTTGCCATTTTGGGGATCCCTGGGTTGCTCAGTGGTTTGGCGCCTGCCTTCGGCCCAGGGCCTGATCCTGGAGACCTGGGATCGAGTCCCACGTCAGGCTTCCTGCATGGAACCTGCTTTTCCCTCTGCCTGTGTCTCTGCCTCTCTCTGTGTGTGTCTCTCATGAATAAATGAATAGAATCTTTAAAAAAGAAACTTTAAAAAATTTGCCATTTAATAATAATACTAATTTTTAAATGCTAAAATAATTGGATAGATATTTTATCAAAGAATATATATATGAATAGTGTAAAGCTGTTCAAAATCATTAGTCATCAGGGCACCACAAATAAAATAAGATACCACTTTATACTTACTATACTTGACTGTATCAAAAAAAAAAAAAAAGAATGATAGTACCAAATGTGACAATTATGTGCCGAAATAGAATATTTGAAAATTTTTAAAAAGTTAAATATATACTTATCATACGACTCAACAATTCCTCTCCTAGATATCTACTCAGGAGAAATGAAACCACATGTCCACACAAAGTTTTCTATGAGAGAATATTTGTAATAACCAAAGCTGGAAACAACCCAAACATTTGGCAAATGTAGTTATATGCCTATTTACTGGGCTCAGTAGTTCCCCCTAAATTCATGTCCATCCAGAACCAGTAAATATGAGCTTATTTGGAAGTAGGGTCTTCGCAGATGATCAGGTAAAAAGAAGTCACTCTTTTTATATAGCGTGGGCTCTAATCCAATGATGGATATAAAAAGAGAGAAATTTGGAGGCCAATACAGAGAGAAGAGGGCCATGGAAAGAGATTGGCGTTATGCTGCCACAAACCAAGGAATGCCTAGTATTGCCGGCACCATCTGCAGCCAGGAAGGAAAGGGAGGATCCTTCCTTTAAGCCTTCAGAGATCGCATGGTCCTAATCAGCATCTTGATTTCAGACTTCTACCCTCCAGAACATGAAATAATAAATTTCTTTTTTTTTAATTTTTTATTTTTTTTGAAATAATAAATTTTGGTTGTTTAAACCACATGTGATTTGTTATATCAGCCCTAGGGAAGGAATATAATCTATAGTGAGACTATTCAGCAGTAAAAAGGAGTGAATGAGTGATACAAGGAACAATAGAAATGAACCTCGAGAACATTATGGTAAGTGAAAAAACCTGGATAAAAAGGCTACATATTGTACATATATTACATGAAGTTTCTGCAAAAGATAACACCTGAGAGACAGAAAGATCAGAAGTTGCCTGGGACTGGGAGTGGGATTGATGGCAGGCATGGAATTTTCTCAGTGATATAGTTGGTTCTGAATTGCAATTGTAGCGGAAGTTACAAAACTGTAAAAAAATGTATTCAGAATTATCAAATTGTACATTGTCAGCGGGTCAATTTTATGTGATATAAATTACACCTCAATAAAACTGTAAAAAGCGACCTAGGAAATATTTGATCCTTCTATACTTTCTTTAATAACTACTATAATACAGAATATACTATTCCTTGATATTTGGGTAAAACTTTTTTTTTTTTTTCGGATTTCATCTTTTAATGTCGGCTGGTTTTTTTAAATAAATTTATTTTTTATTGGTGTTCAATTTGCCAACATACAGAATAACACCCAGTGCTCATCCCATCAAGTGCCCCCCTCAGTGCCCGCCACCCTGTCACCCCACCCCCCACCCTCCTCCCCTTCCACCCCCCCTAGTTCGTTTCCCAGAGTTAGGAGTCTTCATGTTCTGTCTCCCTTTCTGATATTTCCTACCCATTTCTTCTCCCTTCCCCTCTATTCCCTTTCACTATTATTTATATTCGATATTTGGGTAAAACTTACTCTTCACTGAAACCTGAGGTTTTTTTGGTTTTTTTTTATTACTGTCAGTCTTGGATAACTGTTTGAGATCCATATCAATTTATTATTTATTTGGTCTATGCAAGTATTCTCCTGTGGCAATTTTAGCATTTTATATGTTTCTAGGAATCTATTTGACTCATCTAGGATCATAAATGTCTCTGTTTCAAATCTCTGTTTTATCTATGGTTATATCACTTTTTCTGTATATATCTTGTTTATCTGCTTCTTTTCATTAATCTGATCAGAGGTCTATCTTGTTAATCTTTTCAAAGAATCAGTGTTTGGTTTTGTTAATCTTCACTATTGTTCTGTTCTTGATTTTCTTGATTTCTGCTTTTATCCTTATCGTTTCCATCCTTCTTGTTTTTTGGGGTTTGCCCCCAGCTATTTCTTCAAATTCATGAGCTGAAAATTTAGCACATTTACTTTTAATCTTTGTCTTTTCACATTATTTTTAAAGCTATAAATTTTTCTGCTTAGCTGCATTCACAAATTTTGATATATAATGTTTTCATTTTTAACACATGTATTGTTTTTGAAATATTTAGCTTTCAGATACATGAAATGTGTTTTTGCTATTGTTTTGGTAATTATGTTTCATTTTATTATATATAAAATTCAAAGAACTTATGGTCAGGGAACTCAGGCTATGAAACTGATTTATAGTTTATTTTTATAAATGTCCCATGTGTGCTTATAAGTAATGTGTATTCTCTAATGATTGTAGAAATTCATACATATGTATTTCTATATTTTATGATGAGCTTATTTATTGTATTATGTTGTTCAGGTCTTTGATCTTGCTGCTGCTCTGTGTGTGTGTGTATATATATATATGTGCACGTGTATATGTGTGTGTTCACACATACACAGATGCTTAATCTATGAGCTTTTGAGAGGTGTGTAAAAATCTTTAGCCACACCTGATGATTTATCCATTTATTCCTAAAATTCTGCTTGTTGGTGTTTGATATTATTTACAGCTGTGTTATTAGGTCCATAATAGATCAAAATACTTATACCTTTTTGTCCTATTGCTCCATTTACAATCTCTGACATCCTTCTTGGTCCTTTTTGTTTTATTTTGTCAGTTATTAAGATATCTATTCCAGATTTCTTTTAATTCCTACTTTCCAGATGTATTTTTTTATTTTTTTAGCTTTTTGTGCCTTTTACCTTACTGTTGTATCTTTTAAAAATCCAACCAAAGAGTGTCAATAGGGGATGCCTATTGACTGCCTGCCTTCAGCCCAGGGCCTGATCCTGGAGACCCAGGATCAAGTCCCACGTTGGGCTCCCTGCATGGAGCCTGCTTTTCCCTCTGCCTGTGTCTCTGCCTCTCATGAATAAATAAAATCTTAAAAAAAAAAAAGAGTTTTTTTTACCCTTTCACATTTAATATAATTATTGGGGGTTTTTTGTTTACTTATATTTTCCATGTCCTGCATTTTTAGCCTTTCATTCTTCTTCCCCCTTTCTACTGCATAGATTGTTTATTTTTCCTCTGGTTTAAAAACTGTACATTCTATTTTTGTTCTTATGTGATAGTTCTTCACCTATTTTGGCCAGATACAAATGTTTAATTTATTTTTGCTTTTGTCTCTTGTACAAATGGCAACTCTGCAGAATGGAATAATTACCCAACAGCACAGGGACTGTTTGATCAGAAGATGTTTGTGACGAGGATACAGCTGTGAAGCACAGACTGGCTGGAAGTTGGGCTGCAAATTATTCACCTTCATTTATTTCTTAAACTCACAATATCTAGAAGTGATACTGAAAATATATAGCACCTGGTAATTGCCCTGATACCAACCAATCAGAATAATCATTGGCTAGTGTCATTAGGGGTGGTGTGCTAGAAAAACAGTATTGAATTGTGTGCCCCCAAAATCCTATGCTGTTGTCCCAATCCCTAGTACCTCAGAATGTGACTGTATTTGGAGATAGGGCCTTTGAAGAGGTAAGTTAAGGTACAATGAGGTCGTTGGAGTGGTCTCTCATCCAATCTGTATGCCATCCCCTATAAAAGGACATTAGGACACAGACACAATTGCACAGAGGGAAAACCACATGAGGACACAGGGAGAGGATGGCGATCTACAAGCCTAGGACAAAGGTCTCAAAAGAAACCAAACCTGTGGAGACTTTGCTCTAGGACTTTCAGCCTCCAGAACTACAAAGAAATGAATTTCTTATTTATTTTTTTTCATTCATTCATTCATCCATGAGAGACACAGAGAGACAGAGAGGCAGAGACACAGGCAGAGGGAGAAGCAGGCTCCATGCAGGGAGCCCGACGTGGGACTCCATCCTGGGTCTCCAGGATCATGCCCTGGGCTGAAGGCGGCGCTAAACCGCTGAGCCACCCGGGCTGCCCCAAAGAAATGAATTTCTATTGCATCAGCTACCTGGTCTGCTTTGTTACAGCAGCCCTAGGAAATGAATAAAATTAGCCTATCAAGATTTGTATCTTTTCCCTAAGTAGAAAAGGGGTCCGGCAAGCTCACATGGCCCCTCAGTGTCCTGCTATCCACACCTCACATCACGTTAATGCTGTCTAGGATCCCGTAATATTTTATCATTCTTACTTTCAACATATCTCTTGCACAATCTCCTGAATGTATATCTCTTCTGAAATGAATGCTTTTCCAAGAAAATACTCTCAATGTGTACTTTCATAAGACAAATTTTCTGAGGTCTTATGTGACTGGGGATATTTTTATTGCCCTTCACATTTGAATGGCAATTTTGCTAGCTGTAAATCTCCGTAGTCAGAGTTATTTTCCTTCCCAATATTTTAAAAATATTTAAAACTTTTTAATTTAATTAACTTTTTAAAATTTTAAATAAATTTTTAAGAAATCAAAAGTACTACTTCATTGTCTTCTTGTATCCAGTATTTCCACTGAAAAGTCTGATACCAATCTGATTCTTACTTAGTTTTAGACGACCCTCACTTTCTCTCAGGAAGCTTGTAGAATGTTTTCTCTGTACTTATTGTTCTCAGATATTATCATAATATGTGTTGGTGTGGGTTTTCTTCTTATGCTATGTTTGGCAATCTATTAGCCCTTTCAAACTGAGTTCTTCCTTCTTCTTTATGTATAAGTAATTTATCACCATTATTTCTTCAGAGTATTTCCTTCCATATATCTTCTCTCTTCTGGGTGTCTTGCTAGATTGTGACACTTGTATTCAATCTGTCATACCTCTTAGCTTTTTTTTATTTATGTGTTTGTTTTCTATTTTTTATGCATTCATGCTGACTTTTAGAAGAATTTCTCAATTTACTTTTCCATTTCAGTAATTCATTTTGCAGCTGCATTATCTCCTCTCTATGCCATATATTTTTCTTCATTTAAATTCATACTTGAGGGCAACCCAGGTGGCTCAGTGGTTTAGCGCCGCCTTCAGCCCAGAGCGTGATCCTAGGGACCTGGGATTGAGTCCCATGTCAGGCTCCCTGCATGGAGCCTGCTTCTCCCTCTGCCTGTGTCTCTGCCTGTGTGTGTTTGTGTGTGTGTGTGTGTGTGTGTGTGTGTGTGTGTGTGTGTGTGTCTCATGAATAAATAAATAAAAATAAAATCTTTTAAATAAATAAATAAATAAATAAATAAATAAATTCATACTTGATATTTATTTCCACTTTGTTTTATTGTTATTTTGTCTTATGTAGCTAATATGTTTATTGTCCTGCACGCTTAAGTATTTTCATCACATTTACTTTAAATTCTTAGTGTATCTGTCACAACATATCTATATTAGAAGATCTATGTAATCTTCAGAAGTCTAGTTATTTTGGCCTGGGAGCTCCTTCTATATGAGGATACCAGCTACTCTGTCAAGTGTAGATGAGCGAAAGACAAATGTGCCTCATTGTAGAAAGCCCGGGTACTACGGCCACTGTGAATAACTGATTTGTAGCCAACTCAGCAGACAACTCTACTGGTCTGGGCTCTACATTAAGTCTCAGGGGTAAGACTGAGGTTTTTAGGAAAGAGGTAGGCTCCCTAAATTGTAATCCATGAACCCTGGTGGACCTGCACTGGGGGAGTAAGGGCAGCCGGTCAGTCAGCATCCGTCTTCATGATCTATTCCCCCAGCAATGCTTTCTACTCTCAGGCTACTCTCCGGAGTCATCTCTGCAATGAAGGTGAAAGACAGAGGAAAAAGAGCAGATTTGAGGACCTTCCCTAATCACCTCAGGACACCTCTGTCTACAACTGACCTGCACCAGTGCAAATGGTCTTCTGTTCCCTCGGGATTCTCAAAATATGTTTGTTGGTTGCTTTTATTCTTTTGTGTTATTATTTTCTGGCATTCGTGTTTCTCTTTTGTTTAATAATATTATTTTCTCCAGGATTAATTGGGAAGAGAGAACGATCTTGGCAGGAACCAGAAACTTTCCTATAGAGGTTAGACAGAGAATGACCATCATTTATAAATGCAATAGAAATTATTTGTTCAGCTATAATAAGATTGATAAATTATTAAGTTGAGTGATGATTATTCTCCAAACTCCTCCCCCCACCACACACAGATCCCAAATGTCATTACTAGTATCTCTTTCTTTCTATTTAAAAAACCAATCCCTAAAACGTTCATGTCGGCCGTGTCATTCATTCACTGCCTCCTTGTCAGGAGCTCCACTGGCCACATGCCTGAAAGGATTTTGACAGGTTCTAAAATGTTAGGTATGTTTATGAGCATTAGTTCCAATCAGTTACTGGCATAAATTTGTCCATATTGTTTCTGATATGGCAATAATTTTCCTCTCGGATCCCTTTCAAATGGTCATTTCCTCTGGGTTCAGTCTCAAGCTCCCACAGTATTGGCCATATTCACTTAAACAAAAATGGTTCCCTCGATTCATACCCCATTAACTGAATTCCTTCACAGACACATTTTTTTCTAAGTTAGTTTAAGGATGTTGTATAGAGGAAATGGCACTACACCGCAGGGTCAGGTTCTAATTTGTGCTGTTCTAGAAACTAGATGTGTGACTATAACAAAATCACTTCATCATTCTCAGGTTTTGCACCTACAAAATGGGGTTAAAATTGGAAAATGTGGGTATAAATCATTACAAATGTTCCAAATTCTAAAATCCTGTGATTTGGTTTCAGGTTATCCAGACTCAACGTAAGCTCACAGATATTTCTCTAGACCTAGCTAAGTTGCTTTCTGGACTTCTTCATGCGTCCTTTGTCCCCTCATATATGAATCTCACACATTAAAAAGCAATGGAGATGAAACATCCCCATTCATAATTTACTTTCAGCAGAATAAAATTGTATGCTTAAAAAACTAGTCAAAGACTTATCCACCCCAAAAATACATATTAAATTCAAATTTAGAGGTTTTATTATCATAATTAAGCAGTCCACTGACTCTAACTTATAAGCAGAATCCACCTTGAAAACTTCATTATGGCTAAGCATTACCTCAGCATTACCCATTTTCTCTGGCCAGTTAAAAAATCTTAGGAAATATATATATATATCTCTTAACATCTTCAGTTAGCCTTGACCATGGAATCAGAAATCAGAGGAACCTGCTTGCCTGGCAATGCTCTTGGAAATGCACTGAATTATTCTGAAGTTTCTTAAAGGAGGTTTGGGTTCTGTGTAAATGCGGGCAAAAGATGACATTGGTTCCTATTTTAGTAACGATGGTTCCTGGTTCCAGTAAGTATCCCTGAGCCAAACTACGACAGAGTTCAGTATGCCAGGCTCTTAGCACAAAGCAACTATTATTGCAAGTAATATATTTTTTCAGGGACATAATGCTTGTAGCTTCTGGAAGCTGTATAAAGAATTTCCTAAGCTCTCATGAATGACTAGATCTGTGAGAGCACTGGTCCAGTACTTCCATCAAAGTTAAACAGGAAAATCTCAGCCAAGCAATCCCAAAGCACACTCAGTTTCTCTCTGGAGTCCCCCTCTCCCGAGTGGTTCTTCCGACCAACTCTTTGAATTCCAACACCAATGATGTTTTGATGCTTTGGAGTCACAATTTTTGTGTTATCCTCTATGACTACCAGCTTAACAAAAAATGAATAACTTTCTTGTGACTTTAACAGATTAAATGTGCATCATGTCTATATTACTTGGACTCCCATTCTGATTACCTTTAACTTACAAACTCCAGGATTTCCTTATCTTTGCTTAAGCATATCTTCCCCAAATATGGCTATATATGACTATATCATATTACATACACACTTTTCAGTGTAAGCCAGAAGTTGACAAACATTTTCTACAAAATGCCAGATAGTAAATATTTCTGGCTTTCTGAGTTGTAACGTCTCTGTTACGACTATTCGACTCTGCCATTGCAGCTCTGAAGAGCCATAGACAATACATAAATGAATGAGCTGTGCTATGATAAAACTTGATTTAGAAAAGAGTCACACACACACACAAAAAAAAGCAAAAAAGATTCAGCCCATGGTCTATAGTTTGCTGATCCTCCGTCTAGGCAGCCTTTCCGTAAAACAACCAGGTCAAGTGATTTTGTGCTTCATCTAAAAATGGGTTGAGTGTTTATTTAGCAAAGTATTAAACTCTCTCTAAAGAGAGAGAATATTTTGTATTTTTATTCCAACACAAACAAGCAAGCAGAGATGTGTTCTGGGTTTATAATAATAAATTTAGAATTTAAAATAACAAAAGTATTATTTTCTCATTATGATTGAAACTGAAATATTGGTTTTGCTAAAATGCATTAATTTCCATCATTTATGTAAGGCTTTATAATTTATAAAGTCTTCTGACTTACTTTATTGAGTCTAATCATCAAAAGAACACTATGAGGGGCACCTGGGTGACTCAGTCTGTTGAGCTTCCTACTCTGATTGTGGTTCAGGTCACCATCTCAGGGTCGTGAGATGGAGCCCCACATTGGGCTCTGCGCTCGCCAGGAAGTCTGCTTGAGATTCTCTCTTCCTCTCTCTCTGTCCCTCTCCACACTCACATGAGCTCTCACTCTCTAAAATAAATAAATAAATAAAATCTTTTTTTTTTTTTTAAAGAACACTACGAAATAAGTGTTACATTTTTTTTTCCACCTTCCTTTGTAGCTGAGAAAATTCAATTTTGTGATTTCCTTAGAAAGCGTTGGAACCAGTATTTGAACCCAGGCCTGACACTGAAACCATACAAACCTCACTGTTCTAAAACTACGTAATGGCAAAAATAGCAACCTTGCTTTAAATAATAAGCCTAAGGACATGTTCCATGAGCTCTGAATCCACCAGGCGAGAATGCTATTTAGTTAACACGTCTCCATCTTACTTACAAGCCAACAAACAAAATGAAAGATCAACCTAAAGATGCAAATCAACATATGCTTTTGTGTATGACAATATTCACTACACAAAACACGCCCCCTGGTTTTCATCTGATAACACGATCACTAATTCAAAATAAGGTTAATCAAAATAATCTGTTTTAGCAAAACTTTCCTGGTTCCTGGTGATGACCAGTTCTTCTTTCTGAATATTAAAATATCAGAATAAAAATATCCTGGTAATTTTTGAATTTTTAGCTAGAACAAAATCCAGACACATGTTGTCAATAGTTTCTGTGGTATAGGTTTATATGTCAAAACTTCAGGCACTCCTCCATGTCTTCAGAGGAAGTTGATAACTACAGAAATGATTCTGTTACCACATCTTCCAGTTTCTTGAAGGTGAGTGGTGTCTAGGCCTGAGACAGGAATGCATTGTGAGCTGCTTAAATGATCTCTTAAAGGCTTCTCCCCAAATGTGTGTCAGTTTAATCATAAGCAAGCCCTTGCCCAATTCTCTTGAAGAAAAAAACAAAAAATGAAAGAGAAAAATTCAAATGGTTCTGGTTTCTCTGCTTTGTGAACTTTTGGGCCATCATCCCAGGCAGAAATGCCATCCTTTTATGATTCTTCTTACTGTAAAGATAATCGTTTTCATTTTTTTCTGTGGTTTCAGAATTTTTTAAAAATCTCAACTCATTTTCCAACCTTGCCTCCCAGATGTCATTTTTTACTGGCTGTGCAATTTCTATTTATTAGCCCAAAGATTTGTACTTCTGTCCCTTTCTTTCCAAAATATGCTTTATCAATCTAAGCATAAATGAGAAAAGGCGGTGAGGTTTTTTTTCCCTCACTAATCACTATGCTTTCCATTAAAAAAATATATCAAGTAAAGTTGTTTTTTAGGTCCCTGCTTGTGTAATTCCATAACACAATGGTAGCACATTTCAGCAGAAAAGGCTTATAAGACCCTCTGCCCCTCAAGTGCTGCACACTGTACAGAAGCCTCTTAACCTCTGAGAGTCTCACCATCTTATTTGGGTCATCCCAAAATCAGATCTGAGACAAGGATTTTGGTGCAAGCCGCTTATTTGAGGTGGTGGCCATGTAGTGATCTCAGGGAGCACTAGGAGCCAGTGGAGATGGGAGACAGAAACATGAGGAGTGTTAGTGAGTGGTTTATTGCTCTGGGCAGCTGGGGCCCAGTCCACCCTCCCATCCACCCCGATTTCTCTGTGAAGCTGTTAGAACTCAGCTCAGAACTCTTCCACAGAAATACAAGTCAAAACCACAATGAGATACCACCTCACACCAGTGAGAATGGCAAAAATTAACAAGAGAGGAAACAACAGGGACGCCTGGGTGGCTCTGCGGTTGAGCATCTGCCTTCGGCCCAGGGCATGATCCTGGAGTCCTGGGATCGAGTTTCACATCGGGCTTCCTGCATGGAGCCTGCTTCTCCCTCTGCCTGTGTCTCTGCCTCTTTCTCTCTCTCTCTCTCTCACACACACACACACATACACACCCTCTCGAATAAATAAATATAAAATCTTAAAAAAAAAAAAAAGACAGGAAACAACACATGTTGGCAAGGATGTGGAGAAAGGGGAACCCTCTTGCACTGTTGGTGGGAATGTGAACTGGTGCAGCCACTCTGGAAAACAGTGTGGAGGTTCCCCAAAGAGTTAAAAATAGATCTGCCCTACGACCCAGCAATTGCACTGCTGGGGATTTACCTAAGTTACAGATGCAGTGAAGTGCCAGGACACCTGCACCCTGATGTTTATAGCAGCAATGTCCACAATAGACAAACTGTGGAAGGATCCTCGGTGTCCATCGAAAGATGAATGGATAAAGAAGATGTGGTCTATATAGACAATGGAATATTCCTCAGCCATTAGAAACGACAAATACCCACCATTTGCTTCAACGTGGATGGAACTGGAGGGTATTATGCTGAGTGAAGTAAGTCAGTCGGAGAAGGACAATCATCATATGGTTTCACTCATACAGGCAATATAAAAAATAGTGAAAGGGATTATATGGGAAAGGAGAGAAAATGAATGGGAAATATCAGAAAGGGTGACAAAACATGAGAGACTCCTAACTCTGGGAAACACACAAAGGGCTGCCGAAGGGGAGGGGGTGGGGGATGGGGTAACTTGGTGACAGGCACTCAGGAGGGTACTTGATGGGATGAGCACTGGGTGTTATACTATATGTTGCCAAATTGAACTTCAATAAAAGCGAATAAAAAAAAAAGGACTTTCCCACAAAGGGGGGAAAGCTAGGCTATTTACCTACCTACCCCGGTCCCTTATAAATTGGCTGTTGCCCCTGAAATATTTGCCCCAAAGGTCAAAGACACCCTCACACACAGAGGTCCAGGAAGCTGACCAAGAAGAGAACTGGCTGCACCTGACTTCCCACATAAGAAAAGCTCATATGGGGATGCCTGGGTAACTCAGTCAGTTTAGCATCTGCCTTCAGCTCAGGTCACGATCCTAGGGTCCTGGGATTGAGTCCCGTATGATGCCTGCTTTCTGCTCCATGAGGAGCCTGCTTCTCCCTCTCCTCTCTACTCATGCTCTCTCTTGCTATCTGTCTCTCTCTCTCAAATAAATAAAATATTTTAAAAATAAAAGAACACATTTAAAAAAAAAGAATGTAAGGCACAGTTACTCACAGTTATGTAAGGGGTTACATCAACAAAACAAACAAAAGCATAAGTAAAAATTCTTCCTATTTATCAACTAGATAGATGATAGATAGCAGAATTTTTTTAAAAAATCAATTAGTAATATTAATAAAAATAAATATAGGATAGGAATTAAAGGGTGCATTTATCATGATGAAAAAAATAAAATGATGCAGTTTGGTGAAAAAAAATGAAATAAAGGGCGAAGAATTCTTCACCATCATTTTCCCTCCTAATATATACAAAAAGCAGAGACAAGTCTCTTCATGTTGAACTTACTTTCTCAGAGGCCTACAGTTATGAGTCCTCAGTAATTTCTGGAAAGGGTCTGTGCAGGGATGATCTTGTGCCAAGCTGTGCAAAGGATTGTCCTGAAAGGCAGTAGTGCAGTTTGCGTGGGTCCAGAAAACCAGGAGACCGTTTTGGATGGGGCTGTGGTAGAGACCGACAGGTAAGCAGTTATATCCACTATGGGAACTGCTACCATGATGGAGGGGCATGAAGGGCTGTAGGAGTGCAGAGGAGGGGCACATGTGCCAACTTTGCTGTGGAGTATCAGGGAAGGCTTCCCAGAGGAGAAGATGTCTATGTAAGGTCCTGAGCGAGGAACAGGAATGACTGATGCTGAGACTTAATAGTGAAGGAGGAGAAGGGATTTTCAGGTCTAGAAACAGCAACAAGTAAAAGGCCCAGAACTAGGAGAGAGCATGGCTCCTTAGGGGAATTGCAAATAAAGAGTGGACTGTAATTTGGGTAGAGGGGAGGGAAGGCACGAGAGAGCTCTGCTTGTCTCATATGGTGCCTTGTATATGGCAAGCGCTCAGTTGTCCTGGTTTCAGGAAAAGAGTATACTTCTTAACAAGAAAAAAAAAATCAGATGGTAAAATAAGTGAAGGACACAGGTATGAGTGCTTCCTGACCCTGGTGCGGCCTAGTGGGGAAGAGGGTATCCATGTGATCGGTTTCTCGGGGAGCCACTTAATTACATCAAGGAGGGAGCAGCACAGAAATTAAGGCCACCAAGGCACATCCAGGGACAAAGTCAACAATGAAAGAAGGTTTTACAAGCCGATTGGGAGCTTCCCCATTTGTGTACACTCTGTGTGTGCATTGCCTTACTCAGAGGAGCTGGTAAAGGAAAATTAAATTAGTCCACCACCTCCTTGGTCACCTGAGAGCTGAATGTAGGAAAAGCCTGACCTACCTTGGCTTCTGGTCAAGGTACTTTATTCACCAGAAGAGGGTCATAATGATGCCTCTTATAAAGCAAAGACCCAGGAGAAAGGTAGAAAGCACAAACCCGGTGTATTTACTAAGCAAAATGTTTTCATTAACTTTGTTTATATTACTGACTTGTTCTAAAATTATTCCCGTTCTAGCAGAAAGCAGTCACTTTGGGGTTTTTCTCCGAATAGTGTTGGCCCATTTACTTTTCACTCTGTACATTTATTTCCTTTCATTTATTGGATTTCTTAAACATGCCCGTTGCCCACAGACCTCTGGGCACAGGTTCAAAACTAAATGCTACAATTACATGAAATGCTATGGCCAAAGAATATAATTTCATACAAGAGAAGGGTGAGTGGGTAGGGAGTAGAAGGAGTTTATCAGGGAGGCCAGTGCCAAACCAGAAAGGTCCGTCTTGTATCACACCCTGGAGGCATCAGGCACAGGGAGTTGTTTGCTGGACTCAGTAAATTAGCGAGACTCTTAAAAGTCTGAGGTTGGACTTAATTTTAGATGCCAGCAGTTTAAAAGGAATATAAAGCTGGTCAAAAGATCATCCTCTCCACTAGCCTGTGGTTATCTATCTATGCTCAGGAAAGCTAAAATGAGTCCTGGAGAGAAAGTCACTGAACCCATCACATACAGATAGGGCTGATAGAAGCAAAATGGACCAGGAGTGGTTACAATAACATCATTTATCCAGTGCTTACTACACACAAACACCATGTTCTAACAGATACAGATGTGTAAGCATCAATATCTTCATCTAATTCATACATGAACATTTTGAGGGGTATTTTATCAATGAGAGAATTGAGGCATAGAGAGTTCAAGTAACGTGCCCAAAATCACACAGCAGGTAGGAGAGGGAGCCAGGAATAAAGTCAGTCTGACATCAGGGATGGCTGTGCTGACTGAGTTATAGGGACCAAGGATGATATCTACATCCAAGTGAAGGACTTCACCATTTGGGGCAAGAGCACCCCAAAACATCATCAAAATGGATTCAAGGGAAGCCCAGGTGGCTCAGCAGTTTAGTGCCGCCTGCAGCCCAGGGCGTGATCCTGGAGACCCTGGATCGAGTCCCACATCAGGCTCTCTGCATGGAGCCTGCTTCTCCCTCTGCCTGTCTCTGCCTCTCTCTCTCTCTCTCTCTCTCTCTCTGTGTGTGTGTGTGTGTGTGTGTGTGTGTCATGAATAAATAAATAAAATATTTTTAAAAAATGGATTCAAGAGTGGAGGAAGCTGTTTCTCCAATCTACTCTTTCTTTCTTCTTTGTGAGTAGAAAACAAAAACAACAAGTCTTCCAGGCCTGTCTTCCTTTTATTTTCCCTTTTTTGCTTCTCCCGTTTGGTCCACATGTCTCTTTATATCTCAAGGGCCAACAAAATGGCCAAGCAAGTAGGAGAAATCCTAAAATAGGAATGGGAGAAGGAAAAAAAAATGTTAAGGTTGCTCTATTCCTACCTACGACCCTAATCCTTGGTCTTGACTCCTTTGGCCCAAATGTCTGTATATAATGTAGATATTGATGTTTTAAATGGGCTGTGGTTAACTTAGTTCAAGCAGACACATAATTGTTATAAGTGAAGTAGTCCCAGGCTAGGGTTTTCTGCCTCCAAGGTAGCAGCCAACTGGCCATGAGATGCTTGAGCAACCCACTTTATGTTTCCAAACCAAGTTTTATATGGAATATAGTTAAGATAAGGTAAGGAGGTATAACTTCATTCTGTCCCTTAGAGATGTGGAGTATTATTTCACCAAGGGTTTAAATAAATAACATGGAAACTTTCAGTGTTAGCCCTAACATTTAAAGAGCTTAGAAGTCATCACTCCCCCCCCCCCCAAAAAAAGAAGTCATCACTCCCATCTTTACAAGAAAAAAAGATAAAAAAAAGATCAAGAACTTGAAAACCAAGAACTCTTCTTGGAGCCATCAAAGAACTAAGGTTGCAAGAAAAACCACCATCCAACATCAAACGCTACCCAAACTTGGCAGTGACAGGTGAATACAGAGAATAACAACCAAGATCTGCTTACTAAGAGTAATTTTACTAGAGCCAAAAACTGGTAGGAACCATGGTAATTTTGAAAAATTGCTGGAGGCTAGTGTAGACGTTCATGTCAGTGAGAAAATCCTAGGAACTGAAGTCTAAGAGAACAACCTTCATTTTTGAGCTTTACCTATACAAAACCTATCAGAGTCTCCTGGTGAAGAGCTAAGGAATATGTGCCCTGGCTCTGGCTTGGGGAGGTAAAAGGGACAATTTTGAAATACACCTAGAACATTCTACGTAACAAAGTCTTCCTCTTCAGGGAAAAAGAATATATCAGAGCATTATCCCCCTTAAGCAGAAGAAGTAGAAGGCTTTTACCTGACTTCAACTCTTCTAATCTTTCTGCTTACCTAAACAGACATGGAGGGAGGAGCTAAGAAACCCTGGCGGAGGAAACAGCTCAAGGTCACAGGCTCAGAAAGAAATTTTAGATTTAATCATAATATTATAGAATGCTTCCCTTTCCCTTCATCTTATCAGCACATCTGTCTGTAGATATTAATAGACTCTAACATTTATATGGAAAGGCAAAGAAATAGGAAAATACTGAAAAAAAATTATAAACCCACAGTAATGAGGACAGCATAATATGAACAAAACAATAGATACAGAGATCAGTGGAACTGGACAGAGACCCCAGAAATACATTTACGCAAATACAGCCAATTGAAATTCAATGGAAAAGGAATCATCTTTTCAACGAATGGACATTCATATGCAAAAAAAAAATAATCTAGATACAGATCTTACACTTTTCATAGAAATTAACTCAAAATGGATCAAAAAACCTAAGTGTAAAATTTAAATTGCAAAAATTCCTAGCAGGTAATGAAAAGACAAGCCACAGACTTGGATAAAATATATATGATACAAACACCTGATAATGAACTTGTATCTAAAATACACACATACACAAAATCTCGTAAAACTAAAAAAAAAAAAATAATAAGTACACAAAAAGTCCAATTTAAAAAATGGCAAATGGGGGCACCTGGGTGGCTCAGGGGTTAAGCATCTCCCTTTGGCTCAGGTGGTGATCCCGGGGTCCTGGGATTGAGTCCCACATAGGGCTCCCCACGCAGAGCCTGCTCCTCCCTCTGTCTGTGTCTCTGCCTCTCTTTCTGTGTCTCTCATGAATAAATGAATAAAATCTTTTTAAAAAAATAGCAAATGATCTAATATATCACTAAAGGAGATGTACAGATGGCAAAAAAAATGCTCAATATCATTTGTCAATAGAGACTTGCAAATTAAAACAATGGGCTCTCACTATGCATATTAAAATGGCTAAAATCTTTTTTTTAATTTTCTAGTAAGACTAAATTTATTCAATACTAAGTAAAAGTTTTGATTATAAGTATCCAACAGTATAAAAGGTACAAAACAGATTTGTAGATTTCTAATATATTAATACAAAGTGCATGATTACATACAGTACATCCTACAGGAAAATGGCTAAAACCTAAAACACTTTACCAATCGCTGGCAGGATGGGGAGCAACAGGCATTCTCATTCATTGCTAGGAGGATCCAGCCACGTTGAAAGACAGTCTGGTAGTTTCTTATAAAACTAAACATAAAAAAAAAAAAATAAACAGTCATCCCATGATCCAGCAGTCAAGTTTTGAGGTGTTCAATAGTTGATTTGCAAAATTATATAATGTTTATAGCAGCTTTATTCATAATCACCCTAGATCAGAAGGAACCAAGATGTCCTTCAAGAGATAAGTGGATGAACAAACTGCAGTAAATCCATAACATGGAATGTTATTCTATAATAAAAAGAAATGTACTATCAAGCTCTGAAAAGACATGTACAAATCTTACTTTTTTATTGCTAAGGGGATGAAGCCAATCTGAAAAGGCTACATGGTATATGATTCTAAGTATATAACATTTTGGAAAAGGCAAGATTACATACAGTAAAAATTGCAGTGATCGCCAGGGTGTTGGGGGCTGGGGGAGACTTGAATAAGCGAAACTCAGGGCTTTTTCATGGCAGTGGAACAATTCTATGCAATGCTGTGCTGGTGGATTCACAACATCATTTGCCAAAACCCACAGAACTTACAGCACTAAGAGAAAACCTTAATGTAGGTGAATGTTTTAAAAATCATTTAGGAGGATGGGATGACTGGTGACTGGCATTGAGGGGGGCACTTGAAGGGATGAGCATTGGGTGTTATGCTATATGTTGGCAGATCCATCTCCAATAAAAACATATAAAAAAATCATTTAGGAGATCAGAGATCCCAGAAAAGAAAGCAGACTGTGATAAGAAAATTAAATTATATTACAAATGTATGACATAACCTCACTGTAGGGAAGACGGGCAATGCTGCTGACCTAAGCAATTTTGGAAATGATTTGCGTCCTCAAGACTAGAGACAAAAGGAACGGCACATAAATCACCAAACTCTACTAAATTAAGTTGTCTTCCATAGGGGTATGAATCAACAAATCTGATACTCCTATTCATATAGCCTGGAACTGAACAATTAGGAAAATAGATGGGAGATGGGGGGGACCAAGTGTCTCACTGCTTTGCAGATAAGTAAGGGGAGATGCTAGAATGATCCATATGGTAATGATTAGCATTAGAAACATCAGTATGATCTCATGGGTAGCTTAATATAGATTCAGAGAGTTATATAGAGAAATATTTATGGATATGTGTCTATACATGGGTTAGTATTCACACACATGAATTTCCTGACTCTGTTAGCTGAGAGAGCCAAGAAACAAAGATGCTCTGATCGCAAGGAATACACCCAGCACTCGATCTTGCTTTCTAATACTATTCTGCAATAAAGGGAGCCCTTTTATCCCTTAAAGAAATGGTTGGTTCTGGGACTGGAGCAGGAAATGTACAACATGATCCTGAAGCATGTTATAGTGCCCAAAGGTAAAGAAGTGCTCAAAAAAATATATATATATGTGATAGGGGCTACACCAGAGGAATGTAGGAACCAAATGAGAGACTTCTAATAGCCAAAGCTGCAATAATTTAGCAACAAAATAAACAATCATGGGCTATACAGCCTAAATTAGAAAATAGATCTCTATGAGTCCATGCTGATATAAATAAATGATCGAGTAGATAAGTGAATGAAGAGACAAATCTCCCATGAAGAATTCCAAACAATTTACGTACATACTCCATCCTCAAGGAGGGAGAGCATAAATTCTCAGTCCCTAGCTATGGGTTGGGCATGGTGACTTCCTTCCAAAGGATACATGTATGGAAACACGGGGGGATAAAGAATAACTTTACAATGGAGAAACCCAACAAACACCACCTCAGCCAGATAATCAAAGTCAGTATCAACACTGCTAAACCCCTCTAATCATGAGGGAAAATATTAGACAATTTCTAATAAAGGGACATTTTGAAAAAAAAAAACAAAAAACAAACACCTGACAACTCAAAACTGTTGAGGTCATCAGAAACAAGAAAAGTCTGTGAAACTGTCCCTGCCAGGAGAAGCCTAAGGAGACATGACAACGAAGCATGATGTGGTATTCCAAAGGAAATTCGAGAACAGAAAAAGGATATTGGTTAGAAACAAGGAAAATCTGAATAAACTATGGGTTTTAGTTAATAGTAATCTATCAGTATTCAATCATTCATTGTAACAAATAAACCATACTGATGTAAGATTCCATAATAAAGGAAATTGGGTGTAGGGTATAACAGTAGGTCTCTGTACTATTTCTATAACTTTTCTGTAAATCTTAAACTATTCTAAAAAAAAAAAGTCTATTTTTAAAAAGACAGCAACATGGGGGCACCTAGGTGGCTCAATCAAATGAACAACTGACTCTTGATTTCAGTCATGACCTCAGGGTTGTGAAGTGAGCCCCATGTAGGGCTCCACACTCAGCAAAAGAATCTGCTGAGATTCTCTCTCTCTCTCTCTCTGCCCCTCTCCCTGCACACACACTCTCTGTCTATAAATTAATAAATAAATTAATTTTTAAAAATAAAGATTTCTCTTCACTCTTTAAAAAATAAATGAAAAACAAAAACAAAAATTTAAAAAAAAATGAAAATAAGAAGACAGCAACATGATTAAATGAATAATATAATGGGTGGGTTTGTCCTGGGATGTACTGAAATTACTTGTCTGTGGGAATCAAATTCTGCAGATTAATTAATCCCCTGACTCTGGTTGACTTTAGACCTTTAGACTCAGTCTAAAACTGTACTTAAAAAAGAAAAAAAAGTAAGTCAAGGGAGGTCATTATGTGAGTATGTGATCATACTCATTATGTGTATGATCCGAATAATGAGGAAAAAGGTCTGAACTTGGATTATCCTGAATATCCACAGCCACTGAATTCATCCCCCAAAGCCTTGGCTTGCTTTGCTTTCGATCCTCTTCTGAATATGTGGTGATACGGCCTAACCACCCCGAGCCACTCCCAGCGAGCTAACAGGACAGTAGTACCTCTGGCTTGAGCTGGTCTCCATTCACACTCCTCCGCACCCACACGGTGGCCACCTCGGACTCTGAGAGCAATGCTTCCCTGTGAAGAGGAAAAGGAATTTAACAGGACCAGTGCCACTGACTTCATTAGCCTTAGGCCCTAATGAGCTCCCGGAGCCAGACTTTCCATTAGCAACCACTTTGACAGACCGTCCAGGACAACTTGGGGTTTACAATGGCAAAAGTCAGGTTCACCTCTTAATCCTCTGCTCCTTTCAAATGGGTGTTCCATCCCAGGGATGTTCCTCCTAAATGACAGACACACTACCGTTTCCAAGCCACACTCGCCCATGGAGAAAATGATGACACAGACTTGCTGCCACATGCAGAGTCTGAGACACCATTGTTTGGTAACAGGGTGTGAGGTGCCCCGAGGCAAAGTGATCTGAGATTTCCTGTGCTAACCATGCGGGCTCATTTTTTCCAGTTACTTTCTACTAAGGCCAAAAAACATTACCAGAGTTCCCCCAGGGTCTCTAATTGCCCTGGCGGCTTTGATAATTGCCCTGGGCTCTTTCCCCTGAAGAGTAAACAATGATGTGTCCTTTTAGTTTTCCCACATCCCTTGGTCCCAACCCTCCTCCCTATCGGTGTGTGCCCAAGGAGACCAAGACCTTGATCGTTGGCATAATAGTTCCTTTTCCACATAGTGTCAAGTGTTTTGGGGTGTTTGCTTTCATCATCTAATTTTCCTCCAATTATATCCCCTCTACTCAAGAGAGCAAAGAATTCACATTGGTTTAGATTCACAGAGGAATATAAAAGACCTAATTAATGTATCTCAGGCAACTGATTATACCATCCGTAGATCTCTAAAAGCCTTAAAACCTCTCCCCCTGCCTTATAACCTAGTCGCCCCTTGTCAACTACCATCTACTCTCGGAAATGTGGCTTTCTCCCACTGCATTGTCCCTCTCAATGCCTTCCATATTTGATGGACAACTCCTAGATGTGGGGAGGGGGTTCTTCAGCATTGCCTCATTGTCATCTTGTTGGATTAGTTGACAAGGGTTGTTAACTGTACCCCTGATAAAAAGTACAGTTAACTTCCTACCTGGCCAAAGATACTTTGCCCTGTTAAACTCTTTTACGACTTGAAGAGGCTCCAGGTGTGGAGGCGAAAGTATAATGAATTTGGGCATCTAAAGAAGCTGGAACAGAAAAGAGAAAGAAGGAGTTCTGGTGAGCAAAACAGGAAGCACTCAAGTAGAAATGCCACTTCCCAGGGGTGCCTGGGTGGCTCTGTTGGTGAAACACCCGACTTCTTCAATTTAGTTCACATCTTGATCTCAGAGTCTTGAGTTCCAGCCCCATATTGGGCTCCACACTGAGTGGAGCCAAAAAAAAAAAAAAAAAAAAAAGTCATATCCTGTAGAGTCTCCACTGCCTCCTCCCTGGAGGGTATTTTTTGTTTTGTTTTGTATTTTTATTCATGAGAATAAAGAATAGAGAAAGGCAGAGGCATAGGCAGAGGGAGAAGCAGGCTCCCTATGGGGAGCCTGATGCGGGACTCGATCCCAGGACCCCACGTTCACAACCTGAGCCAAAGGCAGACGCTCAACCACCGAGCCACCCAGGTGCCCCTCCCTGGAGGGTGTTGGAAGCAGCTCTGGGGAGTGACAATGTGCACAATGAGTGATGACCATTCAATGGCCCTGGAGACAGACCACAATTTGCATGCCCACTCTGCCATTTGTGGGCGGTGCTATTCAAGACAAATAATGAACTTTTCTAGACCTAAGCTTTCTCACCTGCAAAACTGTAAGAATAACAACCCTCTTGGGTTTTTGGAGATGATTAAAGATTGTAATATGAGTAAAGTGCCAGACAAATGGTTAAATGCTTAATATATGTTAACCGTGACTTTTTCCCAAGCTTCACTGAGATATAATCAACATATAATATTGTGTAAGTTTAAGGTAACTGTGACTTTCTTAGAACAGGGTACAGATGGTTTCAGTGTCCTTGATTGGTTGGTAGATTGATTAATTGACCAACTTTATCACCACAAAAAAAGTTTAATGTTCCCAAATTCATATCCCGTTAAAAATCTAACTTTTGGGGGACACCTGGGGGGCCCAGTCAGTTAAGCAGCTGCCTTCGGCTCAGGTCATGAGCCCCAGGTCCTGGGATCGAGCCCCATGTCAGGATCCCTGCTCAGCAGGGAGTCTGCTTCTCCTTCTGCCTCTTCCACTGCTCCCCCTGCTTGTGGCTCTCTCTATGTCAAATAAATAAATAAAATCTTTACAAATAAATCAATAAAAATAAAAATCTGTTTTCTTATCAAGCTTTTTCTTTTGTAGCTTTGTACCAGTCTGCTGGAGCTGCCGTAACAAAATACCATAGGCTGGGTGGTTTGAACGTTTATTTGTCCAGTTCTGGAGACTAGAAATCCATGATCAAAGTGCCAGCAAGAGCTCTCTTCCTGGCCTCAGACGACTGCCTTTACACTATGTCCTCACATGGCCTTTTCCTCAGTGTATGTGCAGGGTGGGTGGGGGAGAGGGGGGAGAGAGGGGGAGCTCTCTGGTGTCTCTTCTTTTTTTTTTTAAGATTTATTTATTTATTTGAAAGAGAGAGAGCATGAACAGGGGGAGAGGCAGAAGGAGAGGGAGAAGCAGGCTCCCCACCAAGCAAGGATCCCAACATGGGCCTCGATCCCAGGAGCCCAAGATCATGACCTGAGCCAAAGGCAGATGCTTCACGCACTGACCCACCCAGGCATCCCTCTGGTGTCTCTTCTTATAAGGACACTAATTCTGGCAAAATACGGCCCTACCTTTAGTTCATCTTAATTACTTCTTTTGAGGACTCATCTTTAAATATAGCCTCACTGGGAGTTAAGTCTTCAAATATGTATTTTCGGGACAAATATTCAATCCATAACTGGTTTTCTGTAATTTCTTGCTCTCAAAAGAAAAGGAAATGTTATTTAAATGATGGCATATATGTCCCTTGGCAATGCAAGAGTTTCTACATTTGCACACGATTTTATGGAAGTAGGAAAAATTAGATGCCTTTGACTCTCCTTATCGAACAAACTTTTGAAATACCTACTCTTGTGGACTGACTGCAGCAACAGCTCCAATTTGTTCACCCTTCCTACATCCTCATCCTTTGGCAGTGGCTTCTCACTGACTCTGGGCTCCGCCATGTGATTTCCTTTGGCCCTTGTAACTCTGCATTAGCAGAGTTGTAAAAAAGCTTTGAAGCTTACATTGAAGCTTACCTGCTTGCCTCTCTTAAAACCCAGCTGCTACAGGAACAAGTCCAGGTCACCCTGCCAGGTAAGGGACAGCCCAAGGGAGGGCTGAGGTTCCCAGGCCAACAACCAGTCTGTGTCCAGCTATTCTAACAATTGACTGCAGAAGCTTGAATGAACCCCAGTTGAGAACAGCCAAGTCTGGCACAGATAAATAGTGCTACCAAAATAGCCCAGTGTAAATTGCTGACCCACAGATCATGAGCTGAATAATTTTTTATTGTTTTAAGATGCTAAGTTTTGAGTTGGTTTGTTACTCAGCAATGGCAAACTGATACATCTACAAAGTACTCAGGACCGGGCTATACTTTTTAGGAAATACAGAAGAAGCATAAAATACAATTTTAGGTGAGAAGAGGCATTCTTTTTTTTATTGGAGTTCAATTTGCCAACATATAGCATAACACTCAGTGCTCATCCCATCAAGTGCCCCCCTCAATGAAGAAGAGGCATTCTATATATAGTATATATCCTGCAGCTTTCATAAGAAGGAAAATTTCACTTTTAGTTGGATGCAACATGATAGTATTAATAGCAAAGTGTGAGAAAGTAAGATAAACACTGAAAATTATTATCTTCATGTGATTCCCGCATTTTGCATCTCATTTAGAATGAAAAGCAATGAGCTTTATGAGAGTGGATAGCGCAGGAAAAAGATAACAGGAATATTTATTTTGCAGCCAAGAAAATTCTCTCGCACTGGTTCACTTCATGTTTTGGGAAACAAGTCAGATCACTTTTTCTTTCATCCAAATTAGTTTGCCCATTCCTTGAAATTACATATGATGACATAATCCAAGTCCAACTTGGCAAAATAAAGAATCTTCAGCTCAAGTCTGGTTTCTCTTCAATTTTCATTTCCCCGGGGTCCCATTCATATTTCTTACAGACACTTTCCCTTGTGACCCAATCTAATTTGATTCCCTACCACATCTCCTCTACCAAGAGCATCTAAAGCTGTTTTGCAGAGATCCTATAAATAATGGTTGGACAATTTTAAAAGATAATATTCAGAAAAGAAGCCTGGAAAACGGGATGGAAAAAGAAAAGGCTCTTTTCAGGACAGCGTCTACAGTTGTACCTGGATCTTACCCGCCAATCTGAGTGATCTCTTTTCCCAAGTGAATTAACAGAACTGACCTACTATTTTGGCTTTATACAGAAACAGCCACAATCAGGTAAAAGAGGAAGGAAAAACTGACCAGTCAGAATGAAGTTCTGGGGAAGAAAGAGGCCTCTGGAGAGGGCTGGTATTTGATGAAAAAGCAAAATGACAAGACTAAGGATAGTCATCTGCCATTTTATAAAGTTAGAGAAGGAGCCGGTGTTTGTCTCCATGGTGAGATCTGACATCTGAAAATGGCCACTCTTTCACATTATATAGAGAATTCCTAAACCTCTCCCTCTGTCTTCTGGCCCCATGGCTCCCTCCCCTCCCTCCCCATGGGCCTTGCTGCCTACCAAGCTCTCTTCACTCTAGCCTTTAACTAATAACACATTAGAGTTGCTTGTGAGGGCTGCCACAGCAAAGTGCCACAGACTGGGGGACTTGAGCAACAGAAATTCATTTCCTCACAGTTCTGGAGGCTACAAGTCCAAGATCAAGGTGTCAACAGTGTCGGTTTCCTCTGAGGGCCACACTTCTTGCTTATAGATGGTCTTCTCCTCCTTGCGTCTTTACATGGTCTTCCATCTGTGTGTATCTTTGTCCTAATAGTCTCTTCTTATAAGGATACCAGTCATACTAAACAAGTGTCCACCCTAATGATCTCATTTTACCTTTTTAGAGATCCTATCTCCAAAGACAGTTGCATTCTGAGATATTTGAGGTTGGGACCTCAATTTATGAATTGGGTGAGGGAGGGGACATAATTTAGTCCATAATACACCTTTACCTCAGAAGTCCTTTACCTCGAGACCCACTTATCTTTTCTCTTACTTCCTTAAATCAATTTCATCAGTTCCATAATTGTACAGGGGGATGAAAACACTTCCAGGTTATATATATATATATATATATATATATATATATATATATATATATATAATCAATTGGTTTCAAGGTGCATCTCAATTTTAGAAATGTGAAATGCAAAAAAATAAAATAAAATAAAAAAAAAGAAGTGTGAAATGCGAGAGAAAACTCAAAAGAAATATGGTTACAGATGACTTGGAAAACTAAAATATTCCTGCAATACTCAAAGAATTGAATCTCAAATGGTCAGAATTAAATGGCAATCGTTGTAGCCCATTTAAAAAGGGAGAGGGAGATGGTATCTATTACCTTCTACAGTTAGTTACATCTTCTAAATATTCTTAACATCACTGAAGAGATTCTCAGGGTCGGTTGGACCTAGAGAGTGAGGAAGGGAGCAAAGGAGCTGCTCCTGCTCACCCAGAGTTCCTTCATTAAGAAACAGAACACTGTACATTGACCACTATTAGACACAGGGTTATTTTTTTTCCAGAACATTCTTTTTGGATTCCAACAGTGTTCTAGTTCTAGTTTAATTACATAAAGTAGGCAGCCAATAAATGCTGACTGACTGATTTGATATAATCACCTCAGGGGTAGCAACACAGGAGCAATATTAATGCCAAGTAGCCTCCATCTTTATTTATGAGTATGAGGATGTGTAGATGTGTTCCCCCTTGATCCTACAGGGACTTCTAAATAAGAGGAAGAGTTCCCTGTAAGGACAGCCACTTCCCAAGGGTAAATGTGAAGCCAAAATTCCAGTCTCTCTCAAGTATTTCTCTTGCTACTACAACACTTCACCCTCAAGTGAATAACATCAGTGTTCAAATTGAACATGAAACATGGAACAAATAGACACTGAACACTAACTGCTTCTCTTGACTGATTTCCCCAAGATGGACAGCCTCCACCTTGCACTGCCATCTCTCTCGAGGTTTTCGCTTGCCTCCCAAATTCCACCACCAGGTCCACCCACCCAGCGTGCTTCCTTCAAGAACATTGCTAATGACCAAAGACAGGTAAAGATCAAAATCAATGTCTTTTCTCCACTCAGGGTATTTCTTTGTTTCTGCAGTTTCTCAAATAACCCTTTTTGGAGATCATCTGAAAAGGGTGTCATTCTTATTTTGATGTTTCTAACCACATAACCCATGCTGAGACTGCCCTGTAATTGTTTTGCTTTGGTGAACTGATCAAAAGTCCCCTGGCTAATTATATCATCTGGGAAGCAGGGAGAGGCCGTGGAAGAAAAGTGAGTGCCATTCATACTAATTTGGCTCCAGCTACGAGGTCGCCACTGTGCAAACAGCCTAATTCTTTGGATGTTGACCAAAAAGAAACAAGAGGGAGAACCAGCACAAGCAAGACAAACAGGCTGCTATTCCTGGACCCATAAAAATATACCTTTGGAAGTGGCCTAGGGAGGGAAAAATATTTTTTAATTCCCACCACGGCATTTATCAGTCTCGTGTCTTCCTGAATAAACAGTGCTCAGTTGGAGCTGAATGATACACGAAGTTTTCCAGCTAAATGGCTTTTTTGTCTGTTATCAAGATTGGATAGATCCAATCTATCCATATGGATTGTTGTCCAGGCGCTTGCTCCTTCGGGTTTATGGCAAAGGTATAAATTGTGCCCATATCATCCCTTCATTTTTAGGAGAAGGGGGCACAAGGACTATCATGAGGCATCTAAGTAAGTGCTGGGAAACTTCTTGGCCTGAGTAGTCTTTCTCAGGAGTCAGCTTTGTCCACCAGTGCCTCTATTCATGTGGGATATAATGTTATTTCATTTTCCTCTGGTCGTCTTACATCCCTGGAGAGAGCTTGACTCATGATATAATTATATGCTTGGCCGGTTCCCACTGAGAGTCGCTCCAGACTGCCACCAGCCTGCCCCCCGCTGATCTTGCACACCAGTGCCAAAGAGCACAGAACTCGGCCAGAACCAGAGTGACACTTTCTGCAGAACGGTTAACGATTAGGTTCTCGGAGAGCAGTTCGCAAGGACTATCCTGTTTCCTCCAGGGGAACGGTGAGCCCTGGAGGTTAGTGACTCACTACAGAACCAGCCTGATTTGTGGTCTCTGGGGCTGGTCAGCACAGCCTGTTCGGTCCTCTTTGGTGGTTCAGAAAATGGCTCCTGGAGGACAGATTTTCAAATGTTTGGGAATTTAGACTTTATTTCAAAGAAAATATGAATACTGCCATTCAAGTCACAGCATGGACTAGAGGAAGGCTGCTTTGGGAATGATCGTGACAGCCCCCTCAAACCCAATGGTTTGTTAGTGCCTTTACTTCTACCACCTGTCCTGGATAGAGGTTAATCCGGGCCATGGAATCCCAGCTCTAAGGGGACACAGGGAAATCATTTCTAGCTGCTTGACTTCACATGAGTCAATGGTCTTCGTACTTTTCGCAATTACTTCCAGAGCTGGAAGCTTCTTAACCAACGCATTTGAGAGTCACAGCAGAATTTTCTCTCCTACCCCTGGATGTCTTCCTCTACTCTTATACCCCAGACAAAATCAGACTGTTTCAATCCGATCTAGTTTTTCTGGGTCCCAAGGCTTTAGTCAAATCCTGTGCCTTTCTTGACCTATAACCCAACATATATGTTCCTTGTTTTTTTAATCATAGCACCCAGTTCTTCCTTCATAGCTTTTACCATTATTTGCAATTATATATGTATTTGTGCACTTACTTGTTTAAAGTCGGTCTCCTTCCACTAGGTTGCAATTCCATGAGCAAACACTATCTATTTGTCTGTTTCTTAATTTCACTATTACTATACCCAGAGTTTCACATAGAACCTGACACAAAGTTAGCCTTTAATATGCATTACTTATGATTAACATTATTAGCATCACAATTATTAACTGAATGGATAAGCTTTTTAGCATCTACTTAGCTAAATTTTTCATGCTTTTGAAGACAGTCCCCATTCTCTTGACACTGATTTTTTCTAATTTTTCTCTTAGACTTATTTCCACATGTATCATAAAGGATCCTAGATCCTTTCTAAAGGGAAAACTGTTAGGAAAAGTAGTCCACATATTTTTCTGACATTTTAATGTTGTGTTTTCCTCTTGTCTGTGGGATCATGGGGTTAACCCAAATTGCAGAAGATCTCAGAAGCTTCACACTCATAGTTCAGTTGCATTAAGAGCATCCAAAAACTGTGTCAAATAGAAGTGTTTTCTACCCGGTTATCCTCTTTACCCCAATGATCCTGCTGAATTGGTTGGAAAGCATTCCACTGGATAATCTTGTATTGCTACTTCTTGAAACTAGGTCCTGAGGCTCAATAAGAAAAGGAGGCAAATGGTCAGAAATAAGGGTAACATCAGACCAATGCTACTCCTCCTGGAGAGTCACTGGGGAGAGCCTGTTAGTCAAATGCAGTGTGATCACACACCCTCCACACCTCAGTAGCCCTATGCTAATTCACATTTCCTATAATATGCTTTGCACCAAGACCCCTGAGGGAAAAGGTCCTATTATGGTTTCATTCTAACTGGTTTCCCGAAGCACAGCTCTTAAGACAACATAGCAATCACCTTACCTGCCTGTTTCTGTGTAGCAATTGTAAAAAGCTCTGTCCTTGGGATCAGGATACCTGGGCTCTCATCTCAGTTCTGCCACTTATCAACCGTGTATGTTTAAACAAAGATTTCCCTTTTCTGAGACTCAGATACTATAACTGTAAAGTGAGGATACTACTCATAGGGTTGTTGTGGTCATTTTAAAAAATAATAACTATGCTAATAATAACAACAATAATCATGCAATTGCAATGCAATTAAAAAAAAAGACCTTGACCTTTTAAAAAGCTTTTGATTTAGTCAAGGGCACACAACAGAAAGATTATGTGATGCATGGTAATAGAAAGAGATGTGCACTGAGCATCAAATTAATAACCTGAAAACAAATGCCTCCAATATCCCAGATGGCAATTCTTCCTAAGGGTGGGGCTAAGGTAGACATTTTCTGGGAAGAGATAACATCACTTTTATTTTAATTAAACTTTCCTGTGTAACGATCCATTCCAAAATTTAGCAGCTTAAGAAAAATGATTTGTTATTTTTCATGACCTTGTGGGTTGATCATGATGTCCTTCTGGGAATCTCTAGGCTCAGTCCCAATGTTGCATCAGCTGGAGGGTCTGCTGCACTAGCAGTTGCTAAGGGCTGCTGACCCAGAGTCTCAGTTCTGTCCTACATGGCCTCAATCTTCCACTAGGCCACTCGGCTGTCCTTGCATGGAGATCTCAGATAGCATCCCAAGAGAGCAAAAGTGTAAGCTCCAAGTCTCTTATAGGCTCAAGCTGCAAAATTCACACAATACCATTTCCCCTGCAGAGGTCTAGTCCAGATTTAAGGATTAGGAGCAGAAGACACATTGCAAAGAAGCATAAATACTGAGATAAGAATTGGTGACCATCAAAAGTTCTCCCAGAGCTTAGTTTTATAATTATCTGTATTTATGTAAATTTGTCTTGTCTCTATACTGACAATCTCTTCAGAGCAGGTAATATGTCTTATTAAGTGTTAACTGCTTGTCCTGGACAGAGCAAGGTCTCAGTAAGGATTAACTAATAAATAAAGGAAGACACAAATTATGAGCAGGTATGATATTATGTGTATGCATACTAATAGTGTGATAAGAAAAGTAGTTTTGCTGCTTTCCACTTCTGGCATGAGAGAATAACAGACTAGATTAATCTTTCCAACTTAAATAATCAAATAAGAGGAAAGATACAGGAAACAATCATTTTCAGGCAATAGGCAGAACAGGAGAGTGATCCCTGGAAATGGGAAAACAAATGAGGCGAGAGCTACAGGTGCTCCACATTAGGGTCTGTAAAGAGTTTCCAGCGTGTCCTTCAGGAAGGAAAAAGCCAAATAGAGCCTGGGGCATGGGGGTGCCCTCAGTTGAGAAGACAGAAGTCACAATTAGAAGAGTCCAAAGTGGCTAGAATTCAAGGAGAACATCAAAGGAAAAGAGAAAACTGCCTAGAGAATGGGAGCTCTGTCTATCTTAGATTGTCCTTGAATATTTGACTGAAAATTAATTGGCAAAACTTTATGAAGAAACTATCAAGGCCAGAGAAAAAAGGTAGAAAAAGCAGGCAGGACTCAAACAAGACTAGAGCTCACAAAAGACCAGATAGTGGTCTGCTTGATGCAGAGTGGAAAGACTTCACTGTGGAATATACTGTGCTCTCCTAAAATTCATATGCTGATGCCCTAACCCTAGTATCTCAGACTGCATTTGACCTAGGGTTTTTAAAGATGAGACCAAGTTAAAATGAGGCCTGTAGGATGGGCCCTAAGTCTAATATGATATCTGTCCTTGTAAGAAGAGAACATGTGGACACAAATTAAAACACCAGGGATGTGCATACATGGAGGAAAGACCATGTGAGGACACAAGAAGGTGGCCATCTACAAGACAAAGAAAGAACTCAGAGAAAACCAACCCTGCTGACACTGTGATCTTGGACTTCTAGCCTCTGGAGCTATAAGACAATAAATATTTATTGTTTAACCCACTCAGTGTATGGTATTTTATTATGGCAGCCTTAGCAATCAAATGCAGACCTCATAACATATGAGGCATTGAACTTAGATCCTCAAAAGAGTATTGACTCAGAAGTTGATCCAACTTAGCTATCGACTGAAGTCTGCTTTGGATCCATCTGACAAAGCTTCAAAGCAAGCCACAAACTATTTTTCCAAGTAACTTGAGTACATCCCAGTGCAAAACTAAAAAAATATTTAGAGGGATACAAAAGAAAAAGAGAAGGAAAGAGAAGAAATCTCGCACCTAACAATGTAAAAGCCCACAAGTCTGACATGCCATCAAAAAATTACCAAGCATGCGAAGAATCAGGAAATGAATTTATAACAAGGAATAAAATCAATCAATAAAAAAACACATCTAGAAATGAAGAATGCAGATAATGGAATCACTAGATAAAAATAGTTATTATAAATATAGCCCATGTGTTTCAGATGATAGAGAAAATCAGGAGCATAATAAAGATAGTTATGGGAGATAATTATGAAAATTGTGGGATATAAGAGTGCCTGGGTGTCTCAGTCAGTTAAGCATCTGCTTTCAGCTCAGGTCATGAACTTAGGGTCCTGGGATCGAGCCCCACATCAGGCTCCCTGCTCAGTGGAGAGCCTGCTAGCCTGCTTTTCCCTCCCCCTCTGCCCCTCCTCCCCATGTGTGTGCTCTCTCTCTCTCTCAAATAAATAAAGGTTTTTTTAAAAAAAAAAACTATATTGTGAGCTATAGTTATGAAAGGATAGTTACAAAAGATATTAAAAAGATCCAAATTAAAGTTCTCAAATGAAAAATGCAATGTACAAAATGAAAAATGTACCATATGAGGTTGCCCGCAGTTGGTACACTGCAGACAAAAGTGCACAAACTATCAGGGGGCCATAGGACAACATGAAGCAACCTAATACACGTATAATCAGAGTCCCAGGAAAAGGAGAAAAACAAAGGAATAAAGAAGGCGCCTGGGTGGTTCAGTTAGTGAAGCTTATGCCTTTGGCTCAGGTCATGATCTCAAGGTCCTGGAATCGAGTCCCATATCAGTCTACATGCTCAACAGAAGCATCTGCTTCTTCCCCTCTCTCTGCCCCTCTGCCCTGCTTGTTTTCTCACTCTCTCTCTTTTACTCTCTACCAAATAAACATAAGTAAAATCTTTTTTTTCAAAATTAAAGGAAGAAAAAATATTTGAAGAAATAATGACTAAACCTTTTCAAACTATGATGAAATTATAAACACACAGACCCAAGAAATTCAGAAAATCCTAAGAAAAATGAAGACAATTATACCAGCACATGCCATAATCATATTATTTAACACTTAGTAATAAAGAGAAAAATCTTTGTAAAAACCATAGAAAAAAAGGACATATTACCTACAAAGGAAAAGATATCTCATTGTGGTTTTGGTTTGTATTTCCCTGATGGCAAGTGATGCGGAACATTTTCTCATGTGCTTGTTGGCCATGTCTATGTCTTCCTCTGTGAAATTTCTGTTCACATCTTTTGTCCATTTAATGATTGGATTGTTTGTTTCTTTGCTGTTGAGTTTAATAAGTTCTTTATAGATCTTGGATACTAGCCCTTTATCTGATATGTCATTTGCAAATATCTTCTCTCATTCTGGAGGTTGTCTTGTAGTTTTGTGGACTGTTTCTTTTGCTGTGCAGAAGCTTTTTATCTTGATTAAGTCCCAATAATTCATTTTTGCTGTTGTTTCTCTTGCCTTCATAGATGTATCTTGCAAGAAGTTGCTGTGGCCAAGTTCAAAAAGGGTGTTGCCTATGTTCTCCTCTAGGATTTTGATGAATTCTTGTCTCACATTTAGATCTTTAATCCATTATAAGTTTATCTTTGTGTCTGGTGTAAGAGAATGGTCTAGTTTCATTCTTCTGGATGTGGATGTCCAATTTTCCCAGCACCATTTATTGAAGACACTGTCCTTTTTCCAGTGGATAGTCTTTCCTGCCTTGTCGAAGATTAGTTGACCATAGAGTTGAGGGCCCATTTCTGGATTCTCTATTCTGGTCTCATTCATTTGGGGAATATAAAAAATAGTGAAAGGGAATAAAGGGGAAAGGAGAGAAAATGAGTGGGAAATATCAGTGAGGGTAACAGAACAGGAGAGACTCCTAACTCTGGGAAATGAACAAGGGGTAGTGGAAAGGGAGGTAGGGGGAGGGTTGGGGTGACTGGGTGATGGGCACTGAGCAGGGGGACCTGATAGGATGAGCACTAGGTGTTATGCTATATGTTGGCAAATCAAACTCCAATAAAAAAATATATACAAAAAAAAAGAAAAAGAAAAAGATAATACTTACAGACTTCTTGTCAGAAACAGTGTAATCCAAAAGTGAAACAATAGCTTTAAAGTCCTGGGAAGTGGAGTTGGGAGGGGCTCTAACAATCTAAAATTCTATACTCAGACAAAATGCCTTTCAAAAATGGGCACAAAATAAAGATTTTCTTAGGCATACAAAATCTGTAAGGATGCATCACCTGAATACTGTATTACAGGAAATGTGAAGCAAAGTCCCTCAGGCAGAAATAGGATGGCAGCTAGAAATTTGAATCAATTTAAAGGAATAAAAAGTGACAAATGCAAAATATATGGTTCAGTATAATTATTTATCATTATTTTAAATCTCTTTTTTAATTGGTAATTTAAAGCAAAAATCATTTTCAAATGTCATGTTGAGCTTACAGCATATGTAGAAGTAAAATATATGATAATAATTCTAAGATAGAAAAGGAAAAAATGGAAATATAGTCTTGTAAAATTCCTATACTTGATGTAAAAATGGCATAATACTACTTGTCATAAGCTAAAGATAGACATTATAAACCATAAAGCAATCACTAGCAATACTTAAAAGAGGCGTAACTAATAGGCCAATAAAAAAGATAAAATGAGGGCACTTGGGTGGCTCAGGGGTTGAGCATATGCCTTGGGCTCAGGTCATGATCCCAGGGTCCTGGGATAGAGCCCTGCATCAGGCTCCCTGCTCAGCAGGGAGTCAGCTTCTCCCCCTGCCTCTCTCTGTGTGTCTCTCATGAATAAATAAATAAAATCTTAAAAAAACAAAAAGACAAAATGGAGGGGCACCTGGTTGGCTCAGTTGGTTAAGCATCTGACTTCAGCTCAGTTCCTGATCTCAGGGTCCTGGGATCAAGTCCTGCATAAAAAGGGGGGGCAGGGTTCCCGACTCAGCAGGGAGTCTGCTAGTCTCTCCTCCTCTGCCTTTCTCCCCACACATGCTTTTTCTCACACATAAATAAGTAAAATCTTTGTAAAAAAATTTTTAAAGATAAAATGGAATCATAAAAAACATGCAACTAACCCAAAATAAAACAGAAAAGAGGAGAAGCATATGGGACAGACAGAAAATAGACAGCAATCATATCAATAATCACATTAAATGTAAATGAACTAAACATAACAAGGAAAGGTAGAGGTTACCAGATTGGAAAACAAACACAAAACTAAAAAGAAAGAAAATCAGTTGCTAACTACATGAAATAAAATTTAAATATAAAAATATAAATAGTTTGAAAGTAAAAGGATAGAGAAAGACATATCATTCTAGTATTAAAGAAAACAGAAGTGACTATCTCAATATCAGACAAAGTAGATTGCTGATAAGTAATATGACAGGAGAAAAAGAGAGTTGTTTCATAATAAGAAAGCAGTTATTTTATCAGGAGTACATATCTGAAATGTTTATGCAGCTAGTAATAGAGATTGATAATATATGAAGCAAAAACTCAGAGAACTGAAAGGAGAAATAGGTAAATCCACAAATATAGTCAGATAATTCAACACCTCTTTCAATAAATGATGGAACAAGTACATGCACAAAAAGAAAAATTAGTAAGGATTTAGAAGACAACATTATCAGACAACTTTACTGAATTGGCACTTATAGAACACTCTACTTAGCAACAGCAAAATATGCTTTCCAAGTGCACCCAGAATATTTACCAAGGCCAACCATATTCTAAGCCATAAGTCAAGTCTCAACATATTTAAAAATATGTTAATCACACAAGGAATGTTCTCTGACTATAACAAAATTAGATTAAATAAGGGTAACAAAAAGACCTTTGCAAAGTTTCCCCATATTCAGAAACTAAACAATGCACTTTTACATAACCCACGGGTCAAAGAAGGAATCAATAGAAAATTAGGAAATCTTTTCAGTGGAACAAAAATGAAAACAAGACATATCAAAATTTGTAGGGGTAAGGCTAGAATAATGAAATGTGTAGTGCTAAGTGCTTGTATTAGAAAAGAAGAAAAGTCTTAAATCAACTCTCCTAATGTCCACTTTCAGAAACAAGGAAAAGAACAGCTAATGCAAATTAATAACAATAATAATAAAAGAGTAGATATCAATGAAACAGAAAATAGAAAAATAGCATAAAAATTTATTAAATCAAAAGTAACTTCTTTGAAATGATAAGCAAATTTGATAAACATCCAGAGGAAAAAAGTGAGGAAATATAAACCAATATTAGAAATTAGACAGGGGACATCACTATAGGTCCTGCAAAATAATAAGAGAATATTCACTGGCAAATACTAGCAAACAAGAAAATAATTTTAGGCAGTAAATTCTTCCAAAATTCATGACTAGATACAACATAATCACAATCAAACTCCCAGTAGGTCATTATATACAAATTGATACAAATTGATTCTGGAATTCGTATGGAATTTCCAAGGATGTAGAATAATACCCTGGTTATTCTTCAGACCACATAAATCTTTCACCTCTTAACTAAAGTTTTGAAACAAAAAGAACAAAATTGGAATATTTTTTAACTACTTGATTTTAAGACTAAGTATAAATCTATAGTAATCAAGCTAGTACGGTATTTTATCGACAAACAGATCAAAAAGAGAGTTCAACATAGGTATAGATGGTCTACTATAACATAATTATAAAAATTAACTCAAAGGAGTTATAGAACTAGATATAAAAGTCCAAACTATAAAACTTCCAGAAAACAAAGGAGAAAATCACAGTGACCTTGGATTTGGCAAAGACTTTTTAAATAAGCATAAAAGACATCATCTATAATAATAGATACCTAAAATATGTAATATATATTTATAATTTATAACCTATATGTTGGGCTCCTTACAAATAAAAAACTATTGTTTTTCAAAAGACACTATAAGAAAATATAAAGCAAACCACAGACTAGGAGACAAGATCTGTAAACCTTATATCCAAAAGGACTGGGATCTATATAAAGAACTCTTTCAACTCAATATTAAAAATACAAACAACCCTGTTCTTTAAATGGGAAAAAGATTTGACAGATACAACATTAAGGAAGATACATGAATGGCCAATAAAAAGCTGAAAATGCAAATTAAAATCACAGTGAGAAACAACTACACAACCACTAAAATGACTCTAAGAATTTTTTTTTTTAAATAACCTCAACTTGACAAATTGCATGGCTTCCAGTATCTTTTTTTTTTTTTAATTTATTTTAGTCACAGAGAGAGAGAGAGAGAGAGAGAGAGAGAGGCAGAGACACAGGCAGAGGGAGAAGCAGGCTCCATGCACTGGGAGCCCGATGTGGGATTCGATCCCGAGTCTCCAGGATCGTGCCCTGGGCCAAAGGCAGGCGCTAAACCGCTGCGCCACACAGGGATCCCCGACTCTAAGAATTTTTAAACTCACAATACCAAGTGTTAGCAAGTAGAAGAACTGAAACTTTCATATCCTGCTGATGGGAATTCAGGAAAGTAAAATCGTATAATCACCTTGGAAAACATTTTGGCAGTTCCTTAAATAGTTAAACATTCATTACCCAGGCATTCTACTCCTAGACATTTTTCTAAAAGAAACAGAAACATACCCACACAAAAACTTGTACATGAACGTTCACAGTACTTTTATTTGTAATAGCCCAAACCAGAAACAACTGAAATGTCTATCAACAGTTGAATGGATAAATACATTGTGGTATAGCCATACAATAGAATTCTACTCAGCAATAAAAAGGGACTAACTCTTGATATACACAACAATCTGAATGGATAAAGCTCAAAATAATGTCGAGCTGAATAAAGCCAATCACAGGAGTGCATGCTCTACGATTCCATTTATATAAAACTCTAGAATGCCAACCACTCTATATTGACAGCACTTTGAGAGTGATGGAGATGTTCATTATCTCAGTTATGGTGACAGTTTCAGGGGAGTGAGTATTCTTATGTCAAACTTGTCAAATTATACATTCACATATGTGTAATTTATTATACACCAGTCATACTTAAACATTTAAAAATTAATAATAATATTAATGCCTAATATGGGCGGGCACCTGGCTGGCTTAGTTGGTAGACATGTGACTCTTGATCTCAGAGTCATGGTTTCAAGCTCCACATTGGGCATAGAGCTTACTTTAAAAAAATTTAATTTCATTTAAAAAATGTATTAATGCCTAATAATTAAAGGGAGCCTACTATGAGCTAGTCAGCAATTGTCAATCTTTTTCATCTCAGGACCCTTTTATGTTCTTTTTTTCCCCCCCTTTTATGTTCTTAGAAGTTATTCAGAAAAGAAAAAAAAAAGTTATTCAGAATCCCCAGAGCTTTTGCTTATGTTAGTTTTACTTAGCAATGTTTACTTTATTAGAAATTAAAACAGAAATTTTTAAAAGCATTTAAACAACAATATAAAAATGATAATAAACTCATTTCTATGGAAGTGGATAACAGTATCCACCACACAGAGTTGTGATAAGGATTAAAATTTAGCAGAGTGCCTAGGACACAGGAAAGCTCAATAGATGGTAGATATCTATATGCAATTCTGTGGAATAAATTATTAAGAAATGAAATATTTTAGGGGGGCACTTGATGGGATGAGCACTGGGTGTTATGCTATATGTTGGCAAATCAAACTCCAATAAAAAAATATACAAAAAAATAAAAGAAATGAAATATTTTACTTTCAGTATAATCAAAAGTGCTGCTAGTGACAATGATAGCTGTCTGTCTCTGTGTGACTGAAGACTTAATAAAGAACAAAAATCCTATTATACACAGAAATTTAGAAATAGCCTTACAGAGTGGTCATAAACCTCCTCCCAAAAAACTTACCATATGTTCTTAGGTTTCTATGAACATAGTACATAATTTTTTTCGAAGGCATTATAAATCAATTGGAAATTAACTGTTTAACCAACAGATAATACAGAAATACGGAAAAAGAAATACCAATAAGGCAGGGAAATAAACATGAAAACTGAACTCAAATCAACACACTAAAATAAGTCCTGAATGTTTATAAGTGAAAACACAAAAATTATATGAAGAAGAGAATCCTAAACTTAAAAACAGTGGGAAAACTTGCAAAGAAAAATAATTAAAATTCACAAAAAAATTAATTTAAAAAAAAATAAAATTTTACCCAAAAAAGGGGAAATTTTTCTAGGTAAAAGCTCATAAGATAAACAAATGTGGAGAAAGTATTTCCACAAACACATATCCTATATATCTTAAGTATGAAATAAACTTAAGTATATTTTTTTATTTGATTTTTAAAAATAAATAAATAAATAAATTTGATTTTTAAGTAATCTCTGTACCCAGTGTGGGGCTCGAACTCATAACCCCAACATCAGGAGTCACACACCCTACTGACTAAGCCAGCCAGGCGCCCTTTAAGTAAATATTTTTAAAACTAAGAACTTCATAGATAAATGAACCAAAATATGAATACACATTTACAAATGAGGGAAAAAAGAAAAGCTCAGCCTCAATCCCAAGCACAAATGGGTGTACAAATGTCAAACAAAGAGATACAATTTTTCTTGTTGAAACAGAAATTTTTTATGTTCTGAGCATTTTCTAAGGTGATAACATTGACTATAAAGGTACAGTAAGGATTCTCAATTCAAACCAATTTAACAAAAAAGAAAACACGAAGTGGAAAAGATAGGGAGGTGGGAGGGAAGGAATTGATGTGTTGGCTCATCTAAGTTAAAAACAGAGGAGTAGCATCTGCTGGGTCATAGTCACAGATGGACCCCACCTAGTAGTCAGAATTTAGCTCTCCCTTCCTTCATCATCCCTCAGTCCATTTCCACTGTGGACATGTTCCCAGAAAGATAGTCTTTACATGTTAGAAAATAGGAATAACAATGCTTCCAGCATATCCGGTTCTCTTCATATAGCTCTTCATATAGCTCTCAAATCTGAATGAAAAAAGAGAACTCCCCTAATTATTAAAAAAAAAAAAACTGATAGCTCAGCCTGGATACCATTCTGACCCACTATGACCTGCTATCTTATTGTTTCTATTTGGAGAAGCCAGGGAGGAAGTACTCTGACTGTCCTTAATGATGGAGATGGCGATGTATGATGGCAACCCCAGGTGCATCACAGGGTATAAGGGAGAGCAAGTTCTCAAAAAGAAGGGATACTAGAAAAATAACTTAGAACACACTCTTCCCAAAAGTTGAAGAGTGAATTGATCCAAAATCCTGGAAAGTAACCTGAAAATCTGTATCAAGAAATTTAAAATGTTCCTGTCCTTTTATCTAGAGCAAGGCTGATTCTCTTTGAAAACATGGATTATATATATAAGTATGTATTTTTTAATGTTTTTGAATTACAGAACTGAGAACATTAATATAAAAGAGGAAAGCAAAAAATAAAATAAAATAAAAGAGGAAAACAATAAATGATGAATAAAAGAACAAGTAAATAATTTTTCTTCTTGGATTCTATCTTAAGGAAATCAGTCAAAACTGATACATGGATTTTAAGACAAAAGCATCTATTGTACCCAAAATGACAAACGATAACGGACCCATTACGTAAACTAATATAGTAATACTAGTAGCCATTAAAAATACTGTTTACAATTTTACTAACATGGGGAGTGCTTATTACACATATTAAATAAAAAATACAGAATAAATGTATATATTACATGTATACATATGAATATATAAATACTTACATATTTAAGTATTTATATATATGAGTATATAAGTATATACATTTTATAAATATATAAATATTTGTATGAATATATAAACATAATATATATTCATACATTAGAGGAAAATACACAAAACTATTTATACTGGTCATTTCTCCATGTATGGATTTCTTTAATATTTATGTCTCTTATTTTATTTTCAATTTTTTAAAGCTAGTATGTGCTGTTTTTAAAACCAGAAGCACAACAAAAAAACTCATTGAGAAATAGTTGACAAAACAGCAGCTCTTCATAACATCATGATTTGAGAGTCACCATACAGAGATGCGGGTGTCCAGACCTCGCTGGAGATGAACCAGGTGGGGCATTATTTTCAGAATAGCCTCCAGGGACAAAGGGGTTCTAGGCGATGGAACAAAGTAGAAGCGATGTTACTGAAGGCTGCACGAGGTGTGCTCTACAGTGGAGAGTCCAAACTTTAGAAGAATTGAAGCTATAATGCAATAAACAATAAAACAAGTCAAATCTAAAAGTCCAAGAATGAAAACAAAGACAACGAAATCTGGTAGCCTCTGTGGTGGAGGAAGTTATCACTTCTTAAAGAAGCCAATCTCTGTTACAGTGGCAATGCCCCCAAAAACTCAACAGAATGTTCCACATTTCCAAAGTTTGGGGAATATACAGGAAGGCTAGTAGTGGTGATGATGGTGTGCGTTGCTTGTCCAAAGGAAAGAAGAGATTTATTCTCTCGTGACTTAAAAGAAAGACAAAGGTGTGCTTGCTGGGTTTTTGTGTGTCTCTAACCTACACTTGTACTGATTTTCTTTTAAAATGAAGCACACCGAGGGCTTAGATCCAGAAGATAAAGGACACTAAAAGATCATATGAGACTTGAAGCACAAATGACAGAACTGCTTCCAAGATCCAAGTGACAAATTTCAACTCAGAGCTGATCAAAGGGAACCTCTCCACCCTCACTGCACCTGCACACACAGACCACAGTATGGTCTGGGCTGAGAGAGCACAGACTCTTGCACAAGCTGGTCTCTAACCAGAACCTCCTATGCTCTCCTCTACCCCTAGTGAATTTCTCCTCAAACTCCACACTCAGCTCTATCGTCCCATCCCAGATCTTCCTGAACAGGTTAGATGTACAGTGATGTGCTGTGCCACGGATTTTACCTAACCCTAACCCTGACCCTGACCCTGACCCTGACCCTAACCCTGACCCTGACACTGACCCTGACCCTGATCCAGATCTTCCTGAACAGGTTAGATGTACAGTGATGTGCTGTGCCACAGATTTTACCTTCACAGAATTTGCCTCGTTTACAATTTACATGTCTTTAGGATGACTTGATTAATGTGACTGTCCTCCGCAGATCAAAATTCCATGGATTCCTGGTGCCTCATACAGTGCCTAAAATACAGAAAACTTGCAGGAACAACAACAAAAGAATTTTCAATGAGTGAATGAAGGTAAAGGAGAACCACTGAGCTTTCCCTGCTGCACAGGAATGTGGTTGCTTCCTGGCAGGTCCCCAGAGCAGGGATGGTGCCAGATTGCCAACCTCAAGTAGCTGGCAGGCCACAATTGACAAAGCACTCCAACGGAAAGGAGGGGATCGAACGGTATAGGCATCCTAGACTCCAAAACAAAATGACCAAGTCACAAAAAGTGCATCCATATAGCAAGTCACCCTCTCTGCAGTATCGGAGTACACAGGACCCCAGATCTCTGCAGCCAAGCCTCTCATTCCTGTAATCACATGAATCTTGCCCTAGTGGGAGATGGAAATGGACTTAACCATTGAGTGAACTCGGCTGGCTTCTCATCATTCTCAGTCCTCTTCCCCTTTCTACCCAGTGTCCTCATGTTTTTTCTGTTCTTTCACAAAACCCTCAGTTCTAGGGCATCTCATTCTGTCAGATTAAAGAAGGAAATGTCTCAGGATGCTTGTACTGTAGGGCAGGAGGCTCCAAGGACAAACCCCAAAAGTCTCCTGTGTAGCAGATCCAGGAGTACTTGCCAATTAGCTCTGCATCTGCTTATCCCACCACAGCTGACCCCCTGGCACATAGGTGTTCGTGTGGGTTTCTATAGGGACTGTCCCTGGACTCTTACCTTCTTGGTTTGGGTTCTTGAAAGAGAAGGAAGAGAGACAGAAAAAGAAAGAGAAGGAAGATAAGAAGAAACTAGTAAAATTGGCCAAACTGTGTTTTGCCTTTGGTAACCTCTAAGTGAGTTCCTAAGGGCAGGAAATGGTAGTGATGATGGTGATTGTGGTGATGGTGATGGTGATGGTGATGGTGATGGTGATGGTGATGGTGGTGATGGTGATGGTGATGATGATGATGATACAAAGAGGAACAGGAGGACAAGGGGCAGGAGGCAGAAAATAACAGGTGTCCATCTACAGGTAGCACCCCACCACTGTGCTATCTCAGTCTGCTTACCAGGTACTGCAGGCAAAGCCTCAGTCAAACCCTGAGTGAGTGGAATTATCGCGACAAATCCCCGATGAAAGTCTTGAAACTGTCCTGCTTGGAAAAACTACTGCAGAGACTGCTGCTCTGTCACTCCTGGACTGGATCCAGATCGTTCTGACTTTGGGGTCACTCATGCTCTCCTGCAGCCCAGAATACACCCTCACCTAGAGGAGACCCTGCTTAAGGATGACTTCTAGATTGTTCCTCTATAACTGGCAGCTGAGCTTTTGGAGAATCACCTATAAGGATCAATCCATTGTGACAAGCATCTGAGTTTCTACTACTCAGAAATAGGTTAAAAGTGAAGCCACCATTGTTGGTAACTGCAGTGCTTTTACTCTAAGTTAAGCCCACATCTAGCCTTTATAGCCCTACTCTTTGGAGACAAAAAATTCACCTGGTTGACACAGCCTAACTAGCATAACTAGTACTTTCTTTTTGCATTGTCTCTGATGTCTAAAATCCTACAGACAATCGACAGGCATTGAAAGAAATATGGGAAAAGCCCACAGAGGCAATGGGACCAATGCCTTAACTCAAGTCCATTCCTGACCTCCAAACTCACTCCCTTGGAAGGAAACAGTTTTTCAGAATACAGAAAATTGGCTATTTACCCTCCAAATTTATTTTGTTTTTATTGACTTGACTATGGAAGCCAAAAAAAAAAAAAAAAAGGAGGAGGTGGCAGCAGGCAACCACCAAAAAAGCTTCACTCTGTGGATCTATATTGCACCAATTTTAGGTCCCCAGCCTAATGTGCCAGTATCAATGGAGAAAAACGGCCATAAAAGGAAAAACGAAAACATATTAAAACAAAAAAAATCTCTTTGCAAGCAATCTCTTTACTTAGTAGAAAGCCACAACTTTATGACTGTTTCAGCAGAGACAGGAGTGTATTTTTTAATTCTCTCATTCCTTTGGGGCATTAAAGACACACTATAAATCAGTGGGCTGTCAATCAGTCATGAAAAGCTTAAGAAATGATGACATAAATGACAAGAATATGATCTATGGCCGTGTTTTTAAACCATAGACTAATTTTTAATTCTCCCAACTTCACATAACAAAAAGCGCTTTCTGAAAAACAAGGGAAGAGTTAACATCTTAGCGAGGAGGAGAGGGAACACTTGGTGTTGGTTTCCAACTCCCAATCTCGTCCAAGCTGAATATTGCATACAAATCTGTATTTGTGAGACACCCTCATCTACCAGTTAATCAAAGCCCTGGAAATTCAAGGAAACCTGTGTTTATGGAAATCTGGCATTTCTGTAAAGTTTTGAATGAGGGCTAAATAGAGCAGTTCATCTCATTTTGAAACTAATGATCCCTGCCAAGTGGTTTTCCAAAGCTGGGTCTTCTGGCTCAGTCAGCATTTAGGAATTCATTTATGAGTTGGGTTAGTCGGAGACTCTGGAATTCAAATTTATGTCTGCGACTCACTAGTTTGCTCCTGATAGGTCTCCGAAAAGAGATTGTAATCAATTTACCAAACCCAGACTTCAGGAAATTTTCATATCCCAAAAAGAAGTTCTGGTTTGGAGCTTTGTCCACTTTCTGAATCAGCCCCTCCCCTACACCCCATGCTAAGAGCTGAGTCCTGCCGGGAGCAGGAGCGTGCTTAATTGTCTATGGCGCTTTCCCCATAGCTCATCCCTCCTTTCAGGCAGTCTCACTGGGTGCTGGAATCACCTCCCTTAATAGACTTGCCAGTGGTTTATAAAACAGTAGAATATATATGTGGTTTGTCACCTTGGACAGTTTCTGTGTTATCCGTCTGCTTCTTGATGGAAGTAGCAAAAGCTCTGATAATTATTCATCTAATTTCTTTCAAAGATTTATCTGTCCAGAAATGTTCCAGGAAATTAGAATATGGATACGAATCCGGTGTGCGTGTGTGTGTGTGTGTGTGTGTGTGTGCATGTGTTTCCCTCAGTCTTACAAGCCCACACTTTACTCTCCTCTCACAAGGCAAGGAGCGAGCATTGAGCGGCCTTTCAATGTAACCATAAATTTACTACTTAAAAAAAATTTCTTTTGAAGAAGTCATCAAATAAATTAGCAAAGCTGGAAATGTGCCTCTAGTTTGTGTTGGCTTTGGGTTTTAGGGAGTTACTTAATAAACAAAAGTCAATGAATTCAAACAGTAACAAAGTAATTTCAATGATTAATCAAGTGTTAAAACTAGTTTAACCTCTCCTGTTTTACAAACTCTATATCACCCTGACTAAACTAATAGAGGAATAAGACACCCATCTGGAAATCTCATCTGAAATATTAGATTGGGAATCTAAAATTCAGCCAAATAGTGTGGCTTGTAGGGATATCCTGTCGGATAATAAATTGCATTAATCTTACTTAAATTTTCCATCTAAATCATGTCCTGAGGCCATATTACTCTGAGGAAACTATGCCTTACTTTGAATGCATTGTGCTACTGAAAACGATATTAAAAGAAGGGGGGAAAAGAACTTAGGTTTTTTTTTTTCTTCTTTTTCTGACTGGTTTTTCCAACATTAAAAAATTCATGTGAAACCCTCTGACTCTTCTGGAAGAACCAAGGCCGGCTCGAGCTGGCACTAGCCCTTTACAGGCACCAGTAAGAAACAGTGTTAGTCACAGGGCACTTTCAGGAACTTTTCTCTGATTTATCTGTTTTTTCCCATCTGTGAGCTCTAAGCCTTGGTGGCTTATAGCAAACGGGGGATGGGGGGGGGGGGACACATCCTTTTCTTAGCTTCTTTTTGACTTTCAAATATAGAGAACCGCAACCAGGGTCTTTGTCAGAGATTCTACTGTGGCCTCCTTATTCCTTTTATTTTTTAAATAGAAAACATCTAAATCTGATTAAATTTTTAAACTATTAAAAAAATAAAAGTTGCCAGGAGGAGGAGGAAAATCTCATTGTGGCTTTCCTAGTCCCACTGGCACTAAAGGCCCCTCTCGGCTCTGTACCCCCATCTGCTATCTACCATGGACTGTACATGTTAAGTGAACTAAAAGGTGTTAGAATAATGTTTACTCAAAGTTAAACCCACAAACAAGCCCTCAGAAATGCTGAGTCGTCTCTGCTGGTTCAGAGTCCGCTCTATCAGCGTTTGGAGCCAGAGCCCCACCATTCCTCCACATTCTAGAAAACAGCTGAGCAGAGAAAGGGACAGGGAGCCGCTGCAGGAACGATGCCACCCATCTCACCCAGCCCTCCAGGACCCTTGGCCTCCATCTCCAGAGTGGTCCTAACAGCTGGCTTCAGGCCTGGCCTCCCTTTCATCACCTGCAGGTGAGGAAGCAGAGCCTGAGAGACTCACTCACCTGGCTGCCATGTCTCCCTGGCCTCCCAGGGATGGATAGAGCCAGAACCAGAGCGGAGCTGACAATCCAACTGCTGGTGGGGAGAAGGAAGTACATTCACCCCGAGTCCTCTCGGAGAAGAGATGCCGCAAGGCCCCTCACCTCAGCCTGCACACCTGAGGGGAGTCGGAAGCAGCACCACGGACTCAGCTATCAAAGCCAGAAGTCTCACCATCCCCCTGACTCCTTCCTCTCCCTATTTCTCCACATCCTAACAGTCCCAGCACCCTTAGAATTAAAAAAAAAAAAAAAAAGAAAAATGCTTCCAGGAGCCATTAGTCCTTTCCCTTCTCACTGCTGTGCCCCGGCCAAGTCCACAGGCCCCCTCACCTAAGAGTCTCTGAACCTCAGAGCATCGCCCTGCCGCCCTCCTTCCTCCCACTGCTGCCAGAATGGTTGTTCTAAAGCCCCTCGTGCAAGCGGCCCCCTCAGATCCCCTCCATGGGCTTTCCTTACCCTCAGGATAAGCTCCCATGATGGAAATGCAGCTCCTACCCTGGTCCTAGTTGTGTCCCTCACCACCCACCCATCTCCACTCAGACCTGAGGAGCCAGTGGCTCAAACTTAGGAAGCAGCCTCAGCAAAAATCATGTGGCTTCATGTCTCCTCATGGCCTGTCTTCCAACTATTCCCTCTACCTGTCAGAACCCTTCCTGCTCCCTCCGCACTCCCCATCACACACAGACTTCCTGATTAGAATGAATCTTATGCCTCTAACAGGCACCTGTGCTCCCCCCCATTGTTCCCTCCTTCCCCATCTCAAGGTCAAACGGGGTCCCATACCTCTGTGCTTCCAAACTTCCAAACTGGGCACACCTCTGGCCTGGTGCTAAGCACAGCATCTTGAAATAATCCATTTACAGCTTGTCTCTGACTGAACTAAGATCCTTCAGAGCAGGACCACTTCTCAGTCCCCTGTATCCCCCAACAACTAACCCTGGGCTCTGCAAACGCACAACAAATGTTGGTTGAAGTGAGCCCTGAGTCTGCTTCTGTTTTAGTGTCTTAACCTAAAAGGCTTTGGTGATTCAGACAAAGTGTAATTACATTTTCTTCCTGAGGGAATTTTAGCTGGCCTGCTTATCTAATGGTTTCATTTCCCTTCCATCTCCCACAACTCATTGCTCCTTCCTCCTTTACTTCCCATATGACCCTACCCAAGCAAACTAGAATGTTCTCTCTACTCCTTTTTGTTGACCATAACTTCTAGTCCTTCTGTTTGTGAGCTCAGGGCACATCTGCCTCGAATCGCTCTCTGCTAACCTTCCCTATCTCCTCGTCCCACCCCCATTCAGCCCAACTATTCGACCATCCTTGAGCTTCAGCTCTGTCTGGTTATATGCTTGCTTCTGGGCTCCGGCCATGTGAAGTCTCGAGTACCTTCTTCAGTGGCTTGCTCTGTCATCTCAGATGTGTGCTTTGTGAAGGCAGAGATGCAGGTCAGCTGGGTGTCCTCAAGAAGCACACCCTGGAGGCATCGACTTGCCGCACAAGCGACTAGAGCTGACTCCAGAAAACACTGCACTGTTTTTAATCCCTGAAAATTCCTGGGTCTAGCGTGGCAAAGCTGTGTTAGATGTGAACGGCTTAAAGTAGAAATATTACAGACCACCAACATAGAAGAAACCATCTGCTCAGCTATCACACAGTCCTGCCAGTAGAGGATTACTCAGAGCCTACTGTCCATTACTCTGTTTCAACAAGCTACTCTCATAACATTCTTTGAGGTTAGATGCTCCCACTGAAATGAATAATGGCATAGTTTATGGTAAAGGGTGAACTGAAAAAGAGTGGTGTCATTATTGCTGTAAGTACCCACAAAAGATGTTTATTATCATACACGGACACGGCCACAAACACACAACTCATTGCTAATAAACTCATTTATTTCCACATAAAGTTGCACAATGTTGTGCAATCCAGCAGAGGGCTGAGAAATGTCAGCAATTCAGACTGAGACTATTTGTCAACAAAACCAATCCATTTCACCAGCTTCAGCAAACCATTGCTGCAAGAATCACCTTTTTTTTTTTTTCCATAGAAGCAAATGGTTACACACAACCTTAAATAGAATGGACAGATGCTCACAACCACACAGACAAAGCAAACATTACAAGTTGAGGTGAGACTCAAGGGAAACTCAGAGGTTGTGAGGTAGAGAAAGAAGACACCATTTTGTTGCCTGACATGGCCGGGCCATCATTTTGTCTGTTACCCCCAAAAAAAACAAACCAAAGAAAAATCAAGAAGAAAAAAGAAGAGGAGAGTCTTCATTTATTACAAAACTTTTTTTTTTTTTTAGCAAATCCTAAGATTTTTTTTTTAAATGTCCTACACATGTTTATTGTGGGCTTACTATATACCAGACACTGTGCTAGGTACTTGGCACATAAAAATAAATAAAGCTGAGCTCAAAGACTAATGAAAGAAAGAAACACAGACACAGATGATGATAATACAAAATGACTGGTTATGATAGAGATAGGTCATTGGGAATTGCAAGCTTACAGGAGAGGCATTTCTAGTTTGCCTCTGGTAGACTTTTTACTCAAGCCACAGCCTGTCTGCCTAATTTGTTTTTCCTACAATAGTCCTTGTAGGTCTTGAAAGTAAATACCTGAAACTATTTGAGGGCAAAAAAATACATATGAAAAGCAAATAATTGTTGCCATGACTCAAAGAGAAACAAGGTCATTCAGAGGAAAGAGACCATGAAATAAAGCCAGAGAAATTTGGGAAATGAGAACACCCCAGGGGCTGTCATTTCACTTGTGGTAATGAGAATTCAAGAATCAATATAAAGTGAGCTGTGTCAAACTTGACTGGAATGAGTTCTGTGACAAGAAATAGAAGCAGCCTCTCAACTCGATTCTCTCCCCTCCCCACCACTGTATTTCTCCTTTCCAAATCATTCGTGCCCCTTACGATCACCTACTGGTCTTAGAGCTACTCATGAGGAAAATTTTGCATTCTCTAGCCTTCCAGGGTTCAAACGTAGCCAGGGGAGATTACATCAAAAGGTATAAGAATCAATGTGACATGGAGGTGAGGGCCCCGGAAGCTGAGAACCTGGAAAGACCATGGCTAACTAAAGCTGTCTGGTAAAAGGAGGAGTTGGATATTTTGGGGGAAGGAATAGCAGGAACAAAAAGACTCAGAGCCCAAAATTAGCAAAGTTGAAACAAATTTTAAAAGTTGCAATTAAACTCACTAAAAGCAGAGTTCTTCTTGGGGACAAAGTGAAAATTGCAGCTGCTGAGTCAGAAGGGGGCAGACGAAGAAGAGTCCAGAAAGCCAGCCATGGGCTTTGGGAGGAGAGATCCTCTCTGTCCCCACATCGAGCAATAACCAGTCTACAGAACTGAACAGACCAGCTGAGGAGGTGATCAAATCCCACACTCATATGTTTGAAATCTGGGTTTTGATCAGATCCAGCATTTCCCCCAATAAGCCTAAGTAAAAACATGTATTCCTATGAAATATTTTCCTATAAACGGGAAAGAAGATCTCCAAGACCCAAGAACAGACTCTTCAAGGTGCAAATCTGATTTTCACAATGTTTCTACTCCTTTCAGACATTTAAAAAACTGTGTCTGAAGACCTTGCGAGCCACGTAGTTTTAGATACTCTGTCACTGGGCATAACTTCTCTCTTCCCAGACTATGCAGCACACTCTTGAACACTCTGCATTGTGTGGCACCGGTGCCTTATTCAGAATGGTGCAGTACTGGAACCATGTGGAGAGAATGGAGAAAGCTAGTTTCTTTTCTGTTCCCAGCTCTGCCACTAACTGGCCTCAAGGCGTAGAAAAATCTCCATCTCTCTGAATCAGGCTCCTTCTCTGCAAGTTGAAAGGGTTAAGCTGTGATCATCCTGTCTCTTCCAGAACTAAAATTCCATCATAAAACGGTGCCATGGAAGATTGAACTAAATCTTCCTGGCCCGGAATTCTATTGCAGAGGTTACATTTTCATAAATCCTGCTATCAACATGTTTACTTGTCAAGTGTTTCATGGACATAAAATGAGAGCTCAGACTGTGCCCTCAACAAATTTAGTCATTTAAGCTTCCCAGATGTTTAGATTCCAAATAAACAGTAGTAGGTAGTTTGAAAATGACAGCAGAAAGTCATCACTCGAGGGGAAGAAGCTAAGCTTCCTAAACCACAAGCTGGGGAGAGGGAGCACTCTTGAGAGGCCTTGGGCAAGGCGGCCCCAGCCCAGACAGCACAGTGCGAGTCTGGGGAGCTCTGTGTGCATAGCCCACGGTGATCAGGGCTAGACGCCCCCTAAAGGAGGTAGATAAGCTCAAGATATACGATCTGCTTTCCTGCCAAAAGCAATTTGCTTGCAGGTCTCCTACTTAACAAAATTCGAAGGCATTCTTTTCAGTATTAAAAAGTTTGGGTCTTTGTAAATGAGCGATCTCTGCAGTGGGGAAAAAAAATTCAACAATTTGATCTTTAAAAGGACTAGGTAAATAGGGAGTGTGTTTTATAGGTTTCCCAACTGAAGTAGATGAAATCAGTCTTTGGATTCTGGTCTGGGCACATCCCTATGAGAGGAATTTTTGTCTTTATAGGGATCACAACAATCTAAACATTTTAAATATATACACATTTTAATATTCTAGAAGGCATTGAGAACCCTACTCTTCCTTGGTTCTCACAACAACCGTACGATGTAAGCCAGGAAAGTATCACTCCCATGTTAGAGATGAGGGAAGCGGATGAAAAATCTCAAGATTTTGTAAGATTTGGTTGCTCTAGACTTCACAGCCAGTAAACATAAATGAGTGAGCCTTGACCTAAGTTGAATTTGTTGACACCCTTCCACACTATTCTGTGCTTCTACACCTCCACTTCTGGTTCTCCTTTTGTATTGACTTTATAAGGTAAATAGTTTTACTGTTATTTATAATGTAGGTTTTTTTTTTCATTTTTTTATTTGAATTCAGTTTAATTAACATAGAGTGTATTATTAGTTTCAGAGGTAGAGTTTAGTGATTCATCAGTTGCATATAACACCTGGCATTCATCGGGTGCCTCCTGAATGCCCATCACCCAGTTGCCCCATCCCCTCACCCACCTCCCTTCCTGTGACCCTCAGTTTGTTTCCTAGAGTTAAAAGTCTCTTATGGTTTGTCTCCCTCTATAATTTTATCTTACTTTACTTTTCCATTATTTCCCATATGTTCATCTGTTTTGTTTCTTAAATTCCACATATGAGTGAACTCATCTGATAGTTGTCTTTCTGACTAATTTTGCTTAGCATAATACCCTCTAGTTCCATCCATGTCCTTGCAAATGGCAAAATTTCACTCTTGCCATTTTTTGATGGCTGAGTAGTATTCATACACACACACACACACACACACACACACACACCATATCTTCTTTATCCATTCATCTGTCAACAGTCATCTGGGCTCTTTCCATAGTTTGGCTATTGTGGACATTGCTGCTATAAACATTGGGGTACATGGGCCCTTTGAATCATTATGTTTCTATCCTTTGGATAAATACCTAGTAGTGGGTATTTAGTAGTATTTATGGTATTATGGTATTTATGACCCAGTAGTGGCTGGGTTATAGAGTAGCTCTATTTTTAACTTTTTGAGGAATCACCATACTGTTTTCTAGGCCAGCTATACCAGTTTGCAAATACAGTTTTTAAAAATCTATTTTAAAGTAATTTGACAAAATAAACAGGTTAAGCCACTTAGTTTTAAAATGGAAGTAATAATAAGGGAAAAGTAGTAGAAGTTATTAAAATATTATGTCTATAAGAATTAAATAAGAATGGTACTGACACAAGACTAGACAAAAAGATGGAAGAAAACCAATGTTTCACAAACAGACTTTGCTATAAATTAATGTTAAATCTATAAAAAACAAATTAGTGAAGAATGAAAGTGGTTCTACAATTGATGTTAGGATGATTGGTCAAATATTAATCCCTAAATTATAGGGATGCTTGTATGTGTCAGTGGTTGAGCATCTGCTTTCAGTTCTGAGTGTGGTCCTGGGGTCCAGGGATCGAGTCCTGCTATTGGGCTCCTTGCTGAAGGCTGCTTCTCCTCCCTCTGCCTATGTTTCAGCCTCTCTCTGTGTCTCTCATGAATAAATCAATAAAATATTTTTTAAAATCCCTAAATTATATTTATACACTGAAATCAATATGAAACAATTAAAACTTAAATATTAAGAAAACTAAAAATCACAAAATCGAAAGAAAACCTTGATAAATATTTATCCAATGTGAATGGAGAAAAACTTGCTAAGTTTAAATTCAGTGGGAGAAATTAGAAAAGGGAAGTATAAATAAAATATTAACACTTTAGGGGCACTGGTGTGGCTCAGTTGGTTAAGAGTCTGCCTTTCACTCACGTCATGATCCCAGGATCTTGGGATCAAGTCCCACATTGGACTCCCTGTTCAGCAAGGAGTCTGCTTCTGCCTCTCCCTTTGCTCCTGCTCTCTCTCTCTCTTTCTCTCTTTCTCTAATAAGGAAATAAAATCTTTTATATATACATATAATATATATGGATTATGTATATAAAATATAAATATGGATTATATTTAAAAATATATATACATATGGAGTCATAATCCATATAAATATGGATTATAAATATATAAATATATATATGGAGTCATATATATATATATATATATATATATATATATATATATATGGGACTCCTGGTCAGCAGTTTAGCACCGCGTTCAGCCCAGGGTGTGATACTGGAGACCCGGGATCAAGTCCTGCATCAGGCTCCCTGCATGGAGTCTGCTTCTCCCTCTGCCTATGTCTCTGCCTCTCTCTGTGTGTGTCTCTCATGAATAAATAAATAAAATCTTTTTAAAATAATAAAAATTAATATTAATCAATACTAATTAATTAATTAATTATTAACATTAATAATAAATTAAATTAAATATATATAAACACTGAATTTCCATACATCAGAAGAACATGCTAAGCAACATTAAAAAAGCAAACTGGGGAAAATATTTGCATCAAATATGAGACACAACATCATATACTCTCACTAGATACAGAGCCCAATCAAAGCAATAGCAAGTGCAACAGATAAGCAAAGGATATGAGCAGATAACTCATAGAAAAGGAAATACAAATGAGCAATAAACACACCCAAAATGTTCAACCTCACTAGGACTCTCAAAGCAAATTAAGACAATAAGACATTTTGTCTATCAAATGAGTAAAGTTTTAGAAATTATAGTTACTGATGCTGAGAGGTAGCACCTAAGATACCACACAAGGTAAGCCAGGACCATCTCACTGCATAGCAATCTGACTTTATGTCTCCAAAGTCCTTCAACTGTTCCTATCATTGACCAGGAATCTCACTTAATAAGATAATCAGACACATAACCAAAGATTTCTAGATAAGGACATCTCCTTGATAATTAAAAAAAACAATTGAAAAACAACTCGAATGTCCAAAATTGTAGAATGTTTAGGAATATAATGGTTTATACAGAATATGAACTATTATGTACCTATTGAAAGAGTAACAAAGAGTTTTTTATTATCCAAGGAAATATTTTTAACATGTTATTTACTAAAAAAATTCAAGAAACAAAATCTATATATAATAGGAGTTCAACAACTTGCTTAAATGTCTAAAAATATACAGAAAGGAACTATATACACATACACAGATACATGTTATAGAAATGCTGTTGACCTGTCATCCATAGGGCTTTTTACTCTTGATTTTTTTTCCAGGAGTGCACATGGCTTATACTAATCCATCAATTCCCTGTTACTCATTTCCCTTATGACATTACAAGATGGCTGGCCTGCCCGTAAAGGCAAGCTGTAGCCACAAAACAGAACAGAGTATTGAACCCCAAACCTGTAACTTTAGTAGACTACTCTGACCGATTGATGTGAAGAAGGTACATACAGTGATGGAATCACACCCATTTCTTTTTTTTCTTACTCATGTCTTTTTTTTAATAGTTTTTGTTTTTTGTTAAAGATGTTATTTATTTATGAGAGAGAGAGAGAGAGAGAGAGAGAGAGAGAGAGAGGCAGAGACACAGGCAGAGGGAGAAGCAGGCTCCATGCAGGGAGCCTGAGGTGGGATTCGATCCTGGGTCTCCAGGATCTCGCCCTGGGCCGAAGGCAGGCGCTTAACCGCTGAACCACCCAGGGATCCCCTTCTTACTCATTTCAATACCATAACAGTTCAATGAACTACCACAAAAGCATACTCTA